>NC_141153.1:78579153-79304987 GCF_053477565.2 Lygodium microphyllum | reverse complement strand
TGCCTCCCAAGCAAAGTAAGGTCAAGAAACCCCGACACTTGGTAACCTCGATGGAGCTACGGGTCAAGAAACCCGTATCAACCGATGGAGCTACAGGTCAAGAAACCCCGACACTTGGTAACCATGTGTGTCCCATAAATCCTACTTTGATAAACGAAGACCGATTTCATTAGGAAGGGAGAAGTATTCTTGCAAAAATCTATGATAGCTAATCCCCAATTAGGCTGCATTATATAATCATGTTGGAAATTGTGTTTTATCTCACTATGACATGTTATAGAACAAACAATTTGCACAAAATATTACACTTGGGTGCACACTGAAATCAAGGGCTTTATTGACTGTGTTCGCAGAGCATTAGGTTTATGCCCTAGCATTGCCATGCTTGAGAGGTAAAAGAAACTGGAAAGTGGGTTATCGGGACAGTAAAGCATAGTCGTCATTAGGAAGAAATCATACTTTTGCATCGCGAAATTTGCATAACTGGAAAGGTAGTTAGGTGTAAAGGCTTGAATCAAGTCCATGATGATCATGAGTTGCCACGAATCGGTTAAGTATCTATGAGATATTGCAATGCAAGTTGAGTATTAGGCTCGTTTTTTTTGCAAGTGCATTGTAGGTTACTAATATACAAATATGGAAGACCGTGCAAGACGATGGCATCCTATAAACCTTTAAAGAGAAGCGACTCGCATTTGCATTAGGCGCGATGATTTCATGTTTCTCGCACAAAGAAAAAATACAAATCACTATTTATGATTTGCATAAGCACATTGAAATGAATTCCCAAGAATAGAAGAGCTACATTGCATCATCAACTTAGGAAGGACCCGCATCTCATTTTTCGTGGCATCCTAAACAGTTTCAGTTGCACTCCATGCTAGGGATTCATCTTAAGATAGATATAAGATGTGTATATGAATTGTTAAACTTAATTGTCTGAAGCAAATCAATAAATGAAACCCTATATGATACGTAAGGCAAGGGTTTAATTCGACTTAATCAGGGTTTAATTCTAAACAAGCCAAGTTAGTGTTACAAATATAGGTTGACCTAGAGACAAGTAAACCAATTATTGGTCTCTATCCTACAATTGGCCGCGATAAATCCAAAACACTCTTGGTGATATCACCTTTAATCATGATACAACTCCATGTCAATACAGGAAAACTCGTGTGTCGTATCCCCGAGACAAGAACCTTGGACTAAAGGCTAGCAAATTAAGGCAGCTACCATCCAAAAACTAATGGATATAAATCCAATAGTGTAATTGCCCGCTCCTATCACATAGAAATGAGGTGAGAACAAGGGTATTCTTTATCCTTCTGAAGGTCATGGCGAATGTCGCCAAGGCAAGAAAGACCCAAGAAGGGCAACGCTAAGTGCTCAAAGATGGGAACTCCACCTTAGTAGATGTCCTGAGCATTCACCTTCATTGTTGTATGTGTTTGTAAATCTAGAATCGTTGTCTGTGAAAGGAATGTATGACCCAAGCTCACAAAAGAAATTTGAATATTGAATCGGGTTAAATTCATGGAGGGTGCGCCAAGCCACCCCCAGCCGGCCGCCAACCCTATCCAAGGGGGTTCTAAATAACCATGATGGGAACGTGGATCAAACCCACTACAAGAGGTCTCTCCATGGGTTAGTTTGAATGTAGGAGGACTCTTGGATGCCGAGGGGGCTCTGGCTGTAAATTCCTTGCCTTCGGGTCCTACTCAAATGATCACGTGACTCGAGATGGATTCTCGAGGCCCTCTTAGTAGTGCAAGGGCAGAAACTTGGAAGAAATAAGGCATATCCTCGTGGATTGTGAAAATCATCCTTTTTGGGCAAGACTTGTATCTTAGTTAAAAATGCTATTATAAAGTTTTCTTCCAAGGAACCTGTTTGAACTGTTTTTATGTCAGTGTTGTAAGTTATATGAACGAACCCTATTTCCTAAAGGGCTTAATTAAGGAAGCTGATTTTAAATGTCATGCATAAATGTGGTAGGACCTAATTAGATAACTAAAGAACACTTATTGAGGGAAGTAGGTGGGCTTAGAGAACTCGGAGGCTTCTTACAAGGTTTTATCAATGTTCGACCTTTAGGTAGTGTTAAGTTCGAACTCGATTCATACCGCTTTAGGGGACTGGAATGGGACTATGGCCCATGGTAGAGAGGTCGAGCGCAGCGCATCCCTCTCGTTTCCCATTCTCTTTGAACCAAGTGCGGCATGGATCTGCTTTGGCTTGGGTATCTCTATGTAAAGTAGGATGTCCAGGACCCGATGCTAGAATGCTTTCAAGAGACCTTGACTATGAGGAACCCGGATTTCAGGTCAATCCTAGTGGGTTCAGTCGCAAACGTTCTATTACTAGGTGGACTCGGGAAACCCTAGGCGACAAACCCCGAAACATTCCATGGGAGTGCCATGCAGCGACGCTTAGACTCGTTTCTTGATGGGCTGCAAAAACGTGCTTGGACAACCATTAGGCGGGCACATTACAAGAGAGTTGCTCGAAATTTTTAAAGCCACAGAGAGAGAGAGTGTGAGAGAGAGAGAGAGAGTGAGTGAGTGTGTGTGTGAGTGTGTGTGTGTGTGTGTGTGTGTGTGTGTATGTGTGTATGTATGTGCGTTTTGATTAAAATTCAAAGCAATTAATGTGTAAGAAAGTGCCAAAGATAATATTGTAGGAGAGAGAGAGAGAGAGAGAGAGAATAAAGATCCAAGGCTATTAGTATAGGAGAGGGTCTAAGGTAGTACTATACGAGAGAGTGCTAGAAATTTTTTAAGCCAAAGAAGGGGTGCCAGGGCCCCCTTCTTTGGCTTAAAAAATTTCTAGCACTCTCTCCTATAATAATTCAACTAGTGTTTCACGTGCGCTTCGTGCGTACAAGATGTTAGGCCGCTTCACAATAGCTTTGCTATCCCAAAGTGGCAATCAAAGTTGCCATGTGATCACTCAACAATCTATTTCTCCTCTTTCTTTCTCATCTTTTTCCTATTTGTTTCTTTTTTTTTCGCCCTTTCTCTCTCCACCCCAATTCCCTCTCTCTCTCTCTCTCTCTCTCTCTCTCTCTCTCTCTCTCTCTCTCTCTCTCTCTCTCTCTCTCTCTCTCTCTCTCTCTCTCTCTCTCTCTCTCTCTCTTTCCGCCTTCCATTTTAGTTTATTTTTTCTTGTCTCTTGGTTCTCTCTTTCTCTCCTTTTTTCTCCCCACTTTTCTTCTCTCTCTCGCTTTCTCTCTCCCTCCTTTTATTCTGCCTTCTCTCTCCTCTCTTTTCCTTCTCTCTCCCTCTCCTCTTGTTTTCTTTTTTCTTCTTCTCTCTCTTCATTCTCTTTTTAAAAATTTTCTTCTCTTCTCTCTCTCTCTCTCTCTTTTAAATTTTATATTTCCTCTCTATTATTCTTCTCTCTTTCTCTCTCCTCTCTTTTCCTTATCTCTCCCTCTCCTATTTTTTCCTTTTTTACTTCTCTCTCTCTCTCTCTCTCTCTCTCTCTCTCTCTCTCTCTCTTCATTCTCTCTTTAATTTTTTTTCTTTTCTCTTCCTTTTAAATTTTATATTTCCTCTCTCTATAATTTTGTCTCTCTGTTCAATGTAACGTGCCCGCTCCTCAAATCGCGGGACACGTCTTAGCAGTCCATCGAGAGATATATCTAGAAGACGCCGCCCAATACTCCCAAGGAATGACACGAGGTTTGCCAACTAGGGTCTCTCGAGTCTGCCCCACAATGGAACTTATTCGGTCGTTCCCACTAGGATCGACCTGAAGTCCAGGTTCCTAGCAGTCGAATCTTCCTAACAGCCTTCTAGCGTCAATCAACAGCCGCTCCACCTTGCGTAGATACAACTGGACCCAAGCAGACTCATACCGCACTTGATTTAAAGAGAATGGGAAACGAGAGGGATGCATCACTCAACCTCTCTGCCCATAGGGCATAGTCCCATTCCGGTCCCCTAAAACGGTATGAATCAGGGTTCTAGCCAACATTGTCTAAGGTCATAGACTGCCTTTTTCCTAACATTTCTCGTTAACATTTCCTTTGAGGAAAGCTCTCGGCTAACCAAGACCACCCTTCCATAGGATAGACCCATTGGCCACATCCATCACGCTTCCCTTGGGGGTTGTTTTAGTTATCTAATTACTTACCACGTTATGTTTGACACATAAAAGCAGATTCCTTAATTAACCCGTCAGTCACAGGTTCCTTTACGTAATTTAGGACACAGACACGAAGACAAGATAGAACAAGATCAAACACTTCCTTAACTTATCTTCAGATTAATGTTTGTCTCCCGCCCATATAGGAGAATTAAGTATTCCTTTCTGCCTCCGCAAAAAAATCCTTCCGTCTCCCAGCAATAAAACCCGAAGGTTTATCCTACCAAGATTTCGCCTTGTAACTAGTATCAAGGCCTCGAGATCCCATCTCGAGTCACGTAGAACACTTGTGTAGATCCCGAAGGCATTGGGATTTACGGCCAGATCCCCCATTGGCACCCAAGCGTCCTCCTACGCCAAGTAATTTCCACGGAGAGACCTCTCGCGGCAGGTTCGGTCCACATTCCCGTACACGGATTCATAACTCCCTTCGTTAGGGTTTGGCAGTTTGCGGGGGGTAGCTAGCGCCATCCTTCCTTAATTATCCCTTTATAAAATCAACCACAACTGAAGCAACCAGCTTAATAACATTTACTGCGGAAAACATCCCTTTTGTTTCCATGGCAATCAGTCATCTTAAACCCAACCATGCAATCATCAATCACAAACAACTTGGATTAGCCTCCAAATCCACATCAACAAACAATTGAATGCACAACCTCTTGCTTCAAGGCATCGCAATCCCATTGCATGCACAACCTCTTGCTTCAGGGCATCGCAATCCCATTGCATGCACAACCTCTTGCTTCAAGGTATCGCAATCCCATTGCATGCACAACCAGAATTTAACTTGGATGTATCAAAACACTTTTACAACCTTTTCAAACAACCAAGCATAACTTGGGTCAACAATCCATCTTTGACGAGTTCAACCTTCGTTAAAACAATTTCAACAGTTCCAAGCAACATGCTTAGCATGAATCAACTACCCTAAAGTTCGCTCTCCCCCTTGGGTTAGGGCTTCGCAAGGTCGATTTAACAAGTTCCTTCTAGATCCTTTAAATGAACTAAGTGATTTCATCTTGTCCTTCATTAATCCTGGCTACCTATTTAGGGTAGAAGATCAATCCAATTTCTAGAGTAGTTATCTAATATCACAGGTCACCAAGTGCTAACCCATATTGCTAGCACATCACCAAAAGTACATTAACAAGATTCCAACCTAATTAGCCATAGGTTATCCAATCTTCACCTATCGGCTTGAGTTCGGACAAGGATCTCTAAACGGAATTTCTTTTAGAAAAATTGTTCTAACAATGTTTATCGTGCAATCCCATTGTGTCTGCAAGTTAACATATATCGACATGTGCATGATCTAACTGCTACTTTAATGTACTCTATCATCCTTGCGCATGAAAACTGGTTTGCAATCCTAGGATGCTATTGCATTTTATCATGATTCCCTATCCTCATGAGATAAGCAAGACATCTTAGCAGTACCTGATTGTGGGGAGAAACTTTAGTGATTACCCTTGGCAGTGTGTTTGCATGGGTGGTGGCATCTTGACCCGAATCTCCATCCATGGTTGTGGGATTCCCATTCACTTGGGAAGATCTCCGCTTCGGGGCCATCCTCAATTATGAGACTCTTTGAGTCGTGGAGAGAAAGTCCGTAAGAACCTTGGCCAAGAGACAATGTACGAATAGGGAGCGCCTATTGGGAGTCGTGTATCTCATACACGAACTTCAGTAGAGAGCTTTAATGGCATGCGTCTTCTTGTGTAGGGATTACAGAACTCTAGCACTCCAATGCCACCTGAGCATATCCTGATGATGAAGATATACTCCCAAAGGCAAAAAAAGGAAGTCCATGCGTGAATTGGGCTTAGGGGGGGGGAACTGCTACATACCAGCATGGGGGGGGAGGGGGGGTGCTTTGCTGCCTGGCACGGAGGGGGAAAGGGCTCTGCGCTCGAGCCAGAGGAGGGGGGCCGCTGCCTGGCGAGGCTGGAGGGGGGGGCGCTCTGATGCAGGTGACGGACGATGATGGAGGGGGTCGCCTATCTCACGAGGAGGGGGAAGGTCGCCTTATATGGCAGAGGGGGAGGTGGTAAGGTGGTGCCACCCGCCATCTGGGGGGCTGCATGCCCCCCTTCTCTCACTAATCACTCTCTCTCTCTCTCTTTCCCCGCCATGCACACGTCAGGGGGAGAGAGAGGGAGGGTAAAAAATTAAAAAATTTCTTTGGGGGGTTCTTATGGGAATGTTACATTCAAATTCTCTCTCATTATCTTCTTTTCTCTCTCTCCTTCTCTTCTCTCCCCACTTTTCTTCTCTCTCTCTCTCTCTCTCTCTCTCTCTCTCTCTCTCTCTCTCTCTCACACTTTTTTCTTTTCCTCTCTCTCTCTCTTAAATTTTATATTTCCTCTCTCTATCATTCTCTTTCTCTATTCCCCCTCTCTCTCCTCTTTGTTTTTACTCTCTCTCTCGTCTTCTTCTTCTATCTCCCTCTCAAAGTGTGTGAAAGATTGTCTAAAAAACTTTAAATTAAACAAAGCTTCTAAAATGTTTAATTAAAATAAAATTTTAAATTAAAAAGTTTAATCTAACTGAGAGAGAGAGAGAGAGAGAACCTAGGCCCTACACATGAGAGAGAGAGGGGGGAGGAATTTAATTAAAAAGGAGAGGGGGAAGAGAAAGGGAGAGATTTTATATGAGAGAGAGGAGAGGGGGTTTTAATTTGAAAAATAGAGACAGGGGAGGGGGAAAAGAAAAGAAGAGATTACACGTGAGAGAGAGGGGAGGAGACGGGTTTTAATTGAGAAAGGGAGGTTTGGAAAAGGGGGTAGGTTCAGGAAACCCTCTAGAGGTGCGCTTTCCAAACCTATACTCTTTATGTTCATATTCTCTCTCTTCTTCTCCACTCTCTCTCTCCACGTCCTTTTCTTCTCCTCCCCTTTCTCTTATTTTCCTTTTTTTCTTCTCTCCCTCTCTCTTTTAAATTTTATCTTCTCTCTCTCTCTCTCTCTTCTTCCCTCAATCCTTCTTCTTCTTTCTCCCTTCCCCCTTCTCTCAAAAAATATTTAAATTAAAAAAAGACCTTTCTCTTTTTTCTTTTTCCCCATCTCTCTTTCTCTTTTCCTCTTTCTTCTTCTTCTTCTTCTTCTTCTTCTTCTTCTCTCTCTCTCTCTCTCTCTCTCTCTCTCTCTCTCTCTCTCTCTCTCTCTCTCTCTCTTCTCTCTCCCTCTCCTCTTTTTTCATTTTTTTCTTATTCTCTCTTTAAATTTTTTTCTTTTCTCTTTCTTTTAAATTTTATATTTTCTCTTTTTATAATTCTTTCTTTGTGTTCAAATTCCCTCTTTTCTTCTTCTTTTCTCTCTCTCCTTTTCTTCTCTCTGTCTCTCTCCCCCTCTCCTCTCTTTTTCTTTTTTCTTTTCTTCTCTCTCTCTCTCTCTCTCTCTCTCTCTCTCTCTCTCTCTCTCTCTTCTCTCTCCCTCTCCTCTTTTTTCATTTTTTTCTTATTCTCTCTTTAAATTTTTTTCTTTTCTCTTTCTTTTAAATTTTATCTTTTCTCTTTTTATAATTCTTTCTTTGTGTTCAAATTCCCTCTTTTCTTCTTCTTTTCTCTCTCTCCTTTTCTTCTCTCTGTCTCTCTCCCCCTCTCCTCTCTTTTTCTTTTTTCTTTTCTTCTCTCTCTCTCTCTCTCTCTCTCTCTCTCTCTCTCTCTCTCTCTCTAATATTATATTTCCTCTATAATTCTCTCTCCCCCTCTCTCTCTCATTTTTCTTTTCCTCTCTCTTTTTCTTTCAAGTTTTTTTCTCTCGCTCTCTTTTCTCTCTCTATATTTTTTATTCTCTCTATTTTTCTATTTCCTCTCTTCCCTTTTCTCTCCCTTTATTTTCTCTTTCTTTCAAATTATATATTTCCTCTCTCTTTCTCTCTCTATAAGTCAAAAACTATATCAAACAAGATCTAATTTAAAAAAAACTATTCTCTTTCCTCTTCCCCCCTCTCTGTCTTTTTCTCTTTCTTCTTCTTCTTCTTCTTCTTCTTCTTCTTCTTCTTATCCTCCTTTTTCTTTTTCTTCTCAAAGTGTGTGAAAAACTATGTCAAAAAAACTTTAAATTTAAAAATATTTAATTAAAATAAAAATTTAAATTAAAAAATGTAATCTAGCTGAGAGAGAGAGAGAGAGAGAGAAAGAGCTAGGCCCTACACATGAGAGAGAGAGAGAGAGGGGGGGAGGAATTCAATTAAAAAGGGGAGGGGGAAGAGAAAGGAAGAGATTATATGTGAGAGAGAGGGGAGGGGGTTTTAATTGATATAGTAGTAAGATTGAAAAAGGGAGGTTTTGGAAAGGGGTAGGCTTGGGAGACCCTCTAGAGGTTTCGGGGCATTCCGAACCTACAACTAAAATAATCTAGTAGTAATATACTACTTTTGGGCCTCTCCTACATTGATTTGCAAAATGTACCTCTCTCCAAACTACTTTTCACATTTCTTTCTCTTTTCTCTTATCAATGATTTTTAAAAAGACGCCTCTCTCTTGTCTCTCATCAATAATTATTTTTATCTCCTCTCTCTCTTTCTCTCATCCAAAGTTATTTTTATTTCTCTTTCCTCTCTCTCTTCTCCATTGAGTCCTAATACCATTCCAATTGAAATTCCTTATATTCAAAGTATCTAGAATACATTTTTGATTTTAAAGACTAGGCAAACCATTGATGAATTACTTAGCTAAGGTGGATTAGAGTTTATACGAGCAATAATATTTAAAGCTATGCCTTTAGTTCAATAATATACATTAGACAAATCTACCTTGATTGTTTTCTCTATGTATATGTATGTGTGTATGGGTGCACGCATATGTGTGTGTCCTATTAATAACTTCTCTCTCTCTCTCTCTCTCTCTCTCTCTCTCTCTCTCTCTCTCTCTCTCTCTCTCTCTCTCTCTCTCTCTCTCTCTCTCTCTCTCTCTCTCTCTCTCTCTCTCTCTCTCTCTCTCTCTCTCATTCAAAAACTATTGTCACTATATATCTCTCTCTTTCTCTTCCTCTCTCTCATTGATATATATACATATTAATATATGCATGTACTTGTGTGTGTGTGTATTGGAATTCCTAACACGTGTGCACACACATATGATTAGTTCAAAGAAGTATAACTATATTTTATAGCCGATGAATATTAGTATTACAACAACATGATGTCAAGTTAGCAAAGACATGCACAATGAGAGATCAAGATGATAGTCTCTCTCTCTCTCTCTCTCTCTCTCTCTCTCTCTCTCTCTCTCTCTCTCTCTCTCTCTCTCTCTCTCTCTCTCTCTCTCTCTCTCTCTCTCTCTCTCTCTCATTAAGCATATTGATTAAGCAGTGAATTTATACTTGTTTTCAACAATCTATATTCCTTCTTGCCACCACAATAAATAATCCATAAATGTGCAAGCTTTAATAATGAGTTTTTACTTTCTAACCAATGTTTAATGAGGTTGCTAGAGCTGTTAATGAGGTTGCTAGAGCCATTTATAAAGAAAAATATTTAGTGAGTATTTAGAATAGATGAAAATGTAGACATATTTATATGCCAACCCGTGCTTACCAAAAAGAACTTACATCTCATATTTGGAAATAGAAGAGCTTTCCCAACATCACCCATAGTGTGACAAGCAAAGCAAAGACTCTCCTAATTCTTAGTGCAAATTCATTTTATTTTATTGAGAAAATATAGGCATACCTTGATTGGTTAGCTATGATCAAATCAGTTTGTAGAACAATAGTCCTTTTGCCACACATCAATGTAATACAAATCTAGATTTGGATTGCTTGTAGAATTTTTTTTTGTATTGTGAACAAGAGAGAGAGAGAGAGAGAGAGAGAGAGAGAGAGAGAGATATATATATATATATATATATATATATATATATATATATATATATATATATATATATATATATTATCGTGATATATAACATAATCCAATGTAAAACAAGTTTTGTCAAACCTAGAGTACTTTCGCAAACATTTTTGTGTTGCAAACGAGAGAGAGAGAGAGAGAGAGAGAGAGAGAGAGAGAGAGAGAGAGAGAGAGACGGAGAGACAAAGAGAATGAGCTACTTATATGTAAGAGAGAGAGAGAGAGAGAGAGAGAGAGAGAGAGAGAGAGAGAGAGGAAGAGAGAGATAGAGATAGTGAAGATGATGGTGATGGTGGTGGTGGAAGTGGAAGTCGAGGCGGGTAGATATAAGGGTGGAATAAGTGAACTATGTAGAATAAGAATAGAGGGGTTGCAAAATAAAAATTAAAAAAAATCACTTTTTGCCCTTCCCCTTTAGAAGACTACTCTTTCCAAATCCTTCTAACAACTTAAGGTAGACTATTCCATTCACAAGGGAAATGTTAAGCTAAAGGGCAAAGGACCACATCTTCGGATTTAGTTAGTGGACTCATAAGCTATTCTAACAAGAGGTTTGGACAATTATTTAAGTCCATACACTTCTTTAATACCTTATATTTAATGTGTAGGTCATCCCACCAACCACCTTCATTTATTAATCAAAGTTGGTCCAATCTAACTACCCCTCAAGTAATATATTTGTGCTTATTACACCAAGTAAATGGAGAGGTAGTGTTTGATTTTAGGCTTAGGTACATCCACCACTTGATGATGTGGTTTTATAGCTTCCCAATTGTTTTTCCCGGTCACTTTTTGGCGCATCTCATGAGATTGATCAAACATGCTTGATCATATTCCAATCCCCAACTATAATTAAATGAAAGGCCCTAATTTATTGGACAATTAATGCCACTCTTTTCCCATTTGAGAAGAGAGAGTTAGATAAGTAGTACCACTATTTAGAGCTTTGAAAAGAGACACTAAGATGATGTCATGTCCTTTGCAATTACGATGGCAAGGGTAGAGCTATCACCATCATTCCAAACCGTGATAGGTATCACCTCAATATAATCCAAAATCAAAAGTGATAAGTCTCTCATGAAAGTTTGGCTTGATTTCTTGAAGTGCAATAATGTAAGGTTTATGCTTTCATAATCGGCCATTAGAAACCAACTTTTTCTTTCCATCACACTGACCTCTATGATAATCTGAGAGACTAGAGTCCACTTGCTTATAACTCTTGTAGTCATATGTATCATAGAAACTAAGATAATCGTTAGCATTATCATCTAAACTAACAACATTATTCTTTTCCAAAAGTGGCTGCTTGGAAAGAATCTTAGCAAGGGCTTACTTGAACCACTTGCCACCCATCTCTCTTCTCCTTGCTATGCAATATTATTTTTCTTTCCTTTTGGTGTATAATTTCATGTAGCTTGGCTTGATTCTACTATACGTGTTTCATGTTTTCCATTTCTCTTTTTTTTGCTTGCATGCATCCATCCTTGAGTGTTAATCTCCATGTCTCCATAAATAGCATTTGTGGTGGCCTTTTGCACTAATTCAAGGCAATTGGCATCTCTATTGATAATATTCTCATATTTGTTCAATCTCTCATGATTTTTCATTGGCACACTTTTGCAAAGTGCCTAGAAGACTTAAAAATATTATGTTTGGAATGTTCAAATCCTAATCATTGTGATGATCTTCAACTCATTTGCATCAAACAAGGTGAGACTCTTGGGGGTTATTTTCTTCTATTCCAAAGAATGCATGTACACTCGTTGCCCACATAGGGCTTGTCAAGAATCGTGTGGTGGGGGGACTTGCTTGAGCTACTATGCCAACTCACACAAGACATGCAAGAAGAAGCTCGCTCAAGAATACAAGAAGACAGATAAGAGGCCAAAATGTTTTATTGTTGGTTTTTTCTTCCTTCTTCGTCCCACAATACAATGTCCATGAAGTGTAGATAAGTTATGACATAAAGAAAAGTGTACTATTAAGTCAAAGTCTACATAATTTACTATTCTAATGGACTAATACTATAACTATCTATTGTAGGTAGGTTTAACTAACCAAACATAATAAGTAATAAGTTGGTGGCCATGCAAGAATCATAATGACCACCAAGTGCTAAGTGTAGATATGTAGACCCATCCAACCAAGTGGTCCATTACAGACGTTTGCACTTGTTGAGCTTGCCATCTTAATGCTTCCCCTCAAGCTCAACTACATGATCATGTGTGCTAATACATACTAAGTCAATCTCACCTGCAAGTACATTCTCTCTCACAAAATGATAATGCTTCTTCATGCATTTTATCCTAGCATGAAATGCTAGCTTTTTAGCCAATTCTAACTATCACTTGTAATAATCCCAGGAGAGATGCAAATTTGACACCCCTCAATGATTTGAAGCCCATGAAGGGAGGCTATTCTAATTCTTATCCCTCACATAAGTACTTAGATAGAGCATTGAACATCGAAGCTATCTTGAAGTTTCAAGGCAATTTAAGGTAGTTGCAGGTTTAAACAAGGAGTTTATAGGTCATTTATAGGTATCACAAGGATTCTACAAAGCATTTATATGAGTAACCATGAACTATTAGGTTTCCATATAGTTGTCACAAGGTTTACAAGGCATATAGGACAAAACAAGGGTAAAACAGACTCCCTATAGTTTTAAACACATCGTACTCTTGTTCTGGACAACTCCAAAGAAGTCGCTACATAATTCGCTAAAGTCATTCTAATGAAAACTATGAATATTTAGCTTGAATATGGCTTACCTTTGATATGAACCAAAAAGCTTGCCAAATGGACATTGGGAACTAAAGGTATAGTTATTTTAGACAGGGGTACTATTTGTGTCACTTTCACCCATCGACCAATACCCAAATTGAGATAACATTACATATATCTTTTTCCATCTTACATGCTTTGTTTAAAACTACTCAACACTTCATTAAGTGGGATATTCAAGAAAATATCATAGTTTTAATTATCTATTGTTTGAACTACTACACCCATACAACTATGGCAAGAAAATAAAGGAAGGGCCAAGTAATGGACACCATAAATGAAGTTTTATAACCATACCATGCTGATCGAAATCCCTTTATTGAGTATATTGACCAAGGTGACAATGTTGAAGGCAACAATATTTCAAACGGGGAAGGAGGTTTGTTTGTGGCTCTTAATGTCGAACAAATGGTTAACGCTATTGTTTCTCATGGTTCCAATGAGTACACACAGCGTAAAGAACTTGACTTTGGAGATATAAACAATCAAGGACCTAACGAAAGGTTGATTCAAACCTCCACATTATTATGATAAAGAGTATAAGGAGAATATAAACATTTCTAATTTCAAAGGTGACAATCCATCTCTGATGGAATTCAAGGAATGGGTAAATAAATTGGAAATGTATATAACACTTTATCCACATATGGAAGAGACCAAAATATGCTACGTGGCCCTACATCATGATGGTTTTGCACATACATGAATAAGATGGGCCAAGTATTTCCGACATGGGAGGCATTTGAGAAAGCAATGCTAGAAGTCTTTGTGTCACCAATGAAGGAAGAGAAACTAGAGATAAGATCTCATGGACTCCAAAAAAGAGGCTCAAGCATGTGGGGCTATTCAAACATTTTCTTTAAGACTCTCCATGTATGTAGAAGGCATATCTCAATTTAATGAAGTTAGACAAGTACATCTTTGGTCTGGATCCTACTCTTTCTTTTAGAGATTGGTGTTGTTATGCAGCCCACCATGATGCATGAAGTAATTCAACTTCCTAATTGCTACAACCAAAATAATAGAAGGGATATGACCAATTTTCAACAAAAATTAGTAGTTAGGCCTCACTAGTTGCATTGGAAATCATTGGGGTTAAGATCCTTGATTGATATTGGCATTGGGAGGGTTGGGGTTATTGTTACTGGGTGGGTGGGTGGTTCAGGGCATTGTTAACAAGATTGAGCTAGCTTCAATTTCGAAGACCCATTTGGAGATTAACTTTAATCCTTTTTGGGTAGGGAAATAATCAAATTGGAAGGTGTGGGTCACTTGGAAGTTGAGTTAAGGAACAAGTCTACCAAGGGCTAAGCCGATAGTAGGGCATCCTCATGGTTAGAGAATTTAATTACTTTAAGTTGCCCATTCACTAATGGATTCAGACCTTGGTAAAAACAAGCTACTTCTTGTAAAAATTACACGATGCAATGAATATAATTTGAGCAAGAGATAGAGAAAGAGAGTACACATCAAATAAGAGGAGAACAAAAAATTTATTTAACTCCAAATAAGCTTATATAAAGATGGCTATGTCCACATGTGCTTCCAATGTGAAGCTTAGATGGCGATGTAGATAGAAGATAGGTGAAGAGCTTAAGGCTAGCTGGAATAACTCTGATTTGATGAACAAATGGATCATGAAAGCTGTGACGGGGTCTACCTTTTATAGCCTATGAAGGGGGTCATGATGGATGACCTTCCATAGGCACGTGTGTTGTTGAGATATCGAGCTCCACTTGTGATATGCCAGGGTGACCGTTGTGCATTTATGTCACCGACTTGTTAGTTGCAGATGCGGTTGGTACACCGCCCATGAATAATAGCTACATGATAGCTATCCTTATCTACTCTAGTTCGTGGCTTGGTTAGTATGCCACCTTAGTTAGTTGAGTTTGGTTTGAGACCCATATATAGGGTTCTTCTATTTCTTTGTATGAGAGTTCTTTTGGCTTACACAATTAAGAAGAGGAAAACTATTTTCAGCCTCCACCCTTGTGTGTATTCCCCCATTGTGCAAGCAAGAAAGCTTCAAGTGAGACTCCTTCCTTCTCTCCCACAATCTTGACATGGTATCAGAGCCTTGTTCATGGTAAGGAGCTCAAGAAAGCAAGCCAAGCTCGCGGTGTTCTGGTAAGAGGAGCAGTGTTGCTTTCATTTTCTGTTTTGGGAGCAGATCTCTGCAGGTAGCACAGCCGGAAATTGCAAGAGTGCATTGTCTCAGGTTGAGACGCCCTTCGCGGTGAAGCAAGAGGGCAGTATATGCTGCGGGAAAGAGCTTTAGCTCTTGGCGACCCTGTTTTTTTGATTTGAGGCCATTTCGGGGCCTGTTTTGGAGGCGGAAGTTTTCTGCACGCACTCAGGAAAAAGCCCTGTTTTATGCTGTGCGACCACTGTTCTACAGGTCGGTGAAAAGTTACCACAGATATTGCATCGTATGCTCGTGTGCAGAGACATTGGGAGTTACAGAATCATCCGTGGTTCCTGTATATGCAAAATCGTCACTAGGAAGTGACTGTGTGGTTAAATACCACTTTCGTCAGTTTTGCAGATTTGCCCTTGTGAGGCTGAAGCTGTGTTCTCTGCAGTGACAGAATTTTTTGTAGGATTCTGTAATGGCGTCTGATTCTCTTTCACAGATTGTCACTGAAAAGCTTGACAAGAACAACTTCCAAGCATGGAAGTTTAGAATGACGAATTTCCTTATGGGAAAAGGATATTGGGAATTTGTTGCAGGAAATGAAGAAGAACCAGTTCTTCCTGATGTTCCCAATCAACAGCAAATGCAGGCATTCAAAGCATGGCATGAGAGAGCAAGGAAAGTTATGTACTGGCTGTCTATCAGCATTTCAGACTCTATGATTGTGCATATTCAGGATGCAAGTACGCCAAAGGAGGCATGGGATACTCTGTCAAAGATGTATAGCACAAATACGCAAGCCAGGAAAATGCAGCTCAAGCAAGAGTTGCACAATGTGCAAAGAGAAAATATGAGCATCAATGACTACCACATGAAGGTGAAGAAGATTGCAGATGCACTTGCTTCCATTGGGTCGCCAGTGGAAGATGATGATTTAGTTTCTGTGACCTTGAATGGTCTAGGAAAGGATTATGCGCAGTTTCGGACATCCATTTCCATACGTGAAAGATTTCCTGATTTTGAGGAGTTGATTGCTCTTCTAATTTCTGAGGAGCAGAGAAATGGTGGTGCATCTTCTTCAGGAGGAACTTCAAAAGAAGCTGTCTTCTACTCAAATGCTGGAAGAGGTAGAGGCAGAGGTAGAGGAGGCCGATTTGGAGGCCATGGTAGAAATCAGAATATGCAGCAAACTCAAGAAAACCAGTCCTATGGAGGAGGACGTGGTAACTCTAGAGGCAGGGGGAGCCAAAGAGGTCGTGGTGGATGGCAAAGAGGCCAAAATGCAAACAGCAATGTTGAATGCTATTACTGTGGCAAAATGGATCATATGGCTAAAGACTGCTATAAAAAGCAGAATGACATCATGAATGGAAAACTGCAACAAGGAAATTATGCATCTTCTAGTAGACAGGGTGATGACAGAAATGAGCATTTGTTTATGGTGCAGCACATGAACAATTCTGTGACAAGTGTAGAAGAAAGCAACGATGTGTGGTATGTTGACTCAGGTGCATCAAACCACATGACAGGTCATGCAGAATGGATGGAGGATGCAAGGAAAATGGAAAAACCAGGATTTGTGGAGACTGGTGATGATACTGCACATCCGATTGTGCAGATTGGAAAAATTCCTTTGTCTATGCAGGATGGGAAAAAGAAATACCTGTCCGATGTATTTCATGTCCCGAATATCACCAAGAATCTGGTTTCTGTTGGTCAAATGGTTGAACAGGGCTTGCAGGTCAGATTTAATCCTCATGGATGCTTTGTTGAGGATATGAAAAATAAAGGTCGCTTGATAGCAAAAGGAAAGAGGAAGGGCAGAATGTTTACGTTGGATGCAGACATGTCTGAATTGAGTGCAGCAATGTTTGCACATGGGACCGGTGTAGTTGCAGATATTGATATCTGGCATAAACGCATTGGTCATGTTAATGTACAGCGACTTAAATCAATGCAGGCCCAAAATATTGTTGCAGGATTGCCTAGATTCAAGGTTGCAGAAATGCATAAGGTATGTGAAGCCTGTCAGTTTGGAAAACAGGCAAGGAAACCATTTCCTAGACATGTTCAAGAGAGTAAGAAGCCATTGGAATTAATCCACTCTTATGTGTGGACTACTAAAGCTGCGTCTCTTGGAGGCTGTCATTATTTTGTCAGTTTTATTGATGACTATAGCAGAAAAGTTTGGGTGTATTTTATGAAAAAGAAAAGTGAAGTTTTTGGGCATTTCAAAACTCTTAAAGCTATGGCTGAAAAAGAAACAGGTCTGCAAATAAAATGCCTAAGGTCAGATGGAGGGGGAGAGTACCTCTCAAATGAGTTTGCAAGGTTCCTGCAGGAGCATGGCATAAAGCAGCAATATTCATGCAGTCATACCCCACAGCAAAATGGAATTGCAGAAAGAAAAAACAGACATATTGGAGAGGTGTCTCGTGCCATGCTCAATGAAAAAGACCTGCCAGATTTTTATTGGGCTGAAGCAATTGCTACAGCAGTCTACATAATGAACAGGACTCCCACTGCAGCAATACATGGAATGACTCCAGAGGAGAGGTATACTGGTAGGAAACCAGATATTTCTCATTTGAAAATTTTTGGTTGCATTGCCTATGTACGTGTGCCAGATGAGTTGAGATCCAAGTTGGATCCAAAAGCTGAGAAGTGCATCTTTATTGGTTACTCTCTGCAGCAAAAAGGGTATAGATGCTATAACCCTTCTACTCGTAAGTTTACAGTGAGCAGAGATGTTGTTTTTTATGAGATGAGTAGCTGGTATAAACCAGTAAATGTGATTGATGATGTAGATGCACAAAATGGTAATGCTGCACAGAATTCACAGCAGCAATCACAAAATATTAGTGGACCTGGAGCGTCCTCTAGCAGTGGTTCACATTCTTCGCCATGGACAGGCAGATTGAGATCAGGAGAATCTTCTCAAAGTAATGCAGATAGTGGTATGCAGGTATCACGAAAAGGAAAAGAGAAGGTTGATCAGCCCATGTTTGATGTGAATGCAGGTCACTCTTATGTGGATGGTGAATCCAGTGGCTCAGAACAGAGCATTGATGATGAGTTGGGTATTCCTTCTATTGTTACACCTGGAGTAAGGAAGACCAGGGATGTTTTGAGAGCACCTGGGAGTGAACCTACTTTGCGCAGGTCTACCAGAGTTAGGTATCCTGTGGATAGGCTGAAATATGATGGATTTACAGCCATTCACTATGCATATATGGTCAAGGTGATACAGGAACCAGAACCCAACCCACTTCTTTTGAGCAAGCCATGGGAAAAGAAAAATGGGAGAAAGCCATGGATGAAGAAATGGATGCCTTGGAAGCAAATGCTACATGGGAATTGGTACCTTTCCCTAAAGGCAAGAATGCAATTGGTTGTAAGTGGGTTTATAAAGTGAAGCACAATGCAGATGGTTCTGTGAACAGATACAAGGCAAGATTAGTAGTCAAGGGGTATGCACAAACATATGGCATTGACTATGAAGAAACATTCAGTCCGGTTGCAAGGATGGCAACCGTAAGAGCAGTCATTGCTATGGCTGCATCAAAGGAATGGTCTTTACATCAGATGGATGTAAAGAATGCCTTCTTGCATGGTGACTTGCAAGAAGAGGTCTATATGGAGCAGCCACCAGGTTATGTGCATGATGTTCATCATGAGTTTGTTTGCAGGTTGAAGAAAGCCTTGTATGGCTTGAAGCAAGCACCTAGAGCATGGTCTGACAAGATAGGACAGTATCTTGTCACTATTGGCTTTCAGATTTCCAAGGCAGATTTCTCACTTTATGTGAGAAAAACAGAGAAAGGTGTTATGCTACTTGTCATTTATGTTGATGATTTGATTATGACAGGTGACAGTGATGAAGATATCCTTCATGTGAAAATGCTATTGAAGCAGAAGTTTGAGATGAAGGATTTGGGAGAGCTGCGTTATTTCTTGGGCATTGAGGTGATTAGATCACCAAGTGGGATACAGCTCTTGCAGAGGCAGTATGGATTGGACATGCTGTCCAAATATGGGATGACAGGCTGTAAGCCTATTTCAGTTCCTTTGGAGCAGAATGTGAAGCTGAGCACAGATGCATGTGAGCTTCTAGAAGACCCTACTATGTACAGACGCATAGTAGGAAGCTTGATTTATATGACTATTACCAGGCCAGATTTGAGCTATGCTGTTGGATTGGTAAGTCAGTTTATGCAGGCTCCAAGGAAACCGCATTTGGATGCGGCTAGACGCATACTCAGGTATGTGAAGTCCACATTGCAATATGGACTATTTTATGAGACTGGGGTTCAAATACAGCTGCATGGATACACTGATGCTGATTGGGCTGGTAGTATTTCTGATAGAAGATCTACCAGTGGATATGTATTCTCTTTTGGGAGTGCTGCAGTCACTTGGAGCAGCAAGAAACAGCCTACAGTTGCCTTGTCGAGCACAGAGGCTGAGTACAGGGGTGCAGCAATGGCTGCATGTGAGGTAGCTTGGTTGCATAAGCTACTTTATGATATGCATCAGCCTACAGATGGGCCAGTTGTCATTTATTGTGACAACATGAGTAGTATACACTTGGCAAATAACCCAGTCTATCATGCTAGAACAAAGCACATTGAGGTGCATTATCACTATGTGCGGGAGAGGGTTTTACTAGGTCTTATTGATCTAGTTTATGTCAGCACAGAGGATCAGGTAGCTGACATATTTACGAAGGCATTGGGTGCAGAGAAGCTGCGCAAGTTCAGAGACCTGCTTGGTGTGCAGGAATTGGGATTGAGCTCGAGGGGGAGTGTTGAGATATCGAGCTCCACTTGTGATATGCCAGGGTGACCGTTGTGCATTTATGTCACCGACGTGTTAGTTGCAGATGCGGTTGGTACACCGCCCATGAATAATAGCTACATGATAGCTATCCTTATCTACTCTAGTTCGTAGCTTGGTTAGTATGCCACCTTAGTTAGTTGAGTTTGGTTTGAGACCCATATATAGGGTTCTTCTATTTCTTTGTATGAGAGTTCTTTTGGCTTACACAATTAAGAAGAGGAAAACTGTTTTCAGCCTCCACCCTTGTGTGTATTCCCCCATTGTGCAAGCAAGAAAGCTTCAAGTGAGACTCCTTCCTTCTCTCCCACAATCTTGACATGTGTTTGTTGAACTTCTATGTGCACATATATCTATTGATCTTCCATGTGCACATGTGTCTGTTGACCTTTTATGTGCACCTCCACTAGTTGACCAAGAAATATTCCCTATCCCTAGTCAAGGGCTACTTTTGCAGCCCTCAAACACAAAATAGGTATCCTTAATAACTTCCTTATCCCATAACTCGATGTACTGTGTCTCGAGTTGCTACTAGCTTTAACTACTCTATCGAACCCAAAGGGTAGACCCACAATGGTCACCTAGTCACATAGACCTCATTTGACATACAAGTCAAGACCCACCAATGTCCAAGTTCACACATGGCTTCTCCTCATAATGGGGGCTTTACAACTTTGAGCAGCACGATGGATCATTGGTGGCACCTTATGAGGGTAGGGCATTGAGCATATCTAACATCCCCCCTTAATGTCCCCCCTAGGTGAACTAACTCCTTGGCCCAATGCCAAGTCTCTGAAGATGAACTTGAAGCATATCCTTTGAGAGTTCTTTGGTGAATATATTTGTTCCATTCTCCTGTGTTGGATGGTAGACCAGTTCCACTATCCCATTGTCGATCAAATCATGCACATAGTGATACTAGATCTCTATATGTTTTATGTATGTATAAAACACTGGATTCTTGGCAATGGCGATGCAAATCTAATTGCCATACCTTAGCATAGTCAGGTCTTCATCTTGCACTCCCATATGCCATAAGATCCTCCTTAAACATACTACTTCACATATGGCAAAACAGGCTGCCTTGTACTCTGCTTTGGTAGACGACAATGCCGCTATGGGTTGCTTCTTATTACTAATCCAAGAGAGAATTCCTGAACCTAAAGAAAAAAGATAACCAGAAATTGATTTTTTGGAATCATTTACTCTAGCCTAATCTGAGTCACAGTACCCTACAAGAGAAGTACCAAAACTATATGTGATACCATAGTCAAGAGTTCCCTTCAAGTATCTGAACACTGGAATCCCAGCCTTCCAATGACTCTCATGGGGTTTGTTTGAAAACTGGCTCAAAACTCCAACAACAAAACTAATATCTAGCCTACTGTTGCACAAGTAGATCAAGCTACCGACCAACCTCCTATATCTCCTAATGTTTGCTAGTGTTGATGTATCCTCAATGAATAACTTTGCATTGACCTCGATAGGTGTAGCTATCTCCTTGCACTCAGTCATATCAAACACTTTCAAGATCTCCCATGCGTACTTCTTCTAAGAGATGAAGATCTTTCGTGGCTCTTGCCAGCTTCAATCTCCAAACAATAGTGCAACAAGCCCAAGTCTGTCATTTCAAACTCAAAGCTCAAAGCCTTTCGAGTTTGGTTGATCATATCTTCATAGTCACTTGTAATAAGAAGGTCGTCCATATATAGTACAATAACTACATAATTTTCACCATCCCTATAAACATACAAGTTAGCATCTAAGACACATCTTTTGAAGTTTAAGCTTTTAAAAAACTTATATATTTGCGGGTATCATGCTGTAGGGGCTTGTTTCAACCCATAAAATGCCTTCTTCATCTTACTTTGTTCTCAGAATGGGGGGCCTCAAACCCTGGTGGTTGAACCACATACACCTCCTCCTTGAGGTCACTATTCAAGAATGATGATTTAACATCCTTTTGGTAAACTAGCCATGTATTGTGGGTGGTCACAGCAAGTACCGTGCGAATAGTAGTCATTTTGGTAGTTGGAGAATTTTGAAACTTGAAAATCAAACCCTTTAACATGTGAAAATCCCTATGCAACTAGATTGACTTGGTACTTTTTAAAGGTTCCATCAACCTCGTACTCAACCTTCTAAGTTTTGAAATGTGGGACAGATGGTTTCTTACCAATGTAAGTCTCATAAGGTATTTTTCTCTTTAAGAGCCTTTGTGTAGGTCCGATTGAGAATGTAAACTATAGTATTTATAGCTTCAGTCCAAAAATGATTCAGTAATCCCTTGCCTTTTAGCATGCACCTTGACATCTCCACAATGGTGTGATTCCTGCGTTCCACAACACCGTTCTGTTGAGGTGTCGCCAATTGACGCTTGATCCCTTTGCTCTTGCAAAAGTCTTCAAACTCCTTTGAGTAAAACTCGCCACCACCATATGTTCTAAATTTCTTCACACTTTTTCCTATTTAATTCTCAATAGGTTTTAGCCATTCTTTAAACTTACCAAAAGCTTGAGCCTTATTACAAAGGAAGTACACCCACATCTTCCTACTATAGTCATCGACGACACAAGTCAGCATGTACCAACTCTAGAGGAGCATTTGCTCTATTCTTACTTTCTTGTGGAAATGTATTTCTCTGATACTTGCCCATCATATAAGCTTCACATGAATCCTTCAATTTAATAATTGTAGATAGGTGAGCAACCATACCTTGCTTATGCATCTCCTTCAAAACTACAAATCCAATGTGTCCAAACCTTTCATGCCAAAGCTTACTTCTTGTGCCCACTCCAATGGTGGTTGTAAGAGCACTTATCTCATATAGGTTGTTCCTCCTTTCTCCATTGTCGTAGCTTTGCTAGCACTATCAAACATTTTTACACATGTCTTGTTGAATATTACTTCATGACCAAGATCGGTTATGGTAGCAACAACTTATAGCAGATTTCTCCTAATTTTTGGAACATACAACACATTCGAAAGCTTTTTGACTTCACCATTTGTAGCAATAAAGGAAATAGTACCTGTGCTCGTAACAGGGCATTTTGCATCGTTTTCAACCATCACAATGATGGATTCTTGTAGAGGCTACATAAAACTATATAGACATTTCTTGTTGGTCATGTGATGGGATGCACCACTATCCAACACCTATGAATCAGTGGTAGATTCTTCTTGTGCCAAGGAACACACTTCCTTGATGATTGCCATGAATAACTCCAGTTTTAAATCTATATTGCAACAAGGTAAGTTCATTTGAATCAGAATTCTTTTTAAAATAAGATATCTCAAAGGAAAACAAAGAGAAAGCCAAACTGTAATATTTCTTATTTATATATAAGGGCTTTACTCAAAAGCTATATATCTCATACAATATCAACCATGAAATTCCTCCAAGAAAATAGTGTAATACTTTGGTGTGGCTCACTCAACACATCTAGGGCTAAATAGTATATAAGGAGATCATGGAATCCCTCCACTTGATAACTAGAAGCTCAAGATTGATGGGCAAATACAATGTGGTTGGGTTGAATGACCTGAGTAACTATCCTATGTACCCACTAAGGGTGATTCATGGCCTCACCCTCCTGCTACTCAGTAGGACCAAGGAGACTATGTTAAAAGGTAAATAGTCGAGCAATACTCAACCTTTCACCCCAATGAGTCTTCCACAACTTGTACTCTAGGTTGCCAATACGGTTGACACACATGCAGTAGTTGGGAGGCATCATGTCCATCCCATGTATTGCATCCATTGGCGAACATTGAACTAGTAGTAGCAAGGTAGATTTAGGATTCAATCCATCATTCAGAAAAATGTACTATTGCAAAGGTAGGCTATGCTATGACCCTACCTTGTAGACTAAGCGAGACATCGCACAAAATTTCTTGTATATAGGATTTCAAAAGAAGTAAGAGAATGTTTTTTTCCTTATTAATTTAAGAGTTTTGTATGTTGTTAACTTATAGTCAATAGAATAAGTGTTAGAAGTTTTATAACTATTTACATGAATTTTTATTGCCTTATTTATTTCCAAGGTTGATAGTTAATATTTTGAGGCTTATATTTTATTTCTAACATAAGAAATTTCTTTGGTTTACTTGTCCTTGGCTAGCCGAAATTAGTAGTTAGATGGAATAGGGCTGATACATTTACTAGGCTTAACAATGTATTTTTAAGGAGGAGCTCTTTTTACATCCATGATCATAATTGGGTAGTCTAGGTGACTTGATATCTGCAAATTGGGTGCAAATGATTTATGAGGCCACATTCCAATGCACCATGACTTCTATAAGTCATGAGTATACATGCTAACTTTGATTGGTTGTTTGACCATTCAAAGAAATAAGAGCTTGGCTTTTGTCTTAAGAGTCCAATAATTTTAAAAATAATTTTAAGCCTTTTTTCAGCCATATATTGATGTTTAAAGCGACAATACTATTAATAAATAAAATTTCCCCCATTGTTTTTAAAACTGTCAGTATACATATCTCTATAAAATCATCTAAGAGCTCGACCCAGCGTAATGGAGCATCGAATGGACTTTACAATATAAAACAACCAAAGATTTGGCTATATAACATAATGTATCACAAAAGAACTAGAAACTAAACACAAGGAAAAGACATAACTTACTAGACTGCGGCGCACGTACAATCTATCCATAAGAGAAGTGAGATCGTGCTTCTTTGCATATTGAGTCTCCAACCCTAAGGGATTGCAATTTGTGATCGAGTATTGCAAGGAAGACAAAGTAGTGTTGTAAGAAATAAGATTATTAGTACAAGTACTACACCAAAAAGGAAAGTGAACATAACCCAAAACAAAACTTATGAAATTCTCCAAATAAGTTCTATATCTACCACTCCCAAGATGATACACGACCCCTCCCTCCAACTGTGCCCTCACCACCTTATGTTGTTGCCACCTAAAGAATCTACAACCTCTTCCTTGAGTCTTTGCTAATCCTCTATGTTCACCACTTAGGCCTTAGAACACTACTTTTGACTACCTTACATGCATCGACTAGCTATGTGACATATATGCATGCATACAATCCATCATCCATCCAATGGAGAACCGATTGTTAAATGTAGGTATCGAGAAGTCCTCGTACAAGGATGTAATCACATACTCATTAGCTCCCTCTAGTATGCTTTTCTAGTGATTTAGTACATTGTGCCTAAATATCTACTGGCACAAGCCTCTCATGCGTGCCATCACACTACTCCCCTCAACATTCATGATTATGACATCAATTTTCTCATCCACTAAGTACCCATACCCTGGTTGGGTGGGTCTATGCCCTCTACCATCTGCAACAACCATGCTCCTAGGCATAACTAAGAGACCCATGTCCATCTAGGATACCTACGGGTGGTATCTCTTGGAGTAGCACCCATAGGGGCACCATCTGTGAATAACCGAGCTAGGGGTATCGACATCCCTATAGGCGTAGCAAATCCTACTTGACCAACGAAATGGAGACACATCATCAATCTCTCCACAGCATCCACCTAAGCCACCATCCCTAGATTTGATATGGAAGCAAGAAGTAGCAATCGACCATGGGGTCACAACATATGTATTACCACAACACCCCCTAGAAACACCCCTAGAATAAGGAGGAGAGGAAGTCTATGGCTCTCCAAGGCACCCATTACAACCATAACCTTGACCAGTTGAGCAAGGCATCCTTGAGCCTCCCTTTACAGCTAGCCTAGAGCATCTACTTTGCCTGCTAGACATCAATGCATCAGAGCATGCTAAGGTAGAATGCATTGAATGCCCAAATGATAATCGAGAAAACTCCTAGTCTCTCATATCTCTAAAGTGCACAAAACTCTTCGCCTAGATTGCCCATGGTGTCTCATCTGCACGCTATAGACCATCCTCATTTTTCACCCCCTACAATAGTGACTCCTCTACCTTCATACCCTCATCGATAATGCTAGGAACATTGCTTTCATCATACACTCGAGCATTACAACGTGTTCATGGCACAACATAACACCAATGAGGTTATCATGTATTTGGGTAGAAGTCAATAATATGTCATGATAGCTTGCCATGAAGAACTAGGTTGTCATGGATTTGGGTAGAAGATTGCTTGTTCACAATCATCCATCGAGACAAATGTGCCGCATAGATTATTTCATCTTTTCTCAAAGTCTACCTCCAAGAATACAAAGGGTCCTCATCAAACAATTGCCCCTGTTTCTTCCAATACTACTTTAAGCCATTGTACATCAAACATGATCATGGAGAAGCTATGGTGATCTACTAAAAGAACACTTTGCATATTACCAAAATCCTCCATCTCATCCTTAAAAGAGCACACAATCATTGACACATGCATGAATGTTGTTACAATCCATGCCAACAAGCTTCTGCAACACTTGTCACATATCATCACAAGACTTGGCCATCATGTTTCCAAATGGCAGTATGTGACATTTTCACAACCTAAAAAATATCAAAACACTTTTGAATAAATAAAAATTATCATTATTTATACATCAAGACAAAGGAGTGTAATATTTACTTGAACAAGTCAGCCACACTTGCATCGCTCCATTCGTACTTTGTCTGTATACCTAGGAGCACAAGGAGCGTTCTTAAGTGAGATACATGACATCGATGATATAATGGCATGGAAGGCTCCTCTCTTAATGGCTTGGATGATCCCGTATCCATGGGTTGTAATGTATCGATCATAGCCTCCATCTTAGGCTTCAATATTTGAGGAGGGTCTAGACAATCCCTAATGTCTTCTAGTGTCGAGAGCACAATTGGCAGAGTGTCCTCTAACACGCATATTGGCTCGAGTGCTCCTTTCATCATACTGCCATAAACTCTTCTTACATGTTGTAATAAGTGCATTGCATGCACCTCCCTGTGGACATTTGTAGGGCGTATTTAATATTATTCAAGTTTATTTCAACTAGAGTTTGATTATAAAGCATGAATGACACATATTTTGCTCACCATTAACTCAAATTCTAAGACTATTTAATTGATGATTTCAGATTAAAACTCACCAAAGTATTGCATGTAGTCTATAGACAAGCAATGTTTTCATCGAATTGTAAGCTTGCATTGAGTGCAAAGATATGGAACACGCTGATTGAGATATGCCTCTCAATCTCGGTCGTGACCCCCATCGTTGTCCATCTTCTCTATGTCATGGTGACCAATATATTTCTCTCTCCCTTCGTATATTTATTGCTCTTTCCACCCTCTCTCTTTGTTTTTCTCCCCTCTCTTGGTCTTTATCTCTCTCTTTCCCCCTCTTTCTTTGTTTCTCTCTTTCTATTTTTTATTTTGTTTTTACATAAATTTTAATTTTAATTTATCTTTGTTTTTTTCTTCCTCCTTTTATTTCTTTATTTTTCTCTTTCCCTTATATATTTATTATTCTCTCCCTATCAACCCCAGTGCAAGGCAAAGACAAAGAAGGCACGATAAAATACAAGAAAAATCTAAAAATGCAGACACAATAGAAGAAATGGTGAAAAAGTGTAAGGACAGCCCTCGAAAATCCAAGGCAAGTGCAAATGGTGGAAGGTGCATGTTTCAATACAAGGCACCCTTGAAATTTTTGTAAAATATAGATGAGTGTAGGTGAAGGGATAGGATGGAATAGAAGAGAATAGGAAAAGAGGACCTTGGCAAGATGCCCGGTCATGTAAAAAGGGGATGGGTGCCCGAAAGTTTTAGGGCTTATATATAAACCCAAAAAGTGAAGGAGAAGCTCATTCTTTGGTGTGTGTCCACTTCTTCTCCTCTTGTCTTCTCTTCTTCTTGCTTGCTTGTGCTTGTGCTTGAGAGAGGGAGTGTGAGAGGGTGAGGGAGGGAGTGAGTGAGGGTGAGGGACCATAGTGGAGAAGCTCTCCATCTTCTCCTCTCTTCTTCTCTTCTTCTCATATCTCATATCTCATCTCTCATCTCGCACACGCAGCTATGGAGGATGGAGCAAGGTGGAGGATTGAGGATGCTTAAGCTTGCATCTTGAATCGTAGAGCTATTGGAGGGCTTGAGGGAGGAGGCTACTCCATCAAAGGCATCGGCTAGGTGAGAGATAGAGATTTGTGCTCACTTGAAACACTTGAAAGAATAAGCAGTCCATGGGTCTTGGAGGTTGACGCCTCTACATTTTGTTTCCATTGCTAGGACCAAGGGATTCAAGCTTGATGTTAACCCCAACACGAAGAAAGCAAAAGAAAGTGGGAAAGATGCAGGGCAAAGGCGGAAAAAAGGTAGCCCGACTGAAGAAAGAAGAGGAAAGAAGACCAAAAGTGCAAGGGCAACCTTAAAAGTCCAAGGCAAATGCAAAAGGGAAAAAAGGCGTATTTTAAAATAAAAAGGCGCACCCTGAAATCTTGTAAAAGAGCGCCGGGCTCTCACCCGTGCAATTTGTAAATGTAGACAGGCGGCGGAAAGGAAGCTAAGGAAGATAAAAGGACAAGGAGAAAAGGGGCCTAGGCTAATGGCTAGCCATGGAAATTAGGGCATGTATATAAAGTTGAAAAGTAAATGAGAAGCTTATTCTTTGGTGTGTGGCAAAAAGAGTCTTCTTCTTCCTCTCTTCTTCTCTCCTCCTTGCTTGTGTGTGCTCTTGAGAGAGAGTGTGTGAGAGTGTGAGGGAGTGAGTGTGTGTGAGAGTGAGGGATCAAGAGGGTGAAGCTCTTCACCATCTCCTCTCATTTTCTTCTCTTCTCTTCTCTCTTTTTCTCTTGTGCGCGCGGCTATGGAGGATGGAGCTTGGAGATGGAGGAGGCTTGAGGATGCTTGAGCTAGCATCAAGAGTCGTGGAGCTACCGGAGTGCAAGAGAGAGGAGGGTACTCGATTGGGCATCAAGGTAAACTCACAACACTTGTAGGATCGACGGCGCGTCATCTAGGTGAGAGATAGCCATTAGAGCTCGCTTGGAATGCTTGAAACAATAGGCGGTCCATGGGTCTTGGTGGTTGAGTGAAAGCTCCCACATTTTGGTTCCGTTGCCGGGACCACGGATTCAAGCTTGAGCACTTGCGCGCCTCATATCGAGCATCGAAGTAGGGTATTCATCCCCGAAATGGAGCTTGAGATAGGTAGGAAGTTGGGTGTTTTCGATCTTCAGAACAGGTAAGTATTTTGGGATATTCTGGTTGTTTGATGATTGAAAAACGTGGAGAAATTAGTTCAGTATTTTGCTTTCGATTTATGTTGTGTTTAGGATAGGTTAACAATAGGAAATCACACCCGAGAGGCAGAGGGTTACTGCTGTGAAACAGGGAGAAAATCGGGGAAAACAGGGGGAAAATGGAGGAAATGCGCATGTAAATGTGTAGGAAACGCTAGGAGAGTGATCTGTAGCATTCAGGGAAGGATCAGCAGGGTATAAGTTCTGGAAGGGCAAGAGAATCCTCATTTGCAACCAGCTGAGAGAGAGAGAGAGAGAGAGAGAGAGAGCGAGAGCGAGCTTATCGACCAGGGCACGGAGTGACATTGCATTCGGCGATCCCCAAGTACACCGATCTCTCCCTCACCACTCCAACTCCATTGCTGGTGAATTTCGTGGTCAATAGTAATAGATATCTGGAGATATTTGGGTGAATCCGTGCTTGCAAGTTCGTCGGGCCGGCGGAATCGGACGTCTGACCCAGTGTCCGATCCCCAGAATCGGACACTTGGACAACCTGTCCGATTGGACCACTCCGTCCGATTCGGACACTCAGACAACCCATCCGATCGGACCACTCTGTCCGATTCAGACGCTCGGAGACTTGGACACTCGGAGACTCGGACGCTCGGACTCGGACCCACCCTGTCCGATCGGACGAATTAGGACACGTCAACAATCGGACCACCTGCCCGGTCCGATTCCCAGAATCGGACCCGCCCATAATCAGAAAACCAGAATCGGACACTCGGACCAGCCCGTCCGATTTTAGAAATCGGACCACCCTGTCCGATCGGACCATTCGGACGAATCGGACCATCGGACCAGCCCAGAATTGGACCACCCTTGTCCAATTCATCGAACACTTGCTTGTCCGATTTTTTAGAATCGGACACTCGGACTCTGAGACTGCCACTCAACCCTGACACACCTGGTCCGATTCCCAGAATCGGACCACTGGTAAATCGGACGTCCGATTCCCAGAATTGAACAAAAAAAAAGGGAAAACATCAAAACTTGACCCACCAAGGGACACACTGGAGCATTCCCCAGCGACCTACCCCCCAGTGAACAACGAGAAGCAGCACAGACCCTAGAACCCATTAGAACGGCCAGGACTTGAGTAACAAAGCCTATCAAGCCCGAAACGAGCGAGAGTGAGTAAGATACCGGGAAATTGCTTGTAGCACTCAAGTTGAATTTTCGCACTTGAAGTACACTTAGGAAAGCTGAAAGCCTGATTGAGCACAAGTGCACGAGGAACAACACACTCATGAGTGACCATAAGTTGAGAACTGTATTCAGTAATTAAAGGAACTCACTCAGATAAATCGCTCAAAAAACCCATCAATAGGAGAGGACCCAAGACATAGACAAACGTGCGAAGCGCAGGATAGAACCAAGCAAGGAGCGTCAACGACAAGGATCTGTCACGACTAGTTAACCTGATCGAGGGCGCAGCGAGGCGCAAGAATTCAACCATGACGGAAGAAAGCTCAGACCATCGGTCTACCGAGGAGCTCGATGTGAGTGTATTCCCAGATGCTATACAGCAGATGGTGAGGAGTTACGATGCAGACGCCCGGTACGAGCACCGTGGCAGGACGACAGATGCAATCATTGCAGACCTAGAGGAGGAGAGAAGGCTAGCCCGTAGGGCATTGCAAGGCATAGCTGAGTATAATAGGGATCAACAAGCTAGGAGCCTAAGGCAAAGCATGGAGCTGCATGAGGTGCAGCGAGTGCTGAACTTGGCTGGCCGGAACCGAACAGACCATGAGAGAGCACTAGAGGGAGACCTGACACTGAGCGAGCTCCTCATGAAATGGCTGCTCGATAACACCGCAGTAGAGCAGAGTGCCACTGCACTAGCGACGTCTCTACTTGCAGGATTAGGGGCAAACCAGGGCTCAAAGAGCCAGGTCAAAATACCGATTGTTGCCAAGCAACTCGATAAGTACCAACCGCATGACGATCCATACAGCTTCGTTGAGCAGTTTGAGCAAGTCTGTGAAGCCAACGGCCTCAACGACCAGGCTCAACGCTCGCAAGCATTTGGACTTTGCTTAAGCGATAAGGGTAGGACGTGGTATACAAGCCTGGATGGTGTGGAACGAGCCAACTTCAATAATCTCAAGGATCTCTTCGTCAAGAGGTTCGCCGAGCCCGGATACTCCGATAACCTGCTAATATGCTTGATGAATGTCAAACAGAAGGAGAAGGAGGACATCCGCGACTATGTGACCCATGTGAGAAGTCTCTTTAAGAGAATCCCCTTGGGCGAGCGACCGACTGACAGAGCAGTTTCAACTGTATTCATCAGCGGAATTAGAGATGAGGAGTTATATAAGGCATTGGCAGGCAATTCAAGCTTGCAGCAAGACGTGGTGGCTAGAGTTTTTGAGGAAGCCATCAGAGTCAATGACCAGCTGAAAGAGAGAAGCTCTAGGAGCTCAACTCTGGAAGAGACTAACCCGCGAAGCATAGATCGAACATCAACCTCTAGTGAGCGGTCAAACCCATCATCCCAAGATAAGGGGAAGACCACTGAGACGGGGCTTGGGTGAGGTCAAGATGGAATTAGCCAAAATACAAGACATGTTGAGACGACCAACGCGCCCGCACATCCAGTGCGTGTACTATGGCAGAAACCACCTACCAGCAGAGTGTCAAGACCCTAGGTCAAGACCTTGCGCTAACTGTGGTAGGTTCGGCCACGATGCCGCACACTGTAGACTACCATACGTGCAACCCTACGGCCAGCCTTATCCGGCTAACAGGCCGCAGCCATTCTTCGAACGGGGAGCCCTGTTAGCCCTACCTGCGCCTAACGATATGAAACTAGCTGTCCCTAGAATGGACATAAATCCTACCGGCATTCCTAGACCGCCTGGTCCCTATGTGACCCACCCACCGAGCGACGCTCCCGTACACTACGTGGAGGAGCCCAATGACGAAGAGACCTACATATACCCTTAGGTCTCGCATGACGACGAGGGCAACGCGGTCCTCATGGATTATCAACCCGTGCCGGTGATGGTGTTAGGACGAGGACAGGGTAGAGGCCTAGGAGGGTAGCCACAGGATCCGGTCACTTGTTGGACTTGCGGACATCCCAGTCATGTCTCATCGCGCTGCCCTGAAAGAGAGCAGCAAAACAGGGACAAAGCTGACCAAAGGTGCACAGAATGCGGAATCACCCATCTTTTCATAGACTGCCCAAAGCGAAAGTCGTCCTCCGGTTCAGCTAATTTGCCATCCGTCCCATTGGGGTTGTTTGGTGTTGAAAACCCCGATGGGGAGGCCACACCTATTCCCTTGCGAGTTATGACCCGAGCCCAAACGAAGCAGACCGGCATCTCTTTGCCCGGACCTAGCAATCTTGACGCAACCTCAGCAGGAAAGAAAAGCCGTAGGCGGAGAAAGAAGAGATCGGAAGCTAAGGTCGTCGACAGTATTATGACCTTATCTAATGGGAAGAAAGTCTCAGACGCAGAGGCAGAGACTTCAGCCCCTAAAACAGCCCAAAAGGGAAGCGCTAAGATAGGGGAATACCCACACCCCAAGCGGCAATTAGAGGCCATAGAAAAGGTGAAGGAATGGGTGAGGGAGGCTCAGCAGCATCTCAAGGATGTTGAATCCATCATGGAGGATGAGATCGATGATCTCTCCAGCATGAGCACGCCAATGTCGCCACCTCGGCCAAAGCCACTGCGCCACCAGCAGTGCCGCTGAGACCATGTCTAGACACAACAGAATCGCAGAACAGCCGCAGCCAGTGGCCAGGACAGTCTAGGCTAAGAGAAGGACGAGTGTCTGACAACCTCTTGACCACGTTGGTGACCACGCCTGCAACACTTAACCTGGGGACTTGCTTAAGCAGCACCCTACCCTACGGCAAGACCTCAAGCAATGGGTCGAGGGATCGCAAGAGCAGGCCATGGCAGATCCTCAAGACCAGGATGTGGAAACACAATTGCCAAGTCTGACGCTACACTCCGTGCCTAAATCCTTGCACGTTAACGCCTTTTGGGAGGGCTCTGAGATGCACGCAGTCCTGCCGGTCCTAGCCCTGGGTGACACAACAAGGAAGGGAATTGTAGACACGGGAGCCAGGGTTAGTGTGCTTAGCCACGCAGTGCTACAGACTTGGGGAAACCCGCCTGTCGAAGCTGCTCGGTTTAATGTCACGCTAGCAAACGGTATGAGAGTGAAGCCATTCGGGGTCTTGAAGAATTGGCCAGTAAAGATTGCAGGAGTTGAGTTCTCTGTCGACTTTATAGTCATGAAGGGAGTGGACTATGATATTCTATTAGGCCGACCCTGGATGCGCAATGCTAGAGTCATCGAAGATTGGGGTAACAGCCTGATCTTCCTTGGCAATCGAACTGATGCCGTAAGAATAGAGATGGACACTTGGAAGACCTCACCAGTCGACCTAGACGCCATCTCTGCTATGCTCAAAGGAAACACTCAGGTCAAAGAACCCTATGGGTCCTTAACTAAGTATATCCCATGCCTAGAGGACGAGCGGGATTGGATGCACGTCCTCGCTACACTTGACCTGCCATTCTCAGACCATGAGGCATATGAGCAAGCCATCAAAACAATTGGCAAGACAAACGAAGCACTCTCTACATCCGTCTACATGATGGCAGCAAGCCTCCATGGAAAGCCTAAGCCTGTTACCTTCCAGGTACCATCCAACAAAAGGGAACTCTAGGGGGTACTGGAATACCTAGCAGACCAACTAACGGGTAACCCGGCTGCCAACTTCAAACTGCTCCAGGATCTCTTAGAGGATCCTAGGTGGCAATGGACCAGAGTGCACGAGCTGAACCTCATGTATAACTGGGCCCTGATTCCAAACCAACAAGACGGGGCATTCCAAACCCTAGGAGACGATGGGCAGTTGAACGACAAAGATTCCTGCGATGAATACGAAGACTGCCAATCTTTCAGTGGTGAGAGCGAGGGTGAAGTGGATACCATAGAGTACGACACAGATGGACACGAAATTGAGCAGATACGAGCAGACGCCAAGCCACAAAAAAGGCAGGCCCTTAGACTGGAGCAAGGAGTCATGCGCATGGAATGTGATCGTGCGTGGTTGGAATGTATGGGGGCCATAGACCTGGAGCAAGCAGGCCTAGCCCAAGCAGGAACGACATCAATACTTAGAACCGAACCGCCATCCGAATTGCTTCCACCAGGGGACACCGCCTCTTCCAGCGAAGATGGAGGGTTTGACTCCGAATCGGAAGTTACTTCGGATAGCGACCCAGAGATCCCTAGGCCACCCATGACCAAACACACCAATGGGGACTTACCCGTCCACCTGAGACGCAGACGGTCACACCAGGATAGGTCAAAGCACCCCAAAGATACACGATCAGAAGAGCAGCGGAAGCCGCAGGACCTCCCTAAGCGATTCACTAAATTCAAAAAAGGGGATAGGGTAGTGGTTCTGCTAGGTACCAAGCGTCAAGGGCAGACAAGCGAACCGATCGAAGGACCAGCCAAGGTCAAGGAGGTTAACCTAGCCCTGGAAGGGGAGACACCCCGACCAGTGTTCATTGCCGATGACTTAACCGGTAAGGAAGAGTTGAGTCTTGTCGCTCTCTTGCGGGAGTACATGGACGTATTTGCCTAGTCCTTAGAAGAGCTAAGGGGGTAGATCCGAGTGTTGTGACTCACAACATACCCATGACATCGGACACAACGCCAGTCAAGCAGCGACCGTACCCCATGAATCCAAAGCACGCCCATGCTGTCAAGGAGGAGGTCAGCCCATGTTCCCCGACGCCTCAAGACCATGGGCCGCAGTGCTCTCCAGAACCCCAGTCATCCGACCCCTCTACGCGTCAACCCAAGAGAGTCGCACATGCCTATCGGCCCAAACAACGGCCACCACCACAAGTGGCATCATCCGACCAAGTCAACCCACCGCTCCGCAGCCTAGCTGACTGCAGCAGCCTAGCTATTGTGATCAAACCCGACCCATTCATCTTGCCAACAGCCAGGTTGCTGACTCAAACGGACTCCCAGTCACAACTCTGTACAGTTAGAACCTCCAGTTCCAGTAGACCTCAACCACCCATCGGCCTTAAGCCCTCCTATGAACGAAAGTCATTTCTAACGTTGGCCGCTGATCTTGCAGAGGACACTGGAGATGATGTGGTGGACTGCATCAAACAGCTCGATGCCACCTTTGTTGCACTGGCCCTCAGCTATGACCACCTGGACTTGGGTCTATTAGTAGAACCCTTTGCAACAGACGTGCGCAATATGCCTTGCTCTTGGGAGACGTTTGAATTTGCATTTGCACAGGCTTCTCGCTCTGCCGCTGAGTTGCTCGCTAGCGAGGTCTCCAAAGAGCAAGCCATTAAGCAAAGCCTCATCACATCATTTGACCCACGGACAATGTCTGCCATCACCAACCAAGAGATTGCAAGGTTATCCCACCTGGCTGATACGGGATCACCCTTCTTGAGGTAGTGGTACGCTCTTAGGTTGCAATGGGAAGTCGACGAATGTCGCATAATGACCAACGCCGAGCCATCAAAACGGCCGAGTATGATCCCACCTACGTCACGCCTACCTCGTATAGACTGTTAACCACTCTTCGGGGTGAACATATCACAAGGAACCCCTATCTAGACCGCCTCTTAACAGAGGAAGAGCTCCACATCTCAAGTCGGGTCGACTCTGGTGATTTCCTCACAGATGTCCTCACGTACATCACACATGTAGGAATTCGACCCTTTGATCTGGACTGCGCTGCACAACTGGAATATAACCCCAACTTCTACGCTTGGCTCCTACACAAATAAAGATAAACGCCTTGGCCCCACAACCTCCAATCCTGGGACGGATTCTTCTTTTCCAAAGGGGGGAAGGGGTAGTAAGGGAATAAACGAAATAAAATCTAAAAAGTAAATCAAGTGTAAAACGCTTAAAATTGAGATGCAAATATAAAAGGTGGTGATAGAAGTCTGAAAGGCAAAGTTAAGGCTATGGTCAATAAAATCTGCTATGCTTTTGTTTTTCCAGCAAATTAGTTGCCAAAAAATACTAAAAATGGAAATGGCTAAATGTGTAGGTGGCGACCATGGCAAGTCAGGACAAAGCAGGCAAGCTTTCCTTCTCGGAGGAGGAACAAGTAAAGTATGGCCTCACGGTGGAAACAAGAGCTTTCAACCAGTTAAAGTTCCGCCACGTCTTCAACCTGGAAGACGTAGTCATCGAAGAATCGGCGGTACGTCAAATCATAGAGCAGTGCCACATACAGAAGTACCTGGACGCAATGGGCTGGAGGATAGACTACACCCTGTGCGCTGATTTCTTGCGTACCTTCAACAGAAACAGGGGCACCGTCACGGTGCGTGACAAGGAAGCTACCAGACAGGTGCAGATCAAGCTAACCCCCGAGTTGGTGGAAAGGGCACTAGGGCTGCCAAATAAGGTGAAAAGGAAGCCAAAAAGAGACATCTATGCTATGTTGGGGATGGATAAAGTGAAGGTTCACACCAATGACGGAATTAGCCTGGCGGACATCCCCAACTAAGAAATTCAACTGGAGGCAAAGATGGTGCACGCCCTGTTCTCAAGCCAGAGGTGAACCTCTGCTCGACAGCATTGCGGCGCAATCACTGGATGAGGTGAACCTTAATGGGTTCGTAAGAAAGACAATTGAGGCTTCGGCAAAGGCCCTGGCGACAGGAGGAAGAGCTGTGGCAAGAGAGTCCCCGTCATCCCGATCGACCCGCAAGGCATCATCCTCCAAGGCCTCCACCATAGGGTTTGGAGGTGTCCTTACGGCAATCATCCAAGAAGCGATAGGGCAGGGACAAGCAGGAGAAGACAAAGAGGGAGGTGACGAGGAAAGTGGCGAATCACCGTCACAGTCCCCGCCTCACACGGAAGAGCAGCAGAGGTCGTCTGATGAGACAGAAACGGACGCCGATGAGGAGGGAGAATCCCAGGCTACACCACAAAGGCATGCGGAACAACGAACTAAGGCCCTACATGGAAAAAGAGAGGAGGATCGAAAGAAGAAAGAGAAGGAAGATCTAGAAAGGGCCCGAAGGGACTCGGTAAGGGATGAGGAGGAAAGAAAAAAGAAGGCCGAGGAGGAGCTGAGAAGGAAGGAAGAGGAAGAATTGGAGCTGGCAACCCGTCGCTCCATCAAGGAACAGCACAGAAGAGATGAGGAAGGAGCACAGGGTCCGCACCAACCTGAGGCACCCGATCCCAGTACTGGTGTGCCAGAAATCGCGCCCTTGCCTCCTACAGAAGGAAAAGAAAAGGACCTGATCAGGCCAGCTTCCCCCCTCCTCATACCGTCCATGCAAGCCACTCCTATCATGATGACACCCCTTGCCACCGCCACCCAAGGGCCCACCCCAAAAGTTGACGAGAGCAATGTGGTCATCTGGCTACAGTTTTTGGTGGAAAGGGAGCTGGCAAGGGAAGCGGCCGTGGCCACCCCAGCTTCAGGAGCCAAAAGGACAGCCACGGGGCTGAACTGGAGCCAAGGCCGAAACTGAAAAGGCAAAAAATAGAAGATGTCGCTACCACTATGACCATGCCCCACCCCCCACCTCTAGCAGGCCAATACGACGAGTATGTGAAGGAACTGCTCTCGCAATTGCAAAGGGCCAGGGAAGAAAGGAGCATAGCCGTGGAGGAGCTGGCAGCGGAACGAGAATCACAAGCCGCCCTCCAGCTGGAAAGAACAAAGCAGATAACAGAATATCAAAGGGAAATCGCTATGCTCAGGAAGGAAGCCAGCACTAAGGAGGCGGAAGAATTAAAAGCCCTGAAGGAATGTGACGCTGCCTGGGAGGGAAGAAGAAAAATCTTGATGGAGTGTCTCAACGGGGAGAGAGAAATGAATGCCCACCTTCGGCGCAAAAATGATCAGTTATCTGCAGTCAACCTGGAAGCGCAAAGCTAGCTTGACAAAATCAGAAAGAAAGCTGTAGAGCTGGACCAATCAAGGGCAGAACAGGTGCGAAGGATGCAGGTGAAGCTGGACCAGCTCAATGCGCAGATCGCAGATGAACGCCGGGAGTAGTCCCGCCTGTACCGAGAGCTCGAGGCCCAGCAGCAAACAGCTCATGGAAATGACCCTCCATCAGGGGGAGAGCCTGGAAGATATGGAAAGAAGAGCAAAAGAATGGTCCGATCACAATGAGCAGAGAGTACGGGACTTAGCATGCCGGCTAGCCAAGGCCGAAGGAGACAGGGTGCTGGCTGAGAATCAGGCAGAGGTAGCCCAACTCTCCATGATAGCCCAGCAGCACACCTTTCTTAATACGCTGCTCCATGCCACCAGACCAGAAGGAGATGAAGCCAATGATCAGCTGCTGCAAAGGAAACTAACCATTGCGTGCAGAGCTCTCACAGCAGGCTTGCACGTGCCGCTGCAGCTAGGAGGCCCACCGCAGAGCCTAGAGGAGTAGAGGAGATATCTTGCACAGGTAGGCCTGACGGCACAGGAGATAGATGACCTCGGTTTCACAGAGGCAAAAACACAAGAAGACGAGCAAGCAGAAGGGGGTGAACCGGAGCTCGATCTAGGACCTCAAGAGGAGGAATACGTCCCACCACCCCCTCAGCCACAACAAGCCGAAGTGCAGCCCCCTAATACATCTGTCGAGAGAAGAGTGGCCCAAACCAACCGCAGGAAAGAGATGGTGGAGAAGGCAAGAAGAAAGCTGAACGCCAGACCCGTTCCAAGATAGCCTACCCCTCTCCTACTGTGCACCCAAGATTCCCCTGCTGAATTCCGTGCCGAATTGATCATCTGGGAACAGCATGAGTATAACCGCGACCCCTTCGACTTGCGCTTTGAGTTTCCCACTGCCTTGAATAGGGTACTGCCCATTCAACTGGTGGAGGATGTCATTGCCATGGGGGCAAGGCTCAAAGCCAAGTGGTTAGTGGAGTGTGAGGCTCACCCAACTGCTTGGGGAGCCGAGGACCGCAAGTTTTGGCAAGATAAAGTACTCCAGGTGCCTAGATCAGTGGAAGGCTATAATGGCCAACCCACCTGGAGGAGATGCATTTTTTACGTCAACCTAGAAGCGTGGATGGCATTTTGCAACACCCTCCCTTCAGAGAGAAACGACCCCACTTTTATGCCGTATCCTCGAAGGGTAGGGGTAGACTTCAATCCGTCCATCCACGGCAGGTTCGATTTCCCCATCATCTATAATAGCAATAGCTCCTCCCATAGGGACGCCCTTCTCTTCACCCTCCCCGACTTGTATAGCTCTATAGATAAATTCCTTAGTGAGTTCACCTCTTGTCCCGACCCCGCATTCGTCACCACTTGTAATTATCTTAGGTTAATTAGGATCCTAGTTCACCAAGAGCCTGCACCCCAAGAACGCCACCTCCCACCCCTCTATTTTGATCCCAACGCCATAGACAGCAACACCATGACTCGCCTCATGATGCGTGCTTCTCTTTTGCCATCTTCCTGTGGTGCACTACTCAAAGACATGAACGACAATAAATTCACCCAGTGCAACCACCCCTTCCTTTCTACCACCACCCTCAAAACCCGCCTCCACATCAAAGGCTACTTGTTGAGTCGAAAATTCCTTAACAAGGCCCCCCGCCCTCCGCCAACCCCTACCCACCATTCAGATGACGAGGAGTAAACTCCTGTCATGCCCTTATACCGCTTACCTCCATGTATACGCTTCCTCATGCTATTATTTATTATTATTATTATTTTAAAGGAGAGAGAAGACAAAAAGACGCACCACAATCACCGCACCTAGGATCCTCCCTAGCCCCCCCCCACTTCACACTTAGGGCACATCAAGGGCAGGACGTTCAGACCTGTCACCCTAAGACTTGCACTACATCGCCAACAAAGCACGACGAACTGGGTCCTCAAGTGTGGGACATTACCAAGGGCTTACCCAAGGTCTGACCCATCTCCCGGTTCCACTACCACATGCACCACGCACTACACAGCAAGACAGACACACCCCTTAGGGAGTGCACAACTTTTCTTGCAGGTTATGTTCGCACTTCAAGACAGGGCTACCTGCGGAGGAGGATCGCCCACGACTTCCCTTAATGATCAACACTTCTTTTCCTGTACCGGCATCTGGCCACCTGCCTATTGATGGCTACCCTGAGTGAATCACGTCAAGGCAGAGCTGCCATTGGCATAGATCTTGGAACCGCCTCGTCCAATGATCCATACCCAACGCCTCAAGTTCCATGAATTGCTTATTGATTCCAAAAGCCTGAAGACCTTCAACTCAAAACTGAAGACCTTCACCTCAAAGACAAGAATCTTCAATCGAAGCCACGGGTTTGCAAGCCAAACCACATGTGAGGGGTTTCTTCAAAATAAATCCCTTCAATACCATCATCCTAAGGGATTGCTTATTGCTTCAAGCGTTTCTCATACTCAACAAACGACCGGCTACGTAACCAGCGCCACAACCATGTGACACATGCCGAGTATCTTCATGGAGCCTAAAGCATGCCGGAATCTCTCCTGGTCATCATCCCCAACCTCCACCACCTCTCAATCCTCCCAACCCGGCCTACATGTTCCGCCTAAAGGCCGACGTAACTAGCCATTACGGCCCACCGCAGTGCCATGGGACTGGCACTCGTCTAGGAGGGGGGTAATGTTAACCCCAACACAAAGAAAGCAAAAGAAAGTGGGAAAGACGCAGGGCAAAGGCGGAAAAAAGGTAACCCGACTAAAGAAAGAAGAGGAAAGAAGACCAAAAGCGCAAGGGCAACCTTAAAAGTCCAAGGCAAATGCAAAAGGGGAAAAAGGCGCATTTTAAAATAAAAAGGCGCACCCTGAAATCTTGTAAAAGAGCGCCGAGCTCTCACCCCGTGTAATTTGTAAATGTAGATAGGCGGCGGAAAGGAAGCTAGGAAGATAGAAGGACAAGGAGAAAAGGGGCCTAGGCTAATGGCCGGCCATGTAAAAAAGGGGGATGACCACCCGTGGAAATTAGGGCATGTATATAAAGTTGAAAAATGAATGAGAAGTTTATTCTTTGGTGTGTGGCAAAAAGAGTCTTCTTCTTCCTCTCTTCTTCTCTCCTCCTTGCTTGTGTGTGCTCTTGAGAGATGGAGTGTGAGAGTGTGAGGGAGTGAGCATGTGTGAGAGTGAGGGATCAAGAGAGTGAAGCTCTTCACCATCTCCTCTCCTCTTCTTCTCTTCTCTTCTCTCTTTTTCTCTTGTGCACGCGGCTATGGAGGATGGAGCTTGGAGATGGAGGAGGCTTGAGGTGCTTTAGCTAGCATCAAGAGTCGTGGAGCTACCGGAGTGCAAGAGAGAGGAGGGTACTCGATCGGGCATCAAGGTAAACTCATAACACTTGTAGGATCGACGGTGCATCGGCTAGGTGAGAGATAGCCATTAGAGCTCGCTTGGAACGCTTGAAACAATAGGCAGTCCATGGGTCTCGGCGGTTGAGTGAAAGCTCCCACACTTGAGCACTTGCGCACTTCAAATCGAGCCATCAAACTCGAACCTGTGCTCTTTGTAGGTAGGAGATTTGGCAGTTTAATCTTTGAAGCAAGTAAGTATTTTGTGTTTTAAATGATTTGGGAAGTAGGAGGAATCATTTCAATACGTTGCTTGTGATTTTTGTTGCATTTAGAGTAGCCTAGAATTTGGAAATCAAGGCATACCATTGTAGGGTTGTTGATGTAAACAAGCCCAAAATAGGGGCAAAAAGTGGGCAAAAAAGGGGCAAAAATCTACCAGAATAGCAAGAGCAAGCACGGGGCAACCCTCAGGTGTTGGCATAAGGGTATAAGACCCAAGGAGGGGGCAAGGAAGGCTCATTTTTAGTACAACAGTGTGAGAATGAGAGAGAGAGAGTCAGGTTTTGTGATAGGGCACTGCGGGATTCAACTCTTTGACCCTCACATACATGCATTTTCATCATTCCAGATGAGCTAGACTTGATGAGTGGATGTTGTTTAACGTTCATGTGAAGTTTGACAGCAGGTGCTTGCTGCCTTGGATCGAATCAAGCAAATTTATGCCTTGTCTGTGAGCTCATCACATGGAATTTGCCCATCCAATTCCCAGAATCGGACAATCGGCATGGCCAATTGTCTTGGGGACAAATCGGCCCATCCGATTCAAATGATTGAAAATCGGACCGTCCAATTGGCGAAATTGGCGTACCAAAAATTGGCTATTAGCCCAAGAGAATTGGCCCGCCATCCAATTTGACCGGTCCGATTTTGAGGATCGGATGAAGCAAAATTTGATGAAGCCTAGAATCAGCCAAAGCTGATAATCGACCATCCGATATTCTGAGAATCGAACGACTCAAAATTGACCGAGGCTTATTTAAAAAAAACACACAATTGACTGATCCTGCTAATCAACGCATACCAACCGAGTAGGACGACGTAGTAGAAATCCTAGCAGACCCAAGAGTGACCAGTAATTGCACTTAGAGCCAAACTAGGTCGAAGAGAGTGGAATGAACATGATAATTGTTTCTTTGCATTCACACACCACTCTGATATGAACACTTGAAGCGCACTAAAGAAAGCTGAAAGCCTAATTTTGCACTGTGCACAGAAAAGACACCACATACGCAGTGAGTGCATAAGTTGAGGATTGGTTGCAATAAAAGGGAACGCACTTAGAGATAATAACAGAACGAACCCACCAATAGGAGACAACCCCAAAGATAGAATGGAACCTCGAACCATGAGACCACCAAGAAGGGCAAGAAGTGAGCACCATTGGAACCGCAACTGTCCCCGACTTACTCAACCTCATAGGCAGCCTAACGGACCAATAAACTATTAGCATGGCAGGAACATGCATGAACTTTGAAAACAATGAGCTAGACATGAGGGACTTCCTGATTAAGATCCAACAAACGATAGGGCAATATGACCTGCAAGCGAAGGTAGACCACAAGGTAAGCCAACCCAAGAGATCATAGTTGACCTTGAGGAGGAGAGAAAGCTTGCATGACAAGTGTTGCAACTCATGGCAGCATACAATCAAGAGCAACGAGTTAGTAGGAACTTGCAGTGAGACATGGAGATGCGAGAGGGCCATCGAGTACTAGCTCTAGCCAATAGGAACCGAACAGGACCAAATGTAGAGAGTGAGAGAGCGCTAGAAGAAGATCTTATGTTGAGCAAGCTTCTCATGAAGCGACTCCTAGACAACATCGCTACAGAGTAGAGTGGAGCAGCTTTGGCAACTGCATTGCTAGCAGGATTAGGAATCAACCAAGGCTCTAGGAGCTAGTCGAAAATCCCCACAACCACAAAGTAGCTAGATAAGTATTAGTCTCGTATAGCTTTATAGAACAGTTTGAGCAAGTCTGCAAGAAAAATGCCCTCACTGACCTCTCTCAATGCACACAAGCTTTTGGCTTATGCCTAGGCGATAAGGGCAGAATGTGGTACACTAGCTTAGACGCTGTAGATAGGACCAACTTCAACGACCTCAAGAGTCTCTTCATCAAGAGATTCTCGGAGGCAAGATATTCCAACAACCTCATAGTCAAATTGATGAACGTCAAGTAGAGGGACAAGGAGGACATTAGGGACTACGTTACTCATATGTGGAGTCTCTTTAAGAGGATCACGACCAATAAATGACCAATGGAGAGAGATGTATCCATGGTGTTTATCAATGGAATCCACTGTGAAGAGCTTTCTAAGGCCTTAGTAGGCAACTCAAGTTTGCAAAGAGATGCTTTGGCCAGAGTCTTTGAAGAAGCTATACGAGTGGACGATCAATTAAAGGAGAGAAGCTCGAGGAGTATGAATCAAGATGAGGATAGGTCTAGAACTTTAGAGAGATCCACTACATCTAGCGAATGACCAAGCCAGACCATGCAAGACAAGGGAAAGGCCATTGACCAGAGCCAACAGAGCTGGCTGAGACGAAAATGGAGCTAGCTAGATTGCAGAAATTAGTGAGGAGACCTACACAGCCTCATGTCGAGTGTGTGTGTGTATTGTGGTGGAAACCACCTTCCAGCTGAGTGTCAAGACCCTAGGTCTCGACCTTGTGCTAATTGTGGTAGGTTTGTCGGCCGCCACAATGCCATGCATTGCAGGCTACCAAGGAGAATCCTATACCCACAAGCCTACAACCAACCATACTTAGGGAACCGACCTCCAAACTTCTTTAAGAGGGGAGCCCCATTGGCTCTTCCGATGCCTAATGATTCTAAATTAGCCATTCCTAGGATCGAGATCAATCCCATAGGTATACTTGGGCTACCAGGACCCTTTGTAACCCATCCAATGAGCAACACTCTAGTCCACTACATCAAGGAGCCAAGTGAAGAGGAAGCCTACATGAATCCTTACATCTCATACGATGAAGAGGGCAACCCAATCCTTATGGATTGTAGATTAGTGACGGTGATGGCGTTAGGAAAAGGGTAGGGGTAGAGGCTTGGGTCAGCAATCCCAAGACTCCATTACCTATTGGACATGTGGACACCGAGGCCACATCTCTTTGCGCTGCCCCAAGAGGGATCCAACTAACCAAGAGAAGGCAGACCTTAGGTGTGCAGAGTGTGGAATCACTCACTTCTTCATAGATTTCCCTAAGCAAAAACCAACCACTAGGTCAACAATCATACCATCAATACCATTGGGGTTGTTTGGAGTCGAAACATTCGATGGGGAGGCTACGCCCATCCCATTGCATGTTGATGACCTAAGCACAAACAAAACATAACGGCATATCACTGCTAGGACCAGTAACTTAGACACCACCTCAATAGGGAAAAAGAGCCGCAGGTGAAGAAGGAAGAAGATTGAAGCAAAAGTCACACACAAGACTGAGAGTGCTACAATGTTGCCTAAGGGCAAGAAAGTTACGGATGTAGAAGCAGAGATATCCGCTCCAAAGACGGCACATAAGGGAAGTGCACGAGTCGGCAAATATCCTAACCCAAGGTGCCAACTTGAGGCAATAGACAAAGTCAAGGAGTGGATAGTAAGAGAAGCCCAACATAAGCTAAAAGATATTGAGCCTATATTGGACGACAATCTAGATTACCTCTCTAGTGCAAGCACACTAGTTTCACCAATGCACTCGCGAACAAGGGATGATACTACACCTCAAGCAGCTTCTCTTAGGCAAAGCACGAGAACAACAAAGCAACAAACTAGTCAAGGCCATTGGCTAGGGAATGCAGAGTTAGGAGAGAGGTAAGCAGTTAGCAACCTTCTTACGACACTAGTCAACACCCCTATAACTCACAGCTTAGGAAGCTTGCTTCAACAAAATCTGGCACTATGGCAAGAGCTAAAGTAGTGGGTAGAAGGACCTATAGAGTCAAGAGCAGTCGACTTGCATGACAATGACGCAGTTAGGCAGATACCTAGTTTAACGCTACACTCGGTGCCCAACTCCTTACACATTAATGCTTTTTGGGAAGGCACAAAGATGCATGTTGTGTTACCAATCTTGGCACTGGGAGATGCCACGAGAAAGGGGATTGTAGACACGGGGGCCGACATAAGTGTGCTTAGCATGCAATGCTCCAAGCTTGGGGTAACCAGCCTGTGCAGAATGCTAGGCTCAATGTTACATTGGCCAACAAAATGAAGGTGAAATAATTTAGAGTGTTGAAGAATTGGCCATTGAAGATTGTAGGAGTGCAATTCCAAGTAGACTTCATTGTCATGAAAGGTGTGGACTACGATATCTTGCTAGGCTAGATGAGGAATGCACAAGTCATAAAAGACTTGGGTAACTGTCTAATCTTCTTAGGCAATCAAACGGAAGCCGCGAGGGTGGAGATGAACAGTTGGAAAACTACATCAATTGACTTATAGGCCAGTCTACTCTATTGAAAGGCAATACTCCATTTAGGGAACCGTAGGGGCCACTCACAAAGTACATCCCATGTCCGGAGTATGAGCGAGATTGGATGCACATGCTTGCCACTATCGATCTGCCATTCTCAGATGATGAGGAATACAAGCACGCTGCCAAGACGAGAATTATGCCCAAGAATGAGTCATTAGTACCCTTATGCACGATGTCTAGAGATCCTAATGGATGACCAACCCCTATCATGTTCCACATCCCAAACAACAAACGAGAACTCCATGAGATCGTTGAATATTTCATAGGCAAGCTAGATGGCAACCCAACTGCTAATTTGAAGCCTCTTAGGGATATCTTGGACAAACCAGAGTGGAAGTGAACCAAAGTGCACAACCTAAACTTAATGTACAATTAGGCTTGACCAATGGAAATGAGGATTTAGATCTAGGAGGCAATGAGCAATTGGACCAGGGAGGTATAGCTTCTACAAGAAAATAGGAGTCCCATAAAAAATAGGTTCTTTCCCAATTTGGTCTATTGATGGAAAAGTGCCCGAGGAGATCAAGCTCCTGATATATATGATGTATACCTATGTCGGCCAAAAAATGGTGGAAAAACCACAGACAAACATGATTGACATCCTTAATGCCATGACTCATGGCTTTGTAGGTGGTTTGAAACAATGGTGGGTTTCAATACACCCACAAGTCAAAATGGCCATAGCCCAACATGTGGATCCCATACAAAAATTCTTTGAGCTACTACTAGGTGAATTAGTAGTAATAAGCTAGATGACGTGCTAGAAGCACGTGAAGCCTTCTTTAAAGCCAAATTGTGTGATCCGAGAATGTACAAAGAATATTTAATCTATATGAGAGATTTGCTATATGAAGGATTTGAAGCACATGACAATTCTATGAAAGAACACTTAATCTGTTCCTTCCCACAACCAATCCCATTTTATTGTAAGCAAATAATGAAAAATGAAAACAAAGATTTCACAAATAGCATTGGTCAAATCATCCAGACCATCGAGCAAACAATCAAAGAAGTGTGTCACCATCAAAAGATGGCACAGTTGAACCAAAAGTTCCTAGAATCTATCTGTAAGCATGCCTCAAAGTTTGATGCAGATTTCGGATGTGAGAAATGCAGTTGGGAACCTTCTTACTACAAAAGAAGTCATCATAACTATCGACATCGACATCCCTCAAATCAAAGGTCCTACTTCAACACAGAAAATCATGGACATAGATTTTCCCGACACTCAAACTCACACAGAAACAGAAAAGGAAAATCTCATTATAGATTTGACAAAAATAGAGAATATGACAAAACCTTTATAAAAAAGGACTTGAAATGTTTCATGTGTGGAAGTCCCTCACACTTGGCCAACAAATGTCCAAAAAAAGGAAAAGATCAAGCTAACTCTGCAAAAGTGAATATGCATCACTATGACTATGACATGCTATTCATACGATAGTTATTCAGATGACTGTTACTCCTTTGATAGTGATTATGATACAGATGATGCAGAAGGATATATAGAAAATGAAGAAGAATATACATAATCGTCTGAAAGCATGACTTCATGGTATACTGAAGAATCAACTCCTAGTGAATCTGCCAATGATGAAAATACACCATCAAACATCATTAAAGAATCGGATGATGACACCATCCATCCCACCAGGTTTCAGCCAGTTAATCCTCATGAAATACATATTCTAGGCAAAAAAGATAAGTTTATGAATTTTGCTTCAACTTCTTTCTTCAATTCTAGAGATGATTTTTCAAGAAAATTAAAAGGTAAACATGTCAAAGAAAGCTCATCAGAATCTTATGATTCTGATTCATCATCAACCTCTTCATCAAAACACAAAAACCAAAAGAACAAAGTCTGACATGCATTCTTCTCCAATCCCCATGACTTGCCAAAACTAGAAACACTTGCCCCACAGACAAAAGGACAAGCTAATATGTTTGTGCCTCACAAACTGGAGAATCTTCATCAGCCAAAGACAGCATCCTAGCTACTGCCATCATTTTCTACTATTACTACAAGAACTCAACAAGCTGGAAATGACATGATAAATGCCTTCCTACTAATGCAACAAGAACTTCACTGTCTATGTAAAGTGCATAGAAGGATATTGATAAGTCAGAAAGAGCTATCCCAAGGTACAACGGCTATTCTTCAAGAAATCAAAGCCTCCTCTAAAACGCTCCAATTATACATGTCAACCAAGTAAGATTTGCACAAACAAGAGTCCACAGGGTCAATGCACTTGACACCGGTGGCCCAATCCCAATGGTTTGTGTGCAACTAAAAAATATGCCTCAATTCTCACTTTTTGTTAATGCTTTGCTAGATACAGGATCTAGTCTAACGATAGCTCCATACAAGCTCTTCCCCAAGGGCTGTATCAAAGCTACAACTTCAATCATAGTGGAGTTGTCTAATAACAAAAAGATCACACTTATCCATGTGACCCAAGTATACCTCCAATTAGGAACAGTCAAGGTGCCTATAGAAGTTCTATTGATGAAATAGATGAGGTATGATCTTCTCATTGGTACAGATATCCTCCAACATTTGGTAGCTTATACATTTTGGTCCGATCGCTTTTCTATTTCCTACAAAGGCAAAAAGGTGGACCTTTCCCTCCTTCCTAAGATTGGTCGAACCATCTATTCAATCAACAAAGTAGTCACTTCATCAAAAGTTACTACTAGAGCCCATTGGCTAAAACAAGAAATACACAACAATGATAAAGAGATCTAGAAGCTCCAACAACATCTCTAGACATTCATGCTTGAAGATCCCCGAATCTACAAGGAGAAAGGAGAAAAATATGCGATCCCTCTTCCAATCAAAGACAATGCTACTCCAACAAAATTAATCCACTCAAATATGAAAGATGAAGACCCGATTCTATGCAGAGAAGAGATCCAGACTCTTCTAGAGAAAGGCTTGATAGAATTGACAAATTTGCCATGGGCATGCGAGCCTTTTTATGCCAACAAGCACTCTGAGCAGAAATGGGGAAGAGAGAGGTTGGTCATCAACTATAAACCATTAAACAAATTTTTAATTGGGCATGGTCACCCAATTCCTCTTGAGGATTTTCTTCTAAAGAGATGAAAGAAAGCAAACATCTTCAGTAAATTTGATTTGAAATCTGGATTTTGACGATTGCCCATCAAAGCTGAAGACAGCGACTTTTTGTGTGCCTCAAGGACACTACCAATGGACAGTCTTGTCCTTTAGAATCAAAATTGCTCCAACTAAGTTTCAAGATAGACTCAGTTTTTGGCAAACTTCCCTTCTATCTAACCTACATTGATGATGTATTGGTGTGTTCTCTGAAACTATCCAAGAACACTTGGAACATCTCTCCCAGTTTGCAAAAGCCGTTGAAGATGGAGGAATGGTTTCATCACCGACAAAATCCATAATGTTACAAACAACAATAAAATTTTTGGGAATAGAGATTAATGAAGGACAAATGAAGCTACAAGACCATGTACTAACAAAAATCCTTGATACGCCAGACATCTTGACCAATGTTAAGCAGCTCTAACAGTTCTTAGGATGCTTAAATTGGATTAATTCTTCAACCCCTAATCTTGCTTATTATTATAAGGATCTATATTCCCTTCTCCAAAAAGATAATTTTCATTGGCAACCCATCCATACTCTGGCACTTCAAAATATTAAAAATATTATCAAGCATCTTCCTCCTTTATGCCTGCCAACTGGCCTTCCACTCATCTTGTACACAAATGCCTCCAAATCTGGGTGGGGAGCATGCTTATGTGAAGAAGAATCTTGGACAGAAATGCAATCAATGGAACTATCCCTCCTATCAATGGGAGATCTTGGCAATGATAAAAGCAATCAAAGCTTTTAGATTCTTTATCGAATTTATTCTTTTCACAAAGAAAGCCCCCAATGAGATTGGGAATAAAAGACTTTTAAGATGGTCACTTTTCTTTGATGCCTTAGATGTCACTTTTGAACATGTGCCCGGCATCCAGAACAATGTAGCAGCAGATCTTCTATCCCGCCAACCACCTTGACACCACAAAAGATAAAGTGATGTACAATATTCATTCAAATTCTATAAAATCTTTTGGCCATCTCAAAAGAGCATCAATGCTCTACCCAGCCCGCACTCATGAGATTCCTTCTTATCTCTTTACACGGAGATTCTTGTAACTCAACTCTAAGCCTATAAATACTCCCCATATTGTATCATTCAAAGAACAACAAAGAGCAAACATTACTACAACTCGCTCCAGAGAGAGTTTCATTTCCATCACTTTTCTTCATTGAAGCTTCCTACTTGTTCTCACTCAACACTCTATATCCACACAATTTCGTTCAGCACCTTCACTCTGTTCGATTGTATCTAAGTGCATCTGCCATCTGTTTTTCTTCTTCCATTGCGTTTACCCTGTGTCTGGTATCAAAGCCAATACACTTACCAACTTGAGAGAAGCAAGGTAGTCAGTGATGCTCAAAGGTTTCAGCTCGTGTTAGGCAGTGAGGCTTGTGTGTGCCATGTTTGCCGTGTTTGAGTATTTCAATCCTCTTCAGTCCAGTAATCCCTATGGCTTCCTCAAAGCAAGGTGGAAATGTGTTTTCCTCTGCACTCAAGACTTTATCTGAACGCTACAAATCACATGGGATTTTGACAATCATCGTGGATGATGATCAACCCAATTCAAAATGGATACTACCTGACATTGGTGCATCCTACATCTATGTTGAGAACCAGATCTTCAAGTTCAAAGCTTGAACTATTTACATTGAAGACCAAGGTATATTGACTATAGGAGACTCACTCTCTGAAGATCAACATGTTAATTTACTTTCACTTTGTACCCAAAAATACAAAAACATAAAAGTAAAAAGGATTACCCCTACATCCATCTAGGCTACATAGCTATAGGTATCATTCCTCTCTTTCGCAAAGGTTTGAACGCATCCTGTATGGCTGTTGTCTTAGACACATGCCACCTTAATCTACATGACATGATATTAGGTGTTGCTATATCACCCTTGTCAAATGGTCCAATATTCTTCAAACTATGCCCAAATTATGTAATAGCAATAGATGATCCCTATTTGCATGAATTACTTATGCTCCATATTAGGACAATGGGTTTGCAAATGAAGGCGTCCTCTGCCCATCTAGCGATACAATATAGAATGGTATTCTGATGCATGTCATTAGCCGTCCCTAGAGTAATAGAAGGTGTGAATTCGTCACAAGACAAGGGACAAACCATCATAATGAAATCTAATGAGATTACTCAAAGGTTTCTACCTAATTGTGTAAATTGGTCGAAAATCGATCTGCCTCATGAATGGCAGTTAGATATATCTTCCATAAAGAAAAAAGAACTCCTACCCCCTAACTCATAAAAGTCCAAAGTATCAAAGGAAAAGCTTTGTTTCTTCCCCAAAATTAGCTAAAAGATACTCCTAAACCAGAACAAGCAATACAGAAACTTCCAGAACAGCCGAAACTAAGGATTTCTCCTTCACAAAAGGCTAAAGAGCTAAAGTTTCATACACAGCCTTGTTCACATCAACAAGTTGTGCATGGAGTGTGCCGGCACTGTTAAAAGCTTATTGAAAATACTTCACTAGTGCCTACAACAAGTATTATCACAGATTGGTCTACTTTCTCAAATAAAAGGCTTCAAAAGGGTTGGAATTCACATTTCACTTCACCTTCTTTAAGTACATTAAATGTATACCATATGTTTTCTCCTAAGGGTAAAGGCAGGGAAATCATACCCACTGGTGAAGGATGTTCAAGTTTTGCAACTACACCACTTCCCGAAAAATATCTTTAACTGCTACGAGGATCTTACAAATGAAGAAGATGTAGAAGACCTACTTCAACAAATGCACTATATTTATTCTGCCATGCTAGCAGATATTAACAAACAAACAACTCCCAATCCTTTCCAGAAACCTCCTCAACCACGTCACACAGCTAGCTGAGTATTTAGAACTCATGTTTCCTGACTCGTCAGAGAAGGACTATCAGACCGCCTTTGATCAAATTGATGATAGAGATCTTGTCCACATTCAGAGACAAAGAGAAAAAAATGAAGTGCTAGATCAAATGCCCCTCAGGATTGACCCAGAAGAAAAAGATAATGACGAACTAACTAGACATGTCTACAAGATACTGGATTCCAAAATCATGGGTGAGAGGATTGAACAAAATCCACCTCATCATCCTCCCATGGAACTACTTGCATGGTATTGCCATGACCAGGCTTACTTTGAGTAAAATCGAGCCTATGCTATTACTTCATCAAATGAGGATGGAGCAAGCGTGATTGAGGAAGAATTTGTTCCCATCAATCCTCATAGATCCTGCAGATCACTGACTACTGTACTACGAGCGCATATGAATGCCCATCATCAGCATCGTCATCATTCAAGTAAGAAGTCGTCTCCAAAATCTTTTGAAATATCTCCTGTTAATATGGCCAGTAAATGCTACATCCAGTGCTAAACCCTCCTTCAATAGCTTGTACAAGAAAATAGGAGCCCCAGAAAAAGTAGGTTCTTTCCTAGTTTGGTCTATTGATGGAAAAGCGCATGAGGAGATCAAGCTCCAAATATATATGATGTATGCCTATAACGGCCAAAAAATGGTGAAAAAACCATTGATGAACAGGATCGACATCCTTAATGCCATGACTCATGGCTTTGTAGGTAAAGATAGTAGTATATGTCAATGCAATTGTGGGAAAATAACTAAGAAAAATGCATCAAGAACTTCACTCCCTATGTAAAGTGCATAGAAGGATATTGATAAGTCAGAAAGAGCTAGCCCAAGGTGCAATGGTTATTCTTCAAGAACTCAATGCCTCCTCTACAAACGCTCCAATTACACATGTCCACCAGGTAAGGCTTGCACAATCAAGAGTCCACAGAGTCAATGCACTTGACATCGGTGGCCCAATCCCAATGGGTTGTGTGCAACTAAAAAATATGCCTCAATTCTCACTTTTTGTTGATGCTTTGCTAGATACAGGATCTAGTCTAACGATAGCTCCATACAAGCTCTTCCCCAAGGGCCGTATCAAATCTACAACTCTAATCAAAGTGGAGTTTTCTAATAACAAAAAGATCACACTTATCCATGTGATCCAAGCATACCTCCAATTAGGAACAATCGAGGTGCCTATAGAAGGTCAGTTGATGAAATAGATGAGGTATGATCTTCTCATCGGTACAGATATCCTCCAACATCTAGTACCCTATACATTTTAGTTTGATCGCTTTTCTATTTCCTACAAAGGCAAAAAGGCGGACCTTTCCCTCCTTCCTAAGATTGGTCGAATTCCCAAGTGATTTTTAGCGTTCAGATAAAGTCTTGACTGTAGAGGAAAATACATTTCAACCTTGCTTTGAGGAAGCCATAGGGATTATTGGACTGAAGAGGATTGAAATGCTCAAACATGATAAACATGGCACACACAAGCCTCACTACGTAACACGAGCTGAACCTTTGAGCGTCACTGACTAGCTTACTTCTCTCAAGTTGGTAAGTGTATTGGCTCTCATACCACACACAGGGTAAATACAGCGGAAGAAGGAAAAGAGACGACAAATGCACGTAGATACGATCAAACAAAGTGAAGTTGCTGAATGAAATGGTGTGGATACAGAGTGCTAAGTGAGAACAGGTAGGAAGCTTCAATGAAGACAAGTGATGGAGATGAAACACTCTCTGAAGCGAGTTGTATTAATGTTTGCTCTTTGTTGTTCTCTGAATGATACAATATAGGGAGTATTTATAGGCTTGAAGTTGAGTTATAAGAGGACTCTCCGCATAAAGAGATAAGAAGGAATCTCATGAGTGCGGGTTGGGTGGAGCATTGATGCTCTTTTGAGATGGCCAAAAGATTTTACACAATTTGAAAGAATATTGTACATCACTTTATCTTTTCTAGTGTCAAGGTGGTTGGTGGGATAAAAGATCCGCTACAGTGTTCTGGATGCCAGTTCGAAAGCGACATCTAAGGCATCAAAGAAAAGTGACCATCTTAAAAGTCTTTTATTCCCAATCTCATTGGGGGATTTCTTTGTGAATTATCTCAGTACATGCTTTAGATCGGTGCGGATTGTGAAGGGAACAAATTCGATGAAGAATCTAAAAGCTTTGATTGCTTTTATCATTGCCAAGATCTCTTGCTGATAGGAGGGATAGTTACGCTAAGTGCCAGAGAATATGCCTAAAGCATATCTGCACGGATGCAATTTTGAAGATTCTTCTTCACATAAGCATGATCCTCACTCGGAGTCAAAGGTATCTGTGTACATCTGTGTACAAGATGAGTGGAAGCCCAGTTGGCAGGCCTAAAGGAGGAAGATGCTTGATAATATTTTTAATATTTTGAAGTGCCAGAGTATGGATGGGTGTCCAATGAAAATTATCAACAAGATTAGAGGTTGAAGAGTTAATCCAATTTAAGTATCCTAAGAACTATTGGAGTTGCTTAACATTGGTCAAGATGTCTGGTGTATCAAGAATTTTTGTTAGTACATGGTCTTGTAGCTTGATTTGTCCTTGATTAATCTCTATTTCCAAAAATTCTATTGTTTTTTGGAACATTATGGATTTTGTCGGTGATATAACCATTCCTACATCTTGAACGACTTTTGCAAACTCGGAGAGATGTTCCAAGTGTTCTTGGATAGTTTCAGAGAACACCAATATGTCATCAATGTAGGTTAGACAGAAGGGAAATTTGCAAAAAACTGAGTTTGTCCATTCCTGAAACTTAGTTGGAGCAATTTTGATTCCAAAGGACAAGACTGTCCACTACTAGTGTCCTTGAGGCACACAAAAAGCTATTTTATAGTGGTCTTTAGCTTTGATGGGCAATTGCCAAAATCCAGATTTCAAATCAAATTTATTGAAGATGTTTGCTTTATTTAATCTCTTTAGAAGTAAATCCTTAAGAGGAACTAGGTGACCATGCCCAATTAAAAATTTGTTTAATGGTTTATAGTTGATGACCAACCTCTTTTTTCCCCTTTTCTACTTAGAGTGCTTGTTGACATAAAAACCCTGGCATGCCCATGGCGAATTTGTCAATTCTATCAAGCCTTTCTCTAAAAGAGTTTAGATCTCTTCTTTGCATAGAATCAGGTCTTCATCTTTCATACCTGAGTGGATTGCTTTTGTTGGAGTAGCACTGTCTTTGATTAGAAGAGAGATGGCGTATTTTTCTCTTTTCTCCTTGTAGATCAAGGGATCTTCATGCATGAATGTCTGGAGATGTTGTCGTAGCTTCTAAATCTCTTTATCATGTTTGTGCAATTCTTGTTTTAGCCAATGGGCTCTAGCAATAACTTTTGATGAAGTGGTTACTTCGCTGATTGAATAGATTGTTCGACCAATCTTAGGAAGGAGGGAAAGGTCCGCCTTTTTGCCTTTGTAGGAAATAGAAAAGTGATTGGACCAAAATGTAAAGGGTACCAAATGTTGGAGGATATCTATACCGATGAGAAGATCATACCTCATTTGTTTCATCAATCGAACTTCTATAGGCACCTTGACTGCTCCCAATTGGAGGCATGCTTGGGTCACATGGATAAGTGTGATCTTTTTGTTATGATTGGAGTTGTAGCATTGATATAGCCCTTGGGGAAGAGCTTGTACGGAGCTATCCTTAGGCTAGATGCTGTATCTAGCAAAGCATCAACAAAAAGTGAAAATTGAGGCATATTTTTTAATTGCACACAAACTGTTGGGATTGGGCCACCGATGTCAAGTGCATTGACTCTATGGACTCTTGATTGTGCAAGCCTTACTTGGTTGATAGGTGTAATTGGAGTGTTTATAGAGAAGGCATTGAGTTCTTGAAGAATAGCCATTGTACCTTGGGCTAGCTCAAAGTAAGCATGGTCATGGTAATACCATGTAGGTAATAGAAGGATATTGATAAGTGAGAAAGAGCTAGCCCAAGGTACAATGGCTATTCTTCAAGAACTCAATGCCTTCTCTACAAACGCTCCAATTACACATGTCCACCAAGTAAGGATTGCACAATCAAGAGTCCACTGAGTCAATGCACTTGACACCTATGCCCCAATCCCAATGGTTTGTGTGCAACTAAAAAACATGCCTCAATTCTCACTTTTTGTTGATGCTTTGCTAGATACAGGATCTAGTCTAACGATAGCTCCATACGAGCTCTTTCCCAAGGGTTGTATCAAAGCTACAACTCCAATCATAGTGGAGTTCTCTAATAACAAAAAGATCACACTTATCCATGTGACTCAAGCATACCTCCAATCAGGTGCAGTCAAGGTGCCTATAGAAGTTCAATTTATGAAACAGATGAGGTATGACCTTCTCATCGGTATAGATATCCTCCAACATCTGGTACCCTATACATTTAGGTCTGATTGCTTTTATATTTCCTACAAAGGCAAAAAGGCGAACCTTTCCCTCCTTACTAAGATTGGTCGAACAATCTATTCAATCAGCGAGAAGCAGCAACTTCATCAAAAGTTACTACTAGAGCCCATTGGCTAAAACAAGAAATGCACAAATATGATAAAGAGATCCAAAAGCTCCAACAACATTTCCATATATTCATGCATGAAGATCCCCTGAGCTACAAGGAGAAAAGAGAAAAATATACCATCTCTCTTCCAATAAAAAACAATGCTACTCCAACAAAAGCAGTCCACTCAAGTATGAAAGATGAAGACCTGATTCTATGCAGAGAAGAGATCTAGACTCTTCTAGAGAAAGGCTTCATAGAATTGAGAAATTTGCCATGGGCATGCCAAGATTTTTATGTGAACAAGCACTCTGAGTAGAAAAGGGGAAAAAAGAGGTTGGTCATCAGCTATAACCATAAAATAGCTTTTTGTGTGCCTTAAGGACACCACCAATGGACAGTCTTGTCCTTTGGAATCCAAATTGCTCCAACTAAGTTTCAGGAATGGACTGACTCAATTTTTGGCAAATTTCCCTTCTGTCTAACCTACATTGATGACATATTGGTATTCTTCAAAACTATCCAAGGACACTTGGGACATCTCTCCCAGTTTGCAAAAGTTGTGGAAGATACTGGAATGGTTTTGTCATCGACAAATCCATAATGTTCCAAACAACAATAGAATTTTTGGGAATAGAGATTAATCAAGGACAAATCAAGCTACAAGACCATGTACTGACAAAAATCCTTAATACACCAGACATCTTGACCAATGTTAAGAAGCTCCAACAGTTCTTAGGATGCTTAAATTGGATTAATTCTTCAACCCCTAATCTTGCTTATTATTCTAAGGATCTATATTCCCTTCTCCAAAAAGATAATTTTCATTGGCAACCCATCCATACTTTGGCACTTCAAAATATTAAGAATATTATCAAGCATATTTCTCCTTTATGCCTACCAACTTGCCTTCCACTCATCTTGTACACAGATGCCTCCGACTCCAGGTGGGGAGTATGCTTAGGTGAAGCAGAATCTTTAGAATTACATCCGTGCAGATATGCTTCAAGCATATTCTCCAGCACTCAGTGGAACTATCCCTCCTATTAGCGGGAGATCTTGGCAATGATAAAAGCAATCAAAGCTTTTAGATTCTTCATCGAATTTGTTCCTTTCACAATCAGCACCGATGTAAAGCATGTACTCAGATACTTGACAAAGAAAGCCCCCAATGAGATTGGGAATAAAAAGACTTTTAAGATGGTCACTTTTCTTTCATGCCTTAGATGTCGCTTTCGAACTTGTTTCTTGACTGGTGAGAGAAGGACTATCATACAGCCTTTGATCAAATTAATGATAGAGATCTTGCCCACATTCAAAGACAAAGGGAAGAAAACAAAGTGCTAGATCAAATGCCCCTCAGGATTGACCTAGAAGAAAAAGATAATGATGAACTAACTAGACATGTCCACAAGAGATTGGATTCCAGAATCATGGGTGAGAGGATTGAACAAAATCCACCTCATCATCCTCCCATGGAACTACTTGCATGGTATTGCCATGACCAGGCTTACTTTGATCAAAATCGAGCCTATGCTATTACTTCATCCAATGAGGATGGAGCAAGAATGATTGAGGAAGAATTCGTTCCCATTAATCCTCATAGAACCCGCCGATCACTGACTTCTGTACTACAAGCGCAGATGAATGCCCATCATCAGCAGTGTCATCATTCAAGTAAGAAGTCATCTCCAAAATCTTTTGAAATATCTCCTGTTGCCATCACACATGGCTTTGCAGGTGGTTTGAAACACTAGTGGGTTTCAATACTCCCACAAGTCAAAATGGCCATAGCCCAACACGCAAATCCCAAACAAATATTCTTTGAGCTACTACTAGGTGAATTAGTAGATAATAAGCTAGATGACATGCTAGCAGCACGCGAAGCCTTCTTCAAAGCCAAATTGTGTGATCTGAGAATGTACAAAGAATATTTAATCTATATGAGAGATTTGTTGTATGAAGGATTAGGAGCACATGACAATTCTATGAAAGAACTCTTAGTCTATTCCTTCCCAAAACTAATCCCATTTTAATGTAAGCAAAGAATGAAAAATGAAAATAGAGATTTCACATATATCGGTCGTCAAATCATCCAGACCATCAAGCAAACAATCAAGGAAGTGTCTCACAATGAAAATATGACACAGCTGAACCAAAAGTTCCTAGAATCTATCTGTAAGCATGCCTCAAAGTTTGACGCATATTTCAGATGTGAGAAATGCAGTTGTGAACCTTCTTACTACAAAAGAAGTCATAATAACTATCGACATCGATATACCTCAAATCAAAGGTCCTACTTCAACACACAAAATCATGGACATAGATTTTCCCGACACTCAAATTCACACAGAAACAGAAAAGGAAAATCTCATTATAGATTTGACAAAAATAGAGAATATGACAAAACCTCAAAAAAGACCGGACTTGAAATGTTTCATATGTGGAAGTCCCTTACACTTGGCCAACAAATGTTCAAAAAAAGGAAAAGATCAAGTTAACTCTGCAAAAGTGAATATGCATCACTATGACTATGACAGTTGCTATTCTTATGACAGTTATTCAGATGACTTTTACTCCTATGATAGTGACTATGATACAGATGATGTAGAAGGATATACAGAAAATGAAGAAGAATATACAGAATTGTCTGAAAGCAGAACTTCATGGTATATTGAAGAATCAACTCCTTGTGAATCCGCCAATGATGAAAATACACCATCAGATATCATTGAAGAATCGGATGATGACACCATCCATCCCACTAGGTTTCAGCCAATTAATGCTCATGAAATACATATTCTAGGCAAAAAAGATAAGTTTATGAATTATGCTTCAATTTCTTTCTTCAATTCTAGAAATGATTTTTCAAGAAAATCAAAAGGTAAACACGTCAAAGAAAGCTCATCAGACTCTTCTGATTCTTATTCATCATCAATCTCTTCATCAAAACACAAAAAACAAAAGAACAAAGTCCGACAGGCATTCTTCTCCAATCCCCATGACTTGCCAAAACCAGGAACACTTGCCCCGCAGACAAAAGGACAAGCTAATATGTTTGTGCCTCACAAACTGGAGAATCTTCACCAGCCAAGGACAGCATCCCAACTACTGCAATCATTTTCTACTATTACTACAGGAACTCAACAAGCTGGAAATGACATGATAAATGCCTTCCTACTAATGCAAGAAGAACTTCACTCCCTATGTAAAGTGCATAGAAGGATATTGATAAGTCAGAAAGAGCTATCCCAAGGTACAATAGCTATTCTTCAAGAACACAATGCCTCCTCTAGAAACGCTCCAATTACACATGTCCATGAAGTAAGGCTTGCACAATCAAGAGTCCACAGAGTCAATGCACTTGACACCATACGAGCTTTTGTTGATGCTAGATATAGGATCTAGTCTAACGATAGCTTCGTAAGAGCTCTTTCCCAAGGGTTGTATCAAAGCTACAACTTCAATCATAGTGGAGTTTTCTAATAACAAAAAGATCACACTTATCCATGTGACCCAAGGATACCTCCAATGAGGTGCAGTTAAGGTGCCTGGAGAAGTTCGATTGATGAAACAAATGAGGTATGATCTTCTCAGAGGTACAAATATCCTCCAACGTCTGGTATCCTATACATTTTGGTCCAATTGCTTTTCTATTTCCTACAAAGGCAAAAAGGCGGACCTTTCCCTCCTTCCTAAGATTGCTCGAACAATCTATTCAATCAGGGAAGTAGTCACTTCATCAAAAGTTACTACTAGAGCCCATTGGCTAAAAGAAGAAATTCACAAACATGATAAAGAGATCTAGAAGCTCCAACAACATCTCCAAATATACATGCATGAAGATCCCTTGATCTACAAGGAGAAATAGAAAAATACGCCATCTCTCTTCCAATCAAAGACAATGCTACTCCAACAAAAGCAGTCCACTTAGGTATGAAAGATGAAGACCTTATTCTATGTAGAGAAGAGATCCAAACTCTTCTAGATAAAGGCTTGATAGAATTGAAAAATTCATCATGGGCACGCCAAGCTTTTTATGTCAACAAGTACTCTGAGTAGAAAAGGTGAAAAAAGAGGTTGGTCATCAACTATAAACCATTAAACAAATTTTAATTGGGCATGGTCACCCAATTTCTCTTAAGGATTTGCTTCTAAAGAGATTAAAGAAAGCTAACGTCTTCAATAAATTTGATTTGAAATCTGGATTTTGGCGATTGCCCATCAAAGCTAAAGACCGCTTTAAAACAGCTTTTTGTGTGCCTCAAGGACACTACCAATGGACAGTCTTGTCCTTTGGAATCCAAATTGCTCCAACTGAGTTTCAGGAATGAATAGACTTAGTTTTTGGCAAATTTCCCTTCTGTCTAACCTACATTGATGACATATTGGTGTTCTCCAAAACTATCTCCGAACACTTGGAACATCTCTCCCAGTTTGCAAAAGCCATTGAAGATGCAGGAATGGTTTTGTCATCGACAAAATCCATAATGTTCCAAACAACAATAGAATTTTTGGGAATAGAGATTGATCAAGGACAAATGAAGCTACAAGACCATGTACTAACAAAAATCCTTGATACACCAGACATCTTGACCAATACCATATCAACTCATAGCTGGTCAACTCTATAGGCTAGGATAAGACGGCTTGTTGCATAGATGCATGTGTGAGCATGAGATGCACTCTGTGCTCACAAAGGCGCACAATGGAATTGCGGGAGGACATTTCAACGGAGACATGACAACCCATAAGGTGCTGCAGTCTCAACTATGGTTGCCCACCCTTTTTCATGATGTAATAAGATTCGTGAAGCATTGTGATGAGTGCCAAGGGACCAAGGTACCTATTCGGAAGGACCAAATGGAGCTTACCCCTATTATTGCAAGACAACCATTCGAAAAATGGGGAATAGACTTCATTGGGCCCATTACTCCAGCAACACAATACTCACAAGTCAGATATATCATAGATGCCACGGATTACCTTACGAAGTAGACTGAAGCTCGAGCTATCTCTGCCTCGCGCAGCAACTGGGACAACAAATTGATGGCAATGCTATGGGCCTATCGTACAGCCTATAAAACGGTTGAAAGACAAACTCCTTTTTGACTGACCTACGATACAGAAGCTATTCTACCAATAGAATTCTTTGTTCCTAGTCTAAGGGTAGCCATCCAGGAGAGATGGGAAGGAAAAGAAGCATGAACGGATCATCTAGTTGAGTTGGAGCGCTTATCCGAGATTCGACTTCTAACAACACATGCATTGATTTGTGAGAAGGCACGAAGGAAAAGTTGGTTTGATAAGTATGTCAAACAGCAGGACTTTGACCAAGGCGACCTTGTACTATTGTATTCAGTAAAGGGGCATAAGCAAAAGACAAATTTCAGAGGCTTACGACCTTTTAGAGTCCATGGCATCAATCGAACAGATAATGTGAAACTAGAAACCCTAGACGGAGAGGTCATAGGTTTTTTCAACGGTAGTCGCATCAAGAGGTACTATCCTCCAACTCATCCACCCCACAAACCCTCGATACTGGACAGATTGTTGTTGCTGTGGTACAATCACATGCTATTGAAGACTTGACAGTGACTATTATTGAAGGGCTATTTGATGCTAAAGCAGTGATGGAGTCTGCTGTTGCAAAGAAAGTTGATGTTGTTGCAAAGAGAGTTGCTGCTGATGCAATTTCTATTTGAACATAGCCAAATGCTGCAACATAGTGTTGCATTAGAGTTGTTTGTTGGAGAGCTGCAAGGGCTAATGTTGAAGTTGATGTGACTAAAATTGTGTCTGCAGACAGCTGTTGTTGAAGTTGTCACGCCTGTGGTTGTGGCCACTCTGCTAATGTGTTCAAGGTATTGCTAGGGTGTATATATTAGAAGACACGGAGATTTTAGCACATGCCTGTTAGGGATTGGAAGAAGGTTCGATGTGGAATTACTGAATTTGAAGTGCTCAACTCTTGTCAGGGGTTGGAAGAAGGTTCGATGTGGAATTACTGAATTTGCATTGCACTTGCGGGAAAACATACTTTGCTTAAAAGCTCTTTCATGTTAGAAGACATGTTCTAACAACACCTTGCTATGAATTCAACTTTTCCTTTTGTTGCTACTTAGCAGCCATATGGCATGACACTTCCCAATTCCAATATCATCTCCTGGACAAGTTCTGGTTTACAGCATTGGTAATGTAGAGGGAGGGAGAGAGACACACAGTACTTCTTGTTTAATTCATTCTCGTCTATCCCTTCTCCCTTTGATAGGGCAGTACATGGTCCTAGGAAGCAACAATAACAGTAGTCATTGTCAATGTTGATATAACTTGACTGAGAGAACACCATTAAATCCCCTGCTGTGTGATAACACTAGTATGTTGTGGTTGTTGTTGTATATCATCCGTTGTTAGTTGTATGTACATTTTGTGAAGGAGATTGCCCACTGCTGATGGTAGTCAAAGAACTACCAACAAGAGCTGGTGGATTAGTAGATGACTGTCTTGAACTCAGAGTTGGAGCTTGTTGGGCCAAACCATGTACAATGCTTGCACTAGAGAGGCTTGAAGGCACTACAACAGAAGTCTGCATGGCCCCTATAGTCGACATGCCACTTTGAGCAGATTGAGAAACTTGCTAACATGCTTGAGGCTGAGCAAGGCTTGCATTTATAGGTTGTCCTTGAGTTCGTGGAGGTTGCTGCACTGGAAGGCCTGATAATAGTAGATTAGGCCTTTCCACTTGCACTGCAGATGCTACAAAAGTTTACTCACCGTTGTCTTCATCGTCAATCTCCTCTGTAGAGTCAGAATCACCAAAGATTGTTCTCACATTTACATTCTCCCTCTCCCGAAACATGGCTCGAGCAATGTTGTCTCTTCGAGATGTCCCCCCCAATATGGCTTGCCTCCTGTGTTGGCTCCACTGCTTGAGCTCTTTGTATTGCTTGTGTGGTACTTGTGTTAGTTAGCGTAGCAAGCTCTGCTAATCCATTCCTCAAACTATTTTGCTAGTCCATGTCTTGGCGAGGCGCATTACTTACTCTCTCAAGTTTTGTTGTCGCTTCATGTATCCATGCATCATCAAAACTATCTCCATGCACAATGCATTATTATGTAGAACAATGTTTGCTACCACCATCTTCGGGACAGTTTGTAAAAGCATGTCACGTCTCTTCAACAATATACGAAATCACGCTTTAAGGATGCCAAATGCCCTTTCAATTGGCATACGAGTACTTGATTGTATGTAATTCCAATAATAATATTCTGGAGATAGCCCATCCTTACTACCCTTAAAAGGACAAAGCATCCAAAAGCGTGCAGGATAAGCACAATCGCCTAGTAGACAATATTGTCCCAGAGCTTTGTTTGTGCATCATTTTCCTAGGTCTGAACATTGAAAAACATTCCAATTGTGCATAGAACCTGCCTAGCCAACGTCATAGTCCCAAATAACACAATTGGCTATCATGCATATCTGCAGAATTATAGAGTGGAAGCCCTTCCTATTAAAATAATATTTGTGGTTCTCTCTTGAGGCACTGATGGGTATATTACTGCCATCTATACTGCACCAACAACATACGGTATGCCTCAAAGGGCCTGAAATGCATCTGCATATTTTTGCATTTGCTGTGGTGTTGGCCACTTTATGTACATACCATGCAATCCAGATGCAGTTAATGCATCGCAAAAGTCCTGAACATCCAATTGTGTAAACGAAATTGAGACTCCGTACAAATCAGCTATTAGTCCCAAATTTGAGTTGCTCACCAAGTGATGCAAAGCCGTGCATACTCACTTCTCCATAGGTATTGCCCTTCTATAGTTCGTGTTCTTGCATCACATTTGTGGTGCTAACTTCGCGACAAGATATTCAAATGTACTCCTACTAACTCGTAGCCTGCTTTTAAACATTTGGTTTGAATAACTCCCCAAAAGCCCCTGCTCCATAAAAGTTTGTGGTCTTGGATAGGCCCAGCATGACCGTCGATCGTGCCTTCGTTTACCTATCCTAGCTCAACGTGCAACGTAACATCGAGTCATGCATTCCATCAAAGTATGCAATTGCATATTGTCATCGTCCCCATCATCCAAATCACTTAACAATAGCTGAAACATTGCAATGACAGCAACTACAACATCTATGACACGCATTATCAAAAGACTTTCGTCGTCCATTCACCTGTCAAAAGATTTGACAAAACTTTATGAGATAATTGAAGAGAGATGTATAGGTAGAATTAAAAACTTTCTTTTTAAGTTCCAAATTCATATGTAGTTGGAACCATCATTCCTTTTTAAGACCTTTGATTACATCTAACATACTAGATACCGAGGAGGCAAGTGTATCCATGATAATGAGCTTGCGCTCTTCAAATGCTTTTTTTTTCCTCTAGGTTTGATTTTTGGTGCTAACATTGATCGGGCGGTGCTAGCCATGTCACTGAGAGACTCCTCTATCTTTCTACCCTTCTTATTGCATGCTCCTTGGCCGGTCATTTGATCATGCACGATCTTCGAAGGCTCATTGGAGCCAATGTCTTCCTAGGTGTGGTCACCTGGATCATTGGAGACTGATGTAGTGTTGTCTTTTGATGAAGACAACCCACCAACAGGCAAGGCATGTGCATTGCTGACAACATTGGCATGATTCCACATATATTTATCCACAAGATCATACCACTGACAAATGATCTCGTGATCATTGCCTGATATGGCATTGTGGGCCTTATCCTTTCTATATGACTCATAAACGCGTCCCTAGTGTTTTCTACATGCCTCACCATCTTTGTCGAACTTTGAAAATAGTGATGCTAGCTGGATGGCTACCTGGGACTATATATCCACTCCTTACTTCGGTGGCTTTGAGAACTGTCCATGCATCCTTCCACTGTGCAAAATGGTTTTTTTGTGGCTATTGAATGATCTTATGTCTCAAGTTCATCATCCTGATTCTTTCCTTTCCGTGCCTTCTTTGGTTTAGGAGGTTTAGGAGCATCAGACTTCGATGATGTTCGTTGTGGACGTTGCTTGTAGGCATTCTCGGAAGATGGCACCATTGGTTCTTGAGTCACAAGAACTTATTGCTTGTGGTTCTTGTTGTGGTGGTGTCGAGGGACCATGTTGAGGACTATGTGCAATTGGACGAAGAATTACATTATTGTGTATTGTTATGGGTCTCTCTATACCTAATTGTTTTGGTCGTTGGAACGATATGAATTGAGGAGGATGAGGATTGAAGGGCGGTTTGGAAACACATGTACAGGGATATTGCCAACGGCACTATGGCTTGGAATGTTGCTCGGAACACCCACACTCTGGCTTGAAAAGTACATGAAGTCATTATTGCATATTGCATCTTGATGAAATTCCTCCATGGGAGTGCTCTCTTGAGAATCCATAGAGCTCCACCTTACGCATGAAATTTGATCCATCATTTACAATACATGAATGGACAAACAAGTTTATTGTTCTTTACATAATTGATCCATTATTATTATTTATGTAACAACAATTATGACAGCTCAAACAGATAAGTCCCTACAAATAGGCACCACAATGGATACTATTTTCAGCATATGCCTGCCATGATTTATAGCAACATTTGATGCTACATTCGCATTGGTATTAGGCTAATCAAGAGCGCTCAAACATGCTAAAATTTGAAGCCATGCACAAACCATATGTGAATGTCATGATGAGAAATTTTGCCTACAAATAGACAGCACTATGGACAAAGGACAGCTCCATTTTATGGACAATCTACAGTTTTAGAAAGTTTCAAACAATGTACAATGGATAGTTTCGAAAAGATAGGTAGCACTATGGACAGTCTTTTCCAACAGTTTCAACATAACAAAATTGATATTATGTGAAATATTGTTCTCAATCAACATAGTGTACACAAATGTAGTAATATAGAAACATGTACGCATACTTCAAGTGTGCATAACGAAATCGATATTATGTGAAATTTTGTTCTCAATCAACATAGTGTACACAAATGTAGTAATATAGAAACATGTACACATACTTCAAGTGTGCATAGCGAAATCGATATTATGTGAAATTTTGTTCTCAATCAACATAGTGTACACAAATGTGTATAGATACTTCAAGACTACTTAACAAAATAGGTACTATGTGAAATTTTGTTCTCAATCAACCCAAGGTTGGCATAGACAAAAAAAATATGCAAATGAAGAAACTAAGTATATACAAACTCAAAGTTTGCTTCATCATTCTTTACAAAACCCATGATGTATAGATCTTGCTTGGTTTGCAAAAACCATTATGCTTGGTCTCCAAATGGCAACTATATTTGCAAATATAATACCTTTTTAAGATTAAAAGATGGCGATGCACACAAATGAAACATGTGTACACACAACATTCAAAACGTATAGTACACTACAACATAAGATAAAAACACAACTAATCTAATCACGTTCAACATATTGTGATCAAAACACCCTTCAACAAATCAAATATTCAATTTGCAAATGCACGCACGCATGCATGCTTACAAACCAAACATGTATGCACACAACTTTCAACTTCTTCATAAACACAAAGCAGACATTCAACATGCTGCTGCAACAAAAGCAGCCCCCTCCTGTGCGGATACACTTGAAGCTGATGAAGAACCTGATTTCACCTTTGGTTGCGCCCCATCAACAATACGCCCATGGCTACCAAAGATAGCTCACAAAGTGTGCAGACAAAAGACGTGCATGATGGCGATTTCAGCCACCTAAAGCAAGATACAACCTTGCTTGTTGCCTCTAATGTACTTACCAATCATGATAATCTATTACAGAAAGCAGCCTCTGACCCTCCAAAATCAAGGCAGTTGCATTACCTATGGGTTCCAACATAATTAAGCCAATTAAGCCCTTTGGCTTCTCCCTAATGACCTCGTCCATTTCAATCACCTGCTCACCCTTCTTTATCACATTTCCTCCCCTCTAGTGATTCGAGACATTTCTGTCCTATGTGTGGACAATTTTAATTCCAAAGCTCACCACAGAAAGAGCCTTTATCAATAGAATGAATGGAGCAATTTTTAATAACAGCAATGCATTTCTGTTGTGTATATTCTCTTATTCTATTTCCTACACGAGAGAGAGAGAGAGAGAGAGAGAGAGAGAGAGAGAGAGAGAGAGAGAGAGAGAGAGAGAGAGAGAGAGAGAGAGAGAGAGAGAGAGAGAGAGAGAGAGAGAGAGAGAGAGAGAGAGAGAGAGAGAGAGAGAGAGAGAGAGAGAGAGAGAGAGAGCATACATGTGATAAGACCACTTGCGAAACCTGCGAACCACTTGTGATAAGACCACCGTTGAAGCCTGTGAATCACCTGTGATAAGACCACCTGTGAAGCCTGCGAATCACCTGCAACCAATTGGCCATGCATTAACATACAACTGGTTTCTCAGAAACATGGATGGAAGCATAATCATCAAAGATGGCTTCCCACCTTCAGGCTGTGTATAGATCCGTGTGAAGAGAGGGATGAATCCATACGAACACAGAGAGACGAACACACAAGCATGGCGACCCCTGGCATGACGTTTATAGCTATGGAGAACCTGCTTCTTCACAACGGCTCCCTGGAAATAGGCAACATAGGGATGCTTGCGGATGAAACCTGGCAACGGGCAACAGAAAGATGCATGGAGCCCCACTCAAACAGCCTGCGGACGAAACCAGACGGGGGAGCTCCCTCACCCTGCGGAATGCCGAAAGAGGGCGGGGGAAGCATCGAAGACCCCCCTTTTGATGGAGATGCCGGGCACCCCTTGTGTGTAAGAGGGGGGTGCCCGTTTTCAGATTTCGAGCCTTCCTATTGGCCGGTGGACGTGCACTTAGGGGGCCGCGTGTTGGTGTGTAACTGGCCTTAAAGCCCCTAAGCTCATGGTGTTGTCGAAATTCATAGTGGGAATTCGTCTCATAAAACTTCTCCAGTCAGAGACAGAGGTTTGATAATTAATTCGATTCATGCAGACCCTTTGAAACTTTTATTTCCAGAGACGGGCCTGATCACGTCTGCTTTGTATCCCACTATTTCGAGGAAGAGGAAGGAGGGAAGGAGTAGGAGAAGGAGGAAGAGTAGGTGAGAGCCATGGGGGGTGCTCTGGTCTTTCTCATCGCCTCTGTGGCCTTCGCAGCCATCGGATTCCTGGGATCTCTCGGCGTCAAGGTCACCCACCACAAAGCCCCGCACGTCAGCCGGTCAGTCCCCTCATCACGATCTACCACAAATCTGCACTGTCGATTTGCATATCATCAAAAGTTCCATTGCAGTTGTGTTTCTAAACCTGCATAAGCTCGATTTCTGAATGCCGGGCAACGGAAGAACAAAAATCAAACGCACCTTTGATTTCGCAAAATCAGATCTCGTTTCTGACCTGAAAACGAGGGAATTCGTGGCAATCAGCTTGAAATTCACAGGCCCAATGTCGACACGTAGAGATCAATTCCACGAGATTGGTTGTGTTCACACAACCATTGTATGTGTGATGTACTTGGATACTCTTCACAGAGTTCCTTGTGCTTTGTATTTAACCTGGGGGGATTCTCTCGAGTTGTATTAATAGAGTCTTCTCTTCTTCAGGAAAAAGAGAAGAAGTAGTGATCGATTTATCTTTGCTTTGCCCAAGAATGCAATTTTAACAGACCTTTTTCAGATCAAACCTTTGGCTGACTTTGGTCCGTCAATGTAAACAAAAGTCTTAACTCAGTACAACCTTTACTAGCCAGACCCTTTCTTGTTAAAACACAGATGGACAAACCTTCGAATTTGCTTGGATTCATGTTTTAGATAGGAAAACAATAGACAAGTGCAGGTTTCTAGCGATTGATGTTTTAGATAGGAAAACAATAGACAAATGGAGGTTTCTAACAATAAATGTTCTACATTCGAGGTTAATCTTTGATTATTACCCACATGGAACACACTGTTGTAACTTGGAACTATATTACCTTATCTTTAATATGCTTTCATAGCTCTATGATGGTGCCACCCTGGCTGCTTGTGACATTGTTCTTCAATCTCCCATTGCTTGCCATGTCTACCCCTGTGGAAAAGTTAAGGGAAGGAAAACAGGGCCCATTGACCCATGTTTGGGTGGGTATGGCTGATGATTATAGAGTGCAAAACTAAGTCTAGAACATGCATTTCTTTACAAATAGGCAAATTCCTCTCTACAAAATAGCAGACTTCCAAAGGTGCTCCAAGAACAAAGTTTAGTATAACCCCAATGACAATGCATATGATCTGTGTCTGGATTCTGCGATGAAAGGAAGCAGCACACAGGCTGGGATGAAAGATGGATTGGTTGACACAGGCTGATGATGGGCAAGATTGTAGTTTTAGTAAGTGGCTTGCAAGTGGCTGGAAAAGCTGGTGTGCCCTGCCACTTGGCAACTGGTAGGGCCAGGTCAGCTGCAGCACATCCATGGCCCATCAATAGGTTATGTCCTGCTCCAGCTGGAACTCTGTCATATCCAGCTGTCCTGCACCATCTGGCTTGTTATGGCTCTGTCATGTATTTTACACGCATCTGTGTTTCATCCCACTCATGGTGTAAGGGATGCTTATCTAGGATGAAAGATCGATTGGATGACACAGGCTGATGATGGGCAAGATTGTAGTTTTAGGGGGTCCCAAAGCTTTGGATGATCCCTGTTTAAATTGGGCTTTCAGGTAGCCGGAAAAGCTGGTGTGCCTTGCCAGATGGCAAGTGGTAGGGCCCGGCTAGCTGCATCACATACATGGCCCATCAAATGGTTATGTCCTGTTCCATTTGGATCTCTGTTATATCCAGTTGTCCGCTCTGTCTGGCTTGTTATGGCACTGTCATGCATTTGATAGGCATCTGTGCTTCATTCCACTTGTGCTGTAAGAGATGCTTGATGCTTTCGTTCTGAGACTGAGTTGTTTTTTGCATTACCCTCTTTGTCATGCTTGTGTTTCAAGGCTGATCATCATGGCTTTAAATGTGTTGGCCTCAGTTGGATGGGGATAGTCATTTGTGCTAGGAACATGTTTCATTGGAGGACATCTTTAACTCTTGGCTTTGTCATGCTTTAAGAGTTCTCTTTTTGATTTTTGAGGACCTGGGTACTGCATGATATTACCTTTGATATCACAGCCATTTTGAATGCAAGTTTGCATGCTCTCATGGGCATATTATGTGGTCAAGAGTTCTCTTTTTGATTTTTGAGGACTTGGGTACTGCATGATGTTACCTCTGATATCACGGCCATTTTGAATGCAAGTCAGCATGTCCTCATGGGCATATTATGTGGTTAGTAAATAGACATAGGTTTGCATGAGATTCCATAGACTAGAACTTAGAAAATTATCATCATGCATGCATGCCTATGTGTCGGGTGTAAAGTCCCTTCAAGTGTAAAGTTGCATTAATCTCCGTGTGTATAAACTTACGGGTGTGAACGCACTCTTATTTGTACCCTAACATATAAATACATTTTTATTCTTTGTTACCGTAACACTTATTGGTACACTCATCTTGGGATTCCCTCACTCTCACTCTTAGTTCTGCTCTTGCTCCAAGTCCCTTTGGGTCTAAAGTCCCATCAATCTTTGTGTGTATAAACTTATGGATGTGAACACATCCTTATTTGTACCCTAACATATTAATACATTTTTATTCTTTGTGTCCGTAACACTTACTGGTACACTCATCTTGGGATTCCCTCACTCTCACTCTCACTCTCGGTTCTACTCTTGCTCCATTCTTGTCTCACACTCCATTGCACTATGTCACAACATTATGGAACCTCCATGCTTGCACATTGTAGCAGCTTAGGATTATCTGATTTATCAACCATTATGCATGTTCTTGTGATGCTGCAACTCTCTCTCTCTCTCTCTCTCTCTCTCTCTCTCTCTCTCTCATGCTCACCCGTATGTGCACACTCGTTCACTAGAGACTTCTTTAAAGTATGTTTTCTTTCAAGCCTACCACCCTTCCGACATATATTTGAGTTGGTAGTTTGAATATATCTATAGTTGTGAATGATAGTGACAAACCTAATATTTTATGATTATACAGGGAACATCGACATTTGAAGTGCACCACGAATATTTTGGTAGGGGATGTGTGTGGGAAAGGTGACAGGTCAGCCAAGGTCAGCCAAATTCCCTCTTCTTAGAGAGAATTTTGTGAAGTCTTCCACTAGTTTTTGAGTTTGGTACTTGAAACTGGCCCTTAGATGCAGAAAAGGGTCATAGTAACATCAACTAGTTGTAAATCGGCAAGTAAACACTCCACAAACAGTGGAGCTAGGATGCTTCCATATTGAAAAGGCAGCACACATTGCCCCCAAACCCATACCTCACAAATAGTGGAGCTAGAATGCTCCCATATTGAAACACGACACCTGGTAGCCCCAACCTTGGTGCCCCTTGTGGTTTTCTTTTACTTATTGAAAAGCTTATGACAGTGCACAACGGAGAGGAACAATTAACATGGAGTGAAAGAGAAGAAGGAGATAGGAGGAGCATAGTGAATTGAAGGAACAAAACTAACATAAATCTCAATGATACAAGTGTTGGGGGTAAAGGCACTTGTGCCTATGCTGCTGTGCATTTACTTTACACACTGTGACCATACACTTGTATACTGCAAGTGGTGGGGGCCCATCACTGTGACACTATTATTTATTATTTTAGTGACGATTGAATAAGCGAAGGCTGGTTACACGTTGTGATTGTTGGAGTTTCCACATACGGTGTCTCTCTCTCTTGCTCTTTTGCTCCATTCACCATAGGTCTTGCTTTTGCTTGTATAGATCCACCTGGGCTCTATCTTTCAATTGGTATAAGAGCCAACCATTCAAGGAGCTTCTTCATTCTTTGCTTTAACTCGGATTCAAAGTTTTAGCTCAAGGTGTCATGCCAACCATTGTTTCTTTCTCTTGAGCTATGCATTGAGTCTTCCCTTTTCCTAGCTTGTTTTAGCTTGCTCCCAGCTTATCGAGGAGCTTCCTAGGGCTTAGCTAAGCCTTGCTGAGTACTTATTGAGTTGAGGAGCAGTCATTCTATCCATTTTGAGTCAAAGCATATTGGAGATTTGCTTCCAGTGGGAGACTCTTGTACTTGGTAGAGCTTGGTTGTTTAAGATAGTGGAACTCTTCGTTATGTGTATACTCTCTTGTATGCTGTTTGACACAGTTACCTCTGCTTGTGGGCTGATTTGATTCCATATGTTTTGGACATCGACACTTACCTCTGTGAACCTTTTATCAGTGATATATATACTTATGGGATATATGGCTTACTAACAATTTGAGTTCATGACAGTCTTTGATACCTGTGGTCTATGCTTAGTCATTTCTAGTTACATTCTTTGTATCTCGGTTGCTACTCGGATATCCTTGGCAGTGGTAGCTTACTTGGCTATTTACCCATAGTTGAATTGACATATACTGCTGTCTTTATTTAAGCATTGCTGTGATTACAATTTTCAACATTCTTTTGGAGAGCAGACATTGTACTTTGGTAGTCTATTGCTTACAGTTGGTGGATAACTCTATACTTTGGTATTCCCTCCTATTTTGCCCTTGTTTTGGCTAAGTTTTGTGGGCTGTTTTGCAGTCATTTATAGCAGCCCATTCTCTTAGATTTTACATTGGTATATGCCATTATGGCTGGTTTTTTGAATGATAGTACTATTTTTAATATTGAAAAGCTTAATGGCACAAATTTCACCTATTGGAAGATGCAAATATAGCAGGCACTGGTTCAAAAGAAGTTGGTTAGGTTTTTGAAAACCGAGAGTGTAAAGAGTGAAGACATGCATATTTGGGATGAGTTGGATGAGCTATGTAAATCCACTCTTATATTGTTATTGCCAAAATATGTTTATTTCAATGTTGTGGCACCTAAGGATAATGCTTGGTAGTTATGAGAAAAGATGTGCAATCTTAATGACAAGGAGAGTACTACTTCATAGATGTATTGGATGAAACAACTCATGGACCTTTGCATAAAAGGAAGGGACTAGTGTGTCTAGCATTTGAATGAATTTCATTTTGTTTTTTGCTAGTTGACTTCGCAGGGCATTGAGTCCAATGATAATTTGCCTTCCTTGTTTTTGCTTATGACTCTTTTTGAGTTAGGGACATTTTCTGTACTGTCATGTGTGCTAATATGCCTAAGGATGGTTTGAAACTCTAGGATGTTGAAGGTGCCTTGCTCACAGAGGAAATAAATAGAAAGAATGTGGATGCAACCTATACTTTTCATGCATTGACAGTTAGGGGCAAACATGATGGTAAGAGCGGTAATGACCATTGTGGTAGAGACGCATTGAGGTCTCAGTTTCACGGGAAGTCTTGTACTAAGTCCCATGGTTGTAAGGTCTCTCTTACATGTCATTATTATGGGAAGCAAGGTTATATTTAGCTGCAATGCCATAAGATGCGTTATGATAATCACAAAGAGAAAGGCAAGGGCAAAGTGTAGGAAAAATGTGATGATTGTAGCATGGTTCTTAGTAAGTCCAATGTGGAAATTGAGGAGATAAATGCCTTGGAGTGTGGATTGATGATAATTACATCTCGGTAGCTTCTTCTCTTTATGCTATTTAGTTAGCTAATGCATCGTCCACTTTTTCTCAATGTTGGTTGCTTGATTCAGGGGCTTCTGAAATGAATGCTGAATACAATGATGGACCGCACTGCATGCAACCCAAAGCATCAGTGAGGGCATCAGATTAGTGATTGCAGGTTTGGAGACGGAGACAAAGATGAATGTCGGAGTGTGCAGCCTGCAAAAGAAAGACAAGATAATTTGTCCATCAAGTGGACTAGCTAGCTATATATATATATATGGCAGCAAAAATAGTAGTTGGCTTGCCAAAAATGGCCGACCAGCCAAAGTGGTTGATGAAAATGCTGATGTGGCATAAACTATGATTGACCTAATTGGCATCGTGATGGAGAGGCTGTGCAGCACCTAGCAAAGCTTTATAAATGGCTGTGAACATAGTGTAAACACACCTGACACTACTAAAGAAGAAATGTACACAAATTGAATGAACAGAAACAATCAAAGCTCCAATGTCTCCATCAGACTCTGATAGAGCTTGCAACCAAGAGATGACCAATTGACAAAATGGTTGGTTAACAACCCCCTTGGATCCTAGGAGTGTCTAAAGACCCAAGGACCTCATGAATCCATGATTTGCTCCTATACAAACCTCTATGTGCTTCATGTGAGTATGAAACACAAGGTTATTCACGAGAGCTAAGGCACTTCGGTTATCCACGTGTAGCTATGTGGGTCCTGTCTGTGGAAAGCCAATCTCTACCAACAAGTGATGGAGCTGCCTCCTGAGCTGTAGAACAAAGTGCTCGGTAGCTAGCCTCCATAGAAGATAAGGTCACGATAGGTTGCTTCTTACTGCTCCTTGAGATAGCTTCGGATCCAAGGGAGAGTAAAACCTGTAGTGGTGTACCTAGACTCCACATCACCTATCCAATTTGAGTTACTCCATTGAGCAAGAGTAGCTCCCTCTCCATACATGATCTCGTAGGATCGAGTCCCCTGTAAATATTGCAATATATGCAAAGCACCTCATGCATCACCAGACCAATGATCCAACAAGACATTTGTATTGAGTAGTAGATGGAAAGGGATCTCTAATAGTAACCATCTTGGACTTAGGGTCCATGGGAAATGAAATGGGCTTGCAATCAGCCATATCCAACTTTGAAAGAAGTTCAGTACTACCTGTGCTAGGAAATAAAAAAAGCCACGTGTCAGTTGATGCCACTTTGGATTCGTAGCCAAAGACCCTTAAGTGGTCATATGAAGCAGGTTTGCTAGATTAAACCTCTCCAAGGATGCCACTTTCAAGTGTACGATGTGGAGATCGGTTGCAAATATGCACCACGGTTTTAAGTTTCTCCCCAAAATGATTGCGGGAGATTAGCTATGGACAGCATGCATCGAATCTTCTCACATAATGTGTGATTCATTCACTCAGCCACACCATTAGATGATGGACTATAAGGAGTTGCAAGCTCCCGTTTAGTCCCATTGACATCACAAAACTCACTGAATTCTTTAGATACATGCTCTTCCCCATTGTCCGTTCTTCTATATTTTAATATTAAATCCTTTTGAGTACTCACACATGCATAAAACCTTTTAAAAGCATCCAATGCCTCACTTTTTTGCTTAAGCAAGTAAACCCATAGCTTTCTAGAATGGTCATCAATAAAAGACACAAAATAATGAAAACCACTATGAGGTTTTATTTGGCAGCCAAATCTGGCCAGGTCGGCCAGTTTGGCTGGTCGGCCAGTTTGCTGGCCTGGGGGCTATTTATATCAGCCCCCCCAGTCAGTCCAGCAGTATGCTCTGCAGGTACAGCACTGTTCTCGTCGTCTCCGTCTCCGGCATTGGTGCTGCCACTGCTTCCAGTCTGTCCTGGTTCCCTCACTGACGCTCCGGGCTGCGTGCAGGGACTGTTCTGTCCATTCCAGTGTATTCAGCATTCATCTCAGTCAGTGCAGACTTTCTTCCTTCATTCTCTGCTTTCTCTCTCCTCTCCTTTGTGTTCGTGTTCTTCTTCCGTTGCGCACTCTCACATGGTATCATCGCCTGATTGAGAGCACGGAGGACATACCCTCAGGAGTGAGATACCCTGCTGCTGCTGCCAACAGATCAACCACAGCCAGGCGACTGCTACAGGAGGCTGTTCAGCCTGCGTTTGCTGCCCACGCTGACTGCAAAGGCTGCCATGTCATCCAGCGACGCAGCAACCCTGCGTTTTCCACCAGGCTGCCTTTCCTGCTGCTGGGCGACCTCCCTACAGGCTGCGTTTTGCTGTTCTGCAGGTCGCTTCCACCTCAGGCGGCCCTTTTCCTGTTGGAGACCTCTGTCCGGGCTGTTTCCTGGTGCTGGTGGTCTCTTCTCTGGTGTTCGACATCAGTTCTCTTTGCGTTTTGCAGATCCAGGTGTTTGTAGGCACTCTCTGCGTGCGTCTTGGTGGTTGGTGACCACATTGCTGGTCCTATTTCGACAGTGGCACAACCTTCTTTGGTATTTTGCAGATTGGAAGATGTCTTACCAGTTTTCAGGCTTTGAAGACTCAGAGGATGAGCTTCTCTCTCATCATTCCTCTGAGCAAAGGCGGGATTATCGTGAAGTTCGACATCGGGAAGAACCTCCTCGCACTCGTCCTTCTTCAGTCCATGCATCTCAGAGGGTTCCATCTACTGCGAAGGTTTCTTCAGTGAAGACTGCTTCAGATGTGCGGATGCCTTCCTTGATTCCCTCTATTCAGGTGCCGATTCTCCCTTTCTTTCCGAAGGAAGATAAGTTGGATGGTTCCAACTACTCCCTATGGTCATGCAAGGTGGCTTGCATCCTTGATACCTTTGACCTTTGGGAGCTTGTTTCTTCGCCCATCGACCGATCCCCCGTGGATTCGTCCAATGGCACCTCTATGGACCATGCAGCCTTATGGGATAGGCTCAACTCTCGAGCCCGTTCCTTTCTTTTTATGAGTCTACATGATTCTGTTCTTGTACATGTTCACAGGTTAAAGACCGCGGCGGAAGTATGGACAAAGCTTGCGTCTTTGTATCAGCACAAGACATTTGCCCACAAGATTTCCCTGGAGAAGAAGTTGCGGATGCTCAGTCTTGATGGTTCTTCTTCCACGAAGGAGCACATCACGAAGATGGAGGATATGCGAGGCGAGCTAGCCTCTCTTGGTCGTCTGATATCGTCTGAGGATATGGCGATGATTCTGTTGACTCAGCTGCCATCACCCCGCTATGATGTCTTCTACACCAGCCTCATCACTTCGAGGACCCGTGAGACACTCCTATGGGAGGAGCTTTCCCCGCTTGTCTTAGAGCATGACGAGCGACTCAAAGAGGTGGGAGCCAGTGGCTCCACCAAGGCATTTACGGCCGGCACAGGTGGCGGCAAGAAGAAGAAACAAAAGAAGGAGAAGGCTAAGGACAAGAAGGAGGAGGACAAGAAGGATGCGAAGGAGAAGAAGCCCAAGTGTCCCCATTGTGGGAAGGGCACTCATCTCGAGGAGAAGTGTTGGCAGAAGTATCCCCATTTGAAGCCCAAGGAGAAGGACTCGAAGGCGGCCCCAGCCACAACAGAATCTGCGTTTGTGCATCTCTTTGTTGAGGAAGACACTGCCCTAGCTTCTACCACACAGGAGAAGCCTTGGCTCATCGACAGTGGAGCATCTTCACATATGACCTTCCGTCAGGATTGGCTTCAGGATCTTCGTTCCAGAGGGGGTACAGTCACCATTGGTGACAATTCTACAGTTCCTGTTCGAGGAGTGGGGACTTTACTTATGTTTTCTGACAGGCGGTCTTCCTCCGCCAAAGTTCTCTATGTCCCTGATTTGGGTTTTAACCTATTATCTGTGCATGGTCTTACTCAGTTAGGTACCCGAGTCATTTTTACTCAGGATGCAGTCACAGTGGAGGATGCTTCTACAGGTGATGCTCTTTGGACAGGTACACAAGAGGGTGGGCTTTATACGCTCACAGCCTTGGCTGCGCGGACTTCCCATGAGCTTGGGCTGCTTTGGCATGCTCGGTATGGTCATTTGAACCTCGCCAGCCTCACCCGCAGGTTGCTTCTAGGCGGGCTACTTCTCCGCTTGAGTTGGTTCATACCGACCTTTGCGGACCTATGGGCACGGCCTCCCTTGGGAAGGCCAAGTATTTGATGCTGATTGTGGACGACTTTAGTCGTTATGTGTGGCCTTATTTCTTGGAGTACAAGAGCGAGGCGTACTCCCGTTTCTGTGAGTGGCAGGTGTTTGTGGAGACCCAAACCACTTCCAAGGTTCGTGGTGTTCGAGCTGATCACGGTGGAGAGTTCACTTCTCACCTTTTCTCTCAGTTTTGCAGGGATCATGGTATTCGGTTGGAGTATTCCCATCCGAACACACCATCAGAGAATGGTGTGGTGGAGCGTGCGAATCGGACCATGATTGAGATGGCCCGATCTATGCTGGAGCATAGGAGTCTTCCTCATTTCCTTTGGGGTGAGGCGGTGGCTACTGCGGTGCATATTCGCAACCGCTCTCCGACTTCGGCATTACAGGACATGACTCCGTATGAGGCTTTCTTTGGCAAGAAGCCTTCCGTGTCCCATTTTCGCATCTTTGGGTGCGATGCTTTTGTCCACATGGACAAGAAGAAGAGGAAGACGAAGTTCGACTCTAAGTCGCGAAAGCTTATCTTCGTTGGTTATAGTACGACCACGAAGGGATATCGGCTCTATGACTCGACGACGCGGACGGTTGAGGTGAGCAGGGATGTGATCTTTGATGAGGCTTCGGCCTCTGAGGATCCGATTGATGGCTCTATTACAGATGTTTCATCATCATCGACGGACCCTCCCCCCCCCCCCACCTTCTCTCCCTTCACTTCCTTCTAGGATGCCCCTTAGCACCCCCCCTATTCCTCCTCCTTCGGCTTCCCTTTCCCCTTTGGTGGATGTGCCTTCGTCTACTACGAGCTCTTCTACCGCCACTTCGGGATCTTCACGGGATATACAGCCTTCTTCAGATGCAGAGGATCTACCTTCACTCGGTGAGGGGGAGTCCCTCTCCGATTTGGGTGCTTTACAGGTTCCGGAGACCCCCCGGTCTCCCTCACAGCCACAGGAGTCTCTCAGGATTCCTTTATGGTATCGCCGGCTCATGCAGGATTCAGGTGTTACTCACTTTTCTGCTTCTTCTTCAGGTCCACGTCGATCAGCACGTTTACAGGCCCAGCGGGACAGTTCACTATGTGTGAACTATGCTCTTATGTCACAGATTCTTCAGGATTCCGAGCCTTCCACTGTGGAGGAGGCTCTTGCACAGGATATTTGGAGACAGGCTATGCAGGCCGAGCTCGATTCCATCGAGCGAAACCATACGTGGGAGCTTGTTCCGCGTCCCGCGAAACGGAAGGTGATTGGTGTGAAATGGGTCTTTAAGACCAAATATCTTGCAGATGGCTCCTTGGACAAGCATAAAGCTAGGCTTGTTGCCAAGGGTTTTGCACAGCGTGCAGGGTTGGACTACTTTGAGACTTTTGCTCCTACAGCTAGGATGTCCACCATCCGAGTTCTTTTGGCTCTTGCTGCTCACCACCGTTGGCCTGTCTATCAGATGGACGTCAAGTCTGCTTTTCTGAATGGCGTTCTTGAGGAGGAGATTTATGTTTCACAGCCTCCTGGTTTTCTTGTGCAGGGGAAGGAGGATCATGTCTACAGGCTGCGGAAGGCTCTTCATGGCCTCAAGCAGGCTCCTCGTGCTTGGTACCAGCGGATTGACCGCTTCTTTCTACAGAGTGGCTTTGCGCGCTCCGCGTATGATCCCAACCTCTACTTACGGGTTGTGGATTCTCTTTCGGTGTTCCTCATCTTGTATGTGGATGATCTTATCATTACAGGGAGCGACACTCAGCAGGTGGAGCATACACGGTCCATTCTTCAGCAGGAGTTTGACATGACGGATCTAGGGATCCTTCACTTCTTTCTAGGTCTGGAGATCTATCAGATGGCACAGGGCATTTTTATCTCGCAGCACAGGTACATCTCCGAGCTTCTTTCGGAGTTTGATATGGCTGAGTGTCGGCCTATCTCATGCCCCATGGACCCTGAGTCCAAGCTTTTGACAGCTGGAGTTCCTCTTACCGATCCCACCCGTTACAGGTGCCTTGTCGGCTCTCTTATCTGGCTGCTTCACACTCGGCCGGATATCTCTTTTGTGGTGGCTTTATTGTCTTCTTTTATGCAGACTCCTACCCAGGATCACTGGCAGGCGGCCTTGCGGGTTTTTCGCTATTTACAGGGGACTCGATCCTTCGGGATCATGTATGGAGATGGGATTACCCTTTCTGGATGGAGTGATTCTGATTGGGCAGGTGATGTGGATTCGAGACGATCCACTACAGGTTATGCTTTCACCCTTGGATCTGGTGCTGTCTCTTGGAGCAGCAAGAAGCAGCCTACTGTGGCACTTTCTTCTACAGAGGCTGAGTATCGGGCCCTATGTTCGACCGCTATGGAGGCAGTTTGGCTCCGTCGCTTACTCGCGGAGATTGGCTTTTCCCAGACCGGACCTACGGAGCTGCGCGTGGATAACCAGAGTGCTCTTGCTCTGGCAAAGAACCCGGTGTTTCATGCTCGCACGAAGCACATTGAGGTTCAGTATCACTATGTTCGAGAGCGGATCGTGGATTCGGAGCTGGTGGTGGTCTATTGTCCTACGGCGGCCAATGCAGCTGATCTCTTTACGAAGCCGTTGCCTCAGGCTTCTTTGCTTCATCACATGCGGTTCTTGGGTCTTCAGACACTCCCAGGAGTTGAGAGGGGGTGTTAGCCTGCTCTTCTTCAGTCTCAGTCTGTCATCTCCTGGTTGTGAGCTCCTGTCAGAGTCTGACAGGAGACAGAGGAGCTCTGTCAGTGCATTTTTGTGGCTGCCCTAGTCAGCATGCAGCCCTGGGTGTTTTACAGCCCAAACTACTGTTTCACTGCATAATGAGTATTCATCAAAACATATACCAAGAGATGCTGCCCTTTTACAACATTTGAAACATCCCAAGTTCAAATTTCTCCCACTCAGCAGTAAATCTGCTGCAATTTAATTGTCAAAGCTCAAATCGGCTCAAGATGCAATATAGATGCGAAAAGCCCCAAAATTTTTGCAGTGAATTTCCCCCAATTGCATTACATCCTCGTGAGCATCAAATACGGCCAAATGTTGTAGAGATTTCACCAATTCTGCAAAACCCCCAAATTTCGGGGTCCACTTGTGTATAAATTTCAATGAAATTGGCTCGACTAAGCAAATTTTCACTTATACATGAAAAGCCCCAAATTTTTCGAGGCATATGTCTGCAATTTCTGGGTCAACAGTCATTGTTATGCGTGTCCAGCACCAAATCCGGGAAAAGCCCAAAATTTCAAGTGTAAATTTGCACAGATTTGAACTCTGCATGCGTCGATTGTTGGGCCTGCCCATCAGTTTTGCGAGTTGCTGCTGCCTATCATGCCTATGCCTATTGCCTGCTGGAATCGTCGCCAGTCCTATGCACGATTGTTGCAGACGCTGTCTGAGCTAGTCACATGCTAAACTAGCTATTAAATGCGCCATCAGCTGCAGTTCGTGCCCTGCGAGCTACTCATGATAGCTGTCGCCTACAGAGATTGTGCCACCAGCTTGTCATGAGTGCCTGACTGCTGGTCACGACTACGTGATTGCTGGTCACGATTGCCTGCACTGATTCTCGTGCCCTGATACCAGTTTGAAGAGTGCGAGAGGAAGCAATCAGAATATGCACATCGATCGAGGTGTAGCAGCAATTCAGTGAATAGTGAATGAGAATGTGAGTTGATGGCTAAGTGTGTACTAGTGTGGTACACACAAAGAATAAAAGAATGTATTTATACTTAGGATATGGTACACTTAACCCGCGAGGGTATGTTCACATGTGTAAAGTAATATACACATGGAAGTAGCGTAAAGGCCTTTACACCCAACAATCTCAGCATCTAGGAAGAATTGCAGGATCCCAAGGTTTGTCATGTCAAACTCTTATTGCAAAATCTCTCACCAATCCACCATGTGAGAATCACTCCGTATAATAATCAAGTCATCCACATGTAAAATGACCAAAGTACACTTGTCACTCTATAAAGGTTGAGGTCATGATTTGAACAATGGAAGCCATTATGTAGAAAGAATCAATCAATTCGGTGGTACCAAGTCCTAGGAGCTTGCTTTAGGCCATAGAGGGCCTTCTGCAACCTATAGACATGATTCTCCTTTCTTTGTACACGATAACCAGGAGACTGAACAAGATAAATCTTCTCCTAATGGATGCTGTTTAAGGAGGCAGACTTTACGTTCATCTAATAAACCAGCCACACCAATGAAAGTAGACATACGGCCTATAGGTTGAAATGTCTCAAAATAGTCCAAACTTGCTCTTTGTGCAAATCCCTTGGCAACAAGCCTAGCTTTGTGCTTGTCCAAGGTGCCATTGGCTAGATATTTGGTTGTAAAGACTCACTTCACACCTATCAATTTCTGCTTCTATGGACACTAAACCAACTCGCAAGTTTGATTATGCTTGACTCTTGTTGTATAGCATGGCGGCATACATCTTGTGCAAGAGCCTCATTGATAACAATAGGCTTACGATCTTGTAAAATATGAGACATAAGGGCACAATTGACACAAAGTGAACCATCCTATCAGGGCTTGTATCCTAGTTGATCTACGTGGGCATGTTGGTGTAGCGGGAAAATGAGAAACATTTGTATCCTACATAAGCTACATGTATTGGAGACTGAGAAGCCTCTGATACATATAGTGTACTTATTTGGGATAGGGGCTTCCTCTCACCAAGTAAAGGTACATCCTCTCATGAGAAGAAGAGATTGATGGTGTTTTTTTTAATTTTTTGGGATCGATGACAAAGAACCACATTGCACAAACTCAGAAGTAAAGAGATACTCGGGAAATGGAATCCATATATCAAGATATGAGACAGTATAGAACCAATGCAAGTCACTGGTTGTGAAGGCATTGACACCTCCTTCTCTCTCTCCACTAAAACGTGCTAGATGATGAATGATGATTGTGGAGGAGTACCTAATAAATAGGCTGAGATATTGCCATAAATGATGTCAGGTTGGTTAGAATTCAATACCGGTTAGCTAGCAATAAATGCCCAAAATAGACATCATAAAATGCTAGATAAAATGCCTAAATAATCTAGGAAATATCATGGTGTCCTAGCCCATTGGATCACATGCAGAGACTCAACTATGAATTGATATATCTACTAACATCCTCTCTAAGATCATGGGTAATCTGCTGCAATAGAATATACAATGATAATGGCCCATTATAGTACATACAACAAGAACCACCAGAGTAGAACCATGGATACCAAGATAGTGGGTGCACAAGCCACCACTAAGGTGCCTCGGAGAGAAGCTGATGTTAATGTCGACTGTATAAGCTTCTAAAAATAGATAAGAATCATAGTAGCTCTCAATATTTATGAGCAATGTCTCGCAATAGCATACAGGACCGGCATGTCAAAAATGCCTCTGTGAACATATGTGACAATGGATTTCCCCGAATTGCCAAAGTGCCCTCCCATGTTAGCTAGACTAGGAGCCAAACCCGCTCTCTGTAAAAGAACCAGCTCATTATGAACTTGAATGTCAATCCGAGCTCCAAGGTTTGAACCTGCCAGACTTTGGTCAATGCGTCATGAAAACCTCTCTCGGGAACTTGCATACCTGTATACGTGTATAGATGAGGCTCTTTGATTCCATCTCACTACACTCTCACACTCCCTTTGTGAGGAATGATCGTATCATTTGTACTAGCAACCTGGAAGGGAGGTCCGTACAACCATTGTCGGGGCCACAGAATTGGGTCATAAACTTGGACTTATCACTTATGTTGGGTAAGTTAATCCCCAAATGGGAAATTTAGTCTTGCTTAACTGTAATGAAAGCAACCAACCATGGAATGAAATCTAACTGAAATTGAAAATTAACTAAGCTACAACAAAGAATTAACAAATCTATTGCACCAAGACATCCTCATCATGTATTAATGGTTGGGGATTCAAGAATACATGACGGCCATGGCTGAGTGCTTCATAGGCTAGAAAGAAGCTAACTCCAAGAAAATGGTAAAGCCAAGATTATTGAATGATCAAAAGATGTCTTGCCTTTGGCCTCTAGTCCCTTTTATTCTAACCCTCTTCCAAACTTAAGGGCTGTTCACACATGTACATATAGGCTAAAGCTAAATTTACAAAGGCTGGAATTAATCCAAGGTGCAAATATTAATGTTGTATTTTTCCTTCATGACAAACCATCCCTTCCTGAAGATGGTTTTGTCCTCAAAACCAAGAAGTAAGGGCCTATATCCAAGTCAAGAATAATAGTAATCATGCCCATTCATCTTCCAAATGATAAGAAAGCACTGTCCATGAAAAGAAGACCTTTTGCATACCAAACTGTGAGAAAACTGGCTGCTGTCCAAACAGGGCTGATTCACTAAAACTGCCATAACTTTTGATATATTGGTCCAAATATGGCGTACGAGGTGTGGAAACGAAGTATACACTCCCAAGCATCACCCCATAACATCAGAATCAAATTTTGATGAAGTCAGGACAGTTTTATTGTCTGCAGAAATTTCATACAGCAAGCTGTCTCTGCACAGTCACTGCATACTGCATCATATATCATCCTGTAATAGCCAAGGAAAGTTACTGACATAAGTGGATGGTTGCCAAGAAGACTCTTCAATGGGCAAATTCTTCCACTTAATAAGATACTCAATGAGAGTACGATTTCTGAGAACTTTCTCTCTCTTTCCAATAATGCTTTCAGGTTCATATATGATCAGTCCTGCCTCATCCAATGGTGGTAACTCTTCCAATACTTGTACATCGGGCCCAACATACTTCTTCAGCTGTGAAATATGGAATACATCATGTATTCTAGTGGAGGATGGTAGCTGAAGTTTATAAGCAAGCTCTCCAATTTTGTCTAGAATCAAATATGGTCCATAAAACCTATGAGCAAGCTTGTTATTCCCACCCTTTAGTGAAGCATAATGCGTCTTGGGCACTTTGAGAAATACCCAATCTCCAACCTTGAAGTCTAAATGTCTTCTTTTCTCATCAGCATAGACCTTCATTACGTCTTGTGCTTTCCTTATGCTGTCCTTGCATTGCCTCATGAGCAACTCCATTCTTTCCAACTCTTCCTTTGCTTGTGGGTTGATGTCTTCATGAAATAAAACTGATGGAAGTTGAACTTTATACCCATAAAGAGCTTCAAACGGAGACATCCCAATGCTCATGTGATGCGTGTTATTATAGCAAAATTCAGCAAGGTGGATCCAACGATCCCATGAAGCTTGTGTGTCATGACAATAATGCCTAAGGTACACTTCCACCCAATGATTGACTCTCTCCGTTTGCCCATCAGTCTGAGGGTGATAGGCCGTGCTAGGAGTGAGGAAAGTACCCATAGAAGAGAATAGACTTTTCCAAAAGTTGCCCATAAACTTCGAATCACGGTCTGATACTATTCTCATAGGCATACCATGTAGTTTGAACACACCTTCCATAAATTGCTCGGCGACTTGTCTTGCTGAATATTGGACTTTAGTTGGAATAAAGTGGGCTGATTTGGTCAATCTATCAACTACCACATAGATACTATTCCATCCATGACTGGTAGTAGGCAATCCCGTTATGAAGTCCATGGAAATATCTGTCCATTTGCCCGTAGGTATAGGTAAAGGCTGAAGTAAGCCAGCTGGTAATAGAGTGGAATCCTTATTTTGCTGATACTCCAAGCATTGAGATACATACTCTTTAACATCTTTCCATAAACCTTTCCAATAAAAACTTTGATGAACTCTATCAAACGTCTTGAAAAGGCCCAAGTGACCAGCCATTGGCGATGAATGCATCTCTTGAAGCACCTTCAACTTGAATTTACTGCTGGGAATCAAGTACACTTTACCTTTAAACCATAAGAGGCCATTATGCACTTTAAAATTTGGAAATTCAGCATCACACCCTTGCTGTAATTTCTGTAAAATATGGGCAGCATGCTCATCAAGCACATATTCTTCTTGAATGTCTTCAATCCACTCCTTATAGATGGTAGACACAGTAGATAGACTGCATGCCCACATTCTTGATAACGCATCAGCCACCACATTATCCTTGCCAGCCATGTATGATATTTCAAAATCATATGATTGCAAAGTAGCCAACCATCTCTTTTGCTTGGGAGAAAGATTGGGCTGCGAGAGAAAATATCTCAAGACCCTATGATCGCTTTTGACTTTGAAGTGTGTCCCATAGAGGTAGTGGTGCCATTTCTTGATTGCATGTAAAATAGCAAGCATCTCCTGCTCATAAACATGCATTTCTCTCTCTTTGTCATCAAATTTTCTGCTCTCAAATGCAATGACACCATGCTCCTGTACCAAAACTGCTCCCAAACCTCTACCACTGGCATCTGCATAAATGGTAAAAGTCTTGGAGAAATCAGGGCAAACTAGTATGGGTGCTGAAACAAGCAATTCTTTCAGCTCATTAAAGCTCTTGTCCGCGATCTCATCCCAAAAGAAGGCCTCCTTTTTCAGCCGATCGGTAAGAGGAGCTGCAATATGAGCATAGTTTTTCATAAACCGTCGGTAAAAGGATGACAAACCAAGGAACCCTCTTAATGAAGTGGCATTGGTTGGTGTAGGCCATTCTTTGACGCACTGAACCTTCTTAGGATCCACTTTGATTCCATCTTCTCCCACTATATGACCCAAGTACTCCACTTCCTTTGTCATAAAAGAGCATTTAGTGGCCTTGGCAAACAGTTTGTGTATCCTCAATATGTCAAAGACCTCTTTTACATGCTGCAAATGGTCTTCTTTATTCTTGCTATAGATCAAAATGTCATCAAAGAATACCAAAACTGTTTTAAAGAGCAATGGCTGAAGTATCTTATTCATGAGAGACTGGAATGTGGCTGGAGCATTTGACAACCCAAAAGGCATAACCATAAACTGATAAAGACCCCTCTCCGTCCTGAAGGCTGTTTTGAATTCATCCCCTTCCTTCATGCGTATTTGATGATATCCCGATCTCAAGTCAATTTTTGAAAACACCTTGGCATCCTTCAATTCATCTAAGAGATCATCTATTCTAGGTATGGGATACCTATTCTTGATAGTGACCTTGTTGAGATCGCGGTAATCAATGCACATTCGAAAGGAGCCATCTTTCTTCTTCACAAGAAGGACTGGAGAAGCAAAAGGTGATTGGCTTGCCTTAATGAGACCCATTTCCAAAAGCTCTTTGACTTGGCGTTCTACCTCTTCTCTTTCCACTTTGGAGAGGCGATATGGTGGTTTGTTGATGGGCTTTGTATTGGGCAGCAAGTCAATGGGATGATCCACTTCTCTTTTGGGAGGAAGAGAGATAGGTGGCTGGAAAATATCATCATATTCTTTCAGCAAATTACAAAGACATGGGTCCATATTGTTGGTAGGAGAAGAGGGCTGATCCTCTTCAATCTTGGAAAGAAGAATGGTGAACATACATGCCTTTGCATTTATCTCTTTCTTAACCTTCTTGGGACTGATCATCTCCATTCTTTTCTTTTCAGCTCCATGTAGTGTTACTTGTTGTCCACACCATTTAAACTCCATTTCCATGTTGTTGAGATCCATGGTAAATCTGCCCAAAGATTTCAGCCAGTTGCAGCCAAGTATTATATCAATGGGACCCATTTCTAATGCAATTAGACTCACTGATGTAGTGCACAATGGAGAAAAGGTGATAGGTACATTTGGACAGCATTGATTGCTCATCTCAAAATTTCCATTTGCCACTTGGATTTTGAGTGATGTAGGCATTTCATGCGTATTCAATTTCAGCCCATTGAGTGACTTAGCATTAATGAAGCTATGTGTACTTCCCGTATCTATGAGTATATGAGCGGTCCTTCCCTTGATTTGACCTTTAAGGCGTAGGGTATTATCCCCTCTTGAACCACTCCATGCATCACTTGATATGGCACATAGCGATGGATGTAAATCAGTCCATGAATCATCCAAATAATGACCACCCGGGTCGAAAGGAAACCCATCCATCGGATCATAGAACTCTTCATGGACATTCTCTTCATTTCCATGCGCCTCTTCTTGAGTTGTTGTGACATCAAGCTGAGCCAAGATTCCTTCAATAGATTCACCATCGGAATCATCCTCGATGATCATGCTAATCTTCATATTTTTGGCCTTGCATTTGGACTTATGATCGGGTGACCATTTCTCTCCACATTTGTAGCATAGACCTTTAGCATACATATCTTTGAGCTTATCATTCGATACATGTTTGCCTTGAGTAGGGACTGAAGTTTTGGCATTTATATCAGTCCTCTTTCCATCAAATCTATTTTCAGCATTAGGTCTGAAATTACTGCTTTGTTTTGACCCAAACACAGTAGGAAAAGTGGGTATCTTGCTGTAGGTATTGCTGTAAGTATTTGATGGCTTCCCAATATGTTGAAAATCAGTTTTAGCATGCCCATAATGGCCTGATGTCCTTGAGAACTGCGTAGGCTGAAAAGAATGCCCTGTTTTTGGCTGAAAACCCTTGTATTTCTGCCCATAACGTTCAGCCAATTGAATGGCAGCTTGTAGGGATGTAGGATTCATGGCTCCAACTTCAGAAGAAAGAATAGGTTCCAAACCAAATATGTATTTATTCAACTTGGCACTATCGGAGACCCCATGAACATACATCGAGAGGTTCAAAAACTGATTTGAGTACTCTCTAACCGAGAGACCACGTTGCTCAAGAGCATACCACTTTTTCTCTAACCTCTCTTTTTCAATAGGGGAAACAAAGACTTCAATCATAGCATTTTTCAATGCATCCCAAGACAAGAAGTCATGTCCCACCCTCGCCATATATCTCCACCAAGTGTGAGCATAGCCTTCTAGATGAAGGGCTGCGAATTTTACTTTGGCATTCTCGGGCCTTGGGTAAAGAGAAAAATACATCTCTAACTTGTCAAACCACTCCTCCAACTCCGTGGGTGAAGGATTCTCTCCCTTGAAGTTTGAGATAATTATTTTCTCCTTGTACTCTCTCTCGTATTGAGGAGGTTGTCCATTAGGGTGCTGCTGCCCACTATGGTTTTGTGGCCCAAAAGAATTGCCAAAAGGTCCTTGCCTAGGATATTCATTATTTCCATGCCCTTGTGCATAAGGAGTTTGCTGTCCATAATGCATACCATGACTTTGTGGCTGGAAACCATGTCCTTGAGGATGAAAGTATGTATTGCTCACATTGGGGGGTTGTCCATGCATTGGTGAATTGAAAGGTGGTTGCTGCCCATTATTTTGCTGATTCCAACCATGATTTGACATGGGACTTGGCCTATTGGCCTGCACTTGAGGAGAGAAATTTTGTTGTGGCTGTCCAAAAGCATTTGGGGCTGAATTCACATGTCCATGTGGCTGCCCATAAGAGTTTGGGGTTGAATTAATATGGACTTGCTCATAACCACCAACATTTGCTTGAGGGTAAAATTGCTTGTAGAAAGAGTTGCATCCATGGAAGTCTTCATCATGCTTTGAATTTGTTTGCACTCTTTCTTGAAAATCCTGCCCATGTGGCTGAAAGTGACCCTTTTGTTGATGGAATTGTGGCTGAAGTGAAGTGGGATGAACAAAATCCTTAGCTTTAGATGATTCTCCAACTTCAAATTGACCTACCACCTTAGGATTAAGTGGTTTAGGTGGTTCTTCAGCCCTATGCGGGTGTGGGATATTAAGACCAGCTGTAGGCAACATTTTCTCACCAAGAAGTGCTACAAGCTTGTCAATACCCAACCTCATACCCTCAAAACCTGATTTCATATCCTTTATGTCATTTGACAATTGCTGAAAACTGTTTGAATTCATTGAGATATGAGACGTCTCTAAGGGTTGATTGGTAGGGGAGTGAGTGGAGCTTGCATCGACCTCATCGTTCTCATAATGCATTCGATAAATGGCATCTTGAGAAGTGTCATGATGTTCACCCCTTTCCTGTTGATGTTCATCCCTATCCTGCTGATATTCCCTCAATTCTTCATTGATAGTATCCAAAACAGGGTCTCTCTTCTTATTTCTAGCCATGGGTTGATTTCTGTCCTGAATTTCTGTAGTAGAAAAACTTGATTATCTTTACTTCTAGAGCTCCAAATTACGAGGTCTCTGGCTCTGTTCAAAGCTTGAAGAGCCCTCTATCCAATGATCTATCAAATGCAGAAAATGGATGAGTACAGAAATTTCTGTAAGGGATTTTCTGTTGCTGTCTGAAAATTCCTGCAGGCAGTGAATACCCTGTTCTAGTCAATTAATGGCTTGTACCATCAATACCCAGCATGTACCATTCTTCATAACCTTGTTGGAGAGTCTCATACGTCTGCCCATACTGAAAATGACCTCAGTAACCAGTAAAATGGCTGTCTGACTCAAAGTAAACTGCAATCTTTAATGAGGGTATGTATACATACTCTGTTCCAATCTTCCAAACTGAACCATAGTGTCTTTACCATAGGATGTATACATTTTACTGTAGCCATATGTCTTCATACATTTGCCATACCATACATTTGCCAATATCATAAGAACTCACTGTCCATACTCATGCTGTAGGCTGATTTCAAATGCCTTTGAGATTTGTACCTGCACCTAAACTTGAAAATACGTGGGATCCGAGACCCGAGGGGTTTGCAAAGTTCCCTCTCGGGCCGGGTTGCGCTCCCCTTCAGGGTCCTCGTCGGTAGGGGAGGGTCACCTCACTATTGTCCTACCGACTCGCCCGGCATCCACTTTTTCCTCGTGGGAAGTACATGGCAAGTGAATTCTAGCTCTAAAAATCAGTATGATATGCATGGAATAGGAAGGAAATACAATTGCCTTTCATTTGCCCTTTTTCATGATATGCAAGATTGAAATTGAAAAGGCTGAAATGTAAATGAGAAGTGGAGAGGTATTTACCTCAGCAGTGACTCACTGCTTACAAAGTTTTTCTCACTTACCAATTGGGTAATGATTTTCTTATGATCAAGAGGCAAAATAGGCAATCAATTTCATGTCAGGGTTAGGCAATGAAAGATTGAGTAATGAAGCTCAAGAAATTACTGATTTCAGTGAATGGAAATAGATGGGTAATGCTCATTCATTATGGAAAAGTTTGAGACATTTAGAGATGGCCATTTCAGTAAAATTGAAGAGGTTTAGTAAAGACAATGACTGAGATAACCTATAGGCTTCATGTAATGCATTAGGCTATGAATGAAAGCTTCATTTAATCCTCTTATTTCTCTTCAGCAATTGGAAATGAGATCAGCAACAATTGGATGTAAAGAGAAATTAAGAGTGATTAGAGTACCTCATTTGATTGATTGGAGAAGAGCATTGTTGATGGAATGACCTTCAATCCATAATGCTTGACATAGGCGGGCTGAGCTTGATAATCCAACTAAAATCAGTCCAAGTGATCTTCAATATTCAAGGATAATCCCTTCCTTGATAAGCTTCAGCTCCATTGATCCCATGAAAGCTCCATGACTCCATGAATGATCCAAATGAGGGTTGATGAAGACCAATTACCTTCTCTACTTGAAGTAGGTTGCAATAGGTAATAGAGAGGGCTTCAATGTGTCCAAGAGATCCCGAATTTTGAGAGGGAATGCCAAAATTTAATGGCATAAAAGCTTTAGGCTGTCCATTGAACACCTAGACCTCCATTGGCTTCAATCCCTTCAATGTCGGTCCAATGTTGATGGATTCTTAGGGGGAATGGTTAAGGAAGCTTCAGAGATGCTTTGCCCACAAAAGCCCCTTGAATTGCTTTAAAAATTTCAGGAATCTTTAATGCTGTCCCCAAACTGTTACACATAGAGTTTGCAATCTCCATATCCAAGCTCCAACAAAGCTTCAAGCTTCAAGATCAGTCAATGTTGGTACTAAGATGTATGCAGAGGCTTCAGGGAGTATAATAGAACAAAAACCCTTTGATCTTGATGAAGAAATCTGAGAAATTTGAGTGCTGTCCAGAACTGTCATAAAACTCCATAACCAGGGTTTTGAAGAAGAGGGAAAAAACTCCACTAATAAGGATCTTGAAGAAATTGGTGAAAGATCATTTGCCAAAGGTTTGAAGATCAATAGCAAAGCTCAAGGGCATCATTACTCCAAATTTGATCACGCAGTATATGAGTATGTGCAGGCGGCGCAGACAGCGTGAGTACATACTCACGTCCTGGAAATCAGCAAAGACACTAAGTAGCTACATAAGCTACTCTTCTTGTAGCTCTTGAGGCAGGGAAAGAGGTTATGCAACCCATTCTCATGATAGAAGTGAGAAGAAGAAGATCTGATGTGGTCTTGGCCATGGATTCTTGTGGAAAGCTTGAGGAAATGAGGAAAGGGAAGAAGAAACCCTTTCTTCTCAAAAGTAACCACGGTTAAAATGTCCTGCAACCATTTGTTTGTACACTTACCCCAAATTTTGGCTCAATCTTGATCACGTCCTGCTATTTTGGCTGGAGCCTTCCATTTCTTCCCTTGGTAATGCCAAGAATCACCATCTTCATCCTTGTTTGTAGCAGACCTTCACATATAACTCCGGTTTGAAATCTTCATGTCCTGTCAAGTCCTGTCACTCAAATTCCTAACTATGGTTTGCTCTCTCTAGCCTAGGAAACTGAATCTAGTACTTGAAAATGACTTTTGCAAGGATCTAAGCTACTGCTCTGATACCAATGTAATGAAAGCAACCAACCATGGAATGAAATCTAACTGAAATTGAAAATTAACTAAGCTACAACAAAGAATTAACAAATCTATTGCACCAAGACATCCTCATCATGTATTAATGGTTGGGGATTCAAGAATACATGACGGCCATGGCTGAGTGCTTCATAGGCTAGAAAGAAGCTAACTCCAAGAAAATGGTAAAGCCAAGATTATTGAATGATCAAAAGATGTCTTGCCTTTGGCCTCTAGTCCCTTTTATTCTAACCCTCTTCCAAACTTAAGGGCTGTTCACACATGTACATATAGGCTAAAGCTAAATTTACAAAGGCTGGAATTAATCCAAGGTGCAAATATTAATGTTGTATTTTTCCTTCATGACATTAACAAAGTTGAAAGATATGTACTCTAACACTTCTCTAAGGGGAGGAGGACTCATTAGATTGTAAGGTTACCTTAGGTTAAGGTCTACCTTGGCTATGTGAAGCTGTGAGCTGCACGATGGTGTGATTGCCATTGCATCATTATATGTTTGAAATGATTGTTTGTGTTTACTAGAACCTAGGTCTCTGATTAAAATCATTGACAAACAAGATAAAAGGAAAGATCGCACTAAGCTATCCCCAAGCTACCATTTATTTATGAAGAATATGTGATATCCTTCTATTTCAATTTTTGAGAGTTTGTAGGTAATGTGATAGTCTGGGAGGCTCCTGTCGTTAAGCTGCTATTGTCCTATAATCCTTCTGGAGGTGTTTCTTCTTGCCACAATAATAGTAGTGATACTTCTTCTTCTTTTGCCATATGACACTTCTCTTTGAAAGTGGAACATCTGAAGCACCAAGAGAGAGAATTTTCACAGAAACCTGAGGTTGATTGTCACGGGAATGTGAAATTTTAAGATACTCTAATCTTGTCGATAACATTTGATTAAGATATTCATCAAATGCGCAAGGTTGTTCAGCATATGCGATGCACATGGTAGTTTTTTCATGGTAACAAACCAAGGACCTTGAGGATGCAATGGGTGTCAAAGGCAAAAGTTATTGTCACGGGGACGTGAAATTTTGAGATGCTTTAATCTTGCTAGTAACATTTGATTAAGTTATTAATCAAATGTGCAGGTTGTTTAGTACATGTGATGCACATGGCAGTTATTTCATGGGAACGGGCCAAGGACCCCGAGGATGCAATGGGTGTTAAAGGCAAAAGTTGTGTTAAGTTATGCCAACTGGGTTTTGGTGGCCAGTTGGTGCTAGGTTGGACCCTAGGACAATTGTTTGGCCATTAAGTGTCAGTGGTGATACTAGGGACTAGCATTAATTTATTAATTAATACTAGTCTAAGGGTCAACAGAGGTTGGGAACCACTCCAAGTTGCAAATGGCCTAGCCAATTTCATTATAGATGGGCATGTTTAATTTTGAGCAGGGTCAAAAGGCTGAAATTAATTTTTAGAATTAATTAATTCTGAAAAATTAATTTAATGGTTGAAAATGCCTTAGGAAGGCTGCTACTTGGCAAAACTTTCCCATGCAACTAGGGAGAAGGCTGTTGGAGGGTGGTGGAAGTTGAATGGCAGCCATTCTGAGCTTGGTGGAGGGAGAGGAGGTGATCGGATTTGGCTTTGAGAGGTGACAACGACTGATCGCGCGCCGTGACAAGACAGGGGGTAGCAGGTTTTCTCTTCCGCCTCAAGAGAGGCGGTGGTAGAAGAGAAGGGCGCGTGAGCTGAGTTGTTGTTTTACCCCCCTTTTGAAGTTGTTGGTGCCATCAGATTTGTCATCAGAGCTATGAATCAAAAAATACATTTCAGCTGATTTTCTCTCTCTCTACAACATTCTCTCATCTCCTCCAGTCTATGCTCAAGCATTCTCAGTAATTCTCAGCCATTGGTATAGTAGAGTACAGCCAAATTTGCTGGACAACAGAGAGTTTACTGCTGTAAACCCTAAATTATAGCAGTAATTAGGGTTTAGTAGCCACCTTGGGACCTGTGCCATCAAAGGCATTGTACACTGAAATCAGCACCGGAAATTCGTGGAATTGTGAGGATTTTAGATGCCAGCCCATCTATTGTGAATTTGGGGCAGCATTTGACTAGTTGGGGTTCCATTAGAGCCAATTCTTGGTGAAAATCAAGGGGCAATTTGCCCCAATGCTTTGCTGATTATTGGAACAGCAAGGGGCTTTTGAATCAGCCAAGGAGATCATGAAATCTCGGCTTGTAATTTATCCATTAGCAATTAAAATTAAAGAAATACTGAAAGGGGCGCCAGTTTTGGGGCCAACAGGGTGTCCACTGTCCAAGTTTATGAAGTTAAAGTGAGCATTTCAGTTAATGTTCATTTGCTGATTGCTGTAATTAAGTGCTTAATCAGGTTAAACCACCCTCTATCCAAGAAGATAGGCTGGTTTCAGTTATAATATTATAAGTTATGCTTGACAGGTCTTAGGCGGTACCCGATGTCAGATTTTGCTCTAGACCAATTTATTGGCCACTAATGTTATTGGTGACATTAGAGATTAGGCATTAATTAATTAATCAATACTAGTCTAAGAGTCAATAACTGCTTAGGGTTTCTTGGAAGACAAATTAGTCTAGCCAATTTAATTATTGGTCGGTGAAATTGTTTTTTTGATCACTAGGATAATTATTAAATTAATTTTCAGAATTGATATTCTGAAAATTAATTTAATAAGTTGAATAATGCTGAAAAATGGGATTAGAAGACTGCTACTTGGCAAAACTTGCCCATTGCAAGTGGGAAAAACGTTTTTAGGGGCTGGTAGAAACCTACTCTGGCCATTGTGAGAGAGGAGGAGGCTATTAGAGAGCAAGGAGATACTGTTGATATGATTTGCAGTCACTAAGAATCAGTCCTGCAGTATATGATAGTAGGTTGGAGCCCTCTAGAAGCAGGTGATAGTAGCTGAAGGTCCTTCTTTCTGGTGTGCAGATGATAGCATATAGGATAGGGCATCAGTCTTTCTGGTGGTCCCAAGCTTTAGGTAATAGCTTCCATGGTTGTTTGAGCAAGGCAACATCAATATTCCAGTGTTTTTGGCAATGAAACTCTAAAATTTCTCTCTCTATAGTATTCTTTCTCATCCCGCGACCATCTCTCAAGTTATCTCAACATTTTTTAGTAGTTTGAGCTATTAGAGAGAGAGATTTCAATTAATCTTTACTGTTAACCCTAATTTACAACAGAAATTAGGATTTTAATAGTTGTCTCAGGATGTGTACTCAAAATTGAGGGCCTAGGACTTGAATTCTAGTAGCTGAAATTGAGGAACTTTAGGGACATTTAAGAGGCCAGCCAGCTAATATCAGATTTGGTGTCGAATTTGTCTTCCAAGGAGTAGAGTGAAGGCCAATTCCTAAGCAAACCAATGGGCAAATTAGTTTGGACGCTTGTTGGTTGGTCTTGGCAGCAATCGACAATTAGAGGATCTCAATTATACTCCTTCCATTTGCAATGTAAGATAAAGAAATAGTGCAAGGGGTGCCAATTTTGGGGTCAATAGGGTGTTCTCTAAGATCTATGTACTAAAGTGTGCATTTTTAGTTTATGTGAATTTAATGTATGCTGTAATCAGTGCTTAATCAGACTATTTACCACCCTATTCGAGGAGGAAAGTTGGTTTCAAGGTTCCATTGTTGAGATACCATCAACTTTCTCAAATTGATGGGCTTGAGGTACTTGATTGAAGATTAGACGCTTTGCTCTATTGTTGAAATTGTATTTAGTTGAGCACTATAGCAAGAATGTCTTTAGATAGTGAGATGGGATCAAGCAGGGATGATGTTTCTCAATCTGAAAATCCACAAAGTGTTGGGAAAAATGCAATGCCTGATTTCGAACAAGGTGCACAGCATGGACATTGATGGAGCTTGACGGAGCTGAGAGTGAACGCGACGGATAGCACACACAGAGAGTAGAGAGCTATAGAAAGGAGAGTGAGCACGACATCTCTGATGTTCCGTACAAAGACTAGTGTACCTCTTTAGGTTTTAGATAGATATATATGAAAGTACAAATGTGCTAAGGGTGTGTTCACACCCATGCATATATAAAAGGCACGATTGCCCTTTATTCCCAACAACCTCCCACCTAAAGGCAATGTGCCTTAATAGGAGAAAAGAATTAGCTAAGTCTAGGTATGTACAAAGTTGAAATACATATACCTTTCCAACTCCCATCATCTGTCGGCAATGAGCAAACCGCTCTGTTGGAAGACCCTTTGTGAGAAGATCTGCATGATTATCATATGTATGCACTTTGACAAGCTCAATGCTCTTGCTGTCAAGTACATCTCTAATGAAGTGATACTTCACTTGTATGTGCTTCGTCTTTGCATGAAAGACGGGATTCCGTGCTAGCATGATAGCACTCTGACTATCACAATGGAGAACAGATAACTGTGTAATTCCAAGCTCTCCCACGAGACGTGAAAGCCATAAAGCCTCCTTGCATGCCTCAGTGGCAGTCACATACTCTGCCTCTGTAGTAGACAATGCAACACACTTTTGTAGCCTGGAGATCCAAGAGACTGCTCCTCCTGTGAAGGTAAACACATAACCATAAGTGGACTTTCTGCAGTCCGCATGACAAGCATAGTCTGCATCCGTAAAGCCAATGACAGATACCTCCTACTTTCCAAAGCAAATGCACAAATCCTTTGTGCCTTTGAGGTATCTCATAATACCTTTCACTGCATCCCAATGCTTTTTACCAGGGTTTGCTATATATTTGCTAACCACTCCCATTGCAAAAGCAATGTCAGGATGTGTAGCAACCATAGCATATATCAAATTGCCGACAACTGAAGCATATGGTGTTTTGGCCATTTCAGCCTTCTCATCAGTAGATGTAGGGCTGTTCTTTGCACTTAGTTTCACATATGGAGGCAATGGAACCCCAATTGTTTTTCCCCCCTCCATATTGGAACGTTGCAAAACCTTGGAGATACTCTCCTACTGAGATAGATAGAGTAATCCTTTTGACCTATCTCTGAGTATTTGCATGCCAAGAATGTGATTCGCATCACCAAGATCCTTCATGTCAAAGCTGCCATGAAGACTTTGCTTCAGTGAGTCCAAGGCATGAGTATTCCTGCCAGCAGTCAGCATGTCATCTACATACAGAACCAAGATAATGAGGCTGCCATCTACTGCCTTCTTGGTGTACAAGCGGTGATCCACTTGATTTCTATGAAAACCTTGAGATTGCATAAATGTATCAAGCTTATGATACCATTCTCTTGGTGCTTGTTTCAGCCCATACAAACTCCTTTTGAGTTCACATACCATCTTCTCTTTCCCTTTTGCCACAAACCCTTCAGGCTGCTGCATATATATGTCTTCATGTAGATCACCATGTAAGAATGCAGTCTTTACATCTATCTGTATGAGCTTCATATCTTCAGCTGCATCCAAGCCCAAAATGGTTCTCAATGTAGTCATCTTGACTATAGGAGAGAATATCTCATCAAAGTCAACTCCATGTTCTTGCTTGTACCCCTTCGCAACCAATCTTGCTTTGTACTTTGGCGAGGAACCAGAAGTGACCATCATCTTGTAAACCCATTTGCATGGAAGGGTTTTCTACCCTTTAGGCAACTGCACCAAGTCCCAAGTGCCATTTTTCTCAAGAGATTCCATCTCTGACAACATGGCTTTATACAATTTCTTGCTGTTCTGTCTATCCATTGCTTCCTTGAAGCAAGACGGTTCACCATAGTTTGTCAACATGACATAATCAGCCACATTGTTTGCAACAGAAACGAATCTATCAGGTTATCTAGTAGCCCTAGACGATCTCCTAACCCAATGATAATTGTTTGCTGGCTGTTGAGCCTGCAAATTTCCATTTTCAGCTTGCTGTCCTGGCATTTCAGCCTGCAAATCAGCATTAACAGCTTGCTGTCCTGGCTGTTCATGCACATCCAGTGGCTCATCATTATGGGCAATATCTGGCTGATCATTTCCAGCATTATTTTCTGCATTTGCAGGTTCATTTATAGCAAGTATTTGCTGCTGTACAGCAGGCACATTTTGCTGTCCAAAAGGTATTTCTTCCCGGAATACAACCCTATGGACCTCCTCAATCTTTTCGGACTGTTTATGCATGCGATCTTCCTGAAAGATAACATCATTGCTGCGTACTATTTTCCTTTTCTTGGGATCCCATAATCTATACCCCATTTCACCCCTGTCACCATATCCTAGGAAAATGATTTACAGGACTTTGGCTCAAGTTTGTTGCGTTCTTCTTTACGAATGTGCACAAAAGCCTCGAAGCCAAACACTTTCAAGTGAGCATATGAAGGTGGCTTGCCTGAGCACGCTTCTTGAGGGATCCCCTCCCCCCCCCTCCCACTTCCAAAAGACCTGTTCGGTAACCAATTAATCAAGTGAACAGTTGTCATAACAGCCTCTGTCCAAAAGCCATGGGGTAATGCAGCATGAGACAGCATCGTACGGACCTTATCTTGTATGGTCCGATTCATACGCTCTACAACTCCATTTTGGGGTGGATTATGAGGGACAGTGAACTCCCTCTTTATCTCTTTGTTGTCACAAAATGCCTGAAAGGCCTTGGACACATATTTCCCACCATTGTTAGAGCGAAGACACTTAAGTATCTTATCAATCAGATTCTCAACCAATGCCAAGAATTTTTGAAACTTGTCAAGCACTTCGTCCTTGCTACGAATAGGGTAAACCCATACCTTTTGTGTAGCATCATCGACAAAGGTGACAAAGTATTTCTTTCCTCCTAAAGATAACCTTGGCATTTGACATACATCGGAATGTACTAACTCTAGAGAAGAAGATTTCAGTGAAAGAGACTTCTTATGAGACATCTGTGCATGTTTACCATAAACACAATGATCACAATGCTCAAAATCAGCATAACGAAGACAAGGCAAGTAACCCAAACGAGAAAGCACTTTCATTTCAGTTTGACTCATGTGTCCCAACCGGCCATGCCACAAAGAAACACTTGACTGTTCGGTCACGGCGACAACATGGTCATGCACACTAGATACATGGAGAGGATACATGGTATCACTTTTACAACCTCTGGCAATCACTCTAGATCCCTTATAGATCTTCCATTTCCCATCGCCAAAGGTGGTATGAAATCCATCGTCATCTAGCTGCCCTATGCTAATCAAGCTCTTCTTGAGCTGAGGTACATGCCGTACATGCTGAAGTGTGAAGACAAAACCATGCTGAAACTGCAACTGCACATTGCCAATACCTGCAATGTCATATGCATAGTTGTCCCCAAGATGGACAACACCATATTGACCCCCTGTATAGTCGGAAAACCACTCACGATAAGGGGTGACATGAAAGGAAGCACATGAATCTAGAATCCAAATATGCATGTCATCATCCATATCTGTAAGTAAAGCATGTGTACTAAAGTGTGAAGAGACAAAGAGTACGTCATTCCCATTGTCACTGTCATGAGTGACTACATTCACCTCTTCAATTTTGACAGTGCTCTTCTTAGACTGACTCTCTTTCTTCTCTTCCTTGCTATCATCTGTCTTCTTGCCCTTTCCTTTCTCTTTCTTTCATTTGTAGCAGTCATGTTTAAAGTGACCCTTCTTGCCACAATGATGGCATTCAACATCCTTACCACGTGATTTACTACGTCCCTTGCTATCAGATTTGCCTTTCTGCTGTGATTTGTCCCTAGTATGCAAAGCACTAGAAGACTTACTAGATGCATTGTTCTGTTGATTTATTTCTTCCATGAGGAGAGCATTCTCTACATCAGCATACAAAAGCATCGCATTAGAATTGCTCATAGCAGTCTTGAATGTATCCGAACTCTCTGGTAGAGTGCAAAGCAAGAACGTAGCCTTAAATTGTTCATAAATCTTGAACTCCAAGGCAACCAGCTGGCTGAAAATGGAGTTAAACTCACTCAAGTGAGTATACATTGATGTACCCTCTTTCTTACGCAAATCCATAAGCTTTTTCAGCCAGTAAACTTTGCTTGGGGCACTCTTCTGGGCATATAATTTTTCCAGTCAAGTCCAAATAGCATAGGCAGAATCCAAACCTTCAATGCTAAACAGCAAGGCATCAGAAATCGATAGCTCGATGGTTGAACGTGCAAGCTCATTTAACTCATCCCAATCTTCCTGTTCCATATCTGCAGGCTTTGCCCCTTTGGTCTTAATCAGCCTTGCCTGCTTCTTCTGCAACAGGATATTATAGCACTGTTTTTGCCAGACTAAAAGTTATATGCTCCTTCAAGCTTCTTAATGTGCATGAGATGACTGCTGTCATTACTGCCAGCTATGATTTTCAGTCCAAATGTGACCAACAAATTCAGCAAATGCAGGCCCAAACTGTCACACAAGTGACCAAGGTACAAACAAGTACCAACCAACAATAAATAACCACGTAAAAAAGCAGAAATTTCAGATGTGTAAATAAATTTTCAGAAGCACTAAACCTTGTGTTATAGCAGTCCACAACTGATTACAACTGTTCCAAGGACAAATACATCACATTACATGAGAAGTACCAAATTTTAGCTACAATTTCTGTTGTACATGTATCCACGGGCACAAGATTTGACACGCACGGTCAAAAGCCCCAAAATTTTTGTGCTCAAAGCATCAACCATACATCTGCACTATCTCTGACATGCATAGAATAGGCCAATTTTGCCAAAATAGAGCAATTTCAGCAAAACCACCAAAATTTTCCAAGTGCTAGATGTCCAAATTGCATGGAATTAAACTCGCATGTACATAAAATGACCAAGTGTCGCACAAATTTCGCCCGAACAGCAAAAGCCCTAAATTGCACGGGGTTCAATGTGCATCAATGTCGAGAAATTGGGTAAATTTCAGCCCAATTCTTGCATGTACATGAAAAGCCCCAAATGTCAGAGGCAAAATGTCACAAATTCCTGCAATTTCTGAGACAAATATCAATGTTGTGTCTTGCTCGCATCAAATTTGGACAAATCCTCAAATTTTTGGTACAAATCTGCCAAAAATTTTGAACTGTGCTTACATGCACAAACGCCCGTCAGGCCAAGGGAAAATTCAAGGAGAATTTTGAAGAGAGAGAAAAAAAAAAACGAATTTGTGGTCCTTTGAAAAAATGACGTGACAAGGTCCGTTGACTTGTCGTCACGACCTGTTGCATGCTCGTTCATTGACCCGTCACACAGGTTGCCATACGCCCGTCCACTAGCCTGTCACGCAGTTGACACTGCCGCGTGTCGACTGTCTACGAATCCATCGCCCGTTACCCACGTTGGTCACGTGTTGCCTGTTGTCATCTAGTCGCTTGTCCACTGTCGCCTCGCTTACAGCTTGGTCGCCTACGACTGTTTCTTGCAGCCCACAATCTGCCTACTAGCCTGTGACTATTTCTTGCGGCGTGTGGCTTGAGCCTGTTGCTCGCCTCAAACACGTCTCCTGTAGCTTGCGACTTGTTTCGTCTGCCTATTACCTTAGGTGTGTCACCTCACGCCATTTATCTCATGCCCGTTATCCGCTCTGATATCAGTTTGATGGAGTCTGACGGAGCTGAGAGTGAACGCAACGGATAACACACACAGAGAGTAGAGAGCAATAGAAAGGAGAGTGAGCACGACACCTTTGATTTTCGGTACAAAGACTAGTGTATCTCTTTAGGTTTTAGATAGATATATATGAAAGTACAAATGCTAAGGGTGAGTTCACACCCGTGCACATATAAAAGGCACGATGGCCCTTTATTCGCCATAGACATCAATCTGATAATGTTGGTTTAGACCAAAATGTGGGTCTTTCTAGGCCTTTAAAAGGTGATGACTAGCAAGAGGAAGAGAAATTTGATGACTAGTATAAAGTTCAGTTGAGGACAATAGCTGAAATGTTTGTGCAATTGGTAAATGATTCTCAATTGATACGCTTTTTGAATCCCTTAAAGGAGGGTAGCAAAGGCAAGAAGAGAAAATCGTCTTAAAGAGCTTCAGGACGGCAAGATGCACCAAAGGAAGAGCCAATATAGCAGCATGATGTTCTAAATGTGGGTAGTGAGCATAAGCAAATGATGCCAGTGGGGCAATTGATGCATATGCAAGGCCAACTTAAAAGTGCCAATCCAATGCTTTTTGGACATCAGGGCATGCATGCAATGATGGGGTAGCCAAGGTACTTTGGTGGTGGCAGTAGTTTCCTTGCTATGGTGGGTTAGGGACCATATACGGGGATGTATGGCACTACTCTTTATGGTATGTAGCAACCAATGTGTGGTGTGCAAGGCCCAATGTATCCGGGTATGACTGGTAATATGCATAACCCCATATATAACAATGTTAGCACGATGCTAGGGGGCACAAAGTGGCAAGTCTGGCAATGCATATATGCATCTCATTGTGTTTGGGACTCATGGTATTAATGTTGGTTATGCAAATGCTCCGTATATTATTGGTCATGAGGAAAAATGCTGCTAGTAATGTATGCAATGTATGGAAAAATGTATCTTGGTATGGCTGGTAGTATGCAAATTCCCATGCACAGTCATGTTGCAATGCTCCAAAGTATGCAAGCACAAATGTTTCCTTATGCATCTGGTGCTTCTCGCATGTCAGGTACACGAGGAGCTAGTCAACTGGATGCAATGTTGCATATTAGTTAAGTTGGAATTGCAGCAATATGAAAGTATAAAGCATCACAATGCTTAAGGGGAAGAAAGGCCTACAATCTAGTGGAGGTTTGAGGCAAGTAAAGTTAGAGGTAAAGTCTCTATATGCTTCTTGGTTAAGCTTTAGCATTGTTTTACTAATAGATGTAAAATGGATGGAAGAGGATGACTTGATAGAGCATCCTCAGTTGTTGCAACTTTACCTAGATGCCTTTGAGTTACAATAGACTTCAATTCGAGCTCAGTAAGGTTCAGCAGAACGGGGGTCCAGAGCATTGCTTGATGCTCAAGGTGAAGGTAACACTTTCACTTTGCCAGTTGTGGATATCTCTCGTATGTAGCGGATCTTGAATGTATTTAGCATGCATCCAAGATATTGTGCTGACAATACGTCTACCATGGGGTTACTACTTAGTGTACTAGTCACTGTGAGATATGTGCAGACGAGTATGGTTGTTACCGCGGCTCTGAGACTTATACTTTTGCATCGGTTTAGGATCAGTTGATGATCAGTTGGGCATGAGTGTTTGCCTCAGTTTTGAGATCAAAATTTGATAAGTTTCAGCTCAGTTTTTAATCAGTTTGAGAACCGTTTATGGTCATTTTTGGGATAATTTTGCATTGATTGTTGGTCAATTTTTGCGCTCAGGTTGAGGTCACATTTATAGCAATTTGCGATTAGTTCCTTAATGAACAAGTGATTAGCTTATGATCAAGTTATGCTTAGTTTTCAATGGTTTACAGCTGGCTCTATGGATAGTAGCATGTGAGTAAATGCCATTGAGAGTTTCAGCCATGGTTTATGTTGAAAATATGCTTTACTGTGGTTTTGAGGTCAGAATAGTGGAGAAACATGAGTTATATATGTATCCAATGGGTTTCTAGCAACAGTTCTAGATTGTTTTTCAGATTTATGTCGTGCTTATGTTGGTTGGAAATTTTCAGCAAGGTTTGGGGCATGTGGTATGCTGAAACAACAGTGGCGAATGTTGTGACTGTGATGCCTTACAAGGGGGGGGGTTTGTCACGGGACATGAAATTTTGAGATACTTTGATCTTGTCGATAACATTTGATTAAGTTATTAATCAAATGTGCAAGGTGGTTTAGCGCATGTGATACACATGGCAATTATGTCATGGTAACATGCTAAGGACCCTTAGGATGCAGTGGTGGGTGCTGAAGGCAAAAGTTATAATAAGCTATGTCTGACAGGTACTAGCTGGTACTTGGTGTTAGATTTGGGCCTAGACCAATTTATTGGTCACTAATGTCAATGGTGACATTAGATAATAGAGATTAATTAATTATTTAATGCTAGTCTAAGAGTCAATATAAAGAAATACCGCAGGGGGCTTCAATTTTGGGGCCAATAGGATGTTCTCCAAGAGTAAAGTGGTAAAGTGTGCATTTTCAGTTTACATGAATTTTATGCTTGCTGTAATTAGTGCTTAATCAAGTTATTTACCACCCTATCCGAGAAGGAAGGATGGTTTCATTGAACACAATAAGTCTCCAACATAACACTTGAAGATGAGAAAATAATGTCGGCATGCTGACCATCAGTAGGAAATGTTGGAGGAGCCATGAGGAGAGGGATACAGAGAAGATGAAGAAAGACAAGGGATCTTTAGGGAGAAAAGTATGCCAAAAATAGAGACTCACAAGGATTGCATGAGTTCAAAGGAGTAAAGAAAGTACCTAGAGAAAAGATCAATAGTAACCAGAGTGTAGTGATGAGAACACAACCATTGGTTGCACATGAACCCTCTCTAAAGCTGAGTAGTGTAGCACAAAAGGAAAATACGGATCAAACATAGCTACGAAATAGCTTGAAACTTGTCACCCAACCTTGCATAGAAGCAAAAAGGCAAAACACAAATAATGCTGATCAGGAAAATGCAAACAATAGCTGCATTACATGCAATCACCTTGTAGAAAAACAGGTTGCCTCAGCCAGCAGATACCAATACGTTGATGGAGAAGGGTCAAAAACAAGTCCCCAACCTTGAAACAGCCCGAGAAAATAATAAATGCAAATGGCAGTTTGCAAAATGCTAATGAAAGAGACTGAAAAATGATCAAAAGATGGTCACCAAGGCTGGAAATCAGTCGCAGCTGTCAAAGCAGGTCTAAACAGCAGACGAAAAGTCAAAACTCAGACTTGAAACAATGTAAAACAGCAGTAGGAACAATGATCTTGCAATTTGATACCATGTCAGAAGTGGATGCAGTGATGGAAGTGTTGAAAACTGGTGTAATAGGCTGTTGAACACAAGAGACAAAGGAAAACGAAAGAGAAACATTGTAAAATAAAAGAACATTGCACAAAGAACTCAGAAGCAAAGAGATACTCGGGAAATGGAATCCATATACTAAGATATGAGATGGTATAGAATTAATGTGAGTCAGTGGCTGTGAAGGCACTGACACTTGCTCCTCTCCCTCCACTAGAACATGCTAGATGATGAATGACAGATGATGCGTGATGATTGTGGAGGAGGGATACCTAATAAATAGGCTGAAATAATGCCATAAATGTTGTCAGGTTGGCCAACAATAAGTGCTCAAAATAGACATCATAAAATGCTAGATAAAATGCCTAAATAATCTAGGAAATGTCTTGGTGCCCTAGTCCATTGGATCACATGCAGAGACTCAACCATGAACTGACATATCTGCTAACACGTTCTAGCAATTGCCTCACACCAAAGGGAATGAGGAAGACCTTGATACTCCCACATTGAATGGCTATCTTAAGCATGGTCGTGCTGGTACATTCCACCACACCATTCTCAGATGGTGTGTTTGGATGAAAATGCTCCATTTGAATCTCATGTTCTCAACAAAACTTGCCAAAAACTCTGGAGCAAAACTCTCTTCCACGATTTGCTCTTATACTATAAACTTTGAAAGAAGTTTATGTTTCAACAAATACCTTTCAATCACAAAAGTTGAGTATGCCTTACTCTTGTACTCTAGAAAATAAGGCCACACTTACCTACTAAAGTTTTCAACAATAAGCATCAAATATTTGGCTTCCCAATGGAGATTGTGCCCATAGGTCTGCACAAGTTAGTCTACACCAACTCAAGTAGAGTAGTAGCCTTGCGAGAAGCAACAAGTGGATGAGGTTGCCTACGTTGCTTGCACCATAAGAAGAGACAACACAAGCCATATCTACAAATATGAGGGATTGGACATTAGACTCACCTCCCAATCATAGAGCCAAACGAGTTCACCCTTGAGCCTGGGAGCTAGCAACCTTCGGGTCATGACTATGGTGATGACACATGATATGGACAATAGGGCCTTGAGTTCTATTAATAGGACTTGGCTGCCCTAACCCGTACTAAGCCACTTTATGACCACTATGACCAATACTACTTGCGTCCATTCCAATGTCCAAGCATGTATTTATACACTAGGATGATGTGGGTTAGCAGTATAGGATACCAACCTTGGGATGTGGTTGCCACCTAGAATGCTGCTAGCTCCTAGGTTTGGGGAACGAGCTCATTTGGCTCTATGATTGGGAGTTGAGTTTGATGTCCAGTCCCTTATATTTGTGGATATGGCTTGTATCATGTCTCGTGTATAGGTTGGATTCTAGGAGGACGTTTCACCTCGGATACTTATAGTGCACATATTTGGGATAGGGACTCCCTCTCATTGGGTAAAGGTACATCTGCTTATGAGAAGAAGAGGGCTTCCCTTCAGACGGTTCAACATCCCTAGAAGAACTTGAGGGGATGGGAAAGGAGTAGGAATACTTGATGAAGAAGGAATAGAAGGAGCTATCAAGGATGGAAGGGGAGTTGAAGGTTGGAAAGGAGGGGATGGAGAGGGAGGAGTCTAAGATGAAGGAGGGGTGCCATCTGAGGCTGTAGCCTTATCAAATATCACATCCCTACTCATCTCAATCTTTTGTTTCGTCTCGTCAAAGAGCGTATACCCTTCCGTAATTGTGCTATAACCAATGAAGATAAACTTCTTTGACTTGAACTTGCCTCATTTCTTCTTGTCCACATGGACATAGACATCTCACCCAACGGCGAAAAATGAGACATAGAAGGATTTTTGTCAAAGGAAGCCTCATATGGAGTCATGTCTTGTAAAGCAAAGTTGGAGACCTATTGCAGATATATACTGCTATAGCAATCGCATCACCTTGGACTTTGACTTCTTCTCATCTTATTTCTTGTTGTTTGCCTTCTTGTTTCCCTCTCTTGCACTTGCAGTAAAAGCCTTAGTAAAGCTAGATACACTGGCATCCTTTCTCTTTGAGATGCTCATCATACTCCAAGACAAGTGGGGCTAGCTCCTCCCAAAGAAAAGTCTCTTGTATTGCGGAGGTAAAAAGACTAGTGTAGAAAATATCATACTTAGGAGATGGTAGTTGGATAAGGAGAATCCTTACCATGTCCTTCAAAGATATCGTCCATTCAAGGGATGCAAGCTCATCCTTCATGTCCTTAATTTTGTTGATGTGATCCTTCGTGAAAGGAGAGTCATCAACCGAGAGCATTTGAAGCTTCTTCTCCAAGGTAAAATGGTGGGCAAATTCTTTCGATGATAGAGAGAAGAAAGCTTTGTCCATAGTTCCGGTGTTGTCCTTAACCTACACACATGAAAAAGGACAGAATCCTATGGGCTTATAAAGAGAGAGGACTAGGCTTGAGAGTTGAGCCTATCCCAAAGGATTGCACTATCCATAGTTGAACCAACTGTGGGATCCTCCATGGGACGAGGAATAGGGGTAGTCACAAGAGTCCAAAGATCAAATGTGTCGAGGATACACTCCACTTTGCAGGACCAAAGGGAGTAATTAGATCCATCCAACAGATCTTTGGATAGAGAAGGGAGAATGGGCACCTAAACAAAAGGTACTATTATAGGCATCCTAAGGTTGGATGGAGGGGCCCCATGGGAGACTTTGAGAGAAGGGGGGAGGGGAAGGCTGGGGAAGGGGAAGGCTGCTCTGATCTTCGAGACCTTTCTTGTTAAGAATGGGGTTTTGGCCTCTAATCTTTGCGATGTTTATGACACCTGTTAGAGGGAGTATGAATAGTCTCCTCATTTGAGTCATCAAAACCATTGAACTTGTGATATTCCATGACTTGCAAACACACTAAATCTGCTGCATTTTGTTGTAGAAGAGTCCACCTGCAAAAGAAAAATTGTAGGTGTCCTGCTTTTGTCAAAAGCACCTGAGTAATGCTGCATGTAGGAAAATCTGCATTTTTTGTAGCAAATAGCAGGCTGGAAATTTGTGTTTTCAGCAACAGGGTAGTCTTCGTTGTTTGGAACTTCTGTGTCCTCGCTTAGGTGATGATACCATGTGAGAATGTGCAATGGGAGAGAAACATGAACATGGAGAGAAAGGAGAAGAGAGAGACAATAGGAAGGGAAGAGAAATCTGCACTGAATCTGAAATGAATGTTGAATACAGTTATGGACTGATTTATTGGTACTTGCAAGCAGCCCAAAGCGATAGTGAGGGCAGTAGATCAGGTTGAAGATGATGGCAGTACTAGAGATAGAGGCGGAGATGAATGTTAGAGTGTGCAACTTGCAAAAGAAAGACGAGGTAATCTGCCCATCAAGTGGGCTGGCTATATATAGCCATGATTCACCAAACCTGGCTGATTGCCAAATATGGCAGTGAAAATAGCAGTCAGCCTGCAAGAATGGCTAACCAGCCAAATTGGCCAATGAAAATGTTGACATGGCATAAACTATGGCTGACTTGATCAGCCTCATGATGCATAGGCTGTGCAACCCTTGGCAAAGCTAGAGAAATGGCTGCAAACAGTGTGAACACACCCCATAGTAACTAAAGAAGGAATGCACATAAACTGAATAAAGAGAAACAGTCCAAGGTTCAACTTCTTCGTTAGACTCTGATGAAGCTCACAACTAGGTGATGACTATCTGAGAAAATGGTAGACTAACAGAGAACCAGAGTATCGAGTCTGACAAGGCCATCAATAGAAAGGAGATGGAAGCTGAAGTTTGGAACATGGAGAGTTTCTGATACAGAGCTCTGAGATGGATGATTAGAAAACAAAGGCAAGGTGCCAATACCACAAATAGGTATTGATGAGATGTCACCAATCGTGACTATACCCTCCCATGTATGGATGCAAGGTCTTTGCTTAGTGTGGATACTTGGGATGTTCTTTGTGCTTCTGCTCTAAATTTGTACAGAGTCGAAAAATGACTCTGATTTCTTTTACTTTTTCTTCCCTTTCTTTTGTTTGGACTATCCTTTACCCAATGATGAGGTCCCAAAAGCTCGATTTTATGCACTAGGTATGTGAGAACTAGTCTCCTTGTGATGGGTATCTTGCTCTAGCACCATAAGGACTAGCTCCTCCCAAGTGATAGTATCTCGAGTATGAGAGGTGAGAAGACTCGTATAGAAATCATTATCCTTTAGTGATGGAAGATTTGACAAAAGCGTCATAGCAAGGTCTTGCGAAGTCAAAATCTTCCCAAGGATGCAAGCTCATCTCGAATCTCCTCTATCTAGTTGATGCGATCTTTTATCGTAGGGGAATCTGTGACAAAGAGGTATTGTAACTCAATTTGAGGGTCATCCAATGCCCAAATGTTTGAACCTGATAAGGATGCCAATTGGGTCTAGACCTCTACGGTGTTTTGAATAGGTCTTTACATGCATGGGAATATAGTTTGCACAGCTCAGAAAGAGAAATGAGTGGGCTTTACTTGGCTTTTACCTAACCACATAAAGTCACAGAGTCCATGGTAGATCCAACTTGGGAAGCCAAGATAGGTTGATGTTGACAACTTTGCAAAAGCAGGGAGAGAGGGTAGGATGGGCATGATGCAAGGATTTCGGAGCTGAGAGTGAATGTGCAGAAGGTTGAGAGCAGTAGAGTGAGAGAGTGAGCACGACACTTGATGTTTGGTACAAAAGACTAGCGTACCACTTTTAGGTTTTGAATATATATAAAGTACAACAAGTGAAGGGTGTGTTCACACCCGAACACGGTAAAAGGCATGTCGAGCCTTTATTCCCAACAATCTCCCACCTAAAGGCAACGTGCTTGAAGGTAGAGGAAAGAATCAACTAAGTTTATGTATATACAAAGCTGAAAGACACACATACTATCCAACCCCCATCATCTGGTGGCAATGAGCAAACCGCTTGGTTAGAAGACCCTTCATGAGGTCTGCAGGGTTATCATCTATATGTACCTTGACAAGCTCAATACCCTTGCTGTCAAGTACATCCGTGATAAAGTGATACTTCACCTTATGTGCTTTGTCTTTGCATGAAAGACAGGATTCCATGCTAGCATGATAGCACTCTGACTGTCATAGTGGAGGATAAGAACCTGTGTACTCTTAAGCTCTCTCACCAGACGTGAAAGCCATAAAGCCTCTTTGCATGTCTTTGTGGAAGCCATATATTCTGCCTCTATAGTAGACAATGCAACACGCTTTTGCAGCCTAGATATCCAAGAGATTGCTCCTCCTGTGAACATGAACACATATCCTGAAGTAGACTTCCTGCAGTCAGGATGGCCAGCATAGTTTGCATCCGTGAAACCGATAACGGATGACTTCTGCTTACCAAAGCAAATACACAAATCCTTTGTGCCCTTAAGGTATCTCATGATACCCTTCACTACTTTTCAATGGTTTTTGCTAGGATATGCCATGAATCTGCTAACCACTCCCACCACAAATGCAATGTGAGGACATGTAGCAACCATATCATACATCAAGCTACCAATAGCTGAAGTATAGGGTATCTTGGCCATTTCAGCTGTTCCATCATCTGATGTAGGGCTGTCATCTGCACTAAGTTTCACATATGGAGGCAATGGTACACTAATAGCTTCCCCCTCTCCATATTGAAAAGCTGCAGAACTTTTGTAATATTCAATTGTTCAAGGCATGAACATCCTTGCCTGCAATTAGCATGTCATCCATATACAGAACCAAGAGAATAAGACTGCCATCTGCTGCCTTCTTGGTGTATAAGCAGTGATAAACTTGAGAACGATGAAATCCCTGAGATTGCATGAATGTATCAAATTTGTGATATCATTCTCGTGGTGCCTGCTTTAGTCCATACAGAGTCTTGTTGAGTTTACATACCATGTGCTCTTTTCCCTTTGCAATAAAACCGTTAGGCTACTGCATATAGATTTCCTCATGCAGATCACCATGTAAGCAGGCAGTTTTTACATCCATTTGTATGAGTTTCATGTCCTTAGATCCAACCAAGCCCAAGATGGTTCGCAAAGTAGTCATTTTGACTACAGGAGAAAAGATTTCATAAAAATCAATTCCATGTTTTTACTTGTATCCTTTAGCAACTAAGCGTGCCTTGTACTTGGGCAAAGAACCAGAAGTGACTTTTGTTTTGTAAACCCATTTGCAGGGTAGCACTTTTTGTCCTTCTGGCAAAAGTACCAAATCACAAGTGCCATTCTTCATGAGAGATTCCATCTCTGATAGCATTGCTTTTTGCCATTTCTTACTATCCTGTCTGTCCATTGCTTCCTGGAAGCATGACGGTTCACCATAATCTGTTAACATGACATAATCAACCACATAGTTTACTCCAGGAACAAATCTATTTGGCTGTTTTTGCTCTCTGGTCGACCTACGGACCTAGTGGTCAAAATTTGCTAGCTGTTTAGCCTGCAAATCTGCATTAACAGCTTGCTGTTCTGCAGGTTCAACATGCTGTATAGTTGGTTCAGGTTGTTCTAGATACACATGTTCTTACTGAATTTGTGGGATATCATGGGCAAGATCCTGTTGATCATTTTCAGCATCATTGCTTGCATTTTCAGGGACATTTACAGCAGGTATTTGCTGCTGTTTAAGGGGCATTCTTTGTTGTCCTATTGGTACATCCTCTCGGAATACAACCCTTTTGACCTCCTGTGTTCTCTCGGGTTGTTTGTGCATGCGATCTTCCCGGAAGATGACATCATTGTTGCGTACTACTTTTCTCTTCTCGGGATCCCATAATCTATACTCCATCTCACATTCATCACCATATCCTAGGAAAATACATTTACAGGACTTTGGCTCAAGTTTACTGCGTTCTTCCTTGCGGATATGCACAAATGCCTCGCAGCCAAACACTTTCAAGTGTGTATACGAAGGTGGCTTGCTTGACCACGCTTCTTGAGGGACTCTTTCCCCAAAGACCTCTTTGGTGACTGATTAATCAAGTGTATGGCTGTCATAACAACCTCTGCCCAAAAACCATGGGGTAAAGCAGCATGCGACATCATTGTACGAACCTTGTCTTGAATGGTCCTATTCATACGCTCTGCAACACCATTTTTGGGCGGATTATGAGGAGCAGTAAGCTCCCTTTTAATCCCTTTGCTGTCACAAAAGTCTTGAAAGGATTTGGACACATATTCTCCACCATTGTCAGAGCGAAGACATTTTAACATCTTGCTGGTTTGATTTTCAGTAAGTGTCGGGAAATTTTTAAATTTATCCAAGGCCTTGTCTTTGCAACGGATTGGATAAGTCCATACTTTGGGGATAATCCGTTCAGATTGTATCAGCACACGTACCCAAGTGCATATACTTGGCAAATGCACAAATTGATGAAATTTTGCAAAAGCCCCAAATTTCTTGGGTCCATTGTGCACAAATTTCAATGAAATGGAAGAAATTTCACTAAAATGTGAAAAGCCCCAAAATTTCACGGGCAAATGTGCACCAATTTTGCAAATTTTGAGTCAGATTGTCCAAGTCTGCATTAAAGTTCCCAAAATTGGGAAAAGCCCCAATTTTTCAGGTCAGGCTTGCTCATTCTGCATGTGCGCGCGAACATCTAGTTGTTGGAGGGGAACAAATTTGAAATAATAAAATAATATGACATAAATTTGATTGCCATTTTGTGATTTGTGGCCCGTCTGGTCATGGGTGACTTGCGAACATGTCCGTCCTGTTTGGTCGCAGCCCGTCCCGTCCACCACTTGGTTCTTGTCACGTGTAGGTCCCGTGTGACCCGTCGTCGACCCATCGCCTGTCGCCTACTCTCCAACAGTTCGCTCGAACCGTCGTGTAGTCTTCGCCTAGCCCCCCCCCCTCGACCGCCAGTCTTTATGCTTGCAATAGGTGTTAACAAAGCTGCCACCTGTTGGTCCCAATGAAGACAACTGCATTGTCAGCAGTGACTGCTGGTCACGACTGCTTGCTTGTGTGAATCATTGGCTCTGATACTAGTTTGATGCAAGGATTTCGGAGTTGAGAGTGAATGTGTAGAGGGTTGAGAGCAGTAGAGAGATAGAGTGAGCACGACACTTGATGTTCGGTACAAAAGACTAGTGTACCACTTTTAGGTTTTGAATAAATAAATAAATAAATAAATAAATATGCGTGGACTTGAGGCCATGGAAGGGGAATAGGGAGAGAATGATAAGGTGGTTGGGAGGGAAACCGGTCATGGTCTGCTTCTCAATCTGCATCATGATTGTTGTCTTGATCTTGGGGTTTTTGTGATGATTCTCATAGTCAAAGTGGTTGGAATACCAGTCTTTGACTTGGTCATCACTTCAGCAGTCCTTGTGGACCTGATTCACATGATCCTGCCAGTCCGACTGGCCTGTCGTCTATGTCCTTCAAGAAAACCTGGAAAACACAAAGAAAAGGACTGCTGCTGGTGTAGACAACCTTGAAAAGGATGATGTCAGCCTGTGTGGGGTCCACTTAGTTGTGTATGGCAAATTTCCACTGTCATCAGCAGGTAGACTAGGGAGTATCTGGTGCTGATCAGTCAAAACCTTGCTGTTTAGTGTGCTCCAGGCTTGGATTTTCCGTGCCTATGTGCTTAAAGACCATTTTTGGCAATCACAATTACTGCATCTTACAAATCACCTTGTAAACCCTAATACTCAATTGTAAATCAGTCCCTCATTTGTTCCTGAATCCTCAATGCGTGCAATTCCAACTTCGAAATTGAACCTGCTCCCCTTGATCTTGCCGACTATTCCTCTCACAAAAATGGCCAGCCCAAACATAAAATTTCAATTGGGCTGCCCAAACTTTGAAGTGTAATGTCCTACACAAACTCTTGGCTAAGCTGTTAGATTTAATATTCTAACCACCCTTTTAGCCATTAGATTGAAAGCTTCACTTATGACCTTTGGCAATTTAATAATTCAAAGAGTGTGCCCATGTCCTACATTGCAAATCCAATGTCCAAGATGCCTAGATCTAGGAGTAAATTCAGATGCTTGTAACACTACCATTGTGAGTCCATTGTGGTTTTCACTCATGTCTTTCATTGAAGGGGTGTTGTAACTTGTACCTCTCCAATTGCTTTAGAACACTATGGATTTTTTTGCACTTAAATTTATATCTAATAGGAGTTACGTCTATGAACTTTAAAACATAAGATGTTATTGCTTAGCAAGCCTTTTTCAACAAGATAATTCGTATACTTTTTTGTTAACAGGCTACATTTGTTGTTGGTGATTACGACGATTATCTGCTGTTGGATGATGTAAGTTTATTTGCATTTATTTGTAGATGTTGACTTTTTTCAACTTGTGTCTATATTCCAAGTTAGCGTAAAAGTTTTTAATAAAAAGTGTTCAAGGGGTTTTTCAAGAGTAGAATGAAAATAATGGAATATGAGAGAGAGAGAGAGAGAGAGAGAGAGAGAGAGAGAGAGAGAGAGAGAGAGAGAGAGAGAGAGAGAGAGACACACACACACACACACACACAAAAAAAAAAATCTGCAGTGAAGAATACTGTATGAGGATGCAAAATTATATACGGGTGTGGAGAGAATATCTGCGTATGTCTCCACCTCGAAGATCTCGGTCTCTATCAGCCTTGAGGGCAGTCTCCACGGTCTGCAGCCTGAAATCTGTGAGACACAACTGATAGCGGCTGCTGGAAATAAAGCCTATAAATAGGCCGAAAATAATTCCCCAAATAATGCAGGTAATTGCAGCCGACTGGACAGCAGTTGTCCGACTCCTACGCCCAACTGCCACGTGGCACACATCTTGCCCCTATTGCCTGTTGCACAAGTTGCTCATGCTCCCCTTGCCAGTCCAAGGAATGTCCAGCTCTAACATGGTGGCCCTTACCAAGTCCCTTTCTCTGTTGCTTTCTAGTCTAAGTGATGCGGTCATCCCTCATGACTGCGTAGTGCTAGAGAGGGAGTGTGAGAGGGTTGTTAGATGGGGCCACTAAGCCTTATCTGTACAAGTATATAGGTACACAAGTTCCAGATAGGGAAGTCCCATGATGCATCAATTGAAGTTTGGTAGTTCAAATCGTGGAGTTGGGATTGACATCTAGGTTCATGATGGGTTGGTATTTGACAATGAACAGCTTTGCTCCTAGTCTTATGCTCACATGAGGGAACACTTTGGCAGTCTGCAGGAAATCCATGGTCACATATGTTTAGAGGCATTTTTGGCAGCATAGTCTTGTATGCTATTGCGAGATGTTGATAATGGACACAGAGACATGCTATAGTACTTCTCTATTTTTAGGAGCTGGTATGATCGACATTAATATCAGGTTCTCTTCGAGGTACCTTGGTAGTGGCTTGATTACCCACTACTTGGGTATCCATGGTTCTGCTCTAGTGGTTCTATGTTGTATGGATTGTTATGAGTCATTATCATTGTATCATTGTGTTGTATTAGATCACTCATGATCTAAGAGAGGGTGGTAGCAGGATTGTCACTTCATGTATGAGTCTGTGCATGCCTGATGGGTTGGGCACTTTTGTATGGATTTTAGGCATTTTTATTGTGGTCATTTCATGTAGTTTTTGGCATTTTATGCAAGTCCACTAGCATTTAATGCTGGCTGACCGATTGCTGATTATGGCTTATTTTGAGGCTATTTATCGTTGGGCTCCTCTTCCTCCTTATATACAGTCATCATCATTCTTCTAGTGGACTTCTTGTTGGAGAGAGGTGTCAGTGCTAGTGCCCACGCAGCCAGTGACTCATTGTTGTACGTGACTGTGTTGTGTCTAGTATATGGATTCCATTTCTTGAGGACATCTCTGAGTTCTCTTCCTTTGCAGTGGTCTTCTATTTCTTTCTCTTTTGTCTTGTATTTGACAGTTTATTTCAGCACTTGTTTATGCTTCCATCGGTGCACCACTTCTGATATGAAAAAGGGCCCATCATCATGGGGGGTGTAGGGAACTCGGCTCTAATAATCTCATGTGGTATGGATGGGTTGTTGTGGATCATATCTGAGAGCATAATGATCTATGGTCTCTCGATCTATATCCATAAGTATGTAGCGAGGCCAGGGGTCCAAATAGGTGCACCATACATCATGGCTAGTGTGACTAATGTGTCAAATAGCCATCTTTGTCTGTAAAAGGGGATTCTCGTCCTCCATCCTTTTCTCCCCCCGTTGTTGGGGCTCCCCAGTGGCATATCTCAATCCTTGTGGGGAAAAGTAGCAGAGGGCAATATACAACATTCAACTGTGGGAGATCTCTACCTTGATCCACATGTATTGTGTGTTTGGCTCTTGTGCCATGATTTGGACTCTATCTTGTAGATCTTGCTTGATTAATATCGCCACTTCTCCTGATCCTCGAGCGGTGCCTTGATGTCTCGTGCAGCTCTTGTATGTGGACTCCCGTACATATTCCTGTACTTTGGGCAATCCCCTCTCAGGACTCTGGTGTGTCGCTGTGACAAAATTCAGCTCATGGTCCTCCATCACCTTCTCCATCCTCCCTGGGTGTGTCCATAATGAGCCATTACAATTCCATATTGTCATTTGTATTTCAAAAATGTGTATCTCATAGGTCATGTATCCTTACCATCCGTTGAACATGGACAACTGTGACCTGATCAGACCGCTCTGCATGAGCGCTTCCTCTTTCAGCTATCACCTTATTGTTTTAGCCTCCAATGATTAACAACCAGTACATTTGAAAGGCACATTGTTGCATTTTGCCATATTCAACCTTTAGTGTTATGGAGATGTGAAATTTTGAGATGCTTTAATCTTGCTGATAACTTTTGATTAAGTTATTAATCAAGTGTGCAAGGTTGTTTAGCACATGTGATACACATGGCAGTTATTTCACGGTAATAGGCCAAGGACTTGAGGAGCTAGTGGGTGCCAAAGGCAAAAGTTGTAATAAATTATATTTGACAAGTACTAGGTGTGGTGCCTGGTGTCAGATGTGGGCTTAGACCAATTTATTGGCTACTAATGTCAGTGATAACATTAGAGACTTGACATTAATATAATTAAATAATGCTAGTCTAAGGGTCAATAACTGTGCAAGGATACTTCAAGACAAATTGGCCTAGCCCATTTAATTATTGATTGGTAGAATGATTTTTTTTGAACTCTAGAATAATTATTAAATTAAATTTCAAAATTAATATTCTGAAAATTAATTTAATAAGTTGGATAATGCTGAAAAATGGGATTAGAAGGCTGCCACTTGGCAAAACTTGCCCATGCAAGTGGAAAAAACGTTTTTAGGGGATGGTGGAAGTCTATTCTAGCCATTGTGAGAGAGAAAGAGGTTGTGAAAGAGCAAGAAGAGGCTGCTGATGTAATTTGCAACCACCATGGACCATTCCTACAGTAAGTGACAACAATTTGGAGCCCTCTGCAGCCCAAGGTCCTTCTGGTATAGGTGATAGCATATAGGAGGGGGCAACAATCTTTTCGGTGGTCCTAGACAAGTGATAGCTTCCATGACTGTTTGAGCAGGGCAACGATAATTTTCAGCATTTCTCATGATGGAACTCTAAAATTTCTCTCTCTACAATATTCTCTCTCATTCCCTAGCCATCTCTCAAGTTATCTCAGCATTTTCCACTAGTAGTTTGAGCCATCAGAGGAAGAGATTTCAGTCAATCTTTGTTGTAAACCGTAATTTACAGCAAAAATCAGGGTTTTGACAGTCGCCTCGAGATGTGCACTCAGAATCGAGAGCCTAGGACTTAAATTCCAGTAGGCTGAAATTGAGGAATTTCAAGGAGATTCAAAAGACTAGCCAACCAATATCAGATTTGGGACTGAATTTGTATTTCAAGGAGTAGGGTGAAGGCCAATCCCCAAGAAAACCAAGGGCAAATTGGTTTGGAGGCTTGTTGGTCAATTTTGACGGCAAGAGGCACTTGGAATAGCAAAGGAGATTAGAGGATCTCAGTTGTATTCCTTACATTTGCAATATAAGATAAGAAATATTGCAAGGGTCGCCAACTTCCAATGTCCAACATTAAAGTGGTAAAGTGTGCATTTTCGGTGTACAAGAAATTTATGCTTGCTGTAATTAGTGCTTAATCAGGTTATTTACCACCATATCTGAGAAGGAAGGTTGGGGTCATGGCTCCATTGCCAGGATACTATCAATTCCCTCAAATTGGTGGGTCTAAGGCACGTGATTAAAGGTTAGAAGCTTTGCTTTAGTGCTGAAATTGTATTCAGCTAAGCATTATAGCAAGAAAATCTTTAGATACTGAGATGGGACTATGTGGGGATGATACCTCTCAATCTGAAAATTCACAAAGTGTTGGGGAAAATGCAATGTTTGATCTCGGACAAAGGCACACAATACGGACAACAAGCTGATAATGTTGGTTTAGACCAAAATGTGGGTCCTTGTAGGCCTTCAAAAGCTGATAACTAGCAAGAGCAAGAGGAGTTTGATGACTATTTTAAAGATCAGCTGATGAGGTCAACTAAAATATTTGTGTAATTGGCAAATTATCCTCTGTTCTTGTACTTTTTGAATCCTTTAAAGGAGGGTAGTAAAGGCAAGAAGAGAAAATTGTCTTCAAGAGGTTCAGGAGAGCAAGATGCATTGAAGGAAGAGCCAATAGAACAACATGATGTTCTAAATGTGGGTAGTGAGCATAAACAAATGATGACAGTGGGGCAATTGATGCATAGCAAGTTGAACTTGGAGATGCCAATCCAATGCTTTTTGGAGAGCAGTGCATACATGCAATCATGGGGCAACCATGGTACTTTGGTGGTGGTAGTAGTTTCCATGCTACGGTGAGTCAAGGTCTCCACATATGGAGATGTATGACACTACTCCTTATGGTACGTAGCAACCAATGTGTGATATGCAAGGCTCAATGTATCCAGGTATGATTGGTAATATGCGTAACCCCATGTATAACAATGTTGGCATGATGTTGGGGCACAAAGTGGCAAGTTTGGCAATGCATTTATGTTGCCCATTGTGTTTGGGACTCATGGTATTAATGTTGGTCATGCAAATGCTTTGTACATTATTGGTCACGAGGAAAAATGTTGCTAGTAATGCATGCAATGTATGGGAAAATGTATCTTGGTATGGTTGGTAGTATGCAAATTCCCATGCACAGTCATGTTGCAATGCTCCAAAGTATGCAAGCACAAATGTTTTCTTATGCATCTGGTGCTTCTCGCATGTCAGGTACACGAGAAGCTAGTCAACTGGATGCAATGTTGCATATTAGTTAAGTTGGAATTGCAACAATATGAAAGTATAAAGCATCACAATGCTTAAAGGGGAAGAATGTCTGCCATGGGGTCATTACTTAGTGTACTAGTCACTATGAGATGTATGCAGATGAGTATGGTTGTTACCGTAGCTTGAGACTATACTTTTGCATTGGTTTGGGATCAATTCATGATTAGTTGGGCATGAGTGTTTGATAGTATGTCTGCCATGGGGTCACTACTTAGTGTAATAGTCACTATGAGATGTATGCAGATGAGTATGGTTGTTACCGTGGCTCTGAGACTATACTTTTGCATCGGTTTGGGATTAGTTCATAATCAGTTGGGCATGAGTGTTTGTCTCAGTTTTGAGATCAAAATTTGATAAGTTTCAGCTCAATTTTTGATCAGTTTGAGAACTGTTTATGGTCACTTTTGGGATCAGTTTTGCATCGATTGGTGATCAAATTTTGCGATCAGTTTGTGATCAGTTTGAGGTCACATTTGCAGCAGTTTGAGATCAGTTCTCAAATCAGAAAGCGTTTAGTTGATGATCAGATTATACTCAATTTTCAATGGTTTACAATTGGCTCCATAGGTAGCAACATGTGAATAAATGCCATTGAGAGTTTCAGCCATAGTTTATGCTGAAAATATGCTTTAATGTGGTTTGAAGCTAGAGTAGTTGAGAAACATGAGTTATGTTTTTATCCATTGGGTTTCTAGCAACACTTCTGGATTGTTTTTCAGATTTACATCATGTTTATGTTGGCAAGAAATTTTCAGCAAGGTTTGGGGCATGTGGCATGGTTAGACAACTGTGGTGAATATTGTGACTGTGATGCCTTATGGAAATTCTAGTACAGTGTGCTTTTCTTTTGGCACAACGTGGTGCAATCGAGGATGATTATAGAGTTTTCAAGGGGGAGGTTTGTCATGGGGATGTGAAATTTTAAGATGCTTAAATCTTGTCGATAACATTTAATGAAGTTATTACTCAAATGTGCAAGGTTGTTGAGTACGTGTGAGGCACATGGCGGTTATGTCATGATAATAGGCCAAGGATCCTGAGGATGTAGTGGTTGCCAAAGGCAAAAGTTGTAATAAGTTATGTCTTACAGGTAACAGGTGGTACTCGGTGTTAGATTTGGGCCTAAATCAATTTATTGGCCCTAATGTCAATGGTGACATTGGAGACTAGGCATTAATTAATTAATTAATGCAAGTTTAAGGGTCAATAATTGCTCAAGGATACTTGGAGGACAAATTAGCCTAGCCAATTTTATTATTGGCTGATGTAATTAATTTTTTTAAAGCACTAGAATAATTATTAACTTAAATTTTAAAATTAATATTTTGAAAATTAATTTAATAGCTAGATAATGTTGAAAAATGGGATTAGAAGGCTTCCACTTGGCAAAACTACTGCATGCAAATGGGAAAAACGTTTTTAATGTTTTTAGGGTTAGTGGAAGTCTAGTCTAGCCATTGTAAGAGAGGAGGTTGTGAGAGAGCAAGGATTTGTTGCTGATGTGATTTATAGCCACCATGGACAAGTTCTATAGCAAGTGAGATAGCAATTTGGAGCCTTCCAAGAGGAGGTGAGAACAACTCAAGGTTCTTTTGGTGTAGATGACAGCATACAGGAGGGGGTAACAGTCGTTCTGGTGGTCCTAAGTCGTAGGTGACAACTTCCATGGCTGTTTCAGCAGGACAGTAGCAGTTTTTTAGCATTTCTCGCAATGAAACTCTGAAATTTCTCTCTCTACGGCATTCTCTCTCATTCCCTAGCCATCTCTTAGGTTATCTTAGCATTTTCCAGCTGTTTGAGCCATCAAAGGGAGAGATTTTTGTCAATCTCTGTTGTGAAGCCAAATCAAAAGCATGCCCCCTAAGGTGGCATGTTCTTTGATGATTGCATATTTAGTGAAGATAGCGCGGTTACCAAGTTGAGTAAGGACATGAATTGGAAGGAGATGGAAACCCAGATTTAGAACATGGACTTCCTATATGGAGCTCTAATAAGGATGATTGAGAAGTAATGACATGGTGCCCACACCACAATTAGTACCACAAATAGACATTGATGAGATACCACCTACAATGATAGAGCCCTCCTAATGATAGATATCTTGGAGCCAATTATACTTGAATGTCATATGATTGGATGCAGTGCTATTGCCAACCAAGGCTTTTTTCAGGATGAGAGAGCTAAAGGAGAGTTCTTCACTCGATCAATGTGAAGGTGGATAGACTTTGTTGTAATTGTAGGGATAAACATAGATCTAGATGCAGACTCCTTTTCTCCATTCTTTGCACCTGGAGGAAGGTGACAATAATCCTTCTAGCATTTTTCCTTGAGATGTTAAGTCCTCACATCGTGAGGATACTTTGGATAGAACCGTTGTTACTCAATCTTAAGTGGGGCTCATTTTCTAGTTATCTTTTCAAATGCTATGAATTGGGATGTTTGAGTGCCATGCTATATCTCAACGGTTTTAGGACAATCTTTAGTTGGTGGAAAGATCATATCTTAATGATATGCTCGGTCCTTGGTCCATTTGTTGCACGACACAAGTGGTTGACACAAGCTTTCTGTTGATAAGAAAGCCAAGTTGATGGAGCTACAGGCACATTGTGACAAATTGAATGAGCTCATCGATTCTTTCCTCTTTCTCTTTTACTTTAAGCCGTCATTGCTCACATCGAGCAATTAACTGTGGCTTGGGAGATATGATTGGGGTTAGATCAAATATACAATCAGATGACTGTTATGAAGCGAGTATCTCTAGGGGTTTAAATGCGGACCTTGAGTCTCAACAAGTCTTCTTCTATGTGGGAGCATGTCAATAAGCTTCGACAATTGTAGATGTAGGTCCAAAACGTAGGGAAGGTGATTACCTTGGAGGACATGGCAATAGCTCTTCTTTTCCAGTTACTGCTCCGATTCAGTGCATTCTATTTTGTCTTGATTGCTTTAGGGTGGACCGAGACCCTTAAGTGGGAGGAGTTGATTTTGATGGTCTTGGACCAAGAGGAACAACTCAAAGGTCAGAAGACTCCTAGGTCAGAGGATTTGACCAGTGGGTCTTTCGAGCAAAGAGGCAAGAACAATAGCAAGACGAAGAAGGATGAGAAGTCAAAGCAAGATAAAGGCAAGGAGTCTACTTGTCACATATGTGGCAAAACAGGTCATTGGAAGAAGGATTTCCCTAACAAGGACAGGAAGGACACCAAGAAAGTGAAGACTACAAAGGACTTAGGAGTGGTGGTTGCTTCTTCATTGGCCGCCTTTCTCCATTTGGGGATGCTTGAGAATGTTCCTTCGATAACCACTAATGTAGCAATGTTGACCCCATAGTCTTGTGAGGGGATTATGAATAGTGGCGCTTTCCGCCACGACTTCTTAGATGGTATTGCTTGTACGTGTTCGATGCATAGGCAAATACTCATAGGTGACAGCTTTCTGGACCTGATTAAAGGCAAAGGTGATGAGCAAGATTGGTGCTCTTGGATTGACATTCGAGTTTGATAAGGACTCACGAGTTCTTGATGGGGTATCTTGACAGGTTCTTTGTGTAGGTCATGAGGAGAATGGAGTCTACAAGATGTGGTCTTCATCCTTTTTTTTTTTTTCACGAACTTAGAGCTTTGGCATGCTCTACCACGAGTACCTTTGAAAGGCATCTTGTGGTCAGCTTGTGTATGGATTGCCAAAGATTGGGGTGAGCCACCCGGCATGTGTATCTTTTGTTCATAGCAAACAACATAAAGATACTATTCCTAGCAAGGTTATACGAAGGGCTAAGGAGCCCTTGGAGCTTGTTTCGACATACTTGTGTGGACGGATGTAGATGGATTTCGTTAAGGGAAGTTTGTATTTTATACTAACAGTTGATGATTTTAACAAGATGACATGGGCGTACTTCTTGGAGTTTAAGTTTGAAGCGTTCTCACACTTGAAGGATTGGTTGATCTTTGAGGAGAACATGTTTGGCAAGAAACTCAAGACTTTGTGTTTTGACCATGGAGGGGGAGTTTGCCTCCCATGAGCTAATTTGTTTTTGTGTAGATCATGGCATTAACCAGGAGTTTGCTAGTACGAATACACCTTAGGAGAATGGCATATTGGAGCAGAAGAATTGCATTGTGCTCGAAATGGCGCAAACTATGATGGAGTATCAACACCTCAATGTTCATGGGCCACTACTATTCACATCCTTAATTGATCCCCTATATCGGTTGTGATTGGTATGAAACCTTTTGAGGCTTACTTTGGCAGATGTCTCTTATTTCAGGGTATTTGGGTGTGATGTTTATGTTCACATCCCAAAGAAAAAGAGGGACAAATTTGAGCTAGCTTCCAAAAGAGCGGTGTTCATGGGATATAGCTTGTGAAGAAAACTGCTAGGGTTTGCACCGAGGAAACACAGAGTGTACGACCAGACAGAAACACAAAGAGACAAACATAGACACAAAAAGCAAAACTCAAACCCCAAACGCAAAACTCAAAACTCAAACCCTAAGCGCAAAACTCAAAACTCAAACACAAACAGAAAAAGGGAGAGAAGAAGACAACTTTGAAGTAAATGAATAATGCAAATGAATGTAAGAGTGTACAGATACTTAAGGGCAGAGTAGTGTGTCGGAGAGTGGCATCCACCCTGGAGATGGATCCCAAGTCTGTGACCACCAGTCAAACCGTGAAGAGAGAGGAAGAACACCAAACACTGATCACCAAAGTGTAGGCGACTGTAGAGGATGATGCCGGATGATGAAAACGCCAGTAGAAGGCTGTAAACACAAATGCTAGGTGGAGGAATGCTGTCCACCAAATCTAGCAAGTCTTAAAATTGATTTGCCCCTTAATTTGCTCGAGCAATTGGCCTTCACTGACTCCTTGGGAAATGAAATTTGCCCCAAATTCAAATGTTGGCCGGTCCCTCACTTGAATCTTGCTAAGAACTAATTCTCAGCCCTAAAAATTCAAGTCTTGAGGCTTCAATCTTCTAGCATGCTTTCTAAGGTTGCTGTCAAACCCTAGTCTACAGCAACAAATAAAAATAAAAATTTTCAGCCTCCATGGACTAGAATGCTAAGATCTTCGAAGTAAGGCTGGGAAATGGCTGGAGAATGAGAGAGAAAATCTAGACTTTCATCGTGAGAAAATCGAAGAAATCAGCTACTGCCCTGTCTAGACAGCCATGGAACTTGTCTCCATTGATGGAACACTGGATACGATGTTTCTTTAGGTGAAACAGTCCTTAAATTGCTGTCACCTACTACTATAGTCTCTTCACGACATGTCACCTGCTCCCTGAGGGTCTCTTGCTGGCTAGAAATGGCAGGTCAATTGTTGTAGCAACTATGGCAACCTTCTCTTTGTCTCTCTCAACTTGCACAAAGCTGAAATGACCCTCTCTCTCTCTCTCCCCCAAGCCACAATCACATCTTTCCCACTTACATGGGCAAGTTTTGCCAAGTGGCAGCCTTCTAATCCCATTTTCCAGCATTATTGCATTATTAAATTAATTTTCAGCTTTAAAATTCCAAAAACAATTTAATGATTATTTAAGTGTCCAAAACTTTAGTCTAGCAACCCAACAATTAAATTGGCTAGGCCAATTCATCTCCCAAGTGTTTCTAAGTCTTCTTTAGCCCTTGGATTGGTATTAAGTACCACTAAATGCCAAATCCCTAGTGTCATCAACTGACACTTATGGCTAATAAAATGTCTTAGGCCAATTTCTGGCACCAAATACCACCTAGTATCTGTGCAACATTACTTTAGACAACTTTTGTCTTTAACATCCGCTAATTTCCTCAGGTCATTGACTCATAAAAGTGAAATAATCTCAGTTGCACTTAACATGCACAACACATACTTAAAACATTAAGTAAAGCAAGTAAAATTTCACATCCTCATGACATCGCATGTTGGCCTATTTCTTGCCCCATGGACTGCGAGTCCAAGCTACCCGCTAGAGAGCTGCTTTCCGCGTTCTACACTATCCATAGGGGACTCAATCCTACAGGATCATGTATGGAGAGAGATGTTAGAATATAGGCATGGGAATCCACCCTAAGCAAGGGACTATAAGGCTAGATGTATGTGAATGGCCTTAAGGGGCAGGGGAAGCCCTAACCTTAGCTTGGCAGAGGCTATATAAACAGCCTATGGGTCACTATCAGTTGTGAGAGAGTGTACCCAAGTTGTACTTTAAGCAACTTAGTAAGCAAGATTTTGTTCTTATACTTTGGGCTCTCATCTCCCTTGTGCACATTCTTTATGTTGCAAACTGTGATTTTTCACATGGTATCAGAGCCTCCTCCGATCCTTTCAACTTCCTCTATCCTCAACTTCACTAAGTGCACATGATTTTCATCATCTTCATCTTCTCCCTCTTATCTCCATAGCCAAACCTTGACCCCCTGACCTTGGAGGACCTAGAGAAGCCAAAGGAGAGCATTTCAGCTCCTGACTTGTACTAAAGACTTCTTCCCCAACACAAGGCGAATTGGCGTGGCACATCAGAGGGCAAAATAAAGCATCGTGGAGGGCAGCATTGAAGAAATCACAAATCAGGCGCAGAATTCGCAGCCTCATGTTCATCTCCTTGGCGCGGCCTGTAGAAGACGCAATAATGGCAGGCGTCTTGGGGCAATGATAGCCCCCCAAGTGGGCTTTCAACCCTAAAAGGGTTTGGCAAAATTCTATCTCTGCTTGCCACACAGAGGCAAACCCTAACCGCCTGTCTCCTGGCAGCCATAGCCAAACCTCAAGCTTTCTTTACATTTCAAATTTTTCCACTACTGCTATCAGTAACAGTGATTCTAATCAATAATTGATCTTCTTCAAAGTTAGTTGAAGATTTGAAAGTTCTATTTCAAAGCCTCTTACCCTCGGTGGACCTCCTTAGTTCATAAAACAATCCACATCTCACACCTCAAGTGGCATAAACTTTGAGATGAGTGCTTATAAGCACTAATATTGCATTTTACAATCATATTGCTAGCTGGATATTGACTCAATCTGGTTTTTTATAAGAAAATCAAATCCATCAAGTGCTTTATGTCATTTACCTCTTCTTGCTTGGTTGTAAGGCTATGTGTACAACTATAAACACATAGACCATATCCCAATATTAGTCTGCTACTGGTACATCAAAGATATGAGTGTTATTGTACTTTCCTGTGATTCATCCAAGAGCATAGAGTTGATCAATAAGCCGTGCTCCACCAAGAACTCCTCTAATAGGCCACATTATCGGGAAGAGCGTGAAGTCCAATCAAAGCTCACCTCGTTGAAACCCAGGAAAACAGTAAAACTTAAATCAAGAGTTGTTCGAAGAACAAGACCTCCTAAATCCTATCTTGAGATATTGCATATGTATGATTTTCAACCGTTTTCAACTCTACAACTTTAAAAGTTGGCTATGAGTTCTGCTATTTGGTTGTACTTGGCCACCTGTAAAGGACTAGACACTGCCATTGCTTAAAGAAATAGGTAAGACCTTTCAAAATGGCCATGGCCTATGCAGATGTAAGGCCTCAAATTCGCAAGCTCAATGGAAAAGATTTCCATCCTTGGCAAATCTTGAAAAAATACAAAATGATGAAAAGAGACTATTGGCCCTTTATCAAAGGGACCGAAGTTATTGACCTATCCAATCCCCTTGATGTAGAAGATGATGAAAGAGCTCAGGCCATCGTCATGCTTCTTTTAGATGAATCTTTAATTCATCATATTGACCAACTCTCCACTGCCAAGGAGAAGTGGGATGAACTTGAAAGGCTCTACTGTGCTATAGGAAAGAACTCCAAGATCTTTCTAAAGATTGAGTTTTTCAGCTTGGAATACAAACAGGGAGAATATCTAAGCAAGTTTATTTCACATATGAAGGGGCTTATGGCATAGCTTGCCTCCGTTCAAGCACCCATTCATTATGAAGATGCCATTGCCATCCTTCTAAAGTCTGTAAAGAAGGTTTTTCCAACTCTTGTGACTACCCTAACTAATATTTCAAACCCACCTTGGCAAGTACCATCCAGTCTTGTTTGGATGAAGAGAAAAGAAACCATACTGAAGGAACTTCAGCATTCACTTCCCGTGAGCAAGTGTTAGTCCATACCGCTTCTACTAAGTGCTCCTTTTGTCACAAAAAAGGGCATATTGTAAGCAATTGCTGAAAGAAATATCCTGACAAAATGAAGTGCAATAAATGCAAAAAGATCGGGTATATCACCAGTAATTGTCCCAGTGTTCCTGAAGTACCTAAGGAATTGGAGGCCAACTTTGCCTCTCAATCCACAGATGACCGACTCTTTTGAGTCTTGTAACATTCTCTACCTATGAATATCCTTGTAGCTTGATTTATAAAGGCATCCCATTTGATTGAGGGGGGAAACTTTAACATGTCTTATGATGCAATGCCACCCTGGCATTGAGGGGGAGTGTTAGAATATAGGCATGGGAATCCACCCTAAGCAAGGGTCTATAAGGGTAGATGTATGTGAATGGCCTTAAGGGGTAGGGGACACCCTAACCCTAGCTTGGCAGAGGCTATATAAACAGCCTATGGGTCACTATCAGTTGTGAGAGAGTGTACCCAAGTTGTATTCTAAGCAACTTAGTAAGCAAGATTTTGTTCTTGTACTTTGAGCTCTCATCTCCCTTGTGCACATTCTTCTTGTTGCAAACTCTGATTTTTCACAAGAGAGACATGCTTAGTAGATGAAGTGACTCCAATTAGCCAAATGATGTGGATTTGAGACAGTTCACTACAAGTTATACCTTCTCCCTTGAATCAAGAGCTATCTCTTGGAGCAGTAAGAAGTAGCCTATTGTGGCCCTTTCTTCTACAGAGGTTGAGTATCATGCCCTTTGTTCTATAACTATGGAGGCAATTTGGCTCCGTCATTTGTTGGCGAAGATTGGCTTTCCATAGATAGGACCTATAAAGCTACACGTGGACAACTAGAGAACCCTCACTCTGGCGAAGAACCCCATGTTTCATGCTCACATAAAGCACATTGAGGTTCAACACCACTATGTTCCACAGCAAATCATGGATTTCGAGTTGGTGGTGGCCTACTATCTCACAACCGACAATGCAGCAGATCTCTTCACGAAGCCTTTATCCAAGGCTTCGATCTATTAGCAGTCATGTTTGTCATGCCGTGCCATCTCTTGCCTGTGAGCCTCAATCCGAGTCAGATGAGGACTTTAGGAGCTTGTCTATCACTTGTTTTGACATAGAAGGTAGATCATTATAGAGGACTCAGATTATCGCCTTTCAGTGCATTTTCTACTTCAGTCAGAATTTTGTGAACATTTCTTGCGCATATAGTGCTTTCCACGGTCTACCTATACCTACCGAACATTGTCATTGTCATCTACAATTCTTTCGAGGTTCACCTCTATTTTTTTGGCATTTTATTTGTCATTGATCAGCATTCATTGTTGGTCAACCAATATTTATGGCCTCCCTTGATGCAAGTCGGCCATTTTTGGGCATTTTTTGCTATATATAGCCTATCCCTCCCATCATTCATTCATCTTCCTCCTTTCTTGACAGGTGACTCAGACTCTATCATCTTGCTACGTCTTTAGTGCTACAATCATCATCGGCCTAATCTGGTGCCCTCACTGACACTGTGGGCTACGTGCAAGGATTGGTCAGTCTCCTTCCGCTTTCCTATTTGTATAAGCATTCTTTCTTATTCAGTGCAGATTTCATTCTTCTTTTCTTGCACTCTCTCTCTCCCCCTTTGTTTCTATGTTTTCGTTCCTTTCCATTGCGCACTCTCACATGGTATCATTGTCTGAGAGACACAGAGTGTCTGATTCTTACAGAGAAGGCTATCCACATCTGCATTATGCTGAAAACACAACTTTCCTTTTGAAAGAGACAACTTTGTGCAAGCGACAATATTTCTCCCCCAAGTGGACCTTCTACATCGACTTCCTTGTGATCTTGTAGCCTTTTCCTCCTATTTTCGAGCTGTCTACCACCAAAACACAAATGTCTTACCACCAGCTTCACGGCTTGATGATAGAGATGAGGAGCTTTCTCACGTAGATCATGAAGAACAAAAGTCACCTAGCCCATTTGTTTAGGAACCCTCTCCTCCCCGTTCTCTCCATGTCTCACAGAAGGCCCGTTCTGTTGGTCTCCATATGCCATCCATGGCACCCTTTATACAGGTGCCCATACTCCCTTCTTTACCCAAAGAGGACTAGCTTGATGGTTCAAACTACTCGCTTGGTCGTGTAAGGCGGAGTGTATACTTGATACCTTCGATCTTTGGGAGTTTTTCACCCACCCTATTCCCCGTCCTATGGAGAATCCCACCCTTTGATCATCGATGGATCATGCAACCTTATGGGATTGGCTCAACTCTAGAACCTGATCTTTCCTCTTTATGAGCTTACACAATTTAGTCCTAGTGCATGTGCGCAGGTTGCGAAAAGCAGCGAAAGTGTAGACAAAGCTTGCTTCTTTGTACCATCAGAAGACATTTGCGCACCGGATTACTCTCATGAAGAAATTATGGATGATCGTTTTTAATGATTCTCCTTCCATGAAGGATCATATTAACAAGTTGGAGGATGAGTAATGAGCTTGTGTCCCTTGGCAAGATGATCTCTTCAGAAGATATGGCTGTGATTCTTTTGACTCAACTACCATCGCCCCGGTTTGATGTTTTCTACACCGGCCTTCTTACATCAAGGACTTGTGAGAAGCTTCTATGAGAGGAGCTTGCCTTCTTGTTTTGGAGCATGATGAGCATGCCAAAGACGTTGCCAATGAATCCACCTCCACTAAAGCTTTTGTTGCAAGTTCAGGAAGGGGGAAGAAGAAGAAAGAAAAGTCAACGACTAAAAGACAAGAGAGTTCTTTAGGCTCTTACTCCGACTCGGAGAAGCCTAAATGCCAATATTGTGAGAAGGGGACACATCCATGGGAGAAATTTTAAAAGAAGTACCCTCACCTTCATCCAAAGGCAAAGGATGGAGCTAAAACATCCAAGCCTTCTACCTCTACTCTAACAGTTACCCATGAGTCAGTGCTCCTTCATATTGTTCAGTTGGAGGAGCCTTCTTCAATGGTTGTCTTGTCTTCTGAGAGGCCTTGGTTGGTTGATAGTCGAGCTTCTAGTCATATGACTCCACAAAGTGATTTGTTGCAGGATCTACACCCTTCTAAGGGTTTCGTCACTATTGATGACATTGCATCAGTGTCTTTGTGGTATTGGCACTTTGTCTTTGTTTCCTAACCGCGCTTCATGCCCCTTCCATAGGCCCTTTGTGTTTCAAACTTGAACTTTTCACTCCTCCCAATTTATGGCCTTATTAGGCTTGGTACTACCCAAGTTATCTTCACCGAGCAAGCCGTTTGTATTGAGGATTCTTCTACAGGAGCTGTTATCATGACAATTTGGCAGGAGAGTTGGCTTTACAAGCTCCATTCTCCTTCTCTTATGCAGGGTCCTCTGAGATAGTTGTCTATTGCTACACTCCTTCCCACTTCTGCACCACCTATCTCATAGGTTCCTTCCCATTCCCCACCCCCTCCTCCAATGGTTCCCTCATTCCCCCCATGTCTTTTAGAAGGGGATGATCTTGATGATGCAGCTATGGATTCCCTAGCTCCTAGTAATTTAGAGGGGGCTTCCCAAGATCGCCAGGAGTTTCCTCATCGGTAGTCTACATCGACAGACTTCATCGACATTGGCATTCTTCTTGCTATCCCAAGATCCATTTCATCCTTGGCCTTCCGCCAAATCTAGGATCTAAGAGGGGTTAGTAGTCATGTTTGTCATGCCTTGTCACATCCTACCTATGAACCTCAGTCTAAGTTAGATGAGGACTTTAGGAGCTCTGACGTGTCTATCACTTGTTTTGACAGAGGAGGCAACTCATTCTATAGCACTCAAATTATTGCCTTTCACTGCATTTTCTCCTCCAGTCGAAATTCTATATGCATTTCCCGGGCAATTACTGCTTCCCATAGTCAGCTTACACCTGTCGGACACATTGTCATTGTCATTTGGGATTTTTTCAAGGGTCATTCCTATTTTTCTAGCATTTTATTCGTCATTGACCAGCATTTAATTTTGGTTAGCAAATATTTATGGCTTCCCTTGATGCAGGTCAGCCATATTTGGGCATTTTTGGCTATATATAGCCTACCCCTTCCATCATTCATTCATCTTCCTGCTTCCTTGGCAAGTGCACACTCCAATTGTGTCATCTTCCTCCATCTCTATTGCTGCCGTTACCATCAGCCTAATCTAGTGCCCTCAGTGATGTTGTGGGAAGCGTGCAAGGACTCATCAGCCTCCTTCCACTTTCCCATTTGTATCAGCATTCTTTCTTGTTCAATGCAGATTTATTCTTCTTTTCTTGCAGTCTCTCTATGTTCCTTTGTCTCTATATACGGCATTCGGAACATCTGGCGATCCACCTTCATCATCTCAGCCAACAGGTCCCATGTCAGGTTTGTACAATCTTTTTGAGTTGTATGAATCAAAACCCTTGCATGTTTCTTCTTTTGAGGTGCAAGATCTGGATGGCTTTGTGTATGTGAACTTTAATAGAGGGGGCTCTCGAAACAGACGGAATTCAAGTACATCTACAACTTCTGTTCCATCTGAGTATGTAACACACACTTCTCAATTCCCTTCCATTCCACCCTCTTCTATATCACACCTCGATCACCTCTCATCATCTTTCCAAAATCTTGAATTACACTCCACATCCGCTTCACACACACTAGGGATTGGATCTTCCATCTCCGCTCCTAGCACCTTCTCCTTCTCTACCCCATTCTCTACCTCTTTGCACCATGGTACTTCGTTAGGGGGAATGCCACCGTTTAACATAGTGCCTCTCACCTTTCCGCAAATAAGTTCACCCACAGCACCTGGGGTGGCTGTGATGGGCATCCCCCTCACTATCCCCAACTTCACATCTCACATGACCACTCGGACATAGGGATTTCCATCCTCAGCTTATGGTGCGTCTTCACACTCTCCTTGGGTTACACCTCTGCAAGGATTCGCATCTTCTGCTCCACATATTCCCATCCCACCTCCTTGGGTTACTCATGTGGCTACCATGTCCATGTCTAGTCAGCACATCCCTACCTATGAATCCACCTTGCACACTATCTGCATGCTTGGTGGGCACTCTGGGGCCCGTTCCCAAGTGCACTTCACTCCCTCATCTTACCCGCATTACACTTTTTCACACTACCCATCTCCGAGCACTCCCACTCATGTTGCAACGGCCAAGAATGCCTTCACGGATAAGACACGTTTTAACGGGTCGAATTTCACCACTTGGTCGAATTTTATGCAACAAGTGCTTGAGTCTCAAGGCCTGGGACCTTGTCATTGGTCTAGAGCCTATGCTGGTAGCTAACCCTGACTACGTCCGTCAATGGAGGGCTCGCAATGCCACAGCCAATGTTGAGCTGATGCAAGGATTGTTTCTTGAGTTTCACTCTCAATTACAGCACTTCCCGCTCGCGTCAAAGCGTTGGAGTTACCTTCTTGACCATTATGCAGCCCGAAATCGTACTTAGTGCATTGATCTCAACTTTGAGCTTCAAGAATTCTCTATTAAGGAAGGGGATGATTTGAAAGTCGAGCTAGGTGAATATAGGCGGTTACTCGTTGAGTTCGCCACTACTGGCTCTCCAAAGTCAGACGACGATCAGGTTACATTCTTCTTCAATAAGTTGCCTGAAAAATACTTCAATTTCATTCAGCACATCATCTCACAGCCTTAATTGCCAACCTTCCACGAGTTTGAGTGCCAGTTCTTGCGCAACACGAGGCTGGATGATCAAGTCCACAAGAAATCCTCATCACATCCTTATTCAGACAAAGGGGGTTGGTTGCCTCTTCTTTGGGTAGGAAACCAACAGTGGCAAGAACTCGCACAATGTGAAGGCAAGCCAATCAAAGGGCGACTTCTCTTCCTTAGATGTAGAACCAAAGAATCTAGACCTATCTGGCAACAACACCCTATGAAAAACCGGTTTTGCACATACTACCAGAGAGCAGGTCATGTGGTCGAGGACTGTCACTTCAAGGCTCAAGAGGTCTTCCACCTAACAAGCCTCACCAAACCATTGCGATTGCACAATCCAGTGGGACTTCACCTTCCGCTCTTGTCTCATCTGCTCCTTCAGCACCCACTGTTGCTGGGCGGCCCAGCCCTTCAACTACTGCCTCTCTCTCTCTCCATCAATCCTCACAGTGCCCTAGCGCCTTCCTCCAAGCTGTTGCCCACTGTTTGGCGCCCTTCTACCTGCTATGTTTAACCTTGATCCTCATTGCCAAGACCTCCACCTTCATCTGCACCCTACATTTGCAGCTTCTAGCTATAGGTGACAGTTGGCAGCCCTCCTTCTCCATCAGGCGACCTTCTGTTGTTGTGTTTGGAGCTCTCCATCACCTAGCGGCAGCTAGCAACCTTAAATTTTTGCAGAAATTAGGGTTTAATAGTAACCTCAAGACTTGTGCCATCAGTCAAGGGCATCGTACATTGACATTAGCACTTGAAATTCAAGGAATTGTGAAGGATTTCAAATGCCAGCTCATCCATTGTGAACTTGGAGCATTATTTGGCTAGTTGGGGTTCCATTAGAGCAAGTCTTTGGTGAGAGGCAATTGGTCCAAATCATTTGTTGTTTGTTGGTACAACAAGGGGCTTTTAGATCAGCCAAGGAGATTATGGAATCTTGGCTTGTGCCCAATCCATTAGCCAAAAAAGTTAAAGAAATATCAAAAGGGGTGACACTTTTGGAGCCAACAAGGTGTCTACTATGCAAGATTATTAAGGTAAAGTGTGTATTTCAGTTTATGCTCATTTATTGATTGTTGTAATTGAGTGCTTAATCAGGTATTACCACCTTGTTCGAGTAGGAAGGCTCGTTTTATGGTTCCATCGCTGGGATACTATCAATTCCTTTGAATTGGTGGGCTTGAGGCACATGATTGCAAGTCAGCAGCTTTGCATTAGTGCTGAAATTGTGCTTTGCGAGCATGTCTTCACACGGTGATATGGGATCAAGTGTCGATGATGCATCTCAATTTGGTCATTCACATGGTGAATGGGGAAATGAAATGCATAATTATGGACAAGGTTCTTAGCATGAACAGCAAGCTGAAAATGTGGGAAATGACCCAAATGCAAGGACTTCCATGCCTCAAGATGTTGATGGCAAGAGGGTGAAGAATTTGATGATAGGTTTAAAGATCGAATGAGGACAACATCAAATTTATTTGCTAAGTTGGCAAAGGATCCTCAGTTTACTTGATTCTTGAATGCCTCAAAGAAGAACAACAAAGGCAAAGAGAAGAAGACACCTTCTAGAGCTTCGGGACTGCCAAAAAGAACAAAAGGAAAAACCTGAGCCTCCATTAGGAGAGCCCAAAGTTGCTAATGAGCACAAACAATTGGTACCTGTGGAAGAGCAAGTTCAAATGCATGGCCAGCATGGTAGTGCCAATCCATGGGAAGATGGACAGCATGATGTTCATGCAAATGCAACATGGGACAACAAGGATACTTTGGTGGTGGCACCATTTTCCATGCAACGGTTGGTCAAGGACTGCATACAGGAATGTATGGCATGAATCCCTATGGTATGTGGCAGCCAATGCATGGTTCTCAATACCCAATGTATTTGGGTATGTCAGGTGGAATGCACAATCCCATGTATGGCAGCATAGGCATGATGGTTGGGGTAGAAAGTGGGCCATATGGACATATATTTGCATCCCTTAGGGCTGTTGGAGCACAAGGATTTAGTGTTGGTCGTGTAAATGTATCTGATAGCGCTGATTATCATGGAAATGCAGCAAGGGCACCCTTTTTGTAGCAGTCTATTTATGACAATTTGACTCCCATAGGTCTGGCAAAGGACTATGATGAAGGTGGCAAAAGTATGAAGTCTGAACCTTTCAGTGGTGCACAAGACAGGCTGAAATTGCCTCCACATTGATGGATACACAATGTCTTTCATTTGAGCTTACTGATGCCTTTTCATGGTGATGTGCTAGAGGATGTATTTGTTAAAATTTTACTCGAAGTTGAAGAGCTGGATGAGATATTGGTACTTGAGTAGATGTTTGCAGATAAAGAGTAAAAGATCAGGGGTAAGGTTTCTAGATTGTATTTGGTGAAGTTTTAGAAGTATTCACCAATGGATGCTAAATGGATGGAGAAGAATGACTTTGCAGACCATCCTCAGTTGTTGCAGCTTTACCTTGATGCTTTCAAGTTAGAGCCGGGCTTAGTTAGGTTCTGTAAAGCAAGGGTCTAGAGTATTACTTGGTGCTCGTGAGGGAGCTAGCACCTTGACTCCTTATTGATGGACAACTCTAGATGTAATGGAATGTATTCAACATACATTCAGGGTGTTGTAGCTGATAGTATGTTTGTTAGGGAATCACAATTCAGTGTACTAGTCACTATGTTTGGTGTGCATATGGTATGATTTATTATTTGCAGCTTTGGAACTATACATTTGCATCATTTTATGCTTGGTGTAGTATCAGTTATGATCAACATCAGATCATTGGTTTTTGATAATTAGACTAATCTTATATTGATTTGTGGCAAATGGTCATTAGTTTTTAGTGGTGTTCAATTGATTGTATGGACATCAGCATGTGTTATGATGCCATTGATGTTTCAGCCATGGTTTATGCTATACTATGTTTTGGTTTTGCGAGATAAGTTTAGGTCATGAGTAATGGATGCATCCCATGATATTCTAGCAACGCTTTTGAGATTCTTGGTGAGTCTTATGCTATGTATACTTGCTGGTAATTTTCAGCATGTGTTTGGCAATAGCATGGTTTGGCAGTAGTGGCTAATGTTGACTTTACTACGATGCCTTATAGAAATTTTGGTGCAGTACTCTTCTTTTGATGCATCCGACAGTGCAATTGGGGAGGATTGCAAGGATTTCAAAGGGGAGTGCTATCACGAGGACGTGAAATTTTACTTGCTTTACTTAACATTTGGATTAATTTTTAATCAAATGTTTTAAGTATGTGTTGCACATGTGAAGTGCAATTGAGATTATTTCATTTTTATGAGCCAAGGACTTGAGGAAATTAGTGGATGTCAAAGGCAAAAGTTGTCTAAAGTAATATCGCATTGATGCTAGGTGGTATTTGGTGATAGAAACTGACCTAAGACATTTTATTAGCATTAAGTGTTAGTTGTTGACACTAGGAATTTGGTATTTAATGGTATCTATTGCCAATTCGGGGGAATAAAGAAAAAGACTCAGAAACACTTGGGAGATGAATTGGCCTAGCCAATTTAATTGTTGGTTGGTCAAACTAGTTTTTTGGGCACCAAAATAATTATTAATTTTTTTTTCAAAATTTTAAAGGTGAAATTAATTTCATAATACAAATAAAACTGAAACATAGGATTAGAAGGCTGCTACTTGGCAAAACTTGCCCATGCAAGTGGGAAAGACGTTTTTGAGGCTGGGGGAGAGAGAGAGGGGGTCATTCTAGCTTTGTACAAGCTGAGAGAGATCGAGAGAAGGCTGCAATAGCTGCTACAACAATCCACAAATAATTTCCAGCCAGTAAGAGACCCTCTGGGAGCTGGTGACATGACTTGAAGAGACCACAGTAGTAGCTGACAGCAGTTTGAGGGTTGTTTCAGTCAAATATACATCATATTCATTAAATTTTCAGCTTGGGAGAGAGGGGGGAGGTGTCGCTGGTCTATTTTTTGAGCAGAGAACAGCAAATTGCTGCAGGCAATAGCCACCTGGGGCTGGTGACAGCAAGTGCAAGCTGGCAACAGCGTTTATGAGCCTTCTGGTAGCAAGCAACTCAATTTCAGCCATTTTCCCGTGCGGAAAATCAGAAATCTCTCTCTCTCTCTCTCTCTCTCTCAGGCATTCTCTCACATTCTTCAGCCCATTCTCAAGTTATCTTAGCAAATCTCAACCATTTGGAGCAGATCTCAGCCAGATTTGGTGGACAACATGGGGAATTTTGCTGTAAACCCTAAATTTCTGTGGAAATCAGGGTTTAGCAACCACCTTGGGACCCTTGCCATTAGTCAAGGGCATTGTACATTGAAATCAACACCTAAAATTCAAGGAATTGTCGGAGATTTCAGATGCCAACTCATCCATTCTAAATTTGGGGTAGCATTTGGCCAGTTGGGGTTTCATTAGAGCAAGTCATGGGTGAAAATTTAAGGTGCAATTGGCCTGAATCATTTGCTGTTTGTTGGTATAGCAAGGGGCTTTTGGATGCCAAGAAGATTGTGGAATCTCAGCTTTTACTAAGTCCATTAGCCAATAAAGTTAAAGAAATACTGAAAGGGGTGCCAGTTTTGGGGGCAATAGGGTGTCTATTTTCCAATATTATTAAGGTAAAATGTGTATTTCAATTTATGCTCATTTATTGATTGTTGTAAGTGCTTATTCAGGTATTACCACTCTTGGAGAAGGAAGACTAGGTTCACGGAGCCATCCTAAACTCCGAAAGAAGCTCGGAGGTGTTTATGCATTGGAAAATAAAAATTCCCTGTGCCATCTGATAGATCTCCAATCCAAGGAAGAGATATATGATTCCAAGATCCGTCATGTCGAACTCTCAGCCTAGTATTGTCCATGTTCGATCAACCTCTTGTGTGTCGCTCCTTGTGATAATGTGGTCATTAGCATATAAGATGACCAAGATGCACCTGTCCTTCACAATCTTGTAATAAAGATTGGGGTCATAATTTGATTGATGGAAGCCACTGTTCAAGAAGCATCAATCAATCCACTAATACCAAGTCCTAGGAGCTTGCTTCAAGCTATAGAGAGCCTTTCACAACGTGTAAACAGAGTCCTCCTTCCCCTGTACAAGAAAACCAGGAGGCAGGGAGACATAAATCTCCTCCTCCAAGATGCTATTTAGAAAGGCTGACTTCACCTCCATTTGATAAATCGGCCAATGGTGATAGGTGGCTAAAGCCAAGATAGCTTGAATAGTGGACAATTGAGTTGTCAATGAGAAAGTCTCAAATTAATCCAAACTTGTCCACTGAGAGAATCCCTTGGCAACAAGCCATGCATTACGCTTGTCTAAGGTCCCATTTGCAAGATACTTGGTGTTATAGGCCCACTTCACACCAGTCACCTTCCGTTTCTTTGGAAGAGGAATCAACTTCCAAGTATGGTTCTACTTGATAGAATCAAGCTCGGCATGCATACCACTGCACCAAACATCCTATGCAAGAGCCTCAGTAATTGTAGTAGACTCATTTGTAACATAATGGTATAGTTCACGCAGAGTGAACTATCCCATTAGGCCTGAAGCCGAGCCAACCTATGTGGGCCAAGAGGTGTCTTAGGGAACATAGTAATTCTTGAATCGTGCATGAGTCTCTCATACCATGGAGGAATGGTGATAGGCTTATCCTGTTGCGAAGGAGACCGAGAGGTCTCTGGTACTTGGAAAGCACTTGTTTGTGGAAGGGACTCCCTCCCACTAAGGGAAGGTAGATCCAATGAATATGACTCCCCCTTTGGTGGCTCCTCATCCGATGAATATGACTCCCCCTTTGGTGGCTCAATCTCCCGAGAGGAAACCTAAGGAGATGGGAAAGGGGTAGAAATACTCAATGATGAAGTAGTAGATGAAGGAACGATCAAGGGTGGAAGAGGAGAATGTGAGTGAGAAGTAAAAGGGGGGGGGGGGGGGGTTTTGCAAATGAAGCAGGGGTGCCAAGGGGTAGCTTGGAAGGAAGGAGAGGGGTTGATGGTGGTGGTTGGGAGGTAGGGGTGGGGATTAGTCGAAGACGAAGAACCACTTGTAATAGAAGAATCATCAATTGGATCTTTAGAGATTGCAGGCTCATCGAAGATCACATCCTTACTCACCTTGATCTTTGAAGTCTTCAGTTCGTAGAGCCGATAGCCCTTAGTGGGATGTGTCGTAGTAGTCGCTACCTCACCCCATAAGGAATGGGAAAGACTCATGTGCACCAACATTGAGGCCATTTGAAGCATGGTTTGATTGGCACGTTCCACCACACATTTTTGGATGGTGTGTTTGGATGGGAATACTCCACCTGAATATTGTGGTCTCTGCAAAACTTAGAAAATAGGTTAGAACAACATTGCCACTGTGGTTTGCTCAAACATTGCGAACTTTTAAAGAGGTTTTCTTCTTTGTAAGCACCTTCCACTTGGAGAAGTGGTAGTATTCCTCTCTCTTGTACTTCAAGAAATAGGACCACACATAATGACTAAAGTTGTTAATAATCAGCATAAGATACTTGGCCTTTTCAAGAGAGGCCGTGCCCATAGGTCCGCAAAGATCGGTATGCACCAACTCAAGTGGTGTAGAAGCCCTTCGAGTAGCAACTTGAGGATGAGGTTGCCTATGTTGTTTGCCCCTCAAATAGCTAGGGCCTAGAGTGTGTGCAGGAGGAAAATTTGGAAGTCCCTCCACCTCCCTCTTGGAAGCTGGTTGAATAGCATCAAGATTCAAATGCCTATAACAAGCATACCAAAGCAGTCCAAGCTTGTGAGAAGACTGCGCAACAAGGGTTGTAAGGGTGTAGAGTCGACTCTCCTGTGTATCTATCCAAAGAGTAGCCCCTGAAGATTCATCCTCCATTGTGGCTGCATCTTGCGTAAAGATGACTTGAGAGTAGCTAGCTGTGTAAGACCGTAAATAGAAAAAATGTTAAAACCCAAATCTTGTACCTAGAGGCTTTGGTTGAAGAAGAATGCTAATTGGAAATAAAGGAATGGTCCCCACCCCATGCATGGGGACTGAAGAGTTGTCACTAGTGGTGACAGATTCCCCTCTAGATCTCATGTCTTGAAGTCAAAGTCATGTGGGAAAAGGCCTTACTATCCATGAGCCAAGGCTTCTCCTCAGAAAAAGTAAGTGCCATATCCTCCACCTCAAACAAGTGTACGAAGGTAGACTTAGTGGTAGCGGGTGTAGTCTTCAAATCCTTGGGTCCATCCTTGGGCTTCAAATAGGGGTACTTCTGCTAGCGCTTGTTCTCAGGATGAGTGCCCTTCCCACAATGTGGGCACTTGGGCTTCTTCTACTTCTCATCCTTGGAATCATCCTTCTTGTCCTCTTGTTTTTTAGCTAGGGGCTTTCCCTTCTTCTTTTCTCCTCGTGAACTTGCAGTAAAAGCCTTCATGGAGCCGGATCTACCAGTCCCCACCTCTTTGAGATGTGCATCGTGCTCCAAGACAAGTGGTGAAAGCTCCTACCAAAGAAGCTTATCTCGGGTTCTCGTTTTAGAAAGCTAGTGTAGAAAACATCGTACCTAGGAGATGGCAGTTGAGCCAGTAGAATCATGGCCATATCTTTCGAAGATATCCTCCTCTCGAGGAACGCAAGCTCGTCCTACATATCCTTTAGTTTATTGATGTGACCCTTCATAGAAGGAGAGTCATCAACACTGAGCATTTGAAGCTTCTTCTACAAGGAGATCTTATGGGAAAACGTCTTTCGATGGTAAGGAGATGCAAGCTTCTTCCTCATCTTTGCTACTGTCTTCAATCTGTGAACATGAATCAAGACATAATGTTGTAAACTCATAATTGGATTCAAGAGTTGAGCAAATCCTAAAGGGCTGCAACATCCATTGATGTCCCATGTGCGGGATCTTCCACGGGTCAGAGAATAGGGAGAGAGGTAAACTCCTATAGGTCGAAGGTGTCAAGAATGCACTCCACTTTAGACGACCATAGAGAATAGTTGGAACTATCCAATTTGTCCTCTTTGGGCAAAGAAGGAAGTAGGGGCACTTGGATAGCGGGTGCCATGTAAGGCATCTTTGGGCTAGTTGTCACGAGGACGTGAAATTTTGATGCTTTGCTTATGTTTAATTGACATTTGATTAAAAGATTAATCAAATGTGCAATTAAAGGATGCATGTGTGTTGCACATGTGAGATGCAAGTTACTTTTTTTTACAGCTGAAGGCCCAAGGACCTTGTGAAAAAGATGGGTGTCAAAGGCAAACGTTGTAACAAGTTACACTTGTTAGTTTCTAGGTGAATTTTGGTGTCAGTTTGCCCCTAGGACCATTAATTGGCCATTAAGTGTCAGTGGTGACACTAGGGACTAGGCATTAATTAATGGATTAATGCTTGTCCAAGGGTCAATTAATGCATGGGACCACTTTGGGTTGCAAATGGCCTAGCTAATTAAATTTTGGATGGGCAAGGTCAATTTTCTAGGCATGGATGAAGGGTTGAAAATGGATTAAGAAAGCTACCACTTGGCAAAACTTTCCCATGCAAGTGGAGGAAAGGCTAAATAGGGTTGAAGGGAGAGGGAAATCTCGTTTTTTCATTTTGGAGCTGTTGGGAAGAAGTGTTGGACTGTTGCTATCTTTCACAAGGAGGTGAAAATTTGATGCTTTGCACATGTGTTGCACATGTGAGGTGCAAGCTACTTTTTTTACAGTTGAAGGCCCAAGGACCTTGTGAAAAAGATGGGTGTCAAAAGCAAAAGTTGTAACAAGTTACACTTGTTAGATTCTAGGTGAATTTTGGTGTCAGTTTGCCCTTAGGACCATTAATTGGCCATTAAGTGTCAGTGGTGACACTAGGGACTAGGCATTAATTAATGGATTAATGCTTGTCCAAGGGTCAATTAATGCATGGGACCACTTTGGGTTGCAAATGGCCTAGCCAATTAATTTTTGTATGGGCAAGGTCAATTTTTTGGGCATGGATTAAGGGTTGAATTAATTTTCAGAATTAATTAATTCTGAAAATTAATTAAATGACTGGAAATTACTGAAAATGGATTAAGAAAGCTGCCACTTGGCAAGACTTTCCCATGCAAGTGGGGGAAAGGCTAAATAGGGCTGAAGGGAGAGGGAAATCTTGTTTTTTTCATTTTGGAGCTGTTGGGAAGAGGTGTTGGACTGTTGCTGCCAGCTTTTGGGGCCATTTCCCAGCCATTGGAGACCATTTTGGTGATGGAGATTGCATATTCTTGATCTTGGGAAGCTGGCAATTGCTGCTGATGCACTTTCTCTTGAAGATCACAGTCTCTGATGCTCCTATTGTTGTTGGTGCATCTGTTTGGGGCTGGTACAACAGGGCAGCAACTGATTTTGACCAGTTCTTCACGACAAATCTCAGAATTTTCTCTCTCTACAGCACTCTCTCATCTCCTTCAGCCTATGCTCAGTCATTCTCAACAATTCTCAGCCATTTGGAGGAGATTTCAGCCATTTTTTGGTGGGCTAATCTGTAATTTCTGTAGTAAGCCCTAATTTACAGCAAAAATTAGGGTTTAGCAGCCACCTTGGGATCCGTGCCAGAGATTGAAGGCTCAAGGGACTGAAATCAGCAGCTGATAATTGAGGATTATCAAGGGATTTCAGGAGCCAGCCCACCCCGAATTGATTTGGGGCAGCATTTGGCCAGCCAAGGGTCAAATTGGAGAAGAAGTCCTAGGTGAATCAAGGGGCAAATGACCCAAAAGGTTTGCTGGTCATTTATGACAACAAGAGCAATTGGTTAGCAGGAGATTGAAGAATCTCAAGTTGTACTTCTTCCAATTGAATGAAGCTAAAGAAATACCGCAAGGGGCACCAGTTTTGGGGCCAACGGGGTGTCTACTGTCCAAGAATGTTATGATAAAGTGTGTATTTCATTTTATGTGCATTTATTTATTGCTGTAATTAACTCTTAAATCAGGTTATCACCACCCATTCCAAGAAGGAAGGCTGGTTTCACTAGTTGACCGAGCCTTATGGGAAACATTAAGGGAGGGAGGAGGAGAGGGTTGCTTTGAACGAGGAGTTTGGATGGGGGACTCAGATCTTTGATAATTGCGCGGTCTCTCAGATGAATGATGAGAAACCTCATCCTTTGAGTCATCAACGTTGAGAAACTGGTGTCAAGACATCTTCGAAAACCTGCAATTACCCAAGAAAATCTACATTTGGTTGGCAATAGCATGGAGAAAGGAGGAAATAGCTACAAAAGTTAGTGTAGATGTGCCGCTTGAGGGAAATATGCTGTTGTTGCTGCAAAGTTGTCACCGGTTGGAGAGGACTGTCACCAACCTGCATTTGCAGCCAAAAAGCTGTCGCCAGCCGCCGCCAAGTAGGATTATGATGTCGCTTCAGTCCAGTTGTGTCACCTCATGCAGCAATAAATGCGTTTGCAGCAAATGCAAGGGCTGATGCTTGCATTTTGGGGCTGAGTGGTCTCCTTGTCAGATAGACTGCACTGTGTTGTCTCTTAGGTAATGATACCATGTGAGAGTATGCAACGAAAGAAGGAACATGAACACAGTGAGAAGGGAAGAGAGGCAGCAAGAAGAAGGAATAAAATTTGCATTGACTGAGAATGAATGCTGAATACAAAGGGAGGATTGATTAGTCTTTGCACGTAGCTTGAGGCATTAGTGAGGGCCCTAGATCAGGTTGGAAATGATGATGGCAACAACCGTAGTACGAGAGAGGGAAGAGAATGTAAAAGTGAGAGGAGCAACCTGCAAAAGATGATGGCCAAAGTGAAGAGTGACTAGCTATAGCCTATACATAGCTAAAGACAACCGAATCTAGCTGATTTGCAAAAAAGGGTCCTAATTTGACCGATTTGCTGCAAGTAAACGGAGGGCTGTAATAAATGCAGTCCGCGGACTGCATAGCAAAATTGGACAAATAATGAGGTGGCATCGTGGATAGTTTGGAAGTAGATAGGCACTGAGAGGAGGTGTAGATCGACTAACAAACATAGGAAAAGGGCCTAAAATAGGAGAAATGCATTCTAAAATGCCAGAGCTCCCTTGTCTCTATCAAACTTTGACAGGAGCTCATAACCGGGAGATGACAGATTGACATGACTAAAATAGGCATGCTAATGAAGTTTGCCTTCCTTAACGGTGATTTGAAGGAGGAGATTTATGTTGAGCAGCCTTGTGGTTTTTCGTCATCCAATGGCCAGGTGTACGGGTTAAAGGTCCTTTACGGCCTCAAATAGGCATGCTTGGAACAGGAAAATAGACTTGTTCCTCCAAGGGAAGTTAGGGTAGCGGCGCTTGTCTTCCAATCCCCAGCTGTATATCCACACCTCATCTGGCAGGCATCCTTCTTCATTTCAGCATTCATTGGCTGCAGATTTCTGGGTTCGTCTGTCTCTTTTCTCTCCCTCTTCTCTTGTGTTCATTATTGTTTAGTATTGTCCATATGCTTCTACATTCGCTGCACTTTGACAGAGGAGCATGTGTCCATTCTCCAGCCATTTGGGGACATCTCTAAACTGTTGTTTTGTTGCAGATTCTGCTTTTACAGACTTCTTGTGCAGGGAGGCCTGAATTATTCCCCTACAAGCTATGTTTGGTGCTAGACATACCCATCTTAGTCTGGGTTTTCTGTTGGAGCCCGTTCCTAGAGCTGTGTTTTGCAGCATGTGGCTGTTTTCTCAGTTTGGGTGGCTTCATTGACAGGTAGGCAACCATTTTCTGTCGCATTTCTGGGCTGGGGACTTGTGTGACAGCTAGATGCCATCTCAGACCTGCTGGGTGGCTGGTCACAGGTGCTTGCATCATCACTGCAGACCCTGATCTCTGCTTTACTTCAGGCTCATACTTTCCCAGGCTCTTCTGGCTGTTTACAGCCCTTTACAGCTGGGTTTCAGCCTGCACACCCTGGAGAGCGTGTTTTCAAATCAGCTACTCTGCTTGGCACTATGGCACCCTTCTTGCCTCAGATAATCCTTGTCTACACTGTGGCACATCATCTTTTGCTGACCAGCAGATTGATGGGCCCCGAACAGGCAGAGAACAGCGAGAGAATCATTATTTTCTTTCTTTCTTTCTTTCTTTCTTTCTTTTTTTGCAGGTTTTCCTGGAGGACTTCTTTGGCTGCGGGGTATGACCGGGGGGCATAGGTGTCAGGGGTTTTAGAAATGGGAGGTATGAAATGGGTTTCCCAAGTTCCATATGAGGATCCTAAAACATAAGAAATGTGTTTCTTTCAATATGAAAATTAATGAAATTTTATACATATAAGTATACTTGGAAGTCCCATGGTCCACAACAAAACATATATTGAACATGATTCAACATTGTATACAAAATCTAAGTGAACAATCAACAAACCAACAGTTTTCATAACACATACACAATATACCATATTCCACTGTTCATTATTACAAGCCTTGAATTAGGTGTCATTGGCAATTACGAATCTCAAGCTGAAAGAGTTTGACCCAATCAACAAATAGGAGTCTGGACTGAAAATAAATGCAACTGCATGTTCTTGCACCAATTGTGGATGTCATGACCAAAAAGCGTAAAAAAGCACCAATCATGGATCCTTCAAAGGGTAAGGAGGCTACTTATAATAGGCCATAATGAATGATTAGATCTGACTCAGAAAATGGATCAATTGATCCAACTAAAAATGGGTGGACTGAAAATATGTGATCGTAAAAATTAATTTGGACGTTTCCTATGTTTCTGAAATGCTTGCCCGTTTCCTACATTTCCCAACATAGGAAACACGTTTCTTGGTTAACTAGTTTAGCTAGGTTTAGAGCTAGAACCTTAGCTTTTTCGACAATATGTTATGTAGTTTAGTTTTCAGTCAGGAAGTCCAGGCCAGTTCCAGTCTTGTTGGGGTGACTATACTGTTTTTTGACCCCTTGAAGAGTTAGTGTATGGACAGATAGATGTACATGTACATATTGTTTGCACACTGATTGGAACTTTAACTGTTGCGATCATATTGGGTTGCTTTTGGTACAAAGTCTGTGAATTGCTGCAGGCTTATAACTGAGTATGCTAGTAGAATATGCTTATAGTTTGCACTCCAGGGTAGTGTGCAATATTTCTATTCATTGATTTGCTGGGGAATGAGTGACATTATTCATGGACCATCCTCAGGTTTCATAATACTGATTTGTTTTGGATTGTTTTTATTTAGTGTTCCATGATACTATCTTTTTTTGGTGGTTTTAAGTTTTGTTTCATAATATTGATGGTTTTTTTGGTTGTTTTTTTAGGTGGGCTATTGTGTATTTGGCACAGTGGAATCCCTTGGTGAATCCAATTTTGAGTGAAAGCTAGGAGGAATATGGTTGTTGGCATTTTGATGACTTCAAATTTTTTGGCAAGCTTTGTTTCATGCAAAATAATATTGGCATTTCATATTTAATTCAGCATATTCCAATTGGATAGTATGGTAGGGGATTGTTTTGTATATGTGGTTGTATATATTTTAAAAGTATTCCCAGTCAATTGTGTAGATCAAGTTAATGCTCTAAACAAGATGAACAAAAGCACAGGTCAGAGCGCTGCAATAAGGTAGGCTTATGGATTTGATTGCTTGATCTGTCTATTTGTACTCGTATTCACAAAAGTAATAAGGGACAATAGAAGTTCAGAGTATCAAAGTAGCTCAATAGAGGTTTCAACTTTGAGGTTGATTACATGTACACTCTCTGGACATTATTATAAGAGGAGACTTTCTTTTAGTTTCTGCATCAAGCTCAATAATAGAGTGCCAAGACACTTTCAAGGCCATGAGAGAAGACAAGGTGGATATGGAAATCTTTTCACAAAGCCCCTTTTTCATTCTCATCTTAACTCTTCGCATTCACTTTTTTCGATGAGAATGTTGAAGTGGTTACATGCTTGCCTTAGATATCATAATTCAATCTTCTGTCGATACCTCTATTTCGAGTTGAGGTCTAATTTTTTTGTGCCACAGGTGTTGTGTATTTTTATTTGTAGTGATATTTGAAAAACACATGTTCTCATTTGCATGAGCAATGTAGGACCATTGGGTTGCATCAACTCCTTGTTTAACATACACTTGTTTAATATCTACACAACTCTCTCACTTCAATCTTTTGGTATCAGCATAAATGTACATTGTGAGAATTTTTTGTTGGACCATGGGTGTTTAGTAGATATGTACACTTTGGCGGGGACCTTGTGAGAGTGAACACTATGTTGGATGGATCAAATTGATGCTTTGATTATTTTGGAATTGGTTGCTTCCCAATTGTTAATTGATGAGTTGCAAGGATAAGTAGGCTTCATTTTTGAACAGTGAATATGTTATGTTAGACTACAATGCAAATCTATCTAATGTCATGTTGTATTGCCACGATACTAGGCTAGATCATGTAGATTGTATTTGTTGAATGTAGCTGATTTACTTGCAACATATGGTTCAAGTGAGCTCTCTTGTATTTTGATCATGCATCTCTCTACTTTGAGATACAAATACGTGGAGATTCCCTACTATTTACAATAAAGTTTATTTATATTGACCATATTTTAAACATCTTGATGAAAAATGCTACAACAAATGCTACATGGGGTCTTTTTAGTGGGTTGTAAAATATCTATGAGATCAATGAGCATCAAGATGTAGTCGACACACGAAGCGCATGCTGTGTTGCCAAGCTTACAATATACTTTACTGGTGTAACAAACGTGCAAGGCTAAAGCTCTTAAAAGATAAAGGTTACTAATCTAAAATGGTTATTTAAGGACTTTTATCACAATTGTAGGATTGTTTGTACAAGAACTCAGTAATGGAACTTGTATGAAAGATATTTGAACTTTGGTTTGCTAGCGCCTTGGTAAGCACTTTGGGCTCTAACTATTGTAACTATTCTCGATACTCCGTTCATTATCAAGGCAAATGGTAAGCTCAGGAGGATTGGGTGGCTTGACAATCAAAGTTCTTCTTGTGATGGTACTAGTTGAACTTAGGATCAATAGGCTAGAATGAAATGATATACTTTCTTTAGCGCCTGAGCAATTTGAAAGATTGCATGCCTTTTAATGTTTGTTCCACCATCCCATTTACACTATTGAAGATTGAGACCTTAAATTTTCCCCTTGTTTGGCACATGGATCACCCTTTAAAATGGTAGATTGCCACACTTTGGGTTGCCCTAAAAAAAGGAAGTTACTTGGTGTTGCCTTGTGGGAGTCTATAGCATAGCACTTGCATAACATGAAATTCACAAAAAATTGGTCAAGTTGAGAGTATAGTTGACATATGCATTCATGCATCATTTACAAACATCTTAATGTTGGCTTGTGCTTTCCATAGTTTACATGTCTTTATGGTTGGAATTTGAATTCTCTATGAAGGTTTTTTTGGGCCACTAGAATTTCCATAGCTTGAGTGACTCCATGATACATTAACATTAAAAGATGGTTGTTCTAGCTTCACTTTTTCTTTGTTCATAATATGTAAGGTGAGTAAAATTTCAAATGGTGGCAATACCAAGTGTATCTCTTTCTAACCTTGGATTTGCAAGAGATCCAATAGTAAAGGAGCCTCTTGTTCTCCTCAGAGTATGGTGTTTAGTACATGTGCTAAATTGCTAATTTCCATCCTCAAGCAATGAACAAACATATATTTTCTTTCCTTATTTCACACAAAATAACAACATACCATGCACATCAAAAGCTTTTAACTATGACAAAATTGGTCTCTTGTTAATAAAATTTCCTCTTGGTATCATACCATGAATGTAATGTGGATTTGATTTGTAATTTAAATAGTAGTATGTAGAGCTTCAAATAGATAGCGGTTGGTTTATAATTTAAATAATAGTATATAAAACTTCAATTGAATAGTGGTTGCACACATTTTTCTCACTTAACACAGATATTAGACTTCTAGAATGTGCCTATTGTTCCTCTTAAAACATCGGTTTATCTTGGCATGTAAATTGTTTATTTTGTTCAATGATCTTTTAGATATTTGCATTTAGTTGAGGAAAATCATCTCCTATTCACTTTGCTACAAAGTTGAATTCTTGGGTGGTGTTTTTATTATTTATCGGGTTTTGTTCCTCGGGCTCTTTATTTGAAACCTTGATTGCTTTGTTGTTTTTGTTTCTTCAAGAGTAACTTCTAGTGAAATTGCACTTAGCAATATGGCGATTAGCATTACTCAAAGTGTTGCAGCTAGGAATTACTTTCTGTCTTTTCACTTTGGTAGTTTAGTCTTTAGAGCAGGCGGTGTTAGTGATATTTGAGCTTTAGGAGGTAGTTTACTAGGAGTGCGCATTGTTGAGGGTGCTGATGAGAGAGTTGGGACTCGGGAGAAGTATTAAGGGAGAGAATCGAGATCCCACCGCGTCTTAAAGTTCCTTTAAGGCATGTTTGGGCGTTGGGGGGCGGCTGACACGTGGTCCCCTCTCCTCTTCTGCATGCCACCTGCCAAGAGGAAGGGGCATGACGATCGGGACCTAAGCTCTGGGAAGAGGACGATGACAGAGGATGGATGTGCCATGGATATCGACTGTGTTTCGGTGGCCAAGAGCGCCTGGAAAGACCAATCTGTGGCTAAGAAGGAGGTGCGCAAGCAACAACTGGCTTACAATGAGGGACGACGAGCTGAGGCAGCAGTGGCGGGCAAGAGATTCTTTCAACAAAGATCGCGCTCTCCTTGGATCGAATCAAGCAACGTTACTCGAGCCTATCTACTGCTGGTCTGTTTTTCTATTTTCTTGGTAAGGCTCCTAGTGAGTTGGAATTTGACCGCTGGTTCTCAAGCACCTTCCAAGCTAGAGCAGGGTTCCTTCAGTTTCGCTTTGTGGGGAAGGGATTCTTCATGGCCTTGGGGTCTCAGTCTGAACAAGACTGGACCCTGGATGTGCTGTGGGGTACCGTAGGAATCTGGTCTTCATGCTCTCACAGAGCCGAGGCTTCTTTTTGGAGAAGGTGCTTCTCACGAATGCTCGGTATGGGTCACGTTTCAGGAGCTTCCATTGTGGCTCAATGATGAAGTGCCAGCATTGGCCTCAGTGCTGGGAAAGGTGCTCCACGTGCCAAGCACTGCTATGATTGGTGGAGTGCTCCAGCAGGAGCGCAGGGCCTATATCCTATCGATTGAAGATAGGACCCACCTGAGTTTATGGAACTCAGAGACGCTAATGGCTTCGACATCATTCTTCAAGGCAGGTTTGGTACCTTCCTCGATGCCTGTTACTTGTGCAAACAAAGCGATCACTTTGCAAAAGATTGTCCTAGTAAGAATGAGGGAACACATAAGCCTGATGACACCCAGAATGAGAACCAAGCTCAAGGATGGAGGAAGGATAACGATCTCATGGCAACACATGAGAAAGGAGGCCTAGCCTCAGACTCTCAAGGCAAGAAGAAGCCTGAAGAAGGTAAGCAGGGCAGGCTCAAGAAAAAGCAAACCAAAGAATGCCCAAAGTGCTGGAGCAGTGAGTAAGCCCAGAATTAACATGGATAAGGAGAACATTGCCCTGGGCTCAAAAGGGCCAGGTAAGGCCAGCTAAAAGAACAAGCTGTCAATTAAACAGCTTGCCTGCATTCCACTTGTGGATAGAAATTACTATGCTGCTATTGAGGGGAACAAGGATACGGTGGACGATATCTGCTTCTGAAATGGATTGAGCCTCAAAAAATCTGACCAAATGGATTGAGCCTTAAAGAAACTGACCGGCCTATCTTGGAACATCAGGGGATTGTGTTCCACTAAAAGGATGGAGGTCCTCTATGGGGTTCTCAGCAAAAGAAAGCCAGATATTCTGGCTCTACAGGAGATCAAAGTAGATGCAGGAGATGCTGTCCAAATAGCACCACCTGGTTATGTTGCAGTGGTCTCTGGGTGTCAGAGAGGAGATGGAGGGCCAATGCTGCTTATCAAGGATCTATTACAACCCACACTCAGGTGGTTTGTTGAAGATGGTGCAGTGGTAGCTATCAAAATTGGAGGGGAGATTGTGTTTGTGGTTTCAACCTATGCATCTAATGTACCCGGGAGAAGGGCAGCACAATGGGATTTCATGCAAAGAATAGAGGATTACCCCGCCCTGCTCCTGGGGGATTGGAATATGACGGAAAACAAGAGTGACTGCTCGTATGAAGCCTCATGCGTGAGCAAGGAGGAGGTTGAAAAGTGGCAGGGTCTAGTGAGCTCTCACCAACCAAAGGATGTGATTGCCTTAACTAGGTCTCCACATGTCTTTACTTGGCATAATTGGCAGGGGGGCTTGAACTGGAAAGCATCCAGGCTAGAAAGAGCCTACGCTTATCATGATGGATGGTGGCTCTCTGCGGATTGTCAAATCGAGGTCCTCAGCAGCTATGTGTCTTCAAATTATCCTCCGTTAAAAGTAACTTTTAGAGTGTTACTCCCTAGGGCCTCAAATAGTGGCCCTCCCTCTTGGAGACTCTTAACACTTCCCAAGTGATCAGGGGTTTCTTGCTAGAGCAAGAAGAGTGTGGTGTGAGACCCGGCAGACGCATACAGATGGCCTGGTAATGTGGGAGGCCGGTAATGGAGCCTTAGTTTTTTCTCGCCAAGAGCCATAAGCCGACAACTGGCCAGGACCAGAAGGGAAGCTCAAGAGCGAGGGACAATTGTTAGTGGCTCTTTCTCTGTATCCTAATGAATCTATCCTAGTTTGCTCACTGTGGGAATGTGAAGACTTTCTGCAACAGCAGGAGAAGTACAAAGTATGTGTGGTGCAAATCCAACTCAAGACCCAACGGGACCTGGAAGGTGACACACCAACTTCCTTCTAATATAAAGCTCTCAAGCAGAAGGTGCAAAGAGAGACAATAATCTGCATTGAGGATGATTGGGGAGGAGGGTAACACAAAGCGAGGAGATCATGGAGGTATTCCACAAACATCTGTCTTCCATTGTCGGTGTTGACTTACAGCTGTCGGATTACAATGAGAGATTAGCTGAATTATTCAAGGGCTACCCAGGTTTCATCCTGATTGAGGTGGTGACTCAACTTAGCAGACTGTTCTCTATGGATGAGGTCGCCTTTGCAGTGCATGCCATGAAAGAGGGGAAGTCTTGTGGTATAGATGGGATTCCAGTGGAAGCATACAAGCCAATATGGGATGTTGGCAAGAGGGACATGACTGAATTTGTGAATAGGTACTTTAGGATGCATGAGGTGCTTGCAGCTATCAATCAAGGCATGATAAAGTTCATCCCAAGTCTGAAGCCAGACTCTGGGTAGGCCAATAGAGGCTGCTTACAATGCTCACTGTTGCATACAAGGTTCTTGCAAAGCTTCTGGCCTTGCGTATCAAAATGATCCTCTCTAGGGCAATACAATCCAGACAATATGGATTCATCTTTGGCTGGAAAATTCAGAATGCTATTCTTAATCTTACCTGTGCTATAGATTGGGCACTAAGCAGTGGACAGAAGTGTCTTTGGGTCGATATGAACCTTGGTAAGGCCTATGACCGAGTCAGCTGGAGAGTTCATCTTAGCAGTTTTACAGGTAATGGGGTTTGGAGACAGGTTTGTAAATATAGTCGTTACACTATTCATAAATGCTTCAGCTTGCATCTGCATTAATGGGGAGGTGTCACCTGCTTTCCCCCTCAAGAGGTTAGTTCAAGAGGGGTGCCCCTTTGCCCCTTTGCTGTTGGCTTTGGTTTCTGATCTAGTACTCAGAAGGATTGACTGGTTAATCCAGCAAGGAACATCACTGTCTTTAGTTCTTCCTGATGGTAAACAATTCGGCTCCCAGTCTTTTATGGATGATAATGAACTTGCTGATTGCTGAACAAGAAAATTTGGATGTCCTGTTGGGAGTTTTTCAGACCTTTGCAATCTCCTGTTCTCAAGTACGTCTCACTAAAACTGAACTCCTCTACATTGGGTTTGAGGACCCACCTCAGTGGGTGGGGTCCTATGGCTTCAAGGTAATTGCCAAAGAGCAGGTATTTAGATACCTCGGCTGCCCACTAGGATTGGGGGTGATAGGATGCCAAAGGTTTGACTGGTTCATGACCAAAGTCAAAGGGAAGGTGAGGAAATGGGAGCTACAAGCAGCCTCCTTGCTAGGCAAGATAAACATTTTGGATTCTATGCTGGTCTCCTCAGTTGTCTTTATCGCAGGGGTCCTGACATTCAGTGTTGGTGCATGGAAAGAAGTAGAAAAGATCTTCCGGTCCTTTCTCTGGCAATCTGGTGATTGACATGCATGGCATGGCATACCATGGGACGTGATAACAACAAATAAGTTGGAAAGGGGCCTAGGGGCCTAGGGGCCTGGGAATCCCTACCCTCAAAGAGAAGGCCCGAAGATTCCTATTGAATACAGGCAAGAGACTACAGGAAGATCAGCCATGGATGCTGATTATTAAGCAGTGGATGGAATAGTGCAGATTACCTGGGGGCCTATGGGAAATTTGTTGGCAGGATGTGCTTATGGCACAACAGGTCATGATCAGAATACCGCAGTCAGACAGCTGGGTGTCTAGTTGGACCTTGGAGATCCTCCCTAATGGAGACAGCTGGGTGTCTTGTTGGACCTTGGAGATCCTGCCTAATGGACACGAATTGAGCTGGCAACAAAGAGGAAAAGGGAGATGACTCTCTGGAGATGGTCGTTTCTCTGATAGTGAAGCTGAGTGGATGAAGGAAGTGCTTGAAAGGAAAAGGCATGACTGGCCCAGAGCCCCCTTCCTGAAAAATTGTCTTCCATTCATGTCAATGGCCATGGAGAAAGGGAAGTGCCTGTGGGATGCAGCCATAAGGAAGGACTTTGAGTGCCAAGAAAGGCACACGCTCAAGTTTGCTGAGTACTGGAAGAAGCATTACCCACAGGTCAAGCCCAAAACATGGAAGAAAAGGGTGAGGAGGGTCTGGAGACAGACCTCCTCCAGGAGGTTGAATTTTTACCTCTGGAGGACCGTAATGAACAAATTTTCAACTAGGGAAAGCTTAGCAAAAGCTAGGGACATTTCCCCAATGTGCCCCTTGTGCAATAGGGAGGAAGAGACACTGCTGCACCTGCTGTTTATCTCTCCATTTAATTGTGGGGCCTAGGGCGAGCTGAATGAGGCATTGTTGGCTATGTGGGATGCGACCCATGCAGTTATATGGAAATTCAGAAATAATAGGGTCTTTCAGGGGCTTAAAAGGTTTTATGGGCTTGAGGTGGCCAAGCGTAAGCAAGAAAATTTCGAAGTCTTTACGGGCTTTGTTAAAAAGGATAGGATGTTCAAAGCCTTAGATAAGGCGATGAAGGCCAATGGCTGGTCTATGACTTGTCTCCACCATTAGGTGGATTGCTGTAAATATATTTTATTTTTAAAGCAAATGCTTGCATTATTAACAAGAGTACTTATTGTCATATCTAGAAAATAATTTAACACTAGTTGGGAGCAAATGATCAGCATTGGAATGAGATCCAGGTTTGAGATTGGGCAACATCAATCTTTTAATACAACTTGTATTTTTCATGTTTACCATCTCTTATTGGTTGCAAAAGTAACGCTCTAGCTTGTTTAGAGAACCTAATCTTAACTCTAAATTATAACATTATGCAATTGTATACGTACTTTTTTGGAAGTTATATTAGAAAAAAGTATATTTAAATCTTAGTTATGCTAGAAATTAATTGACGTACAAACAATAACCATGGCTTCAGTTATATAGGGATCATGATGACATGATTACATTTTTGTGATCTTGTAACAATAACACATTTAACTTTGAGATTTTAAGTTAATAAGATTAAAAATAATGTTAATTGGGTGAAACTTGCTGTGTTAGTCAATCTCTAGGGATTTTTATGTATCTCAACGGGCCCACGAGCATAATGGTGAAACTTGGTGGGTTATCTAACCATGGAAAAATCACTATATATAGAGGAACTTGGTTGCATTTCACTTTTCTAGCTTCCAGGGGAGTCTCTTATAGAGTGTATCCTTCTCAGGTGAAAACTCTCGTATGGGACAAAACCTGGAGTGTATCTCGTACATTGACTAGATGGTTTTGAGAATCTTTTGATGAGTGTTGAGCAAGGTTTCATTCTTTGCAAAAGAATACTTAAAACAAGAAACCAAATTATGGGCAAGCAAGATCATGTTACTTATTTCAATGAGCAAGAGGTAATTTTTGATTGTATGCTAGTCTTGGTTCTTGTTTTTCAGTAAATATTGGAGCAATCACAAAGTGCTTTATATCTTGGGTATTTAGTCCTCTCATGGGTTATAGGCATCCTAGATATCAAGCATTATTAAACATGTGTGAAACTTTTTTAAATGAGTTAATGTCCTAACTTGAGCAATGTTTTGTTCATGGTTCGGTTGTTTGCCTATGTTGTCATTGACTAGGCAAAATTAGTTCATTAGCATTTGTTTGTCATTGGTTTAAAGATGTGCTTTAATGTTATGCTTATTCTTATAGGTTGTATACATAGATTACTTATTAATTACTTATATGAATTACAATATAAGTATGTGTACAAAATATATATGGATGCATTTATGCATGTTTGTGTGGTATAAAAGCTATGAACGTTCAAGGTATTATTGCATGTTTACTTGTGTCTATGCATATTCTTAAGGTATAAAGGCTCTCAATTTCATATAATTATTTCATATTTACTTATCTTTTTCATAATTCTTTTATGTCACATTTGTTATGTGTTCATTAAAAGAAAAAACAATACTCATGATATATTTTTATTTTATCTAAAAAATGAGTAGTGTGTGTATATAGTTGTTGAAACAATACAGTAATAGCATTTACGTGCAAGTATGATTTTTATTTTTAATTGTACTTAATTTGTATGTTTACAATTAAGGGTTTAAACCATTAATTGTTCCATGGATTGTTTTATCATTCATTTATCTATTTACTTATTTATTTCATGGATTGTTTCATGTATTACTTGTTTGTTTGTTTTGTTTTATTGCAAGCATTTGTTGTAACTTGTAAATAGTAACATTATAGTAGATAAGTGATCATTGATCACTTATTTGCTACCTCCATGTGCATTGTAGTATTTGAGAACTTAAGAAATTACCTAGATGTAAGATCACAAATAAAGTCTTACAGGTCTCCTCTTAAACCACACTTTTATAGATTTTGAGGCTTGTCGAGCTTTTGATCGGGCATGGCAAGCTTGTTGGGCTTTGCAAGTACCTTGACAGGTTTGATGGAAAAATGAAAAACTTTAGTGGTGGGTTTTTGGTCGATTAATAGGTTACCCTTTACCTACTTAAGAGCAATTAATTAGAAGTGTTAACATGTTAATAGAGTGATCCCTATTTACATAAAATTTTAAGTGATTATATAGCAATTGAGGTTAGTTGTCCAAAGAAGGATGGAATGTTACAAATACTATACACATTTTATAAATATAATCTATGAAAAAATGGTAATGCTACAAATAATGTGTTTAGTACAAAATATAATCTATGCAAAAAAGTAAATTATTTATGTGGTGAGTTTAATCTTGTTTAGCATACATTTATCGATTAGATTTGTTGATCTTTAAATGTTTTGATTAATATAATTAGATCTTCAATTTAAATGATATTAGAGTAATCAATATAAACTTTTCATTGAATCAAAATAGTAAATTTGACGACCCCTAGGTGTGGTGCTGTGTTTGTGCATGCACATATTTTTATTTTCTTTCTTTTGAAATACAATGTAGCATAAGACGATTTTCTAGCCTCTATGAGGGGGATATGATGGTAAGATCAAGAGACTGAAGAAGGCTCTTTAGAAGGGATAACAAGGTCAATGTCAAAGAAGTAATGATAGAGTGGTTTATGGGTTTTGAGGCAAGGTATCTTGGAGATTGAGACTTGGTCGACGAATGAACTTTCAGAAACTTGTCTCTATATTGGTATTGGTCTTGTTTGTGGGGGAAGAGAGTAGTCGATAGATATATACCTATGGAAGTACGCTTGCATGTGGAGTATGATCTTTGCAAATGTGGTCTTTTAAGTCTTGTTTGGTGACGTGTTCCATGTAGGCCTTCATTGCTTGGTATTGCTTTTGGTAATTATTCAAGGAAAATGGTAGTACTCGGTGGCTTTGAGTGTTTGATCCATTAGCTTAATAATCTATGTTGTTGTGCATTCATTTGATACAAATATGAGAGCACATGCAGTTGACTTGCTTCAAACGCCATTAACAAAGCTACTAGAAGAAGTACCACTTACCAGTTCATTTGAATCCTGGTTATGTCTATTTGATAGCCATTGCTTGTAGGCTATGTGAGGTTTTTTATTGCTTAGTTTGATATGTACACAATTATTGAAAGCACATTTTATTTATGTACACATTTATAGGCTCTGGTTCCATATCATGCTAAGACAATAATATCTAATTTTAGAACTCAAGATTATATTGTACCATAGCACATGCATCGAGGAGCCATGGAAAATTTACTCATAAGGATAAATATTGTGCGATGTTGACAATTACTATTTCTTATCCTAGCCTGCTACCCAATGACATGTAGCTCCTCTTCATTGGAATTTTTTCAAGTAGGGGATAGTCTAGGATGGATCTTGCTAAATCTATACCTTGAATAGTAGCAAGTATGCGAAAGGAGGTAGGGTCTACATACATCGAGACTCTTTGGGGCCTCCATATGACTTCTTGCTACTTTGAGAAAGTCATTAGCTGGGTTCTAAGTTTAGCAATAAAAGCTCAATCATAATTAAATCAACATTTCTTAGATTGGCTTTATCCTCATCTTGTTGTTTCAACTCCTTTATTTTGGATAGATCGTATTGATAAAGCACTTCAGAGAAGGTAGAAGTTAAATGACATTTATTGGCTTCTTTAGTGCAAGATGAGCAAGATTGGACAAGTGTAAGATTGCTTGTACTTTTGAGATTCTTATGTTTATCCTATGGCTCCATGGTTATCATGTCTTGTTCCTTGTCAGATGTAATAAGTGTAGTCACAACTAATGGGTTGTGGCTGTTTTTTTCTAGGCATCACACGATTTGTTATTGGTGGACCGAGTTTTGTTTGCAATAGTTGGACATATTTGTTGCTTGGAATCCTTAGAACTTTTGGAAGCATCCATAGGATTAGTACTTTAAGAGAAGCATGCGTGGAAATATCTATGGATTGATGGTGTGAAAGGCTACTAGCTTCTTGCTTTTCTCCTTAGGCTCCATTTATATTGCTTTTGCACATTAATTGTTTGCTATGGTGTTGTTGTTTCCTTTGCTTCCGTTCATTTCTTTTGGACAATGAACTTGTGGACTTAGGAGATTCTGGGCCCTCAATTGATTTGACAATTGTGTCATTGGGCCACTTGTTAGTGATCTCTACTTTTTTTGTCTCCTTGTGGGGCTTCCATAATTCATGTTGAGCAACATTGTTAGGGTACGATAATTTAGTTTAATCTTATTTTGGAGAGTTTCGTTTCAACATTTTCTCCTTCATTAGATGCATTAACTATGGATGTTGGTGATTGATCTTGCTTAGTTGCCAACCTTGGGACTCTATCTTAGTTGATTATGGATGGCTTGTACTTGGGAATTTTGGTCAGCATTGCCTTCCCCAATTGTTCTTTTTCAAGTTTCATTTTGTGTTTCAATTTGTTTTTCTCTATTGAGGAGAAATTTTTGTGTTGTGCAATGGAGGCAGTCTTGCAGGTGGTTTGGGTAGCCACAACCAATCATTCCCTAAATAGTACCCTTGAGCAAGCAAGAGGGATCATGGAACCCATTGCTACATACTAGCTCTTTGTCGATGATTTTTCCTATGAAATTTAGGCCTTTTTCATGCTTTTTTAGGAGTTTTATAAGTCCAACCCATATACTTGGCACTGCTCCCCCTAGATTTTGCTAGAAGATTGGTCATGCTAATAGGTTCTCTTCCTTCACTCTGTGCTTGCAACAGAGGTGCTTAAGCAATTCCTTGCTTCCCTCATTGGGTTTTTCTTTCTTGTCAAGAATTTGTTTCTTAAATTTTGCTTGAGGACTAGCTTGATCCCCTTTGCTGAATGTTCTGATTATCTACATAATTGAGAGGGTTAAGTTTATTCTTTATGCTACATAGTTGAGCTCGCATTTTGTTGCCTTTTTGAAGGTTCTTTTGAGAAGGATTTATTTTCCAATGTCCTCATTATTGGGAAGGATGTGAAATAGGATGGGCAAGCTTTCCATCTCAATGGTTGTGAGAATTATACACTCTCTTAGGAGAGGATATAACATTCCTCCATAAGAATTGAGGGTTGCATTGGTCAATGCAAGCCTTGGTTGACCTATTTCAATCCATGCTTTGTAAGTTAGGATATTGAAAATTTCTCCTTCATCAATGAGAGCATCAATAGTATACCTTCTTTTTTTTAGTAAGTTTAACCCTCAGATAGGCAAGAGATACTAGCTCATCATCTTTTGGGTCTAGGTCCACAAACGTGATCTTTTGAATGCAAATGTTTATTTCTAGTTGTAGTACTAGATATGGTTCATGTATTGGAATTATGTCTAATTTGTGCAATGCTAATCATAATGCCTTCAAGGTCAAGATTGTTGAGTCTATTCATCTTCATGTTTATCTTTTGAGGGTCTTGTATTCTATTTAGATTGAGTGTAGTCCAAACACATTGTGTAGGTGTTCCTATGTGACCTAGTTACGCTTTATGGCTAGCGTGGCTCTTTTAAGTTCTATGGTCTCTATTTTTAGTCATTATGTGAGGGAATCCTTTTTATTAGAATGTTCTTTATCCTCTTGCATTCTGTCAAAGATGTTAGACCTATTTCTAGGTTTGTTTGATTTTGAATCTTGTTGTTAGAAGTTCTCTCATTTGACTTGTGTTTCTTGGGTGTTCTTAGTGGCATCTTAATTTCTCTTGTACCAAATCCTTTGAGAGGGAAGCAATGGTGAGATGCGAGGTAGAAGCTATAGAGTGCAGGAGCATTGAGAAAGAGAAGAACACAATGTTAACTGTATGGTGCTAGAGGCACATGTAGCTAATCCTATAAGTAGAGAGGAAGGTGTGTATCCAAGATGAAAAGCTATAAAAGGATGTACTTCCTTAACCATCAATTAATAAAATTCTCTTCCATGATATTATGGTCTCATTCTTGTTCATCTTCTTTCCTCCTTAATTCCCTATTCTTTTTGTGCTCTACCATTTCCTGTAACATGGTATTAGAGAACTCCCTATTCTCTTTGGGTACTACTATGTCTCATAAAATGGTATCAAAGCTTCCTTCCTAGAGGTTGTGTGGTTGTGGGGGTTTCCATAGCTATGATTCAAGATTTGGGAGTCCAAGTATTGTTGGTGTTGCCATCCAAGAAGTGCTTAGAGTGGAGATTGAAGACAAGGAGCTACAAATCCCATTAAGGAAGGTCGTCATCAAGCTATAACTCCTTCTTATGCTTATTTTGGTTCACTTTGAAGTCCTTCATTACCAAGAAGAAGAGGAGTGACAACCATTACAAAGGTTGTATAAGCTCTATTTGCTAGGCTTTTCTACCGTTCGTTATCTAAAAGGGGGTTGCTTGAGCCTTGTGCTTAAGGGGAAACTTATTGAGGGCCTACTTCTTGTAGAAGCTCAAGGCATGCTTTCTACAAGAAGTTGGGGGGTTTCTTTGCATCAATGATAAAGAAAAGAATAGAGATTTGTTGAGATTTGCTAAAGAGTTGGAGCCCCAAATTGAATGATTGTTTTCTAAGAATATCCAATAGGATTCATCGCCATCAAGCTTGCATTCTCGGCTTGTGAGAAATTGAAATGGTGGCTCATGGTCATGCTACGAATTGTATTATCCTCTCTTTCCTTTCATTTAAGCGTCCATTGCAATCGTAGAATAAAAGATTTTAAAAATTCTATTTCAAAATAAGCTTTCTTATGCCATTTGTTTTTAACTAGTTCATTGATGACTGTATTGACATTCAACAAGTTGAGTTTTTTTTTTGGTAAATTTCTGTTTACACTGCACATTACTGCTCACAAAAATTGAAGGCTATTTGCATTGCATTATTAAAAGGCCTAAAGGGCTGGTTGTATGTGGATTTCCATTGCTCAAAAACCTGAATGTAATATTATTTACCTCTTTAGGGGAGTTTTGAGGTTAATTTTTGGCCTTGTAAGAAATTGAGGAGAGAGAAAGTGTTGTGCAATTTATAAAATACACAATTGGAAAAAAAAATTGTAATCCAAGGAAAAATTAACCCTTGGTGGATGAAAGCATGGTTTGGTGGCACAATAAAAGGACCAGTCTTCTCTGTGTGCTTGGTTGGTGCTTCCATTGATTCTTAATTTGGATTTTGGAGGAAAATCCCTAGATAAGAAAAGTTAAAACTATATAGAATTTTGAGCAGGTCATCGACCCAAATGATGTCAATCCATGATGTACATCTATGTTTGTCATTATGATCGCATATGGGTGGAGTTTAGTCGAGTAGACTTGAGTTTAAACTACTGAGAAACATCCTATCCTACAAATGAATCTCGTCTTCATCCAATTGATGAGGCACAAGAGATGTGCTAAGGCTTGCTGCCCTAGATGCATCACAAGCCCCCTCCAACCATTAAGCTCTCAACGTAGCCCCCAGGGCTCTTTTCTGTGCTGTTCAAACTCTCTTCTTGGTGCTTTGCACCAGTTGTCTATTGCCATGAGGACTCCATCAAGGAAGGGGGCCATTAAAACAACCCTAGTGAAGCCCTAATGACAAAGAGCAATGAGGTGAAATCCCCTCACAACATCATCACCAAGACATTGCGGTTTGTGTCGAAGGAGACACGGATCCCCACCATTGGTGCAAGCAAGGATAGTTGCTCTATGGAGCAGTCTGAGAAAATGTCAATGTAGTTTAATGAAGACAAAACCTAGATGTGCACTTCCACAGTATTAATTTGTTTGGGATTTACTTTGTTTGTTTTGCGTTTTTTCACATTTAGCTATGACTTCATGCAATCTACCATACTAGCACATATGGTCGATCTCATTGTTTCGATTCCTAAGAGTCTGTTGCTCGTTCATGACCCTTGCATGGTTTAAACCCACAATGGGTCACTAAGAAGTGAGAAAGGCCCCTCCCAAGGGCAAAGAGTACCATATTGCTTGGTGGTGACCCTTTTGTGTGGCGAACCCCATATGGGTTAGCTCCAAGTGAGAGATCCCCATCTCAATGGTGGAGCGCCCTCATATCGCATGGTCTCCAAACCATTGTATGTGGTGAGGGTGATAATTGTGTTTAGGAGGTGAGAAAAGCCTACAGGTTATTAGGGAGTCAACCAATGTTGAAAATTGCAACCCTGCCTACCCTTCCCTTGTCTACAACCCTGCATATGCATGGCAATCAAATTGCCAGGATGTTGTTGGTGGATTGATGCCAAAGAAAATGCTCAATCCTTTCCAGTCTTCGACAAAAAGCACCCACAAAGCAAATACATTTATGAGAAGCTACAAGATCTTATAGGTATCACGACAGGGTTATTCTTTGAGCTTGTGTTTGGTTTCACAAAACATATCTGAAGACATGAAGAAGGATGTGCTCTTCTGTGGGCATAATGAGAAGTTATAGACTTTTCAAAACAATTTGCAACTCTTTGGTTTGCAATTGCCTATGCCTTGATCAACACATTCGAAGGGTCAACTATAAATGTTGCTATGAATATCTAGTTTTAATAATCTAAGATTATTTGCACAATTGATTGTAGATAGAAGAAACTAGAGTTGACTAGACTAGTGGTCATCTCTACCAAATTTTGATAAAGAAAATGAGCTACATTGCCATTGCCATTAGTCCCGCTGATAAGCAATAACTAATAATAATGCCGAGGAGGTGTGTCTAACTTCATCCCAAATTTTATATACATTAAGTATTGTTTTGCTTTCAAAAGACGGCCATGGTATGTCTAACCCCGAGTATTGATTGACATCTCTTAGGGAAAAATGAAATGGAAGAGTACCCATAGCTAAGAAAATTTTGCTATATATTAGAGGAGCTGCACTAGGAGTATGGCTTGATTTTGGAAGAGGTTCTTCCAAAGGACTTAGGCGAACACACCCTTCGTGAACATTGGTGGTTGATTGTGTCTTTAAGCACAAGTACAAAAAAGGTGCTAAGATCTACTTGAGCTATGTGCACCTTCACTTGGCGGAAGATTGCAGGTTTCTTTTCCACAAGGTGTATCAAGCATCTCCATCTTGTGGTGAGATGACAACTAGGTTTGCATGGTGCTATGCATTTGAGTGATGCCATGATGGGACGGAAGACCTTGTAGGCCATAAAGTGGCATTGGCCAGGTTTGGAGAAAGTGTGATTTAGATATATAGGAGAAGTCCAGGGGGGTTGGAAAAGAAGATTGAGACATGGAGAAGGACAAATGGTGCCTCTCAATCTAGTGTACCTCTCAGAAAGAAGCCTTGCTTCACAAAGTCTATGAGTGAGATTTGTATAGAGTCGAGGCATGGTTATGCAGGGCCAGTCTATGATTACATTGCTAACTTGGAGTCATTGTTAGAGAGGATGCATGGTAAGATCAAATGTACATTGAATAGGTTGTTAGAGTTGAAGGCTTCAATACACCAAAAGAAAAAGGTGTTTCTCAAGTATGAGGGTTTGACTGTAGTGGTTGAGTGCATAAAGGACGACATTAAAGTGTATGAAATGAACCTCCAAGAGCTCTAGTAGCAAATTTTGTGCAATGATGTAGAGGTAAAGGAGGTGGAGGTTGACCGAGGAGCAAGCCAACAAATGCTGCAATGTTTTAGGTAGCAGCTAACCATTTATGTGTGTATTAATACGCTCTTTAGATGAACTTGTCAATTCGTGTAAGTGAAAAATATGGAAGCTAATATTTTTTTGTACTTAATTCTTATATGTATGATGTCCATGCAATCTAATAAGTAGATCTTGTACCATTTAATGCAAAAGCTAATATTTCATGTAAAATTTTGGTAAAAACCTTATTGTTTTATGTGGCAATATGAAAATAATAGCCTATTTTTAAAATGTGAATAACCTAGTTTGGCACGACGACATTGGGAATTTTGTCTTTGCTTGACTTGCATTCACCACACTCGATGTTCTGTTGGTAGTGGAAACTTCGACAACCTTGAGCATTCTCGTATCTTTGGCAATACTCGTTCTTTGACCGGTTGCGGTGGATTTCATGGCCTTTCTACCTCATTGTTGTAGAGCCATCATTCACAAGTGGATTCGAGAGATAAAGAAGGACGAATGAATTTGGGATGGGAGAGCGTAAGAGAAGATGGCTTAGTCAAAGACTGAGACAGGGGGGTTGAGCTAACTCTCTCCCTCAGCCTCTCAGGTTAACTCCTCTCTCTCTCTCTCTCTCTCTCTCTCTCTCTCTCTCTCTCTCTCTCTCTCTCTCTCTCTCTCTCTCTCTCTCTCTCTCTCTCTCTCTCTCTCTCTCTCTCTCTCTCTCTCTCTAGCTCAGTCTTGCAGCCTCTTGGAGGGGTATCCTTCTACCTCCCTCTCTCTATCTCCCTCTCTCGCAGCCTCTTGAGGTCTCCTTGTGCCTCTCTAAATTGCTCCCCATGCCTCTTATTTATAGCTAAATTAGAGAAGAAGGGTTGTGGCTAAGAAAAAGAGCTCTTTATGGAGGGGATCTTGGCAAAATTAGAAATTAAAAGCTTCCAAGATGCAATCTTATGCTCAAATCTCAAATTTGATGGTTTTGTTGGCTCTGAAAGGGGGGTAAAACCCTGGGACACCTACTTAGAAATCTTCCAAATCACTCCTTCTTCTCATTGTTTGAAGTGTTGTTTGTTGCCTGTAAATTGTGATCGCGACACACACGATTTCGCCAATCCTTCTTTTTGCATTAAATCTCCAAAACTAGCCGATAAAGCTACTTGCTTTTTTTACATGACACCCTATTCTAGAAGTTTCCATAGCTTTTTAGGATATTTATAATAAATAATATCCAAAATATAAAAAATGTGCTAGCTTTGTCCAAAAATCTAGTATTTTTGGACTATCCATACTATGCACACTGAAAGTAATGACTAATATGGCTCATAACTCTTGTTCACGTGGTAACTTCCATGGACGGGTAGCTACAGTCCTTGTTAATTCGAAAAAAATGTTAGGTTGCGATCCTCAAAAAAAAAAAATGCTTGAGATCTTCTCTATTTAATGATTTTAGAGTTCTTCAAGTCCATTTTGCGAGAAGTCGGCAAGATTTAAATCAAAGCCGGGATATCACATTTGTCCTGGTACTATCTCTTAATCTTGTGGGAGCACTTGGTGGTTTTGGATACATTTGGTACTCTTGAAACCCTTTCAGTACCGTCTGGTGCTCCTTGGAACTCTCTGGCTGATCTTCTTACTAAAAATCTTATTGGTACAAACTTTGGCTCTTTTGGTATACTTTGGTGTTTCTTGTACTCTTTGGTATATTTGGTCTTGTTGATACATTTGGTTCTCTTTGATGCATTATGTTTAGGGGTTGCATTTGGTACACATCAAAATGCAGGATACATTTGGTAGTTTTTGATACTCCAGGATTATTGAATCTTTGGTGGAATTAGTGCTTTATTGCTTCTTAATAATTTTGGAGCACTTGGTTGTTTTGGATACATTTGGTACTCTTGAAACCCTTTTAGTACCATTTGGTGTTTCTTGGTACTCTCTTTGGTTGTTCTCATTTAGTAACAAGCTTATTTGTATTTCTTCATGCTCTTTTTGGGATATTTTGGTAGTTCTTGCACTCTTTGGTACTTGAAGCATTTGGTAGAACTTGGTATGTAATTTTTGAACATTTGGTGCAATTGGTGCTTTCTAGTGGTTTTTGGAACCTTTGGTGGTATTTGAACTTTTGGTACAGAAGGTGTTTTTTGGTACTTTCTCTTAATATTTTTGTAGCATTTTGTATTTCTCAATACATTTTTTGCTTTTGAAACTGTGAAGCAATAATAAATGGCAAAAGCACCAGTCCTAAAAGCACTTAAAAGAGGTGATATATTTTCATCAGGGGAGAAGAAATGGTATCATTTGATTGCATTTCCCAATCGAAAATTGGGAATATGTGAGATTAATTATATCTACATGAAGAAATTGTATCTTGGGATGGTCTTTGCAACAAAGAAATTTAGGCATTATATCTTGTATGAAAATGCAATATTTTATATGAAGGCAGAGGGGTTGAGGCTATTGTTAAATAAGCTGTAGTTGCTTGACCGCCTAGCAAAGTGGCTGATCACTTTGTAGGAGTTTGACTATGAAATTACGAGTAAGCAGCTGAAGTTGCAAGGCATCATTGAATTCCTTGTGGATTTGGGGAGTCGAAGGAAGTCTTGGATGAAGATAGTGACCTCGAGGGTCTATTCAAAATCAATACGGCCTCCATTTCATCTTGATATACTACCATAACACACTGTATCCGAAGGAGAGGCTAAAGCTGTTTTGTTGAATGTTGAAAAGAGGAAAATTAGACAACAAGCCTTGAAATTTTCCTTGATTGTAGGAACACTATATTAGCAAGGAGTCAACGATGTGTATTATCGATGTGTCATGCATAATGAGGTTTTGTTCATCTTGAAAGAGTGTCATGAATCCGCTTGTGGGAGGCACTTTGCTGGATAGTTGACTGCACAGAAAGCTTTGAGAGCTAAATACATTTGTGTATGTCAAGAGATGTGATACATATAAGAGATATGGTGATATGGAGAATAGAAAGCACCCACTAACTCCTATTTATGGCTATATTACCATTTGAGAAGTGGGGCATTGATTTCATTGGACCTATACATTCTTCATCAACTACACGAAAACGATATATCATTGTGGTGATAGACTATTTCATGAAGTGGTTTGAAGCCCGTACTATGATAAAGGATAATGCCAAGGAAGCGACTAGTTTTATGTTGGAACAAATTTTTTGCTATTTTGGTCTGTCTAAGGAGCTTGTGTTTAATCATAGGATACATTTTTTAAATAAAGTGATTGAGGCTAAACATAACAAAACCATGCCTTATAACTCCCAAGGAAATGGGCAAGTAGACAATACTAATAAGCAGCTTGTGGGGATCTCATCCAAGACTATATCGGAAGGTAAATGTAATTAGGATAAGAAGTTGTATGTGATGTTTGGGCTTATAATAAAACCTTTAAAAGAGCTATAGGCCACACCCCTCTTAAATTACTATATGGAAAAGAGCATGTTCTACATTTGAAGATTGAGCTGCCTACAATGAGGTTTGCTATAAATCATTCTTTGGGTGAAGAGGAAGCATTACGAGAAAGGCTGAGTTCCCTTACACATTTGGATGAGATTCAATTGCAAGCTTTGTTACATTAGGAAGCAAGGAAGAAGTGGATGAAATTGCTTCATGATCTTTGGGCTAAGAAGTATAAGTTTGTTAAGGGTCAATTAGTATTATATTATGATGCCTGTCATGAGCTCTTCCTAGGCAAGTTGGAACCCAAATGGAATGGTCCTTATAACATTATTCGTATAGGAAAGAATAGCTCTATAGCCCTTTTAGTGAATTTGCAAGGGGTAGAGTTCAAAACTAAAGTAAACTTTAATAAACTAAAGCCGTATTATAGATAGGGGCAGACGTTGGACTTGGTACCTTTGTAGGTCCTTTAGTTCCAACTTAAAACTTGTAGGGGTACCAAGACTATTGGATGGGAAAAGTCATTCCTTATCTTGAGCATCCATATTTAGAGTATTGTTACCACCAAGGCAAAGTGATCTAGTGGAGCAAGGGTTATCACATCACTAAGTGGCAAGACGGATCTTTTATGTGAGATATTTGAGTCTCTTGCCACCATTGTCATAGAGTTATTACTAGCATTCCTATTGAGTTTGGTCAGGAAGGAGGGATTGTACATGTCTTACAACCCCTCTCTCAATTAGATTTTGATTGTCATAAGTACAAATAGGTTGATTGCCATGGCAGGTTCTATCAATGAAGCCTTGGTTTACACATTATATTTTGATGGAGCTTCTCAAGGACCTACTAAGCATGCAAGTATTGAGGTTGTCATAAAAGACCCTAGTCATCGAGTGGTTTTAGGAATGGGAGTGTATTTAGGCACTACTTTTACGAATAATATTTCAGAATACAAGGCCTTGCTTATGGGGTTAAATCTAGCGAAACATGGTGATATTTGTTGGCTATTAGTGAAAGGTGACTCATAGTTAGTGTTCAACCAATCGAATGGGACCCATAGTGCAAGGGATCCTATTCTAAGGATGTATCATTGTGCAACCTTGGATATGCTTGTGATCTTTGAGGTAGTGACTTGCTAGCTGATTCCTCGACAGTGGAATCACTTTGCATATCCCTTGGCTAATTATGCCTTTGTTGAAGATGTTTTTATTAATTGTGGTCCTAAGGGGCTTTTGTAATTGCCTCTTGATGTTAGTCCATGGCTATTATGGGGACTACTTGTTGCTGACCTATGATTAGTATGGGTTATGAGCCAGATAGCAATTGACCATCTTTCTACTCTATCATGGACACATTGGATTGTTCAATGACATATTCGTAGGACATCCCTTGCCATTTATGGAGGGGGTTAGCTAATAATTTGATGCATTTAGTGTACAGCTTGAACAACCCATCCCCTTGGTTTAGTTTTGTGCTTCAATAAGGTTTATGTGGGGACTAAGGGTTTGTTTTCATCAATAGGATGTTGAATGGTGTGCTTTATAGCTATACTTTCATTAGGCCAAGAGAGCCGTTTCTATTGGATTTAATTTTATAGTTCGTTAAGCCAAGAGGGCCATTTATTTTGTAACGAAATGGTTTGATCTCATTAGGCCAAGAGAGTCTTTTTTTTTTGTGTAGGGGTAGTTAATGGGTTTTGTTTTAGTGTTGCACTAAACAGATTCACTAGAGCACCTCCTGTAGAGAGCCGCTTGCTACACGGAAGCTTCTTGTGGCCAAGTCCAGGTGATGTCTTTCATTTACAAGTTCTTTCTCTTGATGCTATATATGTATATGTATATGGGGAATTTTTCCTTTGTTAGGGACCGTCATTCAAAGCATGAAATCCTAGGATTAGGTTAGGTGTGTTTGGGGAGATTTGAGCAGTTGTTTGCCTCCTATGAAGACATTGTTGAGCACTCAAAGAGCTGTTTTTAGGGTATCCTAGTGACCTTGTTCTGCTAGTTTGCTAGGCAATTGTTTCTAGGAATTCCCACTAGTTGTGAGATAGTTAGGGAAGCCTACCAAATAAAAGAGAAAAAATAATCAATATATCTCAAATATATAAGATAAAAAGGTGTGTAAAAAGGGGTTCTAACTCTTAAAATAAAAAAATAAAGAAAGAATATTTCCAAGAGAAAATGATTATCACCTTCTGAAGGCCTAGTAGGTTCCTGGGGATGAGACTAACTCGAGGCTAATGCGTTGTCTTCCTAGGGGTGGCATTTGGCTGAACAAATTAAATAAGGATGGTTGGAGAAAAAATAAAAGCGAGCAAAATAAGAAAATGATTTAGTGTCACCTTGCAAGAGCTTGGTAGGTTCTTGGATACCGAGATAGGACTTGATGTCGATGCCTTGTTCTCCTTGGGTCACAATACGCTTAACTTCCTCCTTTTTACATGCCTGAGTATAAAGTATTGAAGAAGAAAGAATGTGATAAAATAGGAAAATAAGTGGTTTTTTATAAACCTATAGCATCGCCTGGTAGGAGTTCCTAGTCCAGTTATCCTAGGTTAGGTAGCTAGGCAAGCTAGATCACCACTTAGGATGACTCCTTTGATAATTCTTTTTAGCCATTAGTGTGTTGGAGCAATTGGTTTTTTAGTGACTAGCTCTGGATCTTCGCTAGATTATGCTTGGCCTATCCCTAGTGGACTTCATGCCTTTCGTGGCAGTCAAAATTTTGTAAAGACCTTTGTTACCTTCACTAGTAAAAGGACCCTTGTGGGCTTCAAGAATTTCTTTCGTTGCGTGTCCGATACCCCAATTGGTTCTATACATGTGACCAGCTACCAGGAAAAGAACAGCAATGGCTAGGTGGTGATGCGCCATATCAGTCAACCATAATCCCCCCGTGACTGGATTTAATCCTCCCCGAAAAGTTAGAAAATCTGAGATCTAATCGGGGGGTAGGATGAGAGCTGTGTTTGTGCTTTATTGTGTATTTTTCTTTGTAGTAGCTTGATGATCTTTATGATTTCTGTTTATGCAAATCGGTTCATGAGTTTGGCAAGATGAGTTACCCTATCCTATGGTTACCAATGAGAGCTAATTTTAAAGCCCAATTTCAAGAGCAAAGGTGGCCCAAGAGCCATGGGAGACGTTTTTAGCGAAAAATGGAACAATTTTTTATCAAGGATTTGGAGTTCTCTTAGATGCTTTTCGACGCGAGGAATCCAACACAAGTGTCCATTCGTCAATTGGACTCTATTTGACTCCCATTAATTGGCCGTAAGGTTCGGCATTATAAAGCAACTACTACTGGATTCGGAAGCCAAAAAGAATGTGATGAAGGTGAAGATGATAAATTTTGATGCTAGAAAGTCACGTCCAGTCGGATCACGATTCCGAGGCCATTTGCTCCTCCATCTAGGCCGGAACCACTTATAAGTATGAACATGTAAATCTGAACTAGATAGTTTGGTAGTTAGTGCGCTTAATCATGGTTAAAAGAGCTCAAAGCTCTCAAAAATCATACGAGGAGGGGGCATGTTTTTTTTGCACCCCTTTCTCATTAAAAATTTCATTTTTGTGTTTGTTGCCATCTTCCCCCATCTCCGGGGCATGAGTTCTCGCATTTTTTTGCTCTTTGATGCTCCTGACTACGTGAAGAATGATGTAATAAATGAAAAGATCCAATTTGAGTGTATATATATATATATATATATATATATATATATATATATATATATATATATATATATATATATATATATATATATATATATATATATATATATATATATATATATATATATCCTATTTCTTCCTCCTCATTGTTCCTTCTTCATATGGCAGCATATGAGAGAGAGAGAGAGAGAGAGAGAGAGAGAGAGAGAGAGAGAGAGAGAGGGAGGACGGGTTGATTCAATGAATTGGGGATGTATGATGGTTTGGAAGCGTAATGACATGTATATCGAGTGATTTGGATGTGTCAACAACGGTTGGAAAATAGCATCAGCAACTCCACTTCCTCGAAATACGAGGCATACATCTATGGATTTAAGAGTAAGCAACTTTTATTTAATTTTATGATGAATCTTTCGTGTATATGATGGAAAGATGATTGGAAATGGTTGAAATATATTTATTGATGTTTGCAATTTCAAAAATTCATTAATTTTCTTTATGCATATTGAAAATAAAAAATCGCAAAACCCAAAACACGGAATTTAATGGAAAATTGTGTTGTTTTTGGGTTTTGAGGAAGAAATGATATTTGCATGGCATGAAAATGAGTATATTGATGGATCACACTCACACAAGCCATATAAATAAGAAAAAATTAGAAAAAAACAATAATTTCTATTGAAATTAATAGAAAAATTCATAAAAATTTAGTCAAAAGAAGGAAGAAAAGTAGAAAATTTGATATTGTGTGTTAAAAAGTACAAAAAATTAGGAGAATATTTTTGCTTATGTAATGAAGGTAAAATATGAGGGTTTACCTCAGTTTAAGTCTATTTTTATGTTGAAGTACATGTTTAGAGCTTGTTCTTATGGAAAATTATCATGAAATCTCTCTACATCTATGCAAGCAAGTAAAACATAAATGATAGGTTGTGTCAGCTAAAATGAAAATATATTTAATTAATTTGCTAATTTATAGGCAGTGGTTTATATAAGTTTTAATGGGTTTAATAGCATAGGTTAGCTCGGTGATGTTCCTCCTTAGCAATGCAACACGACGCTAGTAGAAAGAAATCATGAAAAGATTGTTTGTGCACTTCATGTTGACTTGTTTTTAGTTAAGTTGTTTGAGTAAAGAGTGTCATACACTTTGCATATGCAATCTAAATATGGTATTAGAATATAAATTTCTGGATGTGCTACAATCATATGTCTAGGTGATGACCAACATTGAGAATGTAAGATCCCCTTTGATGTAGGGTAATATGATATCTTGGGAAACTGATTGAGGAATAAATTTAGTCTTTTGGATCATTACATTTATATTATGAGAGGACTTTGTTACGCTTGTGTTTTATATTGGAGGTGACATATCTTGGGGCCAATCTATGGAGTGTAGGAGAGTCGTAGGAGCCACAACACTCTACTGGGGGGAGCTCTTTGTGTATGTGAATTGGGATGCTAATCACCTGTATGTTTGGATACTCCCTCTCTTGGAGTTGGGATGGGAGAAATCATTGGACTACAAATCGACACAAACACATGATTTAGCTAGATTAGTGCATAGCCTTCAAAGGCTCTTGGCCGCGAGGCCATGAGGGTAGTTTGGTGAGGATAGGAGGCGACTAGAGCCCTAGAGTTGGTGTGGGGCTCGTTTTAGGTCTCAACATGCATACACTTTTGGCTCAATTTTTGGGTAGTTTGATTGAAATTACATACTCTCTCTCTTTTTTTTTGTAGTCATTATGGCTATCATGAATTGTGTGGTGGGGAGACTTACTTGAGCTGTTGTGTTGAACAGACACCATAGACATAAGAGGAAGCTCACTCAAGAACACAAGATGAGTGTTAGCCATTGGCGTGATGCACTATGTTTGCCCTTGGCATGGTTTAGAACATTAGTCATAGTAGTTTTATATATAAATCAATCTTAAAATGCCTCGTAAAGCTGTATACCTCATGAAATGCAGTTTGTAGGAGTTGAAAAATGTGACCTAAAGAGGTATTGTGTGCCTTTCTCATGTATGTATCATTATTCTTGATCGTGACTAGTTGTATGTTGGAGTTTCATGCTTAACAATATAATATGATAGTGGGTGCTATGATTCATATCTCTATTTCTCTCTTATTTCTAGCATATATTTTGATTTCTATATTTGATTTGCCATTATGAGTATTGAGTATTGTAGAGTATAGTTCTAGTATGTCTCTATGTCATTATTTCTAAGTTTCCTACTAATTGCTTGATGACGTATTATGCATTTTATGCATTGCCTAATGCAATTTATTCCTGTATGAGGTAGTTCAATCCTATTGTGAATTTAGCATAGATTTGGGGAGTTGAAACACTTTGGCAATCTACCATGGTTTCTTGAGCCTTTGGTGTGGAGGCATAACAAAAAGATGTCTCCACCTGATGCAAAAAATTTGAATCTTTGTCAACAAGTGACTCTATTTTGGGAAAGAAAACCTAGTTTCCTGTATGCAATTTGAAAGGTTTTCTGTGTGCAAGTCGTATTATTCTTTTCCTGATCTTGCCATTGTTTTTTATATTTCTATATTAAAATATAAGAAAAAATTACAAAGGTTTGATAGGGAAAATTCAAAGTTTTTGTATGAGGCAATGATATATTTTCAAAAGCAAGCTGATATAATCCTGCCTTGGGTGTGGTGCATTTTTTGTTCTAAAGCTTGACCAAAAGCATATCTGTTTGACAACTACTCAAATCCCCCCCAGATATACCTATCTAAACCCTAGGACTTCATGCCTTGATTGCCAGTCCCCAACAAACAAAAAGAAATTTACCCCTATATACACATAAAATATTATCTGCTTAAGGGGAAAACACTCAAAAAGGAGAGGAAACCACTTGGAATGGCCACAAGAAGCTTCTACACCGAAAAGGCTCCCTCCAAGCACTTTGTCAACTTGTGTGATGCAATCACTAAAACAGAAAACCATTAAACATACCTACACCAAACAGACATATGGCCCTCTTGGCCTAAAGAAATATCCCAGTTCAGACCTAACCAAATTGGCCCTCTTGGCCAAAAGAAATAAAGTATTTAAACTTGACAGATGCAAGAGAGCCTCTCACTTATGATGAGGCTATGCACAGGGGTGATTGTCACTCTTGGGAGAGGGCTATGCAATAGGAGCTTGACTCATTGTATAAGAATCACTCTTGGGAGAGGGTTATGCAATCCGAGCTTGACTCATTGCATAAGAATCAGACTTGGGATTTGGTTTCCTTGCCTCATGGTAAGAAGGCTTTGCCACGCAAGTGGGTGTACAAGCTGAAAAGTACCCCTAGACACCCCAAGCTGGCATACAAGGCTCGATTGGTTGCTAAGGGCTTTAAGTAGGAGCATGGTGTTGACTTTTATGAATTCTTTTCTCATGTGGTCAAGATGACCACCCTACGCTTAGTCTTGGCTTTGGTTGCATAGCTTGACCTGGACTTGTACCAGATGGATGTCAAGATGGCTTTTTTACATGGGGACTTGCATGATGAGATTTACATGGAGCAACCTAAGGGATTTGTAGACACTAGCAGGGAACACCTAGTGTGCAAGCTAAAGAAGAGTCTATATGGCTTGAAGTAGGCACCTAGGGAATGGTACCATAAGTTTGATGCATTGATGTAGTCATTGGGCTACAGCCGCAGTGCTATGGATCCGTGCTTGTACACGAAGAAAGCCAGTGACGGTTCTTTATTGATTTTGGTACTCTATGTGGATGACATGCTTTTAGCAGGGACAGCTCATGAGGAGCTAGATGCTCTTAAGGCTTAGCTCAAGAAGAGCTTTGAGATGAAAGATCTAGGACATGCCTCTCATATACTTGGTATGCGCACTACGCGCAATAGATCTTAGGGACTACTCTATCTATCACAGAGAGAGTACATTCATAAAGTCCTTGAGCGCTTCCGTATGCAGGATGTTAAGCCTATTGGTTGTCCATTACCTTCTCGTGTGAAGGTTTCACAAGCTGATTGTCCACAAACAGATGAGCAAAGGGTCGAGATGGCCAAGATTCCCTATGCATCAGTCGTGGGCAATCTTATGTATACCATGATAGCCACCCATCCAGATATTGCTTTTGTAGTTGGGATTGTGATACATTATATGGCTAAACATGGCAAGAAACATTGGGATGTCGTGAAGGGTAATATGAGGTACCTGAAGGGCACAACTGATATATATATTTGCTATGGCACCCAGGATACAGGAGTCATGGGGTACACTGACTCTGATTATGCAGGACATGTAGATAGTAGGAAGTCCACTTCTGGCTATGTGTTCACTTATGTTGGAGGGGCTATCTCTTGGATGTCTAGGGCGTAGAAGTGTATGGCTCTTTCTAGTACACATGTTGAGTATATTGCAACTGCATAGGCTTTCAAGGAGGCTATCTGGTTAGGCAGTTTGATTACAGACCTTGGTATGATAAATGCTATGCCTACACTGCATTCGGATTCTATGAGTACCATTCAGTTGGCCAAGAATCCAATCTTCCATGGGAAGACAAAACATATTGAGGTGAGATATCAGTTCATTCGTGAGGTTGTTGAGGACAGGTCTGTTGACCTTGTCAAGATTCGGACTGAGCAGAATCATGCAGACTTGCTCACGAAGAGACTCACTAGAGCACTTTGCCTTCCTTAGGAGATTGATGGGTGTTAGATGAGATGATGTCTTTTCTCGGGTAAGTTACTCATGAATAAATGTGTGCATCACCTAGGTTCAAAATAATGTATTTTTAAAATACCATTTTTATACATTTTTTACATACATAAGAGTATAATATAAGGGGGTTATTCATAGATTGAATAGAAAAGGGTTATGTTTAATTCATGAAAAATTCACAAATAAGGATATTTATAAATAGGCCTTGAACGCACGTGATGTAGAGGATATACATGTAGTAACTTCCCCGAGTGTCTTTTTCCTCATCATGTTGTACATGTGTACAAGTTGTACTACCTTTTCTTTTCTTTTCTCTCTCACTGGGACAGATTCACCTTTAAGTGGGAGGTTGTTGGGGGTAAAGGCACCTCCGCCTAGCCCCTCGTGTATTACTATACTTTACTACATTGACAGTACCCACCCCACTGCACATTGCAGGTGGCGGGCGCCCGTCATAATCACTTATTCTTTATTCTTTTAATGACAGTTTGAATAAAGGAAGGCCCCGCCACACATTGTGGTTGTTGGAGTTCCCACTTTGAGTTTCTCTCTCTCTCTTGCTCTTGCTCTCCATCCGCCATAGCTCTCACCGCTAAGCTTCTTCCTCCTGGGTTCTACTTCCCTTTCAGAAACAGATCTCTACATCCATCATAATAAAGAACTAATTGTCCCTTCTTAAATGTATATTTCTTCACTTTTAAATGATATAGCTAATTCATTCGACGCTTAGCCAATTCCTGGTGCAATAGACTCTGCAATTTGAGCTCATCCAAGTGGACTAGAGTCGTAAAGCGCTTGAAGAGGGCATCCTTGTCTCCCAAAGAATGATTGATTGCGAATCTTATGGTTGGAAACTCAATCTCTAAGGGCAAAGCACACTCCTCCCCATCTCTGTAACTGTCGCTATTAGTATCATAAATTTACCTGCACGCATCGCTATTATTGATGCAGTTTGCATTGCAAACCGTCGCTATGATGCAAATAGCAACGCCGATAGCAACAGTTCTATGGCGTCACTAATACTGACATGTTTAGCGACGAAGGGAGTAATTTTTTTGGTGAACATTTTCGTCGCTTTGAACGTTGGTATGAGACATGTATCTTGTAGTGCATGTAGGTGTAGTTGATTTCTGATATGCCCAACTAGCAAAAACGATCGGATGATACCATTTTTCCTCCTAGATTTGGAATAAATAGCAGCTGATACTATGCATGGTGGATGTCAAAAATATGTAGAATACTTCGCTCCTTTTAGGTGCTTCTAAAACTTGTGCTTTTACTAGCTCACATAATCAAAAGCTACCTTACAAGAGTCACTCCATACAAATAGATAGCTAAAGGATAATAGATTCGTTAGTGGCGATGCTCTTTCTGCCAGGGCATTCATGAACCTCCAGTAGTACCCTACTGGATGACAGAAAGTTGTTACCTCTTTTGGAGTACGTGGCGGACTCATGGGGACTGTGACCTTTATCTTTTCAAGGTCAGTCTCACGATCCCTACTGAACTGACCACATGGCCTAGCAGTAGCCCATAAGGCACCCCAAAGAAGCACTTCCGTGGGTTAAAAGCTATGCAAAATTGTCTGCAGCACTCAAGACACTAAATTAATTGGCTAAGCCAATTGCAACCCAAAGTGGTCCCATGCATTAATTGACCCTTGGACAAGCATTAATCCATTAATTAATGCCTAGTCCCTAGTGTCACCACTGACACTAAATGGCCAATTAATGGTCCTAGGGGCAAACTGACACCAAAATTCACCTAGAATCTAACAAGCTATGGGCAAACCGACACCAAAATTCACCTAGAATCTAACAAGTGTAACTTGTTACAACTTTTTTCTTTGACACCCATCTTTTTCACTGGGTCCTTGGGCCTTCAACTGTAAAAATAGCTTGCAACTGTTGCTAGAAACTCATCGGAAAATGTTGGAGGCCAAGCAACGAACATTAACGTTGTTCCTTTGAGTCAGCAAACCAATGCCCAATCAAATTGTTCAGCCATTGGAATGATGGATAGATGATCACGGCTATGAGTCAAGTGCGTCTAATGTCCTTGGCAAAGTTAAGGATATGATGAAGCACTACAATGACATGATCTCTGAACAATATCAGCAAATAGCTGTTGATGTCAATTTCCTTAAGAAACAACAGAATCTGATAGGAAATGAATGCCATGCCTTGAAGATGGTGCACCCTCAAGATTTAGTTGTAAATGGTGTGCCGGCCAGCATTACCGTAGAAATTGTTCAAATATTAAATGTGATATTTGTGGGAAGTCCAGCCATTTGGCTGCCACATATTGGAGTAAGACTAGCTCTCTCGAGCAAGGTAGTAGACAGCCATGTCCTGTTAACCATCATGCGCAAGGAAACAATCTTCAACGAGATGACAGACCGAAACAAATACTTCAAAGAGGTAAGGCGATTGTAGAGGAGTTGCCTAGTGTGGCAATGGAGTTAGCCTCATTGAGGTTGTGCGGGTTAATGGCACTAAAGCTTCAAACCTGCAAGCCATTACGAGAGGTTAAAAGGGTAGATAATGTGAAAAAGATAATGTAAAACCTGTCGATGTGGAAACCCTAAACAGGACGACAAAGGGACGCAAGTCATTAACCTCGACATGGAAGGGGGACCTTTAAAACCCATAGAGAGTAAAGCTTATGCCAAGAAGGGTAAAGAATTACAAGGAGAAAAGCAAAAGCTAAAAAAGAAGCACCAAAGCCAGTTCAATGACCAAAAGAGAGAATGGTCTAGCGAGAGAAGAGAGCTCTAGTGAATTATCACAAATTCGATTTGGCAAGCTCTCTTTGTGAAGTTAAACTAGACGTGAATCTCTTATAGCTGATTAAGCTGTTTCCAGGAGTGCGCAAGGACTTTAAAAAGATCCTGCATACTTGGTATATTGTGGAACCTCTGGGCATAGCACGAGTAGGAGATGATTGGTGGGAGCATGTTGAAAAGCATTTCTCAAGGGTTGCAACTTACATTGATGGAATACTAGTGGATCATGCTATCGTAGATACATGATCATATGTTGACATTATGAGTTCAGAATTGATGGAGAGGCTGGGTCTAGCCATCCAAAAAGACACCTCCATAATTCTGCGAATGACTGATGACAGTTTGAGGCAACCTAAAGGCTGTATTACCAAAGTCCTTATGACCATTGCTAGTGTGGAATGCATTGTGGACTTTAGGGTTATTAGGTTCGCAGGACGGCCAAGCTATCAAATATTGTTATAGGAAGGCCATGGATTTTGCGATTCGATTGTCAAGTTAATATACCTGTTGGTCGTTTGATTTTTGGTGGAGGTGCCAATTGTGTGGTAGTCGATGCATATCTCGAGTCTCCTCAAACCAAGAGAGCTCCTCTATCCTCTATGGAATTAGAGACATTAGAAGATATATCTTCTAGTGAGACTTTGTCAAGTGATGAATCAAAAGAAGGGTCCACTATAGAGGACATCTATCAAATAACTCTGAATGAGCTAGTAGAGCCGCAAGATCGAATAAGAGACGTGGATGTAATTGAGTTGGATCTTGGTACGCCAAATGATCAGTGGCCAATTAAATTAGGGTCCATGTTCAGTTTGGAAGAAAGGGAGGACTATGTGTCCCTTATCTAAGAGTTCCTCAACATCTTTGCCTAGAGTTATGAGATAAGCTGAGAGGAATTCCTCCTAGCCTGCTGGCTATTCATACCATTCCTCTAAAGGAAGGTAGTCATCCTATGCATCAGAAAGTAAGGTGTATGCCATTCGAACTCAGGGATAGGCTGTTTGAGGAGTTATATAAATTGTGACAAGCTGGTTTGATCTTCCCTGTTCAACACACTGAATGGTGTTCACCTGTTGTTATCGTGAAGAAGAAAAATAATCAAATCTGGCTTTGTGTAGACTTTAGAGAGCTGAATAAGTAGACATTTAAGGACTATTACCCATTGCCCTTTATTGACCAGATTTTGGATCAGTTTAGTGGGTAGGGAAATATATTCGTCTATGGATTGCTTCGCGGGATACAACCAGATGGCAATTGCAGAAAGAGAATCAGCTGAAAATAACTTTCATTACAGTCTTCGGTACCTTGTGTACCATGCGATGGCCTTTGGTTTATGCAATGCACTTGGTTCATGGCAACGAACAACAAACAAGACCTTTGAACAGATGATTGGATCCTGCGTCTGCCCCCTAGGCCTCTACCTCATCCTCTTCCTAACGCCATTACTGGTACTGGTCGATAGTCCATGAGGATGGCGTTGCCCTCTTCATCGTGAGAGACGTAAGGGTATAAGTAAGTCTCTTCCTCATTTGGCTCTTCCACATAGTGGATTGGAGCGTTACTCAGTGGATGGGTCACATAGGGACCGGGCGGCCTAGGTATACCTGTAGGGTTTATGTCCATCCTGGGGACAGCCAGCTTCTTGTCATTAGGCGTAGGAAGGGCCAATGGGGCTATCCTTCCAAAAAGTGGTTGCGGTCTATTTGCTAGGTAAGGCTGACCATATGGTTGGGAGTACGGAAGTCTCCTGGGCAATCTGCAGTGCATAGTGTCGTAACCAAACCTGCCGCAATTAGCGCAAGGTCTTGATCGAGGGTCTTGACACTCGGCTGGCAAATGATTTCCACCACAGTACACACATTGGATGTGTGGCCGCGTTGGTCGTCTCCACAGGTCTTGCAGCTTGACTATCTCCATCTTGACATCAGCCAAGTCGTGGTTTTGTCTCGGTGGCCTTGCCCTTATCTTGGGATGATGATGCTGGTCGCTCACCAGGGGTTGGTGCTCTGTCCAAACCTCGCGAGATGGTTTCTTTTGAGTTGGAGTTCCTGGAGCTCCTCTCTTTTAGTTGATCGTCAACTCTGATAGCTTCCTCAAAAACCCTGGCTAGCATATCTCGTTGCAAGCTCGAGTTGGCTGCCAAAGCCTTATACAGTTTCTCGTTTCGAATTCCGCTGATGAACACAGTCAAAACTGCTCTTTCAATCGGTCGTTCACCTGTAGGGATTCTCTTGAAGAGGCTCCTTATGTGGGTTACATAATCGCGAATGTCCTCCTTCTCTTTCTGCTTGACATTCATCAATCACACCAGTAGATTGTCGGAGTATCCAGGCTCAGAAAATCTCTTAATGAAGAGATTCTTGAGGCTATTGAAGTTTGCCCACTCTGTAGCGTCTAAGCTTGTATACCAGGTCCTGCCCTTGTCACCTAAGCAGAGTCCGAACACTTGAGAACGCTGATTCAGGTCATTGAGGTCATTGGCTTCGCAGACTTGCTCGAACTGCTCTACAAAACTGTATGGGTCATCATGGGGTTGGTACTTCTCGAGCTGCTTTGCGACTATTGGGATTTTAGACTGGCTCTTAGAGCCTTGGGTTGCTCCTAACCCTGCCAGCAGTGAGGTTGCTAATGCTGCAACACTTTGCTCTGCTATGGTGTTGTCTAACAATCGCTTCATAAGAAGTTTGCTCAGTGTTAAGTCTCCTTCTAGGGCTCTCTCGTGATCCGTACTGGCTAAGTTCAGCACTCGATGTACCTCACGCAACTCCGTGCTTTGCCTTTGACTCTGACCTCTAGTCTCTATTGTATGCGGCTATGCCTTGCAACGCCTTATGGGTTAGCTTTCTCTCTTCTTCTAAGTCTGCGATGATAGCATCTGCTATCCAACCGCGGTGCTTGTATCGGGCGTGCGCATCGTAGCTACTGACCAATTGCTGAATAGCCTCTGGGAAGACGCCCAAGTCGAGTTCCTCGTTAGACCTGAGGTCCGAGCTTTCCTCTACCATAGTCGAGTTCTCGTGCTTTGCCAAGCTATCAATCGGAATGAGTGGGTTTGTCAAATCCCCTTCGCTTGCGCCGCTTGCTTGGTCCTACTTTGCGTGTTGATGGTTTGTCTCCGTCTGTGGGTTCTCTCCTATTTGTGGGTTCCTTGAGTGGCTTATCTGAGTGAGTTCCTTGACTTATTAAATGCAGTTCTCAAGTTATCTTCCCTCCATGCGTGTGTTCTTTCCGGTGCACGTGTGTTCAATCATGCTTTCATTTTTTCTAAAGTGCACTTCAAGTGCGGAAATTCAAGGTGAGTGCGACAAACAGCCTCTAAGCGTCTCATGTACCCTTGGGCCTGATAGGCTTGGTAGATCAATTCTATGGCCATCTAGATGGGATTTAGGGCCTCTCGGCTACGTTGCCTTGCCGTTTCTTTTGGGCTCGATCAGGATTTTATGGCTCGGTGGGTTACCTCTAGGTCTCTAGGTTTCTAGGTATCGCAACAGCCCACTCAAACTGTTAAGCGGCCATGCCTTATGATTTTGTCTACTCGGTGCGCCAGAATCAGGCTTTAAATGTTAGAAAGGCTTACGACAGGTTGCACCACTGAGCTCCAGTTGGGTCAAGTCAAATGTCTGAGACTGAGTCACTCGGCCCAATTGTTTCAAATTGCAGGGGCCGAGAGAGTGACTTGGACGGGCCGAATCTTGCCTTCTGTCCAAATGCAAAAAGTTTTTTTTGTAGGCCGAGGTCCGAGTGGAGTAACTCAGAAGGGGCCGAGCCAGATGGTGGACCAAGGGCCGAGTATTGTGTCCTGGGCCGAGTCGACACTCGGTCCGAGTGGACTTCGAGCCGAGTGTTAGTTTGGTCAAAGGGCTGAGTCGAGTAACTCCGACAGGCCGAATCGAGTATCGGGTCTGAGAGCTGAGTAGGGTTTTCGGGTTGAGGTCCAAATGGGGCGGGTTTGAGGGCCGAGTCTGGGACTCGGCCTAACAAGAGCCGTTCAAACGGGCCGAACGCGGCGGGATAAAGGCCCGCAATGACGATTTCGATCAAATCTCCCTAATCAGGCAATCATCCCCTGCACAAACTTCCAGATCCTGGCTAAGGCACCAAGGGAAGTGATTGGTATACCTGGGGTGAGCGGTAAGCTCTCCGACGACGCGATCGAATCGAATCTTTGCAGGGGCTCTCTCTCTCTCTCTCTCTCTCTCTCTCTCTCTCTCTCTCTCTCTCTCTCTCTCTCTCTCTCTCTCTCTCTCTCTCTCTCTCTCTCTCTCTCTCTCTCTCTCTCTCTCTCTCTCTCTCTCTCTCACTGCAATGGTTGCAAATGAGATCTCCCTTGGCCTTCTAGCCCTTAAACCCCTTCTCGGGTAGGGCTTTGACACTCTCAATCACTCACTTGCCGACATTAAGCATCCCAAGCTATCTTTTTGCCATTTTTTGCATGTTTTATGCCCTGTTTTGCTCTGTTTGCAACAGTAAACTCTACCCTTTCCCGATTCGATTTCCTAATGCTATCCTACACTAAATGCAACGAGAATCGAAAGCAACAAACTGACATGATTTCTCCCTATTTTCCAATCATCAAACTAACTAACTAATCCAAAATACTTACTTGTTTCGATGATCAAAACACCCAACCTTCCTACCTACCTCAAGCTCCATTTCAGGGGAGAATCCCTTACTTTGATGCTTGCTATGGGGCGCGCAAGTGCTCAAGCTTGAATCCGTTGGTCCCGGCAATGGAACCAAAATGTGGGAGCTTTCACTCAACTGCCAAGACCCACGGACTGCTTATTGTTTCAAGCATTCCAAAGCGAGCTCTAATGGCTACCTCTCACATAGCCAACGCGCCCTCGATCCTACGAGTGTAGTGAGCTTACCTTGATGCTGATATGAGTTGCCTCCTCTCTTCCACACTCCAGTAGCTCCACGATCCTAGATGCTAGCTCAAGCATGCTCAAGCCTCCTCCTTCTCCAAGCTCCAACTGCCATAGCTGTGCGCGCAAAAGAAGGAAAGAGAAGAGAAGATGATGAAGAGCTTCATCCCTTTGATCCCTCACTTCCACTCACTCCCTCCCTCACTCTCACAATCACTCCCTCTCTCAAGAGCACACACAAGCAAGGAAAGGAAAAGAAGAGAAGAGCTCTTGTTGGGCACACACCAAAGAATGAGCTTCCATTCACTTTTTGAACTTTATATATACAAACCCTAAAACCCCATGGGCACCCATCCTTTTTTACATGGTCGGCCATTGTGGCAAGGTCCCTTTTTCTAATTCCTTCTTTTTGCTTCATGCCCTAGGCCTATATTCGACTATTATTTTACAGGTGGCACAGGAGGGAGCTTGGTGCTCTTTTACAAGAGTTTTTGGAGTTTTTGAGGTGCCTTTTATTTAAAACTACGCTTTTGGCCCCAGCTTAGCTTTGGAGCCCGCCTGCGTGTCCTTGCTCCTTTTCCATCTTCTTTCTACTTTTTCATTCGTCCTTCTGCCTTCTCGGCTTGGGGTTAACAATAGCAAATGAAGTGGGTGAAAGGTGAGCAGAAGGTGGAGGCACAAGCAGAAGTAAGAAGAGAGCAAGAGCCATGGAGGTTCAAGCAAGAAGAGAGAGAGTGGTGTATACGAACTCCAAAAGTCACAATGTGTGAACTACCTTCCCATATTCTATTTGTCACCAAAAGAATAAATAATAAAGTGACAGCGATGGGCACCTATCACCTACAATGTACATGTGTGTGGATCTATATACAAGTAAATGTAGGCGGCTAGTCACAAGTGGCCTTTAACCCCCAACAAGCCCCCACTTAAAGGAAAATATGCCTCAGTGAGGAGTAAAAGAAAAAAGAGAAAGAGAAAAGTACAATATGTACATAGAGTACAATTGGATGAGGAAAGACATCATCTCATCCTATGCCCATCAACCTATCAAGGAAGGCACATCGTTCCACTAAGCAACTTTTAGTAAGCTGATTTGCAATATTTATATTTGTAGGAATCTTGACAAGCTCAATGGACTTGTTCTCTACCACCTCTCTGATCATGAAGTGATAGCACATCTCAATGTGCTTTGTATTCGCATGGAAGATTGGATTACGGGCTAGGGTTAGAAGCCAATTGAATGGCACTCATCGAATTCAAATGCAATGTAGGAGTCATAGTCATACCAAGTTCTCTAACCAAATGGCCTCCTTGCAAGCCTCAATAGTAGCAATGTACTCAACCTTGGTACTAGATAAGGCTGTGCATTTCTACACCTTGGACATCCAATGGATAGCACCTCTAGTATAGGTAAAGGCATGCTCAAAGGTGGACTTCCTACTACCTACATGTCATGCATAATCTAAATCAATGTAATATACGACTCCTATAACTTGGCTATCATAGTAAATGCACATAATTGCAATGACTTTAAGGTATCTCATGATGCCCTTCATGGCATCCCAATGTCACCTGCTAGGTATAGCCACATAGCGTGCCACAACTCCCAGTGCAAATCGTATGTCAAAAAGATGAGTTGCTATCATGGCATACATCAAATAGCTCACTGCAGATGCATACAAAACCCTGGCCATCTCAACTCTTCACTTGCATTAGCTTAGTTTTGACAAGGTATTCACTACTATAACATTGTGGACAACAAGCTTTTTTCAATGAGAAGGTTTATGCCTATTGTATCTACATGGTATTTTGGTGATGCTAAATGTCTAAACATTGATAATATATGCACCTAGATATGCTCACGACATGCTTTGATACTTGGATTTGAGCTATGTTTGATGTGCTTGGGCTTTGGTTAGTTGCTTTGAGCTTCAACGATTACTCACTTATGGGCATTGAAGATTCATTGGATACTTAAGCTCTCGGATGTATCTTTGATGCACTTGGGCTCCCTGGATGATTTGATGTTTATACTTACTTATCATTCTGGATTTACTTTCAGTGGGAGACACTTGTACTTGCTTGGTAGATCTCGGTTCTTTAAGATAGTGGGACTCTTGATCCATGTGTATGCTCTATTGTATGCCATTGGAAGCAATTACATGCACTTGTAATCTGATTTGACTCCGTGTGTTTTGGACACTAGCACTTACCTTTGTCAACAATTTGTCTATGATGTAATGCTGTGATTATAGTAGCCCATACTCTTGTCATTTGTAGTCCTTGGTAGTTCACAATGGTAGGTACTTCTCATGCATCAACTAATAGTGCTATTTTCAACATTGAAAAGCTTGATGGCAATAACTTTCTATATTGGAAGATGCAATTATGGCAAGTCTTGGTGTAGAAGAAGCAAGTTAAACCACTAAAGTTAGAGGGCATAAAGCCAAATAATTTAGATGTAGATGATCGGGAAGAGTTTGATGAGCTCTGCAAGTCCACTATAATTTTGCCATTATCAAAGTAGGTGTATTTCAATCTCATTGACATTGAGGATAGTGCTTATGGATTATGGAAAAATATTTATGGTCTTATGACAAGCAGAGTCCTACTTCTCTGTTGTATTAGTTGAAGTGGACCTTCACATGAAGGAGGGCATGCCTATCTCTAGTCATTTGAATGAGTTCCACTCTATTTTTAGCCAACTTGTTTCGCAAGACATCAAGTTTGAGGATAATATCAATCAAGTCTTTGTTCTTACTTGTTACACTACCTGAGTCATGGGATACTTTTCGTACTGCTAGGAGTGCTAATCCCTCCAAGGGTTGCGTTAATTGCAATAATGTAGAGAGTGCTCTACTAAAAGAAGAAGCAAACAAGACAAGATTATTGTTGTAGCCGACACTTCTCATTTATTGACTATTAGAGGTAAAAATGGTGGAAATGGCAATATTAACCATGGTAGATTGAAAAGAACCTTAATACATCCTCCAAGCATTCAGGCAACAATACATGAACATATGAGCACTAATAGAAGGATAAGGAGCTCAAAACACTAAAGGGCAACTGTCCCAAACCTGTATATAGTAAGTTTCTTGCATATAACAGCAATGATAGAGGTTAGGGAGCTCCAAAATGATACCCAAAAGCAAGTATCCAATGCCAATGAACTATCCAATGATTGCCAAGCGTTTTTCAAGTACTCGAAAGGAGCATGGAATGAACCAGAGCTATAGGATTGTGAAGGATAGGGGTTGAAACTCCATGTTGATTTGCACCTATTATTTGAGGTAGTGGGCTAGAGCTAATAGATCTCAAATGACTTGTGCTAATGCTTGATGTATCCCCTAAAAGGTCCTCGAGTATATTGGAGCAAGCCAAGAACAAGTGAAGGATCAATGCATACCTCAAGAAGAAAAAGCAATGGTTGTCATGAAACCTTGAGCTGAAGCTTTGAACCTAGGCTAAAGTAAATGATGAAGAAGCTCTTTGAATGCCTACTCAGATACTACTTGAAAGGTGAGTAGAAAGTGAAATCACAAGCGGAGGCAATAAGAGAGTAAGAGCTATGGAGGTTCAAGCAAGAAGAGGAAGACTGATATGTGGAAACTCCAATGGTCACAACGTGTGACCTGCCTTCCTGTATTATATTTTCCATTAAAAGAATAAAGAATAAAGTGATAGTGATGGTCGCTCGCCACTTGTAGTGTAGAGCTGCGTAGGTCTCTATACAAATAAATGTAGGTGGCTAGACACAGGCAGCCTTTAATCCCTAACAATGGTGTAATTGGGCCACATAATGGGTGAAAAGGGGATGATGGTGGATTCAAAGAAGGCCCAATGTGTCAAAGATTGGCCTATTCTAACCAATTCAACTTATTTGAGAGGGTTTCTTGATCTTTCCTCTTTCTATCAATGCTTCATAAAGAATTTTGTGCATATAGTGGCTTCGGTTCTGATTGATTGAAGTTCGAAGCTTTCTTTTGGGATGTTGAAGTTTGAAGCTTTCTTTTGGGATGCTATAGTCACAAAAAGCTTTAATCATCTAAAACCTTTACTTGTTTCAACACCTAGTCTTGTATGTCTTGGTTTTTCTAAGGAGTTTACCATTTGCGCGAATGCTAGTGGACGTGGCATTAAAGATGTTTTGTATTAAGATCATGGTGTGATTGCTTATGAGAGTAGGAAGTTTGACGTTAAGGAAAGAGAACTTCATGTCTATGAACAAGAGATGCTTGCTAATCTTTACGTCATCAAGAAATGGCATTATTATCTTTATGGCAACCATTTCAATGTCAAGAGTGATCAATGTCAATAGTGATCATAGAGTTTTGAAGCACCTTCTTTCATAACCCAACCTATATTCGAAGTAAAGATTATGGCTAGCTATTATTCAAAGTTATGACATTGAGATCTCTTACATGGCCAAAAAAGACAATGTAGTGGCTAATGCACATTCACGCATGTGTGCATTTTCCATATCTACCATATCTACTACTCACAATTATTGGACACATGACATCCAAGAGGAGTACTTGATGGATGAACATGCAACCATGATTATGTAGAAATTACAGCAAGGTAAGGGAGATGAATTTCCCAACTTTGAGTGGCATAATGGTATGCTTTGGTTCAAGCGTAAAGTTTATTTGAAATCATGAACCACTTTCAAATATAAAACTCTTCAAGAAATGCAATTTTCACCTTTGGAGGGATATCTTGGACTATTCAAAACCTTTGACGAGATTCATAAAAGCATTTATTTGAAATGGCTTTAGAAGGATGTTAAATAATATGTTTCCCAATGTCTACCATGTCAATAAAACAAGGATTCCTCTCTTTTGCTTGGTGGTTTATTGTTGTAGCCTTTGCCAATTTCTCATAGTAAAAGGACCGACATTGGGATGGATTTTATTGTGAGGCTTCCTATCACCAAGAATGGATGGAATAGTATCTTTGTTGTTATTGATCAATTGACCAAATCAATGCATTTCATCTCCACCAAAGTCTGATATTTAGCCAAAACCAAGTGGCTAATCAATTCATGGAAGGAGTGTTCAAGCTTCATGGCATATTTATGAAGATTGTGTTTGATACAAATACCAAGTTTATGGATACAAATTGGAAAAGCTTCTTCACTTCCATGGATACTACTTTGACTCCAAGCACCATCTATCATCCTCAAATGGACAAACAAACTGAAAGGGTTAACAAATAGTTGGAAGTCTATTTGAGGCATTTTTGCCATGGTACTCAATCTTCTTGGGACCAATGGCTTCATCTTGCAAGTTTTGTTATAACAATACTCATCATATGGGTATGGTATGTCACCTTTTGAGACACTTTATGGTTGTAATGTTCAAGTACCCTTGGCCCTATTCCAATGAATCCTTGAGCTAAAGAAGAGCTAGAGAAAGGATAGAAGCATTAATGAAGCAACGTAAGGATAACATTCACATTGCATAAGAGATTATGAAGTCATATGTAGATGAGCGAAGAAAGCACACTTTGATGAGGGAGATTGGGTCTTCTTAACGATTCCAAATCTTGTTGAGCTTACCTCAAGGGTGGGCAAAACAAACTAGCTCATACATTTTATGGTCCATACGAAACTAGCAAGAGGGTGCTCTTACCTATATTAACTCAAATTGCGTCCTTCCACACACATTTATGATGTATTCATGCATCACAACTTAGTAAATATGTGGATTGTAATATCTAAGTTCTTGAAAACTTACCTCCTATCGATGAGGTTGGTTTGATTATATATGAGCCTGGTCACTGGTAAGTGTGAAAATGTCTTAAGGAACTATTTAATGATGAAATATCTTATCAAATGGTGGGGTTACCTATGGAGGTTTTTCTATCCATCCTAGAAAATCATGTGTTTAACTTAACTTTAGTGCAAAATTTATGCTTAGCATGCTTAATGTTCTTCATTGTCAATATGAGAAAGTTGATAAATACATAATATTCCATTGAGGAAGAAAACTATGAATGTACTTATTGCTTTTCCTCTTAGATTCCTCGATAGGTTTACATTCCATGATTATATAACCTTTGACAATAATTTCATTATCAAGTTTTAAAAAAGTGTCCTTCACATTGATTGATGATGGCCCAAAAGCTTATTTGAAGATCACATACAATGATGACATTATTTGCATTTACCCATTGGACTTATAAGTTTGTGAGTTTACATAGTTTTGAGCTTCAAATTATATCGTCAAAGCAAAACATTATATCAATGGTGTAAGTAATAATAGGTTATACAGTATAAGTTAAGGAAAAAGCTCAATCTATAAGCATGCAACTAGATCAAAGTTTGAAAATCAAGCCTTAGAAAATGTATTAAACATTTCATTGTAATAATTATTAAGGCCAAGTCTCAATAAGGTAAGCCTTATTCAAAAATCAATTTTTTTTGAATTTTAAAAGAATATAATCTCTATTTCCTCTCTTTCTATTTACATAAATCTCTTTGTTTGTCAGTCTCTCTACCCCCCTCTAGCCACACATTTGTAATTGCATTATAGTTGAAGGGAGTGAGCCCTAAAGTGGAAGTACGGAGCAGAAGCAAGAGCTATGGTGGAAGGAGCAAGAGAGAGAGAGAGAGAGAGAGAGAGAGAGAGAGAGAGAGAGAGAGAGAGAGAGAGAGAGAGAGAGAGAGGCACAAGATGTAGGAACTCCAAACATTTACAATGTGTGATTGGCCTTCCCTTTATTCAAATGCCACTGAAAGAATAAAGAATGAAGTGATAGTGATGGGTATCTACCACCTAAATGTACATGTGTGCAGGTATGCGAGTACTGTCAGTGTAACTAATATACGAGCACCTAGGCACAGGCACCTTTACCTCTTATAACCTCCCACCTAAAGGCGAATGTGTCCCTAGTGAAGAGATAACAAGAAAAAAAAGTGACAAAGTACAAATGTACATAATACAGCAGGATGAGGAAAGGCATCATCTCATCCAACGCCCATCAACTTCCTAAGGAAGGCAAGACGCTCTGCCGAGAGACTTTTAGTGAGTAGATTTGCAGGATTTTCATCGGTTGAGATATTGATAAGCTCAATGGACTTATCCTTAATGACCTCTCAAATAAAGTGGTAATGCACCTCAATGTGCTTTAACTTCGTAGCATGGAAGATCAAATTCTTAGCCAATTGAATAGCACTCATAGAATCTGAATGCAGGGTAGGGACTGCATCAGTAATACTAAGGTCTCCCACCAAAGGGCCTAACTAGAGAGTCTTCTTACAAGCCTCAATAGCTTGAACATACTTTGCCTCTATAGTAGATAGGGCCGTGCATTTCTACACCTTGGACATCCAAGAAACATCACCTCCAACAAAGGTGAAGACATAGCCAGAGAGGTGGACTTCCTACTGTCTGCATGTCTTGCATAATCAGAGTCAATGTATCCCACGACTCCTATATCTTGGCCACCATAACAAATGCACATAGCTGCTATGCCCTTTAGGTACCTCATGATACTCTTGACAATATCCCAATGCCATCGACCAAGTGTAGCCATATAGTGTGCCACAACTCCCGCTGCAAATGCTATGTTAGGATGACTGGCTATCATGGTATGCATCAAATTACCCATTGTGGATGCATAAAGGAATCTTGGCTATCTTGGCCTTCTACTTATTAGACTATAAACAATCAGCCTGACTAACCTTCATGTGAGAAGGTAAAGGACAGCCAATAGGCTTAACATCTTATAGATGAAATTGTTTAAGGACCTTCTAGATATACTCCTTCAATGACAAGTAGAGAAGCCCCTTAGAGTGATCACGTGTAATGCGCATCCCAAGAATATGTGAGGCATGTTACATGTCCTTCATTTCAAAGCTCTTCTTGAGTTGATCTTTCAAGGTATCCAACTCATCATGAGCACTCCTAACAATCAACATATTATCCACATAGAGGATTAAAATCATAAGGCTACCATCACAAGTCTTCTTCGTGTATAAACACATATCTATATCATTGCAGGAATATTATTATGAGTGTGTAAAGACATTAAACTTGTGATACCATTCCCTAGGTGCCTGCTTAAGGCCATAAAAACTCTTTCTCAATCTGCACACTAGGTGTTCCTTTCCATGTTCTGCAAAGCCCTTAGGCTACTCCATGTAAATCTCATCATGTAAGTCTCCATGAAAAAAGGCTAACTTGACATCCATCTAATAAAGATCCAAGTCAAGCTGAGCAATCAAAGGCAATACCAAGTGTAGGGTAGTCATCTTCACAACAGAAGAAAAGACTTCATCAAAATCCACACACCATGTTCCTACTTGAAGCCCTTAGCAACCAATCTGGCCTTGTATCTTGAATTAGGGCGTCCACGAGTACTTCTCAACTTGTTCACCCACTTATATGGCAAAGCACACTTGCAAGTAGGCAAAGTAACCAAATTCCACATATCATTTTTCTGTAATGAGTCATATTATGATTACATGGCCCTCTCCCAAGAGAAGACTATAACCTCTGCGCATGGCCTCATAATAAGTAAGAGACTCACTAGCATTTGTCACCATAACATAATTGATAGAGGGCTCAAAGTATGCAAGCTATTGTCTATCTCTAGTAAATTTCCAAGATAGACTGTGGGGCCTGTATATCCCGTGGAGCATCAGAGACCAGGGCCACTAGGACATCAACTACTACTACTACAAGCTATCTAGTGGGCTACACAATAGCATGAGGCTCCTCCTGAAATATCACCCTGCATACCTCAACAACATGCTCAGATTGCTTATGCATTTTCTCCTCATGGAAAACAATATCATGGCTACATATAACCTTCCAAGCACCTACAAATCCTATAGGCGATAGCCCATCTTACTTGCATCCTAATAACCAAGAAAGATGCATTTTCTAGACTTAGGATCCAGCTTATTGTACTTGTCCTTGGGTACATGGCAAAAAGCTTAACAACTAAAGATACACAAATGAGCATATGAGGGAGGTTTTCCATATCATACCTCCTTTGCAAAGCTAATAGTCAAGAGTAGTACATGGGGATATATTTATCAAGTATACGACAATAGTAATTGCCTTAGCCTAAAAATACTATGGTAAGCATGTTTGGCTAAGCATATTGTGAACTCACTCTTGAATTGTCCTATTCATGTGCTCAACCATTCAATTCCGGGATGGGGTGTACGGGGTTTTTAATTGACACTTAATACTCCCTGATCACAAGCCTACTCAAAGGCTTTAGAGACATACTCACCCTCATTATTTGACCTTAGGCATTTTAACCTATACCTAGACTGAGCAAGCCAATTTTGAAATGTAGCCAAGACTTCCAATTTTTGCATAATAGGATATGCCCAGACCTTATGCGTATAGTCATCAATGAAAATAACAAAGTACTTCACGCCACCTAATGACTTGCAAGGCATGGGATCACATACATCCGAATGAACAAGAGCTAATGGCTCACCCATGCATATCATACTGGACTTTTTATGCATATTGTATGTCTACTTGCCATATAAACAATGATCACAAGACTCAAAGCACTTATAGTCCAGGGGCAAAAGATACTACAAACGAGGAAGCATTTTCATTCCTTTTTAGGACATGTGTCCAAGGTGACGATGCCACAAAGATATATGTGGAACTGCATTCACTGCCAAAACATAGTCAACTAAACCAGATACAAGCAAGGAGTAGAGAGTATTAGACTTTGCATGACGTGTAATGACAAGATTCCCACATGTAATCTTCCATGAGAAATCACCAAAATAAACTACATAACTTGCATCATCCAAAGTGCTAGCAAAGATAAGGCTCTTCGTGAGAGCCAGTACATGACTTGAACCAAACTGCAGCTGGACATCACCATTACCAACTATATACAATACCACGTCATTATCCAAATGGACAGATCCAATCAAACTATGATAGAAGTGAAACCACTCTTTATGATGGATCACATGAAAAGACGTCCCTGAATCTATAAGCCAATATTGAGTATACTCCGACAAACCATTAGTCAGTTGCGAAGTATTAAGAGAAGAAGCTGCAAGTATGAAATCATCATCAGAATCAATCTACATAATGTTAATCCCTTCAATATTAACACTGGACTTGCTAGGGACAATGATGTGATCATCATTTTTGTCCTATGCTTTACCCTTGCCCTTTTCTTTGCGCTTGTCCTCACACATCTTATGGCATTGTGGCCGAATATACTGTGCTTTCCCATAATAATGACAAGTCAATGAGGACTTATGGCCATGGGACTTATTGTGAGACTGCCCACATGACTAAGATGGTTGAGAGTCTCTCGCACGATGGTCATTATCGTCTCTACCATTATTATCTCAAACTAACAAGCATGAGAGGTGCGGGAAGCATTGACATTCTTTTTGTTAACCTCTTTAGTCAAGAGTGAACAGTCTATATCCTACAATTGTAACCCATCGATAGGTATATTGGCACACATAGCAATACAAAAGGTATGCCATGCTTTAGGTAGTGTAACTAAGAGGAACTAGGGAAGAAGAGTGCCTTGAATTCAATCCCTTATGAAGACAAATGATAATGGAATGAATGTCATTTAAGTGAGTTGACATAGAAGTGCCCTCCTTCATGCCACGGTCCATGAGTTGCTTCAACCAATACATTTGAGAAGCGAGACTCTATTTGTCATAGATATTGTGAATCTTTTCCCATAATTTCCATGCAGATTGCCCATCAGTAGAGACAACATTATAGAATACCTTCTTAGAAAAGGATAATATGATAGTGGACTTACATAGCTCATCCAATTCAACCCAATCACCTACATCAATAAGTTTGGACTTGACACCTTTATGTTTCAAGGGCCTAACTTGCATTTTTTGCACTAAAACTTGCCTGATTTATAGCTAGTGATATATCCAACTTGTCAATATTAATGATAGCACTATCAGTCGAGCCATCAACCATAATGAAGGTAAACAAGGGCACAAACTATCAAAACAAGCTATTGTAATTACTTTAAACAACCCTAAAACCATTGCCAGATCAAGTTGAAAATAAGGAGTAGTGACCAAGTGTTACCATGTTTCCCGCAGCACATAGGAGCGAAAAACGAAAAAAGGGAAATAGCGAAAAAGGCACCTTGACTGGTAACCAGACCCTGAAAAATTTAAAGGTTTGGGCATGACCCTCAGAAAGTCTCAGTGTCGCCCCGAGGCGACAAAAGAATAAAAGGCGCACCATTAAATATGGAAGCGCTCCCGAATCCTTGTAAAAGAGTGCCAGGCTCACTCCTGTGCAAATTGTACGCAGTAGTTGGGAATAGGATGAAATTAGAGTGGTGGGAAATGGGAAAAAGAGCCAGGCTACGATCGGCCATGTAAAAAAGGGAAAAAGGGGATGACCGCCCAAAAGGGATTTAAGGTTTTGTATATAAAGTTGAAAAGTGAATGAGAAGCTCATTCTTTTGGTGTGTGGCAAAAAGAGTCTTCTTCTTCCTCTCTTCTTCTCTCCTTCTTGCTTGTGTGTGCTCTTGAGAGAGGGAGTGTGAGAGTGTGAGGGAGTGTGTGTGTGTGGGAGTGAGGGATCAAGAGGGTGAAGCTCTTCACCATCTCCTCTCCTCTTCTTCTCTTCTCTTCTCTTCTCTTCTCTTCTCTTCTCTTCTCTTCTCTTCTCTTGTGCGCGCGGCTATGGAGGATGGAGCTTGGAGATGGAGGAGACTTGAGGATGCTTGAGCTAGCATCAAGAATTGTGGAGCTACCGGAATGCAAGAGAGAGAAGGGTGCTCGATCACGTATCAAGGTAACCTCACTACACTCGTAGGATCGACGGTGCGTCGGCTAGGTGAGAGATAGCCATTAGAGCTCGCTTGGAACGCTTGAATAATAAGCAGTCCGTGGCTCTTGGTGGTTGAGCAAAAGCTCCCACATTTTGGTTCCGTTCCGGGACCAACGAATTCAAGCTTGAGCACTTGCACACCTCATATCGAGCATCGAAGTAGGGTACTCATCCCCGAAACGGAGCTTGAGATAGGTAGGAAGTTTGGGTGTTTTTAATCTTCAAAACAAGTAAGTATTTTGGGATATTTTGGTTGTTTGATGATTGGAAAGCATGGAGAATCTATTTCAGTTTTTTGCCTTCGATCTTTGTTGCATTTAGCATAGATTAGAGTTAGAAAATCGAACCGGAAAAGGGTAGGTTTTACTGTTTCAAAACAGGGCAAAACAGGGAAAAAATCGTGTAAAATCTGTAAAATGTGCAAAATGCTCACTAATGATGACTAAGATCGGCAAGTGAGTGATTGGGGGCGTCAACGCCACATTTGGGAAGGCATATAAGAGCCAGGAGGCCAAAAGAGAGCTCATTTGTGCCATTTCAGTGAGAGAGAGAGAGAGAGAGAGAGAGATAGAGAGCTCCAACCCGTGTCAATTCGATCGCATCACCGACGCACTTACCGGCCCGCTCAGGTATAGGAACCTCTCCCTCTACTTCCCTAGATAGGATCTGGAAGTGCATGACCATGGCGCCAGCCTACATTGGGTGAAACGATCGAAATCGCGTTCGCGCAGGTTACGTGCGTCGTATTCGGCCCGTTCGAGTTGCCCCTCCTCGGCCGAGTCCCAAAATCGACCCTCGGCCCTTGTCACTTGGCCCACTCAGGTCGGCCCTCGGCATATCCGAGGCAACTGTCCGAGTCAACCCACTCAGCCATCCGAGTCAAAGCTTTTTGCCACGTGGCACATCCGTCCGAGTCTCAAATTTGGCCCTTGACCATGCGCCATTCGGCCCGTCCGAATCACCCTGTCCGAATCCGCCATTCGGCCCGTCCGAATCAAAAATCGTCCGAGTCAAATCCGGAAATTCGGCCCTCGACCCCGTGCCTCGGCCCGTCCGAGTGACCTACTCGGACCCTGCAATTCGGACAAGTTGGTCCGAGTGAACTTTTTGTCAAATCTGTCAGAAATTTGACCCGATCCGGCAAATATGCATGAGCACAAACTGTCGAAACCCTTCAGACACTCAGAACTTGATTCTGGCACATGTGACAAGAGAAATTGTAGTGCGCAACTGCTTAGCAGCAAAGAGTGGACAGTTGCGAAACGCAAGGACTTAGACGTGAGCCGCTGAACCGTAAAACCTGATCGACCGAAAGCGAACAAGGCAACATACAAGGAAACCCTAAACCCTGACAAAACAGCCAGAAAATGGACCTATAAGCCTATCAAGCCCAAAACAAGGGAGAGTGTGTAGGACGCTGAGGAATTGGTTGCTGCACTCACATGGAATTTTCACACTTGAAGTACACTTAAGAAAGCTGAAAGCCTGATTGGGCACAAGTGCACGAGGAACGACACACTCATCGAGTGACCCTAAATTGAGGTCTGTATTCAATAACCAAAGGGACTCACTCAGATAAAACACTCAAGGAACCCACCAATAGGAGAGAACCTGAGATATAGACAAACCATCAAGCACAGAGTAGGACCAAGCAAGGAATGCCAACGATGAAGATCTGTCAAGACTATTCAACCTGATCGACACGTAGTGGAGCGCAAGAATTCGACCATGACGGAAGAAAGCTCAGACCATCGGTCTAATGAGGAGCTCGATTTGAGTGTATTCCCAGATGCTATCCAGTAGAAGCTGGTGAGTAGTTACAACGTGCACGCCCGGTACGAGCACCACGGCAGGACAGCGGATACAATCGTTGCAGATCTAGAGGAGGAGAGAAGGCTAGCCCGCAAGGCACTGTAGGGAATGGCTGAGTATAATAGGGATCAGCAGGCTAGGAACCAGAGGCAAAGCATGGAGTTGCATGATGTACAGCGAGTGCTGAACTTAGCTGGCCGAAACCGAATGGACCATGAGAGAGCACTAGAGGGAGACTTGATGTTGAGTGAGCTTCTCATGAAGCGGCTGCTCGATAACACCGCAGTAAAGCAGAGTGTCACTGCGCTAGCGACGTCACTGCTTGCAGGATTAGGGGCGAACCAAGGCTCAAAAAGCCAAGCCAAAATACCGATTGTTGCCAAGCAACTCGATAAGTAATACAGCTTTGTTGAGCAGTTTGAGCAAGTCTGTGAAGCCAACGGCCTCAACAATGAAACTCAATGTTCGCAAGCATTCGGGATTTGCCTAGGTGACAAGGGTAGGACATGGTATACAAGCCCGGACGCTATAGAGCAAGCCAACCTCAATAATCTCAAGGATCTCTTCGTCAAGAGATTCGCCAAGCCCGGATACTCCGATAACCTGCTAGTATGCTTGATGAACATCAAGCAGAAAGAGAAGGAGGACATCCGTGACTACGTGACCCATGTGAGGAGTCTCTTTAAGAGAATCCCTCTACTGATAGAGCAGTTTCGACTGTATTCATCAGCGGAATTCGAGACGAGGAGTTGTATAAGGCTTTGGCAAGCAATTCAAGCTTGTAGCGGGACGTGGTGGCTAAAGTGTTTGAGGAAGCCATCAGAGTCGATGACCAACTAAAAGAGCGGAGCTCTAGAAGCTCAAATCTAGAAGAACCCAACTCGCGAAGCTTAGAGAGAACGTCAGCCTCTAGTGAGCGGTCAATCCCATCATCCCAAGATAAGGGAAAGGCCACCGAGACAGGCCAAGGCTTGGCTGAGGTCAAGATGGAATTGGCCAAGTTACAAGATATATTGAGACGACCAACACTCCCGCACGTCCAATGCGTGTACTATGGCGAAAACCACTTGCCGGCCGAGTATCAAGACCCTAGGTCAAGACCTTGCGCTAACTGCAGTAGGTTCGGCCATGATGTCGCGCATTGTAGACTACCAAGAAGACTTCCATACTCGCAACCCTACAGCCAGCCTTATCTAGCGAATAGGCCGCAGCCATTCTTCGGAAGGGGAGCCCCATTGGCTCTTCCCGCGCCTAACGATATGAAACCAGTTGTCCCTAGAATGGACATAAATCCTATAGGCATTCCTAAACCACCTTGTCCTTACGTGACCCACCCACCGAGTGATGCTCCAATACACTACGTGGAGGAGCCGAATGATGAAGAGACCTACATATACCCTTATGTCTCGCACGACGACGAGGGCAACGCGGTCCTCATGGATTATCAACCCGTGCCAGTGATGGCATTAGGACGAGGATGAGGTAGAGGCCTAGGAGGGCAGCCGTAGGATCCAGTCACTTGTTGGACTTGTGGTCACCCCGGTCATGTCTCATCACGTTGCCTTGAAAAAGAGCAACAAAATAGAGACAAGGCTGACCAAAGGTGCGCAGAGTGCGGAATCACCCACCTTTTCATAGATTGCCCAAATCGAAAGCCATCCTCTAGTTCAACCAACTCTCCATCTGTCCCATTGGGACTGTTTGATGTCGAAAACCCCGATGGGGAGACCACACCTATTCCATTGCGGGTTATGACCCGGGTTATGACCCGAGCCCAAACGAAGCAGGCCGGCATCTCTCTGCCAGGACCTAGCAAACTTGACGCAACCTCGATATAGGAAAGAAGAGCCGCGGGCAGAAAAAAACGAGATCGGAAGCTAAGATCACACTAAAGACCGAGAGTCCTATGACTCTACCTGCAGGAAAGGAGGTTTCAGATGCGGAGGCAGAGACTTCAGTCCCTAAGACAGCCGAAAAGGGAAGTGCTAAGGTAGGGGAATACCCGCATCCGAAGCGACAGTTAGAGGCCATAGAAAAGGTGAAGGAATGGGTGAAGGAGATCCAACAGCACCTCAAAGATGTTGAGCCCATCATAGAGGACGAGATCGATGACCTCTCCAGCGTAAGCAAGCCAATATCACTGCCACAACCTAAGTTGGCAGAAGCAATTGTGCCACAAGCAGTGCCGCTAAGACCAAGCCTAGACGCGACAGAGCCGGAGATCAGCCGCCGCGGCCATTGGCCCGGACAGTCTAGGTTAGGGGAAGGATGAGTATCTAACGATCTCCTAACCACGCTAGTGACCACTCCTGTAACACTTAGCCTGGGAGATCTGCTTAAGCAGCACCCTGCCCTATGGCAAGACCTTAAGCAGTGGGTCGAAGGATCACAAGAGCAGGTCATGGCAGACCCTCGAAACCAGGATGCAAAAACGCAACTGCCAAGTTTGACGCTGCACTCCGTGCCTAAATCCTTGCACATCAACGCCTTTTGGGAAGGCTCTGAGATGCACGCGGTCCTGCGGTCCTAGCCCTGGTGGGTGACACAACAAGAAAGGGAATCATAGACACGGGAGCTGGGGTTAGTGTGCTTAGCCACGCAGTGCTTTAGACTTGGGGAAACCCACCTGTTGAAGCTGCTAGGTTTAATGTCACGCGAGCAAACGGTATGAGAGTGAAGCCATTCAGGATACTGAAGAATTGGCCAGTGAAGATCGTAGGTGTCCAGTTCTCTGTCGACTTTATAGTCATGAAGGGAGTGGACTACGATGTCCTATTAGGCCAACCCTGGATGCGCAATGCTAGAGTCATCGAAGATTGGGGTAACGGCTTGATCTTCCTTGGCAATAGAACGGACGCCGTAAGAATAGAGATGGACACTTGGAAGACCACACCAGTTGACCTAGACACCATCTCTGCTATGCTCAAAGGAAACACTCAGATTAAGAAGCCCTATGGGCCCTTGACCAAGTATATCCCATGCCCAGAGGATGAGCGGGATTGGATGCACGTTCTTGCTACAATCGACCTGCCATTCTTAGACCATGAGGTGTATGAGCAAGCCATCAAAATGATCGGCAAGACCAACGAAGCACTCTCTACACCAGTCTGCATGATGGCAGCAAGCCTCCATGGAAAGCCTAAGCCCATCACCTTCCACATACCTTCCAACAAAAGGGAACTCTAGAGGATACTGGAATACCTAACGAACCGGCTAGCTGGCAACCTAGCTGCAAATTTCAAACCACTCCAGGATCTCTTAGAGGAATCCAAGTGGCAATGGACCAGGGTGCACGATTTGAACCTCATGTATAACTGGGCCCTAGTTCCTAACCAATGACATGAGGCATACCAAGCCCTAGGAGACGACGAGCAGTCGGATGACAAAGATTCCAGCGACGAATACGAAGACTGTCAATCCTTCAGTGAGAGCGAGTGTGAAGTAGATACCATAGAATACGACACTGAAGGACGAGAAATTGAGCAGATACGAGCAGATGCCAAGCCGCAGGGAAGGCAGGCCCTTAGAATAGAACAAGGAGTCATGCGTATGGAATGTGATCGCACTTGGTTGGAATGCATAGGAGCCATAGACCTCGAGCAAGCAGGCCTAGCCCAGCCAGGAACTACATCAATACTTAGGACAGAATCGCCATCTGAACTACGGCCACCAGGGGAGACCACCTCTTCTAGCGAAGATAGAGGGTTTGACTCTGAATCGGAAGTTACTTCGGACAGTGATCTAGAGATCCCTAGGCTGCCCATGACCAGACGCACCAAGGGGGACCTACCCGTTCACCTGAGGTGCAGATGATTAAGGCAGGAAAAGGCAAAGCAACCCAGGGATACACGATCAAAAGAACAGCGGAAGCCACAGGACCTCCCTAAATGCTTCACGAAATTCAAAAAAGGGGAGAGGGTAGTAGTTCTATTAGGTGTCAAACATCAAGGGCAAATGAGCGAACCAATCGAAGGACCAACCAAGGTCAAGGAGGTAGACCTAGCCCAGGAAGGGAAAACACCTCGACCAGTGTTCATTGCCAATGACTTGACTGGTGAAGAAGAAGCGAGTCTTGTTGCTCTCTTACGAGAATATATAGACATGTTTGCCTGGTCCTTAGAAGAGCTACGGAGGGTAGATCCGAGTGTTGTGACTCACAACATACCCATGACGTCGGACGCAACATTGGTCAAGCAGCGACCGTACCCTATGAATCCAAAACACGCTCATGCTGTCAAAGAGAAAATTGACAAGCTGATGAGAGCTGGAGTCATTTACGAAATTGAGCATACAGACTGGGTATCACCCATAGTCATTGTGATGAAGAAGAATGGAAAAATCCGAGTGTGCATCAATTACAAGAAGGTGAATGCTGCTACGAAGAGAGACAACTATCCAGTGCCGTACACCGAGCACATGCTTGAGAGGGTGGCAGGCAAGGAAGCCTACAGTTTTTTGGATGGCTTCTCGGGGTACAACCAGGTGCAAGTGCATCCTGCAGACAGGCACAAGACCGCCTTTGCCACAGAGTGGGGCGTCTTTGCATACATAGTCATGCCCTTCGGGTTGACCAATGCCCCCGCCACTTTTCAACATCTCATGTGCACTATCTTTAAGGACATGCTTCGCAAGGAGTTAGAAGTCTTTGTTGACGACCTGTGTGTCCATTCAACCTGGATCGAACACTTAGACAAACTCCGCGCAGTCTTTGAACGGTGTCGCTTATATCATCTCTCCTTGAACCCCATAAAGTGTCAGTTTTGGGTAAAGCACGGATGCATCTTAGGACACGTGGTGTCGAAGAATGGCATTGCCACTGACTTCTTAAAGGTCAGGGTTATTGTTGGCCTTCCACCCCCAATTAATTACAAGGGAGTTCAATGCTTCTTAGGCCATACAGGATACTATCGGTTGTTTGTACTAAACTACGCACTGATCGCCAGACCATTGTACAAGCTGTTGATTGTCTTCGAGTGGACCGAGGCATGCCAACGGGCATATGAAGAATTGAAAAAGGCTCTAACAACAGCACCAGTTCTACGAGCCCCAGATTGGACCATTACCTTCCACGTGCACATCGATGCTTCTAAGTTTGCCGTGGGGGCAGTGTTGTGCCAACCTGGTGAGCACAACTTAGATTATCCAGTGAGCTTTGCTAGCAGACAACTCACTGAGATGGAGATGAACTACTCGACAACAAAAAGAGAGGGACTAGCCATGGTGTTCGCTGTGAATAAATTCCGGCATTATCTATTGGCCACACCCTTCATCTTCTTTGTGGACCATCAAGCGCTGCTCTATTTAGCAAACAAAACTTGTGCTACAGGGCCCATAGCTCAATGGCTCCTCCTGCTCCTAGAGTTCGATTTCTCTATGGTAGTACGAAAGGGAAAATAGCATTACATGGCTGATCACATGTCACACATCCCCACAAGAGAAGCCGTTGGACAAGGCATCGTTGAGAGTTACCTGACGCCTACTTATTCCACTTGTCCAGCGAGAGAGATTTATTTAAGGCTGATCTAACGCCGTATTGGGCGGACGACATAGTCCAAGTGCTCAAGCACGGACTACCTGAGTGACCAATAGAAAAGGCCCGACTTAGGCGCTTGATCATGAAGATCTAGCCCTACCAGTTGATTGTAGGCCAACTCTATAGGCTGGGGCAAGACGGATTGCTGCGTAGGTGCGTGTGTGAGCATGAGATGCACGATGTGCTCTCGAAGGCGCACAGTGGCATTGCGGGAGGACACTTTAATGGAGACACGACAGCACAGAAGGTGCTGCAGTCTCAACTATGGTGGCCCACACTTTTCCACGATGCCATACGATTCGTCAAGCATTGTGACGAGTGCCAACGGACAAAAGTCCCGATTCGTAAAGATCAAATGGAGTTGACCCCAATTATTGCTCGCCAACCCTTCGAAAAATGGGGAATTGACTTCATAGGACCCATCAGTCCTGCGGCACAGTACTCACAAGCCAAGTACATCGTAGTGGCCACAGATTACCTCGTGAAATGGGCAGAGGCAAGAGCCACACGAAAAAACGACGCTAGGACGACTGCCAAGTTCTTATGGGAGCAAATGATCTCGCGCTTCGGTTGCTCCATCGAACTGGTTAGCGACCAAGGCACACACTTTATCAACGAAGTGATAGCACATCTCCTATCCACCTTTCTCATCATCCATCGCAAATCCTCACTATACTACCCTCAGGCTAATGGCCAGGCAGAATCAACTAACAAGATTCTTATCAGTGTCCTGACTAAAATAGTCTCAACCTCACGAAGCGACTGGGACAACAAGTTGATGGCAGCCTTGTGGGCCTACTGCACAGCTTATAAAACGGCTGTCGCCAAATCCCCTTTAGACTGACCTATGGGACTGAGGCAATTCTACCATTAGAATTCTTCATTCCTAGCCTAAGAATAGCACTTCAAGAATGATGGGAAGGGAAGGAGGCATGGACGCAACTCCTGGTTGAGCTGGAACGCCTATCAGAGACTCGTCTTCTAGCCACCCACGCGCTTATTTGCGAGAAAGCCCGACGCAAGAGCTAGTTTGACAAGCATGTCAAGCAACGCGAGTTTGAACAGGGTGACTTAGTGCTCCTTTACTCAGTGAAAGGGCATAAGAAAAAAATGAAATTCAGAGGTCTCGGACCCTTCAAGGTTCGTGCAATCAGCTGAACTGACAATGTCGAGCTTGAGACCCTAGACGGTGAAGGAATAGGCTTCTTCAATGGCAGTCGTGTCAAGAAGTACTTCCCCCCCACGTATCCTTTGCATGAGCCACCAATGTTAGGACCGTTAGTCAAAGTACGAGTAGCTACAATCACTGAAATCAACGAAGATGATGAGGAAGCTGTAGAACCCGCTTACCTCATTGTCACGGTCACTGCCAAGTAAACATGCGCTTTCAACGCCTTGATCGACGAGGGAGCAGACTTCAATGTCTTAACCCACAATCATTGGATCCAACTTGGCAAAACCATTACTTTAACCCACAACTGCCAAGTTAAACCCATATGGAGCTCAATCATACGCACTTCTTGGCTAGTGCAGAGTCACCGTTTCTATCGATTCTGAGACTGTTTCAATGCTTTTTTACGTGTTGCCAAGTGCTACAGATGCAGTCACGGAGTGACTGCTAGGGTGAACTTTCAAAAAGCAGACTCACTGCAATGTTGATTATGAGTCGCAGTGCATCCACCTAGCAATAGGCAACGTGCGCATTGTCACATCTTTTAGCAAGGGCTACGCGACGCCATCATCATCCGCAAAGCCACCGGTAGAAACATCCATAGGCAAGACTAAGGAGGGGGTAGCGCGGCTGCCACTCCCCGACTTCCATAAACCGCAGCCCACAGCGACCAAAGCAAGGGCCCAACAACGTCGCCTCCAGTGGGTGCCTAAATAGCTGCAACAACCGCCTAGGACTAGACGTGCCTATCCTCATAACACCCAACACTCTAAACCTAGAAGGCTAAGATGCAATCACAGGAAGAGCCGCGTGATTAAGCAAAGATAGGTCCCTAAAGCCCTCTTGCATGCGCAAGGCTACTATGAGGGAAATACCTCACTGTGGATCCCTAAGGCCCCCATGGCCAAAGGCACTAGTCGTACACCACCCTCAAGCTTGATCAGCCCACATCCCTTAACACTGCAAAACCAAAGGCCGCAGCGCTCTCCAGAGCCCCAACCATCTGACTCGTCTACGGCCCAAGCAAGTTGCACAAACCTATCGGCCCAAGCAATAGCCACACTGTCACAGGAGGCATCACCTGACCAAGTCAATCCGACTCCCCAAAGCAAAGCTGAATATAGCAGTCCATCTGTTAAGGCTGACCCTAATCCACCCATGTTCCAAGCAGTCCAACCGCAAGCTCAAGGAAACTTCCAACCGCCCATCTTCATTGTCAAAAACGTTTGTTCTGCCAAACCTCAACCACCTGTCGGCCTTATGCCCTCCTACAAACGAAAATCCTTTCTGGCGCTAGCCGCTGACCTTGTGGAGGACACCGGGGATGACGTAGTGGAATGCATTAAACAACTCGATGCCACCTTTGTATCTCTAGCCCTCAGCTACGACCGCTTGGACTTGGGTCTATTAGAAGAACCCTTTGCAACAGAAGTGCGCAATATACCTTGCTCTTGGGAGACTTTTGAATTCACATTTGCAAAAGCTTCTCGCTCTGCTGCTGAGTTGCTCAGTATAGCGAGATCTCCAAAGAGCAAGCCATTAAACAATGTCTTATCACGTCATACGATCCACGGATCACTTCTGCTATCACTGACCAAGAGATCGCAAGGTTATCCCACCTTGCTGACACTGGATCACCTTTCTTAAGGCAGTGGTATGCTCTTAGGTTGCAATGGGAAGTTGAAGGATGTCGCATAATGACCAACACCGAGCAACGCCAAGCCATCAAAACGGCAAAGTATGATCCCACTTACATCGTGCCTACCTCATATAGAGTGTTAACCACTCTTCGGGGCCGACCCATGGACGAGCGTATCAAGAGGCATCCCTACCTTGACCGCCTTTTAATGGAGGAAGAGCTCCACATCGTGAGTCGGGTCGACTCTGGTGACTTCCTCACAGATGTCCTCACATATGTCACACACGTAGGAATTCGACCCTTTGATCTAGACCGCACAACTCAACTGGAATACAATCCAAATTTCTATACTTGGCTCCTTCACAAGTAACTCCTACCCCAACATGCCGAAAGCCCCTAACCTTTTGACCCCCAATCCTAGGAAGGATTCTTTTCAAGATGGAAGGGGAGGGGGTATAGTGAAGGTGAAATGAATCAGATGGGAAATGAATCAAAAGGGATACCGTAAGTAAAGGTAGTGAAAAGCATAAGCATGTAGTATGGAAAAAACGGACGGGGTAGAAAAATGGGCAGGAAAAACTTTGAAGTAAAGGGCAAAAGTCCAAGTCTAAAAAGGAAAATCTACATGGCTTCCTAAGAAATTCATTCAAGAGTTTTTATTTTCACGCAACCAGCGAATTGATATATGTGGAAAATACTAATGAAAGTTACAATTTATGGCAGGAGCATAAAATGTCGCAGCAAGACCGCACCCATCGACTCCCATTCACAAACGAGAAAAGGGAGCAATATCGCATCCATCTAGAGAACCACGCCTTCAGCCAGCTCAAATTCTGAACCATCCACAACATAGAAGTCGTGGTGGCCAAGGAGGAAGCAGCCAGGAAGGTGGTGGAACAATGCAACCTCACAAAGTATCTTGAAAAATTCTCGCAGGAGCCGGACCACCTAAAGTGCGTGGAGTTCCTCAGAACATACAACCCAGACCAAGAAAGTGGTATTGTAACAGTGGGTATAGGAGAAGGTGCAAAGCAGGTACTGGTCCGGTTGGATCTAGCCTTGGTGGAGAAGGCTTTGGGATTGGTACCAAAGACGGAAAGGAAACAAAAAAAGGATGTTTATGCCATGCTGAAAATGAAGAAGGAAGGGGTGCTCACAAATGACGGCATAAGCATCCAAGACATCCCTGACACAGAGGCCAGGTTGCAGGCCAAGCTGATACATGTGCTCTTCTCCAGCCAGCGTTACAATTCCTTGATGCTTCGAATTAGTGTACCAGTGCTGGAGAATGTAGCAGCCCATACCCTAGACGAAGTAGATTGGAATGGGTACGTGCAAAAAATGATTGATCAAGCAGCCAAAGCACTGGCCCTAGGAAGTGTACCAGCAGGAGGAGAATCTTCGGCTTCTAAAGTTACGGAAAGAAAAAAAGCCTTTTCCAAAGCCTCCTTCATCGGGTATGGAGGAGTCTTGACTGCACTCATCTAGGAGGCAGTGAAGGAAGCACAGGAGGCGAAAGAAGGAGAAGGAGAAACGCCAGAGAGGTCGCCTCCTCACCAGGACAAAGATAGGTCCACCGACAGAACTGAAACAGAAGAAGAAGGGGAGGGACAGACTAGCAAAAAGACAACCAGGAAAACCAAGAAGAAGATGACGCAGAGGAAGAAGAAGGATGATGAAGGCAGAAAGAAGGAGAGAGAAGACTTGGAAAGGGCAAAGAAAGAGTCCCTAAAAGAAGCAAATGAGAGAGAGAGGATGAAGAAACAGGAGGAGGAGAAGGAAAAAGAAGAATTACAAAAAGTAAAGAAGGCGTCGAAACAAGAAGCAAAAGAGAAGAAAAGGAGGGAAAAAGAAGAAAAAGGGAAAAAGAAGGAAGAGCAGAGAAAAGCGGAGGAGGAAAGGAAGAGAAAAGCGGATGAGGAAGAGGAAGAGCTAGAAGTAAGGAGGAAGAGGACCTGGTGGAAGCCACCCACCAGTCCATCGAGCAACAGAGCCGAGCAGATGAACTGAGGAGCCTGAGCCCGCGTAAAGAAAAGAGGGGCCAGGGTCTAGCACGGAAGTGCCAGAGTTTGTGCCACCTCCAGTCCCTGAGGGCAAGGGCAAGGCCCCGATTCATCCGATTCCTACCCTCCTGGTGCCTTCCGCTGAACCCACCACCATCACCCCCAGCATCCCGACCAGTGCAGACGTGTCAAACTTCGTGGCGTGGATGCAGTATTTCATCAACAAAGAGATGGGCCAGGGACAGGAGCACAGAAACCACAGCCACAGGAGAGAAGAGGCCAGCTACGGATGCGGAGTCCAAGCAAGAGCCCAAAAGGTAGAAAGTCGAAGCCTCAACCTCGCCCATCCACACAACGATGACGCCATCAACTAATTACGACGAATACGTCGCCGAGCTACTCTCCCAAATGGAGAAAGCTAAGGAGGAACGCATGATAGCCGTGGCTGAGTTGGCAGCTGAGAAGGAATCAGTGGCCGCCTTCCAACTGGATAAAACAAGAATGATGGCCTTGCAGCAGAGGGAGATAACAGATCTCAGACAAGAAATGAAGGTTAAGGATGAGAGGGAGGAGCACTGGAGGCAGCAGCTCGAAAACGAGACACGGGAGCTAGTAAAAATGCAAAGAGAGCACAAGCTCCTAATAGTGCAATACCAGGAGCTTGCTGCGAAATCTGCTCAGATTGATGCACTTGTGGCTGAGCTGAATGCCAGGGATGAAGAAAGAAAACAAGGCATGAAGGAATAGCAGGAGGAAATCGAGCGCCTGACAGACCAACTAACCTCTGAAAAAGAAGAGCAAGAGAGGCTGGTCAGGGAATTGGAAGACTATGAGCAGAAACTTATGATGCTAACCCTAAAGTAGGGAGAGAGCTTGGAGGTGATGAACAAAAGAGTAGAGGATGGGCTGCGCACAATGAAAAGAGGGTGAAGACACTGGCGCGGCACCTTGCTCTCGCAGAAAAGGAGAAAATCATCGCAGAGAGCAAGGCAGAAGTAGCCCAAGTGGCCTTCAGCACTCAACAGAAGGCCTTCCTCGATACCATCTTGGACGCCACCCACGCAGCGCAAGGAGAGCCATTGGAGGTGATGCAGAGAAAGCTCGGCATGGCACGAAGAGCCCTACATGCTGGATTGCAGATGCCACCCTTACCTGCGGAGGTTAGGCTGAGCTTGGATGAGCAACGAAAATACCTATTGCTGGCCGGCCTAACCTCCCAGGAGATCGACGCCCTCGGATTCGAGGAAGAAGCAGCACATGCAGAATGCCAGGGGGAGGAAGCAAAACTGGAAATCGATATGAATCGATTCAGGGAGGATGTAGTCCCACAACCCCCCTCGCCGCAGTCTCAAGAGCCACCACAAGAGGACCCATCTGCGGAAAGAAAAGCCCCCTCTAGGGAAAGACGCAAAAAGCTGGTGGAGGAAGCCAAGAAAAAGCTGAGAGCCAAGCCAGCCGTGCTACCATCCGCACCTCTCCCACCGTGGCCTAATGATCTTCCCGCAGGATTCCACGTAGGACTGGTGTTGTGGGAGATATAGGAACTAGGAAAGGATCCATTCCCCTTTAGTTTCCTCCTACCCAACAATTTGCGGAGGGTCCTGCCGCTCAAGGTGATGGACGAGATAATCGCGGTCGGTGTGGCCGGTTGGGGCAAAGATGGCTAGAAGAGCAGGAAAAGACCCTGACCTCTTGGGGCACAGAAGCGGCCGACTACTACTGGCAAAATAAAGTTTTTGAATTTCCACACACTGTATAGGGCTACAAAAGCCAACCCCTGTGGAGGAGGCGAGTATGCGACATCAGCATGCTTGCCTGGATGGCATTTTGTAACACCCTGCCATTCGAGCGGAACAACCCTACCTACATGGCGTACCCTTGAAGGGTAGGGGTAGATTTTGATGCCACCCTCCACGAGCGGTACCACTTCCCTATTATTTATAACTCCATTGTAGCATCCTTCGAGCATGCCCTTCTTTTTACCGCCGAAAGCCTAGATGAGTCTATGATACACTTTCTTGCGGATTTCTCCTCATGTCTAGACCCCGCTTTTGTAACAACTTGTAATTATCTTAGGTTACTTAGGCTACTTCTTAAGCAGGACCCGACTCCACAAGAGCGTGGCCTACCTCCTCCTAACGCTATAGACAACTGCGCCATGGCTCGTCTTATGATGAGGGCTAGTCTCCTTCCCTCTTTTTGCCTAGCCCTCCTAGAAGATATGAACGACAGCCAATTCACTAGGTGCAATCACCCTTTCCTCTCCACCAGTTCTCTTCATGTCCGCATGAATCTGAAAGATTACATGCAAAGTCGTCAGTTTTTAAGCAAATCTATCCGACCCCGTTCTCCTCCTCATTCCGATTAAGACAATTAGGCCTATTTATCATTTCACAAAAAAAAAAAAGAGAAAGAAAAGAAAAGAAGAAGAGGAGGAGGAGAAAAAGAAAGAAGAGAAATGCACCACAGTCACTGCACCTAGGGTTTTCCCTAGCCCCCTCCCCACTTTACACTTAGGGCACATCAAGGGCAAGACCTTCAGACCTGTCACCCTAAGACTTGCATTGCACCTCCAACGACGCACGAACTGGGTCCTCAAGTGTGGGACGTTACCAAGGGCTTGCCCAAGGTTAGACCCATCCCCTAGTTCCACTGCCACGGGCACCACACACTACACGGAGAGGCAGACACACCCCTTAGGGAGTGCACAACTTTTCTTGCAGGTTGTGTTCGAGTTTCAAGAACTGGCTACTCCACTGAAGAGGATCACCCACGGCCTCCTTTAATGACCAAAACTTCTTTCCATGTGTGCCGGCATCCAGCCATCTGCCTGCTGATGGCTACCATGATTGAACCAAGTCAAGATAGATCTGCCATTGGCATAGATCTTGGAACCTCATCTTCCAAAGATGCATGCCCAACACCTCAAGATCTACGGATCGCTTATTAATTCCACAAGCCTGAATAATTTCAACTCAAAGATGAAGACCTTCAACTCAAAGATGAAGACCTTCAACTCAAAGACAAAGACCTTCAAATCAACGGCACAGATTTTCAATACAAAGACAAACCATATCTTTGTCAAGACAGAGTTCAGGGGGGGCTTCTCCAGAATAAATCCCTCCAATACCATCCTCCTAAGGGATTGCTTATTGCTTCAAGCGTTTCTGATGCTCAAGGGATGACTGGCTACATAACAGATGCCACAACTGTGTGAAAGATGCCGAGCATCTTCATGGAGCCTAAAGCACGCCGAAACCTCTCCTGGTCATCGTCATTAAAATCCATCAACTCTCATTCACACAACTACCTTGGAAGAGGTGTCATCCACCCACCAGTTCCGCCTCGCAGCAACCCTAACTAGCCACTACTTCCCATCGCAGTGCCATGGGACTGGCACTTGGCTAGGAGGGGGGTAATGTTACCATGTTTCCCGTAGCACAGAGGAGCGGAAAATGAAAAAAAGGGAAATAGTGAAAAAGGCGCCTTGACCGGTAACCAGACCCTGAAAAATTTAAAGATTCGGGCACGACCCTCAGAAAGTCTCAGTGTCGCCCCGAGGCGACAAAAGAGTAAAAGGCACACCATTAAATATGGGAGCGCTCCCGAATCCTTGTAAAAGAGCACCAGGCTCACTCCTATGCAAATTATATGCATTAGTTGGGAATAGGATGAAATTAGAGTGGTGGGAAATGGGAAAAAGGGCCCGGCCATGTAAAAAAGGGAAAAAGGGGATGACCGCCCAAAAGGGATTTAGGGTTTTGTATATAAAGTTGAAAAGTGAATGAGAAGCTCATTCTTTTGGTGTGTGGCAAAAAGAGTTTTCTTCTTCCTCTCTTCTTCTCTCCTTATTGCTTGTGTGTGCTCTTGAGAGAGGGAGTGTGAGGGAGTGAGTGTATGGGAGAGTGAGAGCTCAAGAGGGTGAAGCTCTTCACCATCTCCTCTCCTCTTCTTCTCTTCTCTTCTCTTGTGCGCGCGGCTATGGAGGATGAAGCTTGGATATGGAGGAGGCTTGAGGATGCTTGAGCTAGCATCAAGAATCGTGGAGCTACTGGAATGCAAGAGAGAGAAGGGTGCTCGATCACGTATCAAGGTAAGCTCACTACACTCGTAGGATCGACGGTGCGTCGTCTAGGTGAGAGATAGCCATTAGAGCTCGCTTGGAACGCTTGAATAATAAGCGGTCCGTGGGTCTTGGTTGTTGAGCGAAAGCTCCCACACCAAGGAATGAACTGTCCATAAACTTAGTGCAAAGAGCTGTCAAATGAAGATGACTGCTTGCATAAGCAGTGTAGAGTAAACTGTAATTGCAACATGCTGAAGATGGAATACATCAGTAAAGAAATCAATGTGAAAGAGGGGCAATCACTGATATAAGACAAAACTACAAGTGCCATGGAATAGCTCCAACTAGCAACGAGTGAATATGCGATTGATGTTGAGAACTGTCAAAGGATCAATGTGTTAGACTGAGATACATCCCATAAGCATAACCATCATGCATAGAGTGGATCTCATGGGTAATGGAAGAGACCAAAAAAAGTCACAATGGACTGAGCAATGCAACTAAATCTCAGTACATAACCAACCAAGATACATACATCAATGACAACATCACGAGACAAAGATAGGTGTCAGCCCAAAAGTAATGTCAAATCAACCCATTATGCATCAACTAATATACATGTGTGTGTGTGTGTGTGTGTGTGTGTGTGTGTGTGTGTGTGTGTGTGTGTGTGTGTGTGTGTGTGTGTGTGTGTGTGTGTGTGTGTGTGTGTGTGTGTGTTTGTGTGTGTGTGTGTGTGTGTGTACATGTCACCAAGTCCCACGGTCTCAGATCCTCAAACTCAACTATGTAATTAAATACTCAATGCAATATCCAAATGTTAAGAAGTGGCTCCCATTGGAATGAAAGTCACATGCTAGATGAGGAAAAAATGCTCAAAACATCATGTGGAAGATATACATCCAAGATCCAAGTAGCATATATCTAGGAGCATCCGACCCAAGTAACTTGCAAAGCACTTTTATTGGAGTATCAAATAACCGTATATAACATTGAATGACAGTTAATGTCAAGATTCGAAGCTCCAATCTCAGCTCAAAAGCAATCTGGAAGCATAACCAAGCATGTAATATGAACCGTAAGCATTGATACATCACCCCGAATAGTTGGTAAGCACCTACAAGCAATATGTATATGCTTTCACTGATAAAATAGCATTCATCCCTACTTATTATAGCAATAAAAAACGTCTATTCAACTGAGCAAAAGAGTGCTCAAATCAGTCCCATAGCATTCCAATACATTGATAATAACATCCCCAAATGATCTGGCATCAAATAAACATCCTAGGAACCATAAGTGACCTCTAGACAATGAATGAAGTACACTCCTGAATTGTACAACATCAAACTATCACAAACTATAAATCAACGGTTTCTAATCCTAAGAGCTCCAACTAACGCCCAATGCCGAATACAAGTGCCAGGAGATGTTGCCAATGATCACCAGGGATGCCAAGAGCACCAAGAGCCTGTTAGAGACCAGAGGAGAAGCAAGAAAGACTAGTACAAGAATAGGCACAGATCATGCTAATGTTGTTGTTGGTCTTGCTAGTGGTAATGATTGCCATTGAGCACTTTGTGAGGCTTAGGCAATGGTCTTGAAGCTCCAAAACAAGCCTCAAGTGGAGGGAGCAATTGGGAAAGAAGTGGGAGCAAGATTCATATCTCGGGAAGAAGAGGGCTGAATTGCCATGAAACCTTCAACCTGAAGCTTTTCTCGGACTGTAGTAAACTAAAGGGGAAGAGCTTCTCAATGCTAGTGCAATGGCTCTAATACCAATTGAAGGGATTGGGCCCTAAAGTGGAAGCACAGAGAGCGGAAGCAAGAGCTATGGTGGGAGGAGCAAGAGTGAGAGAGAGAGAGAGAGAGAGAGAGAGAGAGAGAGAGAGAGAGAGAGAAGATGTGGGAGCTCCAATAGTCACAATGTGTGATCAAACTTTGCTTTATTCAAATATCACTAAAAGAATAAAGAATGAAGTGATAGTGATGGGCATTCACTACCTACAATGTACAGGTGTGCGGGTACTATCAATGTAACTAATACATGGACGGCTAGGCACATGTGTCTTTACCCTCAACAATAGTTCAATGTTGTTGCCATTGACTCCGGTGTCTACTCATAGCACTAGTAGTTGCCTATGCAGGCTAGCAAATAAGCTTAGCGGCCATGTCTTTGCTTGTGGCTTGCAATTTGCTTTAGCCCCGAGACTTGATGAATGAGTGGTCATGGCTTGCACTTTACTCTAGCCCATGTGCTTGATGAAGTAATGATTCTTGTCAAAGCTAGCTAAGGGAGTATTCAAAGAGTGATATCCACCATTGGAGATGGATCCCAAGGGATGTAACCACTAGTGGAAGTTAAGTCATGTTGAAAATGGAAGGTAAACAGGCTAGAAACCAAAATAAAGTAGTTTGGAGGGTTGGAACTAGTAAACATAGCAAAGTATTGTTAAAAAGAGCATGTAGCTTGTTAAACGTAACAATATGCAACTGGGTGACAGCTCACAAAGGGTAGCTAGATGCTAATACCTATCATATTGGGTTTAAAGTTGATTTATAATTGTACTAATGTTAGTGGCATGTGCAACCTAATGCCATGTCTTGGCTAGAAAATGTTAAGATTTTTTTTGACAATTTTTAAACTTTAAAATTTATTAAGTATAAAAACTACTTTGATCAAAATTTACATTTGAAAGCTAAATATTAAACCAAACCAAAACAAATATATAAATAATTTGACACTCATGTCCCTTTGGTGATTAATAGCTTACATCATTGTTTATGGGAGATGTCATAAGCCTTGAACGCACAAGTCAATGTTGCCATAGGCTTATTGAAGATTTGAATATATTTTTATGATATTTACGTTCTTACTAAATTATTTCATGTTAAGAGATTGTTCAATAGCTCAAAATGTATTACTTTACTACTACTCAACTCAAGACAAAAACGCTACTAGAATTGACTTGATCCAATAGATGTCTCGATATTTTTAGGTCTCACAAAAGAAGGAAAATAATAATATTAGTCATTAAAGATCACTTGCAACAAGGGAGTTCAATATTGGTTGACAAGCATGATGCTTTTACTCGTGTATCCCCTTGGATATTGAGGTCCATTTTGAGACCAAACATTAACTAAGGTTGGGTTCATTAATGTTTGGAGAATGTAAGCATCTAGGGGCATGTTGCTAACATGCCAAAGATTAACTAGTTCAAAAATATGTCTGCTAGAGGTAAATGTGACTGACATGACCTGCCAGCTGCCCAAGGCATGCCAAACGTATATATTGTCACAAGCAAGATATGAACCAATGACATGCTGAATCCAACTCAATGGTCTTTCCATGTACCCCATTCATTCGGACCAATGTGAATTGCGCTTGTGCCCTTCAAGATCAAGTGTACCATGCCTACTTAGTTATTGAACCTTCAAAATGTTAATTTTAAAATCAAATTAATTTGATTCAAAGAGACCCTTGAAATGCTCATTCTATACACAAGAAGTTTTCAACATTTTCCCATGTGGGGAAAGGGGTTGTTTTTCCTTATTTCTTCCTATGGTGTTCAACATCATGAGCTTCTACTTGGGAGGCACCTAGGTTTAGTTGGGGGCATGGATTGCTAGTCCTAATCGTGGGGGATTGTTGGTCCCCATCCGGAGTTAGTAGCATGTTGCCCCAAATTGAACCTAGCTAGATTGTAGTGGGAGGCAACAAGCCCTTGCCTTAAAGTGAGCCTAGTTAGATATGCAATCCCTCCCTTGTAAAAGCTCATGATGCTATTGTAAATCCTAATATGGAAATTGTAATGGGAATATAAGGCTGGTTACACACTGCCATTTCTCGCCTAATCTGCAGCCAGTTGGTGGGCACAGGAAAAGTTGACTTGGGCAGCTTGTCCGCCACTTGTTTACACAATGGGAAACAGACACTTTTCCTTGTCAATAAGTGTGTGTCCATCTTCCGTCCGCAATCGTTTACACATCGGCCACCACCTATGCACTGGACACTTCTTGAAGCGCATGTGAATGAAGGGACGCTATGGATGTAGATCATCATTCTCATCATTATTATTATTAGAATACTTGATTAAACACTTTAAACCAACTAATAAAATATTTTAAAAATCATTAATAAAAATAAAAGCATTATAAAAATTTTAAAAATTAATTGTAATATTTCCATGCAATTAAAAGCTAGTTAGTTAGTCAATGAATAAGCTAATAAGATTACTAACTAAAGACTAATTAAAGTAAAAACTAACTAACGTTAATAAATAATTATTTTTATTTAATTATAATTATATATATATATATATATATATATATATAAACTGAGAGTCATAATTTGATATTTTTCTCAGATTGACAAGGACCGTAGCCACCTTTCACGGAAGTTACAACATGAACGAGAGTTATGAGCCATATTAATCACTAGTGTTAATGTGTATAGTATGGATGGTCCAAAAATATTAGATTTTTGGGCAAAAATTAGCATATTTTAGATACTCAGCCAGAACCCTTCTTCTCTTGTTTAGCTATAAATATGAGGCATGGGAGGCACAAGGAAGGACAAGGAGACCCCAAGAGACTGCGAAAAAGAGAGAGAGAGAGAGAGAGAGAGAGGAGTTACCCCGAGAGGCTGCAAGGGAGAGAGTTATCTCAATTCTCCATATCTCGGTCTTCGATTAAGCCATATTCTCTTACGCTCTCCCATCTCAAATCCATTCCTCCTTCCTTATCCCTCAAATCTACCTGCGGACTATGGCCCCCAAGCGAAGAATGTCGCATGCGGATGGCAATCCTACAACCAACAATGAAGCTTTGGGCGAAAGCATCACTGTCAATCCAACTGCGATACCGGTCATAAGTAATGTATTTCCAAATTGATAGTCGTGAAATCCTAGTCGGGGTTGGGCTTGATGCAACAACAACTTTAGGGCAAACGAAGAGTTCAAGGATTAGGAAACCCTACTTCGAAGGAAAGACTGATGCTTTTGTACTTGCTGGGAAGAAGGCTGGGTTAATGATCTATGTAAGTGATTAATAGAACTTATGTCTTGTATAGTGTTTGAAACAGTAATATATGCCTTAGCGGAAAGAAGGGTATGTTAAGTAAATTTTACATGGAATCACTTAGATCCCAAGGGGGAGAGCAAATACGTGATGGAAAGGTTATCGTGACTATTCTTGCAATGTTTGGAAAAGGATATCATTATTTTTGTTAATTGATCAAACAATATCCTAAATGCTTTTGCATTAAATTGATTGTTGGGATGTGATTTGGATTATTATTCCAAGTGCTTGTGTTTGATGGTGAATACATGGCAGGGGTATGTGATGACAAGTTGCCATGGGAATAAAGGAATGTTCTCTTGGAAGATGATATTAGGCTGATTGCCTTGATTGTGCTTGATTCTTAATTGGATTAATTAAGGAATGATATTTTGTGCGGGTGGATCATCTCCAAGGTCACACCAAATTTCAACCCGAGAGGGCACCACTTGATTACGGGGCCGAAGGACGAGTGGTAAAAAGGCCAACCACGGAAGTTGTATCTCACTCCTAGGTTTCTTGGGGTTAGTGGAGCTCTGGATACCCCTTGCCTAATCTAGAACAGAGTTGTAGACTGCTGTGAGCCCAACGTCTAGGGTGTTGGATGGTCCTATTCTAGATAATGGATGAAAATTATGGTGCCATGTGATTTGGATCGGGTACTTCTGTGTTGGACAAAAGGGATGCATAATTTCTCATATATGGGTAGGAGACAAAGATTAACTTGAAGATAAGTTAAGGAACTTGTTTAACAAAAAGACTGCTTGCTCTGTTTTCGTGTCAGTGCTGTAAATTACGCGAACGAACCTGTTCCCTAAAAGGCTTAATTAAGGAAGCTAATTTTAAATGTTACACATAATTGTGGTAGGATCTAATTAAAAAACTAAAGCTATCAAGGAAAGCAGGTACATTCGGTATTGAGAATACCCCAATAAATCCTACTCTTATACCTACAATTAATTTTTTTAATATAAGTTGCATTAGTTTTCAAGCCAAGTGCTTATGTGACTAGAGTAGCACAACGAAAGCGTAGTGGGCCCATAACCCACATATTCCAAAATGATACCCCCGATTTCTCTCGAGATGAGGACATCTTGATTTCTCTAAGGGGAGGAGGATGTAATATTTCCACGCAATTAAAAGCTATTTGGTTAGTTCAAAAGTTAGTCAGTCAATTAATAAGTTAGTAAGATTACTAACTAAAGAGTAACTAAAGTAAAAATTAACTAATGTTAATAACTACTTATTTTTATTTATTTATTTATTTAATTAATTTTATATATATATATATATATATATTTATATATATATATATATATATATATATATATATATATATATATATGTATGTATATGTATATGTATATAAAATGAGAGTCATAATTTGATATTTTTCTCGGATTGACAAGGACCATAGCCACCTTTCACAGAAGTTACAACATTAACGAGAGTTATGAGCCATATTAATCACTAGTGTTAATGTGTATAGTATGGATGGTCCAAAAATATTAGATTTTTGGGCAAAAACTAGCATATTTTAGATATTATCCTAAAAATATATGGAGATTTTTAGAACTAGATGTCTTTTTTTTTTAAGGCAAGTGATGTTTTAGCTAGTTTTGGAGATTTCATAAAAAGGAAAAAAAAAAAGAGAGATTGGCGAAATTGCACGCACCACGATCGCAATTTGCAGGCAGTAGACAACACTTCGAACATGAAGAAAAAGGAGTGATTTGAAATATTTCTAAACAATTGTATTGGGATTTTACCCCCTTTTAGGAGCCAATGGAACCATTAGATTTATGATTTGAGTATTAGATCACAGATTTTTCCAAGATCCCCTCCACAAAGAGCTCTTCCTCTCAGCCAGAACCCTTCTTCTCTTATTTAGCTATAAATATAAGGCATCGAAGACACAAGGAAGGACAAGGAGACCCCCAGAGGCTATGAAAGAGAGAGAGAGAGAGAGACTCCATATCTTGGTCTTTGACTAAGCCATCTTCTCTTACGCTCTCCCATCTCAAATCCATTCCTCCTTCCTTATCCCTCAAATCTACTTACGAAGGATGGCCCCCAAGCAAAGAATATCGCATATGGATGGCAATCCTACAACCAACAACGAAGCTTTGAGCGAAGGCATCACTGTCAATCAACTGCGGTACCAGTCATAAATAATGTATTTCTAAATTGATAGATGCTTACTTTGATTCTCATATGAGATATGTTAGGCCCCATACTATGATGCACGAGAATAAGTCATCGAAAATGATAAATTTCATCTCACATATTCGAAAGATGGAGTTTGCAAAGTCCATGTATCAAGAGAAGTTAATTGTACCTAGATACTATGCGACAACCCGCACATAGCATAGTAGCATTCCAAGGTATTGTCGACTCTCCTTTTCATGAAAATAATAGATGGGTAATTCCCCACACTGAAAGTATGTTGTAGCTTGTATGCTTTTGAATCAGAAGCTACAACAAAAGCAGTCAGAGTATGATGCATTAGAATTGGATCTTGGGGTTAAAATTGCAGATATGCAACAGATGTTGGATAGAAACAAAATGTCTACTGCACTTTTTGAAAAATAGACTAGTGAACTTAGGATTCAATGCTTGGAGGAGATGCAGTCTTTTATGGGGAAACATGTTCAACTTCAAGTTGATTATTAAATATTATTGGAGAGATTTCAACCATTGCAGGGAGTGGAAAAGTAAAATTTGAGCAAAGTTGAAGTTCAAGTGGATGCTTCAGTGATATTGAAGTCTGACTTTGAGGATATTAGAAATGCATTGGTGGATGAGGTCAAAGTTGCATGGCAAATGGTTGCAGATAGGTTTGATGGTATGATTTCTCGGCCTTATTATGTGCTTAAAAATGTATTTGTGTTAGCAGATTACGAGGATCTCATGCATGAGAGAAATGCTTTGAGATTGAAAGTGGAAGAATCGGAGACAAAATGCATGGATGTAAATGCAAGGTTGGAGAAGGCTTTGGATGCAAAAAGGGCAAGTGAAGAGCATGTGGCTTTTTTGTTGCAACACAGAGATTTTCGGTCTCATAAGCATGATTCTGTCATTAAGGAGGTGGTTCACAAACTTCATCAAGATTTTTCTGTCATGGATCATGGGATACTTCAGAATCATGATGTTGGTGCTGTGGCATGTAAGATATCTTCATGTGCAAACATTGTTTTATATACTCCTAGATCTGTCTAGTTGCTTTGGATGTAGTTTTGTTTTGTTCATTACATTTTTAATGATCCCACTGACTCTTAGAACCAATTATGCAACTGCATAAGAGGATTATGAGTATCCTAGAGGGGCTTTACTCATGATACCTTAGTGTGGCTTGTCAAGGGGTGCAAGGCCTCTAGCAAGGCATAATTGTGTTCTCTGAGTAGTTCTTTATTATATTTAGTTTTCATATGATCAGTCAGTCATCTACATGCTTGTGGGTTTGAGTCATGACTGGCCTAGTCAATGGGCTATGCCAGGTGTTAGGACTTGAACTTCATCGTATATTTCATACTATTTTACACCTTAGTATTAGTATGCATGTAGTCTTTTGGATCAGCATATGTAAAACAGCCTTTATCTTTCATATGATGTTTCACCTGAAAGTTAGGGCACAAGTTAAAAATGACAGGTAGTTGTATTCGAGCAATTGCTTTTTGATCAAGAATGGACTAGACTGAGTACAGCGCCCAGAACTAGCGGCTGATGTTTGATCATATTATCTTCTATTTATCTCTTGAATGTTATTGTGATTCTCTTTCAAATTGTTCAATCGATGGTGGCTATGGAAATAAGAAATAGGAAATTGTGCCATAACCAAGGGTGGACTACGTGGGTATAGTCTAATTGTAGAATCACTAGTGTATCCTCATATTGGTTGCCTAACCTACCAGTGAGTAATATCTTGCCACATCACCAAGGCACGCAGTGGATGCCAACTCTAAACTTTCAACCATTGCATTTGAGATTGAATTCTTATACAATGCATTGTAAGCTCCTCTAGCATCTCCAAAAAAACTCTAATTTTTTAAAATAAGATATAAAAAAAAGTTTGATTATGAGGGCTATAAACAACAATAATGATAAGATAATTTAGAATAAGGATAATAATTCGGACCAACTCCCTCCTCCTTTTGGCCTGTCGCAATCGTAATCTTTGTAGACCTTGATTATAGTAGCAATCTTCTTATCCCAACCTAGAATTGGATCCTCGATTGCACCCTTGGGTAGACTAAATTTCTACAACTAGATTCTTAGTTGCCATGTTGGAGAGAGAGGAGCAATTTAGCTTAAAGAGGGGTATCCCTTTCAAAGCTTGTGATTACCTTGTCTATCATACCTAGGTCAATCCACCAATCCCTACCAAAAATGTATGCTCTCTCAAGGTGTGTTGCTCTCTAGCAGGTAGCAATGTGCTTGTTCCACTAAGTGAATTGCTATGAGTGATCTTCTTTATAATTATTGGCCAGGTATACTATGTTATGCATTCTTTGAAAGAAGTTCCAAGCTTCTAACTCAACTCCATGCAAACTCTCCCCTTCATGACATTAGTCAGCCTCTTTAAGACCATATCCTAGTCCCTATAAAAGAAAGGTCCCATAAGTAAATGGAAATCCAACCCCTTTATGTTAATAATGATTCCAACATGCTTCCCATACTAGTAATTGCATAAAGTCGACCTTAAAATAGATTCATGGAAAATCACGTACCTCCACTCCCCCTCATAGGGGCATCGATGAAACATTCATTACCCAACAAGGCTAGATTGATTTGAGGGCTGCATTTAACCTTCTAGATGATGAAGGATATTCAACCTATATTGAATGTATAAGGTCTTACCACTTTTTTTATTGTTTGTAGAACAAATTCCAAACTCCAATAGCAAATATTGATTTTATACATGATTCAAGGACTAAGGAGTACCCCCAAACCTTTTGGCAAGGAATACACATTAATGAAGCTTTGTGCACATCTGGCAAGATTTAACTATCTCTATCTTCTCTTTACTTATATTCCTTACCTTCTTCTCCCTAATTATCCATTCTTCTATGGAGGAAGGTTCTCCTTATTGGCAACAAGGACTTCTCTTTTTCCTATAGTATCTTTGGGTGGATGGATCACCTTTCCTAAACTTAGACCAACACTAGTATTAGAATCTTTAGGGCATAGTGAGTGCCTACTCGCATTAGGGGTAGGCACCTCTTTTCCTCCTTATTTTGTTGAGAGGTCTTAGTGTCTAGAGATGCAATAAGGGCCGCCACTTTGTTGTCTTCTCAGTGTTTTGCCTTGTCAAGACATTCCCTTGCAAAATGACCAACTTTGTGGCAAAGGTAACATGCATTCAAAAAAAGGGGGAGAATTTAACCTCACACAAAAGCTCAAAGCATTTATGCTCTATGTTGAACTTCAAGCGGCTCCACCCTATGGTCACAGAGAATACAAACCCTAGATCCTTGTAGAGGGGGAAAATATAACACTTTCCCAAGTGTGTTTGCAATTTCCTTGATGTTGGCATAAAAAATGGCTTGCAAACCCAAAAATGCCCACACTAGGCATCTTGAGCCCAAGCTAGCAAAAGTGGCCATATTGTTCCAACTATTTATGTACTATATCATCGTTATCTTAAAAATGTTTTTCCACTTTCAAGTATTGAAAGTATTTAAGGAAAATAAGGATGAATTGGTACAACTCGTGTACAATGCATTGCCAAATGTGCCTGTAATTGGCCAATAATATATTGAGTATTTATTCTAAAGAAGATTGACATGTGCATTCCTCTATCAAATGAAAAATTAAGTGCTCACAATAAATTCATATGGATTGCATATTGTTCACTAACCTTATTACATGAATGATGCAATGCAACTTTTTTTATGTAATGCACAAATGTGTAGTATAAAATGTTTTGAACATTTATTATAGATACTATGATTAAAATATTACAATATTGATAAACCTTTAAAGTAAAAAGTAGATCCTTCATGATTATCCATGTGGTTTTTATTTAATGTGATGCATTGCAACGATATTTTATTAAGATTCGATGGATAACCCATGTCAAGCGCACATATTGGCACCCCCCCCCCCAAAAAAAAAGAGTCACTCAACTGAGATTAGCCAGATTCAAACTTGTCAATGACACATGCAACCTACCTAGTAATACCACCAACAGAGCTCTCACTAAGAGGTTGATTATCCATGTGTTACAAGTGCATCAATTTATAAAAAGCAATGAAAATTGTACAATAAAATGCAATGGGTATGCTTGCAATACTTTGACAAGTTTGCACTTTGATAGCTTTCAAGTTTCATGTGCTTACACCTAGTAAAATATTCACATATGCTATAATAATGTTAATTAGAGCTAAATTTTGTGTTAAGAACACTTACAAGTCAACCATATCAAAGTAAGAAACCTTTGTATAACATTGCTCTTTGCATTTACAAATACACATGATGATGAAAAGAAGGAATTAAAAACACATGTAACAAAAGGGTTTAGAGATGGGCCATGTATGTGAGATTGTTTTTCCTAATTGCATGAGTGCCTCTCATATGATATCATTGCTAGGGAAAGTTTTTTTAGATTAAAATGCGCATATACTTAAATCACAATGTAAGTGCACTCAATAAAAGAAACATTTGGCTAGTGCATTGAGAGCTAAAACCTTGACCTTGAGCACCCAATTAGACCATTAATCTTTGGATTTGAAGTGTATTCACAAAAACAAATTAAATGATAGAATGACATACTTAGAGAATTGAGACCGCAACTATGTAGATGTTTTGTGTGTGTTTTTAGACTTCGTGTAGTATAGCACATGCACACACACACACACCCTCCCTCATATATATATATATATATATATATATATATATATATATATATATATATATATATATATATATATATATATATATATATATATATATATATATATATATATATATATATATATATATATATATATATATATATAGAGAGAGAGAGAGAGAGAGAGAGAGTGTGTGTGTGTGTGTGTGTGTGTGTGTGTGTTCATTATATGGTTGCAATAGCTCATATTCTCGTTATATGCTTTAGTTTGTATATAAATTATTTAGTGTTTGCAATATTACTGTGTAAGAAAGATGATGCAAGATGCCAAATTTTAGGAATGTATGATAAGACATCAATGTAGACCCAACAACACACGCTAGGGCAGACTACTTATAGTTTATGGGTGAAAAAGAGCAATAAGGAGGCTTGTTATCTCTTGGTAGATGCCCTTTCTCTTGACACAAAATGCCTAAGCCTAGAACAATGGGGCAAGGATGTCTTAAAATTATACAACTAGAGAAATACCTCACAAATGGAATAGCCATTAGTGCCCCTCACCTTGCTAGGATTAGTTCATGTATATGCACTTAAGTAGTACCTATAGCCAACCAAGAGGTGGGATTAGACTTACAAATCAAATAATTACTTATCTTTAATGTGGAAGTCATCCATAGCAAATATAACTAATTGACAAACATACAAAACTTTGGCATCTATTACTACGCTTGTTGTTTTTACATATAAAATATTTATATGAAATTATTTTAATTGTGCTTTCTATGGACCATTAGTGGTGATAAAGCTATGCAAACCAAATAAAACCACCATCTTGAGTTATCATTTGGAATGTTTGTTTCAAATATATTCAATTGAGACTTAACAATGTAGCTTGCCTAATAGATGATAGAGGCTTGATGGTTATCATCCAAATGAACATTACAACCTCCATGCATATTTTAAACATGCATCTTAATTGAGTGTGGCAACTTGCATGCTTAGATTGAATATATCCTTGAATTAAAAATTTATAGCAGTCATAATAAACTTGCTCGTGCAAAGGAATGATGAAACATGCACCCATAAATGCTCCATGATTGAGTATTGTTTGACGTTGTAAGAAAGGGGTAAAAACCTCTGTGTAGTAGTACTTCATTAAAACAGTGTCATTCATACTTTTAGGATGGGGGTGCTAATGAAATTGCCAACATGTTCTTTTATTCTTAACATAATCAATTGATAAAAGAAAGTAGACTCAAACCATAATACATATGGCTCACTGAAAGAAACCTAAAGAAGCAATCCCATCTTAAAACTTTTAAGTACATCATTAAAAGAGCATCATTCACACTTTTAAGCAAGGGGTGCTAATGAAATTGCCAATGTGTTCTTTTACTGTTAGCATGATCAAGTGATAAAAGAAAGTAGATTCAGACCATGACACATATGGCTTGTTGAGAGAAACCTAAAGAAGTAACTCCATCTTCACACTATTGTATATAAACCAAGGAGTAAGGTTTCTACATGCAACCAAGCACATTCACCATGATCTCTCATATAGTTAGTCAAGTGTTCAATTGTTCCATGCCTTTTCCAACCAATCCTTGCCAAGCTTGTTTAGGTGTATCCATGTCATCTCCACTAGTATTCAACATTTTATATTGCATGTATGATGCATCATGCCAATAGTTTGACCAACATCTCTTGCTAGCATGTATATTTCACACAATCTCCATACTAATAGTAACTCTTCCACATCTACTCTATTCGTCATGTTTTACGCTTGACAAATCAATTTTTACACTTGTGTGGTCATTTTAATCCACATAAATTTACATTTTGATCTAACTACTTCCTCAAATTTGTTTTCGTATCATACTTCGCTTACTATCCAATGATTTCTAGTAGTGATGAATGGAAATTACTAGATTTATGAACTACATATCACAGAATTTAATGAGTCACGTGGTCGGGTTCTTAAGTCCAACTACTTATCCTAGATTAACCTTGGCTTTGGTGAGATTTCTTACCATATCTAATCTTCTCATTGATAACGATGGGATAGCATGATAATGCTTCCCTATGTCACCTTAACCTTCTATATAGTCATATCTTGAAGAATCATAGAGCTTTAAGTCCATCAAAAGCTAGTCTATTTAAATAATCTCAATAAAAAAGCAACGCTTTTCCCAAAGAACACATAATATGATAGATAGCATTAGCAATCTGTTATTTAGTATTTCAATATCACTTGAATAGGTCCTTTAGGGAATATTCAGTTTATAAAGGTATACAGCTATAGAGTATACAATCATAAGCTAAGGAGATATTGTAGATAGAACCAATCATAAGTTGATCTTGTTGTTTCCCACATCAAATTTTATGTGTGGGAAGTGGTGACATGCTTTTATTAACCATTTTAGAGCATCCAAAAACTACAATGTCTTTTTTACAAGGAAAATAACATACAAAACCATAAACTGGACATTATGGATATTGTTGCACAATTATGTTAATTTCAAGTAACGTTCATGCAATATATGCGCATTGTAAGGCACAACATGTTTTTGTGTGAGCACAATACTCGAGTTTGTGGTTTTACTATTAATTTAAATTTTGTTTTTTGGATTAATGCCAAACAACTAAGCAGGGAGGTCTATTAGAGCTTTGGATTTCATTAATGGATAAACATTGGATTTCATACATATCCCATCAATGGGATGTTTTCAAATATTGCTAGATTAAATTAGGGCCAACAACATTGAATGGTAATTGCCAGGAAATCCTTGATCCTAATATTGTTGTTGTGTTGGGATCGAAAATATAAGTTATTTTTAGTGAAGGAATTGAGGTTATTACCTATGATTTGGAGGACATAACATGAAGGAGCACTTAGTGGGTTCCAATTGGGTAGAGGGATTAGAGCCACACCCACCAAGGGAGAGCCATGAGGAATCCCTCTAAAGGAAGGTATTGTTTCTATTTAGCAAGAATTGAACACACGACCTTTTGGCCATAGACTCAAGCCTTAGCTATCTAAACTCCCACTTTGGAGACTGGAATAAAGATGCCTCGAGTTTAACAATAGCTCAATGATAGTTCCAAATTAATCAAAAGCCATTCATATTGATTATGTAGGACAATGACCAATAAAGAATTCAAACAAAGGGAAAATAAGGGATATGCATTTAAAGTAGGGTCTTAGAAGTTTAGACCCACCTCTAACTCAACCCATGTATGACTTCAACTATTTTGAAGATTAAACACATTGGCTCAATACTTATTCTAGTGCACATTACTAACTTATTTGCATGAGCATTGTTGCTTTTGTGTAGAGGTTACTTATTGATGTATTTACTTATACTTAATATTTCGTATAAATATATGTTTTCTCCTTGTCATGATACTTAGCCTTTTCTAAGTATTGTAGCATCTTTTTGTGCTAACTCCAACAATTGTTTTCTTATAGTACAATAAATGCAATGCCAAAATCACATGATGCTCAATAGAAAAAACATTAAGCTATTTTGATAACCCATTATCAATATTCAAATAACTTCGTTTTGTTTTATAAAGCATCTCTTTGTGAGTTGTTCTTGTGGTTTTAAAGATGAATGGCCTCACTCTTAGTATGGGTAAGTAAGGACATTTAATTTAAAAACCCCTTTGAATGCATATTTTCATTTTAGATAAAAGCGTGTAGCTATGGATAAGAAGTAGAGTTAATGAAGTGCTCATGATGTATAAGAAGGATAGAGCTCTAGCTATTTTTAAGAAATTTCTTAATAGTAGATCCGAGTGTCTATTTAGGGCAAGCAAGAAACAATGAAATATTATTTATGTTTTTAGGAATATAGATGTTGTGTAAAAGGAGACAATCTTGGGTTTTAAACACAAAACATGTTGAGCAAGTGTAGAGAGATTGAAGATAGGATCCTAAAGTTATCAAGGGAAGGATTTTGTGTATGTATCCTTCTAATTTGCAAGATATATACTTTAAATAGACCAATCTAGAACTATATTTTACACAACAAAAATCAAAAGCCAAAAATTGGCTATGGTCCTATCATACATTAGGAGTTATAAACAAAGAATAGAGAATATAATATGAATAAGACCTATGTTCCTTCCAAAACAAGGAAGTGATAAGTAATTAGACAAGTTAAAATAAAGGGATGAAAATGAGTGAAAAGCATTCCATGACAAAGAAGGTGCCCAAGAAGACAGAACTAGATCTCGACTTATAAGAGCACAATCATAAGATGCTACATGTGGAACTAATGATTATGACCATCTATCTAAATTTTTAAGAAAAAGGAAAAATAATGTGAAAGTCACAAAATGACTCCAAAGAATTAAAAGCTGTCGATATTGCCATTGAATATTACTATGTAAGCAATTCAAGGCTAATATCTATTGACCATAATGACTTTAGCTTAATAACAAGCATATTGTACCCATGTCTTGCTTTATTGGCAAAATCAAACTTAAAGTGCACACTTAATGTGAGAGAGAGAGAGAGAGAGAGAGAGAGAGAGAGAGAGAGAGAGAGAGAGAGAGAGAGAGAGAGAGAGAGAGAGAGAGAGAGAGAGAGAGAGAGAGAGAGAGAGAGAGAGAGAGAGAGAGAGAGTGTGTGTGTGTGTGTGTGTGTGTGTGTGTGTGCACATGCCCGTGCATGTGTGTATGTTTGTTTTCTTGTTAAAAACATGATACATGAGAATTGTGTGATGCTTTATGGGATTTTCCATCTTTAGTTCTCAACGTGCTAATAAAGATAATGATAATTGCATGCTTTCAAAAGAATGTCATAAAATCTTATAAACCATGAAAATAATATAGAGTTTAACTTTTCTCAATTACCAAGTGTTCCTAATGTGTATTAGCTCACACTAATGTTCACACACACACACACACACACACACACACACACACACTCTCTCTCTCTCTCTCTCTCTCTCTCTCTCTCTCTCTCTCTCTCTCTCTCTCTCTCTCTCTCAGAAGAAGAAGAAGAAGAAGAAGCTTGGTACCAAGTTTGAAGTTTTAACTAGGATTGCCTTGAGACATTATGAATTGGATCAATATCATTATTCTTTTGAGAGGGGTTTGGAATGAGTTATCTTGTGAGGAAAGGAAAAATTAGTTAAGAAATTAGGAAATACGCATGGTTAGTGGCAATGTAGGATGAGGGCATCATGCACCTTATTCCCAATAATTATCCTAAAATGCTTAAAATTGGGTTTGGTCAAATGATAAGATGTTTAAGAGGAGTTTGAACTTGTAACAAGACTTAATTATTAGGGTTCATGATTTGCAAGATCCTCCTAGCCTCATTGCTCTCCATAGTGTACCACTTTGTCTACTATGCCGAGGGAAGGTGACAAATTCCATGTGACCTATCCACATCCCCCAAGGTCATATTATAGTCTCCCAAAAGCATTGCATTTCCTTAACTTAATTTAGATTAGAGCCACCCTCATTGCCTAGCCCTCTCAATTGAGATATTGGAGGCTTAGATTGACTCAAAGTCTTTTCCACAAATAGCCACCTCAACCATTTCCATGTTGCCATCTCTCCTTGACCACACTTGCATAGGCAAAAGTGTGTCCTTGATAAAGAGCAAGCATCCCCAATAGTCTCATAGCCAATAACTTAAAAGATTTCTATGTTGGAGCTTAACTTTGTTTGTTGCAAAAATGTGATGATGTCTCAACTTTCACCAACTCACAAGGGATACAAAAACTTGCTTCCTCCTCTCTAGACCTAATCGCATCACATTCCCATGAAACCATTGTCGACTTTTGTGAAACTTCCTCCATGCTAGTGGATTTGATCCACATCCACAAACCTTCCATCACGCTCTAAGACTCCATAAAGATTCTAATCAATCAAATGGGCTCATGCCAAATTTTGAGAGAGACCTTGTGCTTCCCCTAATTAAGGTGTGGCTTGCGCTCTCATTGCCTTTGGTCACCTACCATTCATCATTCTAGACTTTGGGCTTATTGGCATCAGTCTCTTGCAACAACTTCATTTTGCCATTATTCTTAGGCTTCTCCTTGTGTTCATTGTTCCTATAATAAGTTAAAGCTTTAGAAGTTATAGGACCTTAAACTTTAAGATCCTCCTTTTGCTTGCCTCCTTGGTTTGTAGGGTTTTCCTCTTGCCTTGTTGGAGCTTGGTTCCTCTTGCACAAATAGTGGGAGTAAAGGAAGAGTGTGAACTAGACATTGATCATAAGCTCCATGTTGTTGGCATCAAGTACATATATAATTGAATTGTTTCCATAAAATGCATGCTCAAAATTTTGCTTGAGAACACCCCAAGAGGATTGCAACAAGTTAGGCATATGGTAGCTCCCTTGTAGGAGTTGATGATGCTCTTGAAGCTTGAGAATGGAGATTCAATGCAAGGCATGTATGATGTGCTAGGTAATGGGGGTGTGGACTCAAATTTGAAGGGTTGCTCAACTTTTCATTTGGAAGGGCTTTGAGGAGGTATGCTTTTCATCTTAAAGAGATTGGAAGGGGTATAACTATTTTTCTAAATTCACTACTTACTCATATGAAATGTAATACATTTGAAGCCCCCTATCCAACTAGAAGGGTGAAAACCCCTTTGAGAGCTCATGCACATAAGCTTCAAACTTTTACCAAGAGATTGGAAGGGGTATAACTATTTTTCTAAATTCACTACTTACTCGTATGAAATGTAATACATTTGAAGCCCCCTATCTAACTAGAAGGGTGAAAACCCCTTTGAGAGCTCATGCACATGAGCTTCAAAACTTTTACCATTGTTGATTAGATTGATGTGGTAGTGGAATATTCAAGTACTTACAATAAACCAAGCCTTTCCCTACAAGCACAGAGAAGTTTTGCGGTAAGCAAAGCTACCACAATTCATGCATGCATTGAGCAAACGTGTAGCTTACTTATTTGTTCATGTTGTTTTTGTTGTTAGCTTTTTGTGAGATCAGGATGGTTGCATTGATTTGCAGGTGCATGCACTTGCTTTTTGATTACTATGTACCTTTGAGAGTCTACGATAATGAATGCTTTGAGCAATGGAGGGTGTGTGGCAACCTTCAAAGGGAGTAGCTTCCTTGGAGAAGCTAAAGGGTGATGTTGTGAGACAAGTGGGGAAAGTCTACACTAATTACTTGTGGTTATTGTCGCGTTAGGTGTTGAGTGTGGTAGGCTACAGGTGATGAGTTCCTTCGAAGTGGCCTGTTTGGCGCTAGGAGCTGAGCTGGCAGAAGCTTAGGGTGAGGATTCGGGAAAAGAGAGAGAGGGGGGGGGGGGGGGGGCAGGGACGGGGGAGAGCGCCGGGAAAGGGCAATGCCACAGAAAGGCGACGACGTTCTTCTCTTCTTCACGAAAACAAAAGAAACCCAAACACCAAAACAACAACAAACGAGAGAGGCCAAAAAATTCGATGTGACAGAAGAGAAAAGAGAGGGTCGATGCACCGAGACCTCCTGCTCTCATCAATCTCATCTTCTTCACTTGCTTCCTGCAAATTCTTTCGCGTCATCACTCTCTTCTTCATCATCATTATCATCATACTACCACCACCATCACCATCTTCTCCTCCGTAAATCCCATCTCCCACCCTCCCCCTCCCCCTCCCCCTCCAATCCGACGGTTTCATCTCTAGGGTTGCGCGAGCTTTCTCTCCGTCGAAGCGCAGACCGATCCGCGCTGGGAGCAATTCTGCCGCTGTCAAAAAAAACCCCGGTTCATTCCCACTTTCTTTTCAGAGCATTCTTCATTTTATTCAGGATCTACTTTTGGAGCTTGCCGGCCAGCGTGTGTATCGGAGATACCATTCATAAGTGCTCTGTTTTGCACTGAAGGACGTGTCTCTGTTATGCATTTGGCTGAAATAAAGCACTAACATATGCTTGCGGAACGGTTGCACAACGAGTGCCATTATATGCCTCAGCAATTTGGCTTTGCTGGTTTAATCTCCGTGCCTGAAGTCCACTGCTTTAATCTCACAATCATGTTTTTCATTTTTTTGGTTTTCAGGGCTGTCTGCTCTTTCTAGGTTTTTGATTCCTTCCTCTGGATGTTGCAATTGCCGAATGGGCAAACTACATACAGGAGAATACTGTCTCGAATATTAATTGTTTCTCATCAAGATGGAGGAAGAGGACGGGACAGCAAATGGAACTGGTGAGCCTGAACAGCAAGCACCGCAGCAACAACCACAACAACAGCACCAGGAGGCTCCTGTTCCTCTTCCTTTACCCCCTTCACCCCCTCCACCCGGGCCTTCCCTACCTCCTTCACACCCTCGGCCCGTTGAGAATGCTACTGGAAGTCGCCAACAGATTGAGCATAATTCATATCAGCAGTATCATGTAACACCACCACCGAGATCTCTGATGGCTCCTAAACCTGTTCCCAACTACACGGCCATATCTGCACTTGCAGACACAGAGGCAGATTACCCCGGGCCTCGCTGTGGTCATACATTGACTGCAGTGCTAGCTGTTGGAGATGAAAATTCACCAGGTTATGTGGGTCCTCGTCTCATACTCTTTGGGGGTGCCACTTCTATAGAGGACGGGTCTCAAGCAGCTGGTTCACAGTCTATCGGTGGAGGTGCTGGCATTAGTATGCTCTCTTTCTGTCTCACTGTGCATGGTCTGACTCCTTATAAGTTACAGAACACGTTAATGCCAAATATTTCTTTACAGACTCTACAGAACATCTAGCGTAAGTTGGCATTCCCTGACCATCTTTTTTGCATTCACAGGGTTGGCAGGAGTAAAAAATGATGTGCATTGCTATGATATTGTTTCAAATAAGTGGACAAGGTACAAACAGTTTTTGATTTTTTTTTTCAGGCGTGCGTGCGTGTGCGTGTGCGTGTGTGCATGCATGTGTATGTGTGTGCATGTGTGTGCAGACACATTTGTTTGATTGTGAATGTGACAAAGAAGCAGAAAGGAGAAAGTCATACCCAAAAGATGAGTTCAACTGATCCATGATTTGTCTTGTCATCACGAGTAGCAAAGGAAAAATATGTATCTAATATAAAAACAAAGATGATGATGCCATGAAAGCACACAAGAGCTCTTGACTCTCCTCTTGTTAACAAGATCCATAAGGGGTTATTCTAGAGGGATATTGATTGGAGTTTGATGAAGTGAATCCCCTTGAGAATGTCAAAATGTGGTGAGGACGATAGCCTGCATCTTATGATAAAACTTGTGGTCATTGCTTGAGTCGAGGATGAGGCCTTCTAGCTTTGCATAACTTTGTGGCTCTACTTTAATTAAACCATAGAGTCTTCTATTGGGTGGAGCCAATATTGGTGGTTAAGTGTGTGACCTTGAAGAAGTTTGCAAGTAGTATTTGTCTCATATTTGTTGAGATTGCAAAGTTGTTAAGTGTATCGATTTATATTAATTCCTATTTTGGTCTCCATTCAGACCTCCAAGAAGGCATTCTGGTCTTGATTTGGAGGACAACACCCCACATACTAACCTTTCTTCTAGGGATCATTCATTGAGGCCTAACTCTTCTTTGTCTCATATCCCTTCACAAGGTGCACCTCAGTTGGAGCACTTTGTTGGTGAGACTGATTCCCTCTTAGTTGAGGAAAGACTATTGACTTTGGACACAACCGAAAGTCCAAGTTCTTCATAGTCAAGCTCAGTGGTAGGCTCGTGCAATCCATTTTTTGCGAGTTAGATTATGCCTATAATACCCTTTAGTTATGTAGGAATTGATTGTTAATCATTGTGGAGATCCAAATTGGCACCGATATGGATTAGAAGAAAACTCTATGCTTGGAGATGTTTCACAAGGTAATCATTTCTCTTTTGTTTCATTTGAGAACGAATTTGGTATTAGTAGTCCCTTTCTAGCTCCAATTTTGGGCCAAGGGGGGATATTAAGTGACAAAACGAGCATTTCTTAATAAACCTTATTTGGTTTATTAAAATAATCCCAGAACTCAAAAATTCCCAAAGTTTTTGTGTCCCATAAGGAAACCTCGAAACTTTGGGAGAATCCACATCTATAAATAGGAGGTTGCTTAGCCACTTGCTCCATTCCCTGTTTTGTAGATTACCCTAATTCTTCCATCAGGCATCCGCCATATCAAGCACCTCATCTAATTGTTACCATGGTGATACTTAGTTGGTGCCCATTAGCTTGATAATTAATCCAACCTGCATTTTACTTAATCTTTAGCCTTTGTAGTGGCCATCCCAACTGTTGCCTACAATTTGGAGATCTCCATAGTTGTGTTTAGCCCTAATTGTTGATCATCTTTTTCGAATGGGATGTTGAGGTGATCTACAAGTTGTCGCCTTCATCGTGGAGGTGCCCTACAATCTCAATTGTTGTCCAACTTGATGACATCATCAAACACCGATTCAGCCCCTCGTTTGCAACTGATCAGGCCGCTTGCATTACATCCTCTAGTTTCAATTGTCGCCTAGTATGAGATTGTTGTAGGTGATCAATTGGCATTATTCTCGAATAGTACAGTGCTGTGTTTTCCACTTCTAGCCCCAAAGATTATTGCATTTTGGTCTCGAGCATGCTACCTTGTCATCTACAACCTCATCTTAGCTTTGGCTGGTGGTTAAGCACTCGTGATCCTTCTCTCGTGGATGAAATAACTCACCTCTTCCATCAACCCGCTTTTATGAGTGCCATTGGCCTTTGGATAGCTCTATCATTGAGCCCTCTTTATACTTTTATTCATTATTCATTTAGTTATTTTCTTTCTGTTTTATATCAATGTTTGAGTTCTCAGTATTTTAGTAGTGGTTGTATATGTGTTTTCTTTTGCAAACCCTAGCATATCTCCACAAAGAGAGATTAATAGCAATGCAAAGAATAGAAGGAAAAATCTATGTTGAATTGAAATGGAACGCTGATACAAAGAGGATTGATCAATCCCTACACGTAGCTTCCTTGTACGCAGCCCAAATTTGGTCGATCAGCTGCATGAATGTGCCAAAAAAATGGGGGCTACATAAAATTGTAAAAATGATGCTTGCTACTTGTATAAATGTGATTGCTAGGATGGATAGTGTGAAACTAGCTTGGGGCAATATAAAAATAAAATGTAACAGAGTTGGTTCACCTTAGCAGCAAGTGTGGTCAGACTTTGATAGAGCTTGAAACCAACCTTCTTCCACGGATAGGGTGGTAAATAACCTGATTAAGCACTAATCATAGCAAGTGTAAAATTCACGTAAACTGAAAATGCACACTTTACTACTTTAATCTTGGATATTAGACATCGTGTTGGCTCCAAAATTAGCGCTCCTTGCGGTATTTCTTTATCTTTTATTACAAGCGCATGGAGTACAACTGAGATTCTCTGATCTCCTTTAGTAATCTAAGTGCCTCTTATTGTCAAAGTTGACCAGCAAGCCTCCAAACCAGTTTGCCCCTCGGTTTGCTTGGGGAGTGGTAGCTGGCCTTCATCCTGCTCTTTGAAAGACAAATTCAGTCCCAAATTTGATATTGGCTAGTTGGCCTATTGAATTTTCTTGAAATTTCTAAATTTAGTTGCTGGAATTTAAGTTCTAGGTTCTCAATTTTAAGCACGTATCTCGAGGTGGTTGTCAAATCGTAATTTCTGTTGTAAATTAGGGTTTACAGCAAAGATTGATTGAAATCTCTTCCTCTAATGACTTAAATTGTTGGAAAATGTTGAGATAACTTGAGAGATGGCCGAGGGACAAGAGAGAATGTTGTAGAGAGAGAAATTTCAGAGCTTAATTGTAAGAAATGCGTAAAAAAGTGTCGTTGCCTTGCTTAAACATCCATGGAAGTTATCACCTGAAACCAACCTTCCTTCTCGGATAAGGTGGTAAATAACCTGGTTAAGTATTGTTTACAACAATTAAGAAATTCACAAAATTGAAATGCACACTTTACCATATAATCTTGGACATTGGATACCTTGTTGGCTCCAAAACTGACACCCCTTTCGGTATTTATTCAACTTAATTGAAGAAGAAGTTGATGTACAATGGGATTCTCCAATCCCTTTCAGTATTCCAACTCCCCTTGCTGTCCAAAATGACAAGCAAGTCTTCAATCTAATTTGCCTCTTGATTCGGGCAATCAATTGGCCTTTACCCGCTTTGATCGAGATGAAAAATGCCCCAAATTCATCGATTTGCTAGTCCCTCCACTTGAATTTAACTAAAAACAGCTTCAGCCCTGTTGAATCCAAGTCTTGGTGCTTTCAATTTCTGGCATGCTTCCTGAGGTTACTGCTAAACCCTAATTTCTGCTGTAGATTAGGGTTTACAGCAAAGAAATCTGAAATTTCTTGGTCTCTGGTGATCATAACTTACAACAACTTTTGCCTTTGACATCTTGTGATTTCTTGGAGTCTCGGGCTTGTAAATCTACTCTAATCCCTGTTACACCTCACATGTGTAACATTTACTTAACCATGTGGTTAAATATTAATCCATATGTTAAGTGAGGTTTTAAAAATACATGTTCTCATGACATCACCTACAGCTTAGGACCACCAGAAAGACTGATGTCCCCTCATCTATGCTATCACTTGCACCAAAAGGACCTTGGACTGCTGTCACCTGCTCTTGGAGGTCTCCAAATTGTTGTCACTTGCTGTAGGATTAGTCCATGGTGGCTGCAAATCGCATCAGCAACATCTCCTTGCTCTCTGATAGCCTCCTTCTCTCTCACAATGGTTGGAATAAGCTTTCACCAGTCCCTAGAAACGTTTTATCACTTGCATGGGCAAGTTTTCCTAAGCGGCAGCCTTCTAATCCCATTTTCCAACATTATTAAGCTTATTAGATTAATTTTTAGAATATTGTTTTGAAAACTAATTTAATAATTATTCTAGTGCTCAAAAATTAATTTCGCCAGTCAATAATTAAATTGGCTAGACCAATTTGTCTTTCAAGTATCCCTAAGCAGCTATCAATCCTTAGACTAGCATTAATTAATCAATTAATGCCTAGTCTCTAATGTTACCGATGTCATTAGTGGCCAATAAATTAGTCTAGGCCAAAATTCGATATTGGTATAACCTAGTATCTGTCAGGGATAACTTATTACAACTGTTGCTTTTCACACCCATTGTATCCTCAGGGTCCTTGGCCTATTACCATGAAATAACTGCAATGTGCTTCACATGTGCTTAACAACCTTGCACATTGTTATCGGCAAGATTAGAGCATCTCAAAATTTCATGTCCCTGTGATAGACCTCCCCTTTGAAATCCTTGAAATTGTCCTTGATTGCACTGCATTGTGCCAAAGAAAAAGCATATTGCACTTGAATTTCCAGAAGGCATTATAGTCATAACATTGGCCACTATTGTCTAATCGTGCCACATGCCCCAAACCTTGCTAAAAATTGCAGCCAGCATGTACATAGCTTAGAACCAAAAATTAATCCAGAATTGTTGCTAGAAGCCCATTGGATACATTTGTAACTCATGTTTCTCAACTATTCTGACTTTAGGACCACGGTAAAGCATATTCTCAGTATAAACCATGGATGAAACTGTCAATGGCATTTGCTAACCTGCTATCCTTCATGGAATTAAATGTAAACCATTGAAAATTGAGCATAAATTGATCACTTGCTTATTTGAGAATTGATCACAAGTTGCTGCAAACGTGATCCCAAATTACTCATAAATTGATTGCAAAAACTTATCTGTAGCTAATGCAAAAACTATTGCAAAACTGATCTTAAAAGTGACTAGAAATTGTTCTCAAATTGATAAAAAACTAAGCTAAAACTAATTAGAAATCGATCTCAAAACTGAGACAAAAACTCATGCCAAACTGATATAAAAGTTAATTGTTCACAGGTTATGTATTTTGGAACATTTTATTTTTGTAATTTTCCATCTTTTAATTAATAAAGAAATGCTGAGAGGGGCGCCAGTCTTCGGGGCCAATCTGGTGTTGAGCGAGGGAGTGAGGTCTCTGTTTGTGTGTCTGTGTGAAAAGACCAGGTATTAAATGAAGGAACTACCGCTTTATGTGAGTCATAGATCGGTTTCATCATGGCAGACATACTGTCAGCACAATACCTTGGATGCATGCTAAATACATCCAAGATCCACTACACATGACAGTTGTCCACAACTGGCTGAGTGAAAGTGCTACCTCCTCCTTGAGCATTAGGCAATCCTTCGGACCCTTGCTATGCTAAACTAGGGTCAGCTGTAACTGAAAAGCATAAAGGTAAAGTTGCAACAAGTGAGGATGGTCTGGCAAATCCTCCTCTTCCATTCACTTTGCATTTGTTAGTGAAACACTTCTGAAGCTTCACCAAGAAGCATATGGAAACTTTACCTCTAACTTTACTTGCCTCGAAACCTCCTCTAGGTTGTAGACCTTTTTTCCCCTTAAGCATTGTGATGCTTTATGCTTTCACATTGTTGCAATTTTAACTTAACTAATATGCAACATTGCATCTAGTTAACTGGCTCCTCATGTGTACCTGATATGCTAAGGGCATGAGATGCATTAGGAAACATTCTTGTTTGCATACTTTGGACCATTGCAATGTGACTATGCATGGGAATTCGCATACTACTAGTCATACCAAGATACATTTTCCCCATACATTGCATGTATTACTAGCTGCATTTTTCCTCATGACCAGCTCTATATGGAGCATTTGCATGATCAACACTAATATCGAGTCTCAAACACAGTGGGCTGCATATATGCAGTGCCAAACTTGCCAATTTGTGCCCTAGCATCATGCTAAGAGTGTTATACACGGGGTTATACATATTACCAACCATATCCGAATACATTGGGCCTTGCACATTACGCATTGGTTGCTCCATACCATAAGGAGTTGTGTCATACATCCTTATGTGGTTCTTGATCCACCGTAGCACGAAAACTAGTGGCATCACCAAAGTACCTTGGCTGCCCCATAATCGCATGCATACCATGCTATCCAAAAAGCATTGGATTGGCACTTTCAAGTTGGCCTTGCATATGCATCAATTGCCCCAGTGGCATCATTTGCTTATGCTCACTATTTAGATTTGAAACATCATGGTTTTGTATTGGCTCTTCCTTTGGTGTATCTTCTTGTCCAAAAGCTCTTGAACACGATTTCCTCTTCTTGCCTTTGCTGCTCTCCTCTAAGGGGTTCAAAAAGCGTATAAACTTAGGATCATTTGCCAATTGCAATAACATTTCAGCTATTGTCCTTAGCTGATCTTTACATTGGTCATCAAATTCCTCTTCCTCTTGTTGATTATTAGCTTCTAAAGACCTAGAAGGACCCATCTCTTGTCCAATTCCCTCATTTTGAGTTTGCTGCCCATGATTTGCGCCTTGTCCAAGATCAGACATTGCATTTTTCCCAACACTTTCTGAATTTTCAGATCGAGAGGCATCATCCTTGCTTGATTCCATCTCACTATTTGAAGACGTTCTTGTTGTAATGCTCAGTTGAATACAATTTCAGCACTAGAGCAAAGCTTTTAACCTTCAATCAGGTGCCTCAGGCTCCCCAATTCGAGGGAATTGATGGTATCCGGGTGATGGAACCATGAAACTAGCCTTTCTCCTTAGACAAGGTGGTAAATAGCTTGATTAAGCACTAATTACAACAAGCATAAAATTCACTTAAATTGAAAATGCATACTATACGTCTTTAATCTTGGACATTGGATACCTTGTTGGCCCCAAAATTGGCACCCCTTGTGGTATCTATCTATCTTTTATTGCAAATGGATGGAGTACAACTGAGATCCTCTGATCTTCTTTGCTAATCCAAGTGCCTCTTGCTGTCAAAACTGACCAACAAGCCTTCAAACCAATTTGCCCCTTAGTTTGCCTGGGGGTTGGCCTTTACCTTACTCCTTGAAAGACAAATTTGGCCCCAAATTTGATATTGGTTGGCTGGCCTCTTGAATCTCCATGAAACTCCTCAATTTTAGTTGTTGAAATTTAAATGCTAGGCCCTCATTTTTGAGCACGTATCTCTGTTGGGATAAAGGCCCCTTTGACCTCCGTGTAAAGTACATGTACATTATTTAGCTATACATGTGAATGTACCCTTACGTGCCCTAAGTATAAATACATTTTATTCTTTGTGTACAAACACATTGTTGGTACACTCAAATCTAATCATACTTCTCTCTCCCTCTTTGACTCTTTCCAGCCGTCACTCTCACTCCTCAAACTGTTGCATTTAGCTGAGCTTCAACAGCTGGTATCAGAGCTTAAGGCTTCGTGCACTTCAAGAGACCACCAATAGGAGACGAGTACTGGGCAGCAGTTAGGTGACAGTTAATCGTAGTCGACAGGCACTATGGGGGTCACAGGCAGGTGACACTGCAGCGTGTGCAGGCGACTTGTTGCATGGTGATGGACAGGAGTTCGGGCGCATAGCAAGCGACTAGCATGTCGGGTAGCGGCAGTTGGGGGACCAGGTGGTAGGTCCAGCATGATGGCAGGGACGATAAGGGACCACATGGCACATCGCGCAGCTAATGGGCGCGGCAACTGACGGGCACCACACGCCAGAATAGGCGCCGCCAGTTTTGTCATGCGATCGGCTTGATGGGTCAATGGACCCGCCATTTTTAAAAAAAAAATCAAACACCATTATTTTCTTCAAAATCCTTGAAAATTTAGGGCTTTCTCGGTTTTGATCTCGTCCATGCCTGGCAGTGATATTTCGGTCAGAAATTGCAGACATTGCTTATGGTGACCTCAATTAAATTGGGGATTTTGCCAAATTTGTCAGAAATTTGCTATTTTGAGTACAATTTCTTGACATTGAATCCCAAAAATTTGGAGCTTTTCATGTATTGGTACAATTTTGCTTAGCTAGGTTAGATTGGTTGACATTTATGCACTTTTGGATTTGAAATTTTGGGGGTTTGTGCAGAATTTGGTAAATTTCTGCATTTTTGCTCGTGTGGTGGCTGGTTAATGTACAAACAGCAGAGATTTATTACTGTTTGAGGAAGAATAGCAATGTGTTTGCTGGTTTAGCTTGTGTTTCTGCAATTGAGGGGCATTTACTCTTGTGTTCGTGATAAAATGGCTGCAACTTCTTCCAGTTCAAACATCAAGAGTTTGATGGAAATCAAACGGTTTGATGGTCATGGCTTTGACCTTTGGAAAGACCGTATGCAGGGCATATTGTTCCTAAAGGATTGTGAGGATGCTTTGTTGGAAGATAAACCTGCACAAATGTTTGATGCAGATTGGGCCAGAGTAAATAAAAAGGTTGTGGCTTACATTAAGATGGGTGTCACTGATGACATCTTGATAGACATGAAGGGTTTAGATACAGGTTATGCAATATGGGAAAAGCTGAAAACTACCCATGAGATCGCCACACCTGTTAATCAGGTGCATTTAATTCGCAAGTTGGTGAATATGTGATTGGATGAGTCAAAGCCTGCAGCTGAGCACTTGAGTGCATTGACAGGCATTTTAAATCAGCTCAAGGATGCAAATTTGGACTTTGATGATAAGTTGAGGGCGATCTTTTTTATGCAGCTGAGCACTTGAGTGCATTGACAGGCATTTTAAATCAGCTCAAGGATGCAAATTTGGACTTTGATGATAAGTTGAGGGCGATCTTTTTGATCATGACACTGCCTGATTTTTAGGAGACCTTGGTGGTTTCTCTTAGCAATAACCCCAATCTCTTATATGATGGGGTGAGGGGTTCAATCTTGAATGAAGAAACTAGACGTATGTCTAGTGGAGAAGGCAACAACTTAGCTTATAATGTAAGAGGCAGGCTGAAAAGAAAAACGCAAATACAGGACATAGAAATAGGAGCAAGAGCAAAGGAAAGAAAAAGAGTGACATTACTTGCTATCACTGTGGTCGGAAGGGCCACAAGAAACTTGATTGCAGGTATTACAAGAAGGAACAAGAGAGAAATAAGAATGCCGGAGATAAAAAGGAGGAGGATAAGATTGATGCATTTGAGGCAGCCAAAGGTGTGGCCTCTAGTGTGGTCATAGTGGAGCTTTCGGATACAAAGGCTAATGTATTATGTGAAGCTGATTATGATGCCCTTATTTGTTACATGCAGGATATGCAGATTACCAAGGCTGATGTGATTGATGCACTTTTGTCAGTTGATGATGGTGTCACTCAGACTTGGATTGTAGACTCTAGTGTCTCCTTCCGTGTAACTCCTTGCTGTTTGCTATGTTCAATGCAGGCAGTTATGGAAAAGTGTATCTTGGAAATAAGCGTGCTTGCAGCATTGATGGGATTGACATTGTACACTTGTCTTTAGACTCTTTAGAAAATGGGCAAGAGCTTGAGTTGAAAGATGTCAAATATGTGCCTGGCATTAGAAAGAGTTTACTATTTGATTTACATGGTTACACTACACTGTTTGGTGGTGGATTGTGGAAAGTGAAAAAGGGTTCCATGCTGATTGCAAAAGGAACCAAGAACGGCACTTTGTATTGTTTGCAATGTGAAGCCTTGAATGGCAAGTTTCTTGCAGTTGCTGAAATTGGCAGTCACTTGGAATTATGGTATAAGAGATTAGGCCATATGAGCTAGAAAGGACTTGATGTCCTTACCTTTCTGAAGAGGGTTGATGGAAAAGGCTCTAAACTTGACTTTTGTAATGAGTGTCAGTTTGGAAAGCAAATAAAAAATTCCTTTTACTCTGGTGTCTCTCGTAAGTCCAATGTCTTGGACTTATTGCATTCTGATGTATGTAGTATGCTCGTGAAATTGTTGGGTGGTGCTGCATACTTTGTCTCCTTTATTGATGATTGTTCCAAAAAGATTTGGGTATATTTGTAGAAAAAGAAAAGTGCAGTGTTTGCTGTTTTTAAAACTTTTCACGCATTTGTGACCACTCAGACAGGTAGAAAGCTGAAATGCTTGAGAATTGATAATGGGGGTGAGTTCACATCTACTCAATTAAAGTCCTTTTGTGACTTGCCTGGAATTAACAGGGAGCTTACAGCTCTTTACAACCCTTCTTCAAATGGGGTGGCTGAAAGATACAATAGGACTTTATGTGAAAGAGTGCGGTGCATGCTGTCCACTGCTAATCTCCCTCATGAATTTTGGGGGCAGACACTCAAATCCGCGGTTAACATTTACAACCGCTCTCCAAACAGGTCCTTAAATAATGACATCCTTGAGGAGGTTTGGTCTTGCAAATCGGCCTCATATAACCATTTACGCATATTTGGCTGTGATGCTTTTATGCATGTTAGAGATGAGCGGAGGAACAAACTTGATCCGAAATTACCTAAGGCATTTTCATGGGCTATGGTGATGAGGGTGAATTTGGCTACAGAGTGTGGTTACCTCAGCCCAAGAAAATGATTCGCAGCTGTAATGTTGTGTTTAATGAGGCAAAATTGCTGAAAGGTACTTTAGCCTCTAATGAAGATATGAAAAAGGTCAAATTTCAGAATTTGCAACCAACTATTACTTTAGAAAATGAGCCTCATGGTGCTGTACCACAGGTTGAAACTGATGATCAGTTGGTTATTTTTTGAGCGAGATGACAATGGACAGCAAATAGGAGCACAAGGAGGTCATGGACAGCGAAATAGACTTGTTGATTATAAAATTGCAGGTGCTGGTAATGAAAATGAAGGTGTTGTATAGCATGAACAGCATGCTGAAAATGGCTTATAGCAGCCAATAAATGCTGAAAATAGCATACCTCCAGATGTAGACTCAATTCCTGAAAATGTTGATCATGTGAGAGTGCGTAACAGAAGAAGAACACGAACACAGAGGAGAGGAGAGAGAAAGCAGAGAATGAAGGAAGAAAGTCTGCACTGACTGAGATGAATGCTGAATACACTGAAATGGACAGAGCAGTCCCTGCACGCAGCCCGGAGCGTCAGTGAGGGGACCAGGACAGACTGGAAGCAGTGGCAGCACCAATGCTGGAGACGGAGATGACGGAGGCTGTGCTGAACCTGCAGAGCATAATGCTGGAATGATTGGGGGGGCTGCTATATATAGCCCCCAGGCCAGAAAACTGGCCGACCTGCCAAATCTGGCCGACCTGGCCAGATTTGGCCGACCAGCCAGATCTGGCCGACTGCCCAGAAAATGGGCAGACTGCACAAAAAACAGCCCAGTTTGGGCTGTATGACACCCACAGCCTGCTGGCTAACCAGGACAGCCACAAAATGAACTGACAGAGCTCCTCTGTCTCCTGTCAGACTTTGACAGGAGCTCACAACCAGGAGATGACAGACTGACTGAGGCAAAGGCTTCGTAAAAAGATCAGCTGCATTGTCCGCCGTAGGACAATAGACCACCACCAGCTCCTAATCCACGATCCGCTCTCGAACATAGTGATACTGAACCTCAATGTGCTTCGTGCGAGCATGAAACACCGGGTTCTTGGCCAGAGCAAGAGCACTCTGGTTATCCACGCGCAGCTCCGTAGGTCCGGTCTGGGAAAAGCCAATCTCCGCGAGTAAGCGACGGAGCCAAACTGCCTCCATAGCGGTCGAACATAGGGCCCGATACTCAGCCTCTGTAGAAGAAAGTGCCACAGTAGGCTGCTTCTTGCTGCTCCAAGAGACAGCACCAGATCCAAGGGTGAAAGCATAACCTGTAGTGGATCGTCTCGAATCCACATCACCTGCCCAATCAGAATCACTCCATCCAGAAAGGGTAATCCCATCTCCATACATGATCCCGAAGGATCGAGTCCCCTGTAAATAGCGAAGAACCCGCAAGGCCGCCTGCCAGTGATCCTGGGTAGGAGTCTGCATAAAAGAAGACAATAAAGCCACCACAAAAGAGATATCCGGCTGAGTGTGAAGCAGCCAGATAAGAGAGCCGACAAGGCACCTGTAACGGGTGGGATCGGTAAGAGGAACTCCAGCTGTCAAAAGCTTGGACTCGGGGTCCATGGGGCATGAGATAGGCCGACACTCAGCCATATCAAACTCCGAAAGAAGCTCGGAGATGTACCTGTGCTGCGAGATAAAAATGCCCTGTGCCATCTGATAGATCTCCAGGCCTAGAAAGAAGTGAAGGATCCCTAGATCCGTCATGTCAAACTCCTGCTGAAGAATGGACTGTGAATGCTCCACCTGCTGAGTGTCGCTCCCTGTAATGATAAGATCATCCACATACAAGATAAGGAACACCGAAAGAGAATCCACAACCCGTAAGTAGAGGTTGGGATCATAAGCGGAGCGCGCAAAGCCACTCTGTAGAAAGAAGCGGTCAATCCGCTGGTACCAAGCACGAGGAGCCTGCTTTAGGCCATAAAGAGCCTTCCGCAGCCTGTAGACATGATCCTCCTTCCCCTGCACAAGAAAACCAGGAGGCTGTGAAACATAAATCTCCTCCTCAAGAACGCCATTCAAAAAAGCAGACTTGACGTCCATCTGATAGACAGGCCAACGGTGGTGAGCAGCAAGAGCCAAAAGAACTCGGATGGTGGACATCCTGGCTGTAGGAGCAAAAGTCTCGAAGTAGTCCAACCCTGCACGCTGTGCAAAACCCTTGGCAACAAGCCTAGCCTTATGCTTGTCCAAGGAGCCATCTGCAAGATACTTGGTCTTAAAGACCCATTTCACACCAATCACCTTCCGTTTCGCGGGACGCAGAACAAGCTCCCACGTATGGTTTCGCTCGATGGAATCGAGCTCGGCCTGCATAGCCTGTCTCCAAATATCCTGTGCAAGAGCCTCCACCACAGTGGAAGGCTCGGAATCCTGAAGAATCTGTGACATAAGAGCATAGTTCACACATAGTGAACTGTCCCGCTGGGCCTGTAAACGTGCTGATCGACGTGGACCTGTAGAAGAAGCAGGAAAGTGAGTAACACCTGAATCCTGCATGAGCCGGCGATACCATAAAGGAATCCTGAGAGACCCCTGCTGCGGTGAGGGAGACCGGGGGGTCTCCGGAACCTGCAAAGCACCCAAATCGGAGAGGGACTCCCCCTCACCGAGTGAAGGTAGATCCTCCGCATCTGAAGAAGGCTGTCCCCCTCACCAAGTGAAGGTAGATCCTCCGCATCTGAAGAAGGCTGTATATCCCGTGAAGATCCCGAAGTGGCGGTAGAAGAGCTCGTAGTAGACGGAGGCACATCCACCAAAGGGGAAAGGGAAGCCGAAGGAGGAGGAATAGGGGGGGGTGCTAAGGGGCATCCTGGAAGGAAGTGAAGGGAGAGAAGGTGGGGGGGGGGGGGTCCGTCGATGATGAAGAAACATCTGTAATGGAACCATCAATCGGATCCTCAGAGGCCGAAGCCTCATCAAAGATCACATCCCTGCTCACCTCAACCTTCCGCGTCGTCGGGTCGTAGAGCCGATAACCCTTCGTGGTCGTACTATAACCAACGAAGATAAGCTTTCTCGACTTAGAGTCGAACTTCGTCTTCCTCTTCTTCTTGTCCACATGGACAAAAGCATCGCACCCAAAGATGCGAAAATGGGACACGGAAGGCTTCTTCCCAAAGAAAGCCTCATACGGAGTCATGTCCTGTAACGCCGAAGTCGGAGAGCGGTTGCGAATATGCACCGCTGTAGCCACCGCCTCACCCCAAAGGAAATGAGGAAGACTCCTATGCTCCAGCATAGATCGGGCCATCTCAATCATGGTCCGATTCGCACGCTCCACCACACCATTCTCTGATGGTGTGTTCGGATGGGAATACTCCACCCGAATACCATGATCCCTGCAAAACTGAGAGAAAAGGTAAGAAGTGAACTCGCCACCGTGATCAGCTCGAACGCCACGAACCTTGGAAGTTGTTTGGGTCTCCACAAACACCTGCCACTCACAGAAACGGGAGTACGCCTCGCTCTTGTACTCCAAGAAATAAGGCCACACATAACGACTAAAGTCGTCCACAATCAGCATCAAATACTTGGCCTTCCCAAGGGAGGCCGTGCCCATAGGTCCGCAAAGGTCGGTGTGAACCAACTCAAGCGGAGAAGTAGCCCTCCTAGAAGCAACCTGCAGGTGAGGCTGCCGGTGCTGCTTGCCCCTCAAGCAGCTAGGGCACAAAGTGTGTAGAGGAGGGAAATCAGGAAGTCCCTCCACCATCTTCCTCCTAGAAGCCCGGCGAAGAGAATCGAGGTTCAAATGACCATACCGAGCATGCCAAAGCAGCCCAAGCTCATGGGAAATCTGCGCAGCCAAGGTTGTGAGCGTATAAAGCCCACCCTCCTGTGTACCTGTCCAAAGAGCATCACCTGTAGAAGCATCCTCCACTGTGACTGCATCCTGAGTAAAAATGACTCGGGTACCTAACTGAGTAAGGCCATGCACAGATAATAGGTTAAAACCCAAATCAGGGACATAGAGAACTTTGGCGGAGGAAGACCGCCTGCGAGAAAACATAGGTAAAGTCCCCACGCCTCGAACAGGAACTGTAGAATTGTCACCAATGGTGACTGTACCCCCTCGAGAACGAAGATCCTGAAGCCAATCCTGATGGAAGGTCATATGTGAAGATGCTCCACTGTCGACGAGCCAAGGCTTCTCCTGTGTGATAGAAGCTAGGGCAGTGTCCTCCTCAACAAAGACATGCACAAATGCAGATTCTGTTGTGGCTGGGGCTGCCTTCGAGTCCTTCTCCTTAGGCTTCAAATGGGGATACTTCTGCCAACACTTCTCCTCGGGATGAGTGCCCTTTCCACAATGGGGACACTTGGGCTTCTTCTCCTTCGCATCCTTCTTGTCCTCCTCCTCCTTGTCCTTGGCCTTCTCCTTCTTTTGTTTCTTCTTCTTGCCGCCACCTGTGCCGGCCGTAAATGCCTTGGTGGAGCCACTGGCTCCCACCTCTTTGAGTCGCTCGTCATGCTCCAAGACAAGCGGGGAAAGCTCCTCCCATAGGAGTGTCTCATGGGTCCTCGAAGTGATGAGGCTGGTGTAGAAGACATCATAACGGGGTGATGGCAGCTGAGTCAACAGAATCATCGCCATATCCTCAGACGATATCAGACGACCAAGAGAGGCTAGCTCGCCTCGCATATCCTCCATCTTCGTGATGTGCTCCTTCATGGAAGGAGAACCATCAAGACTGAGCATCGGCAACTTCTTCTCCAGGGAAATCTTGTGGGCAAATGTCTTGTGCTGATACAAAGACGCAAGCTTCGTCCACACTTCCGCCGCGGTCTGTAACCTGTGAACATGGACAAGAACAGAATCATGGAGACTCATAAAAAGAAAGGAACGGGCTCGAGAGTTGAGCCTATCCCATAAGGCTGCACGGTCCATAGAGGTGCCATCGGACGAATCCACGGGGGGACGGTCGATGGGCGAAGAAACAAGCTCCCAAAGGTCAAAGGTATCGAGGATGCAGGCCACCTTGCATGACCATAGGGAGTAGTTGGAACCATCCAACTTATCTTCCTTCGGAAAGGAAGGGAGAATCGGCACCTGAATAGAGGGAATCAAGGAAGGCATCCGCACATCTGAAGCAGTCTTCACTGAAGAAACCTTTGCGGTAGATGGAACCCTCTGAGATGCATGGACTGAAGAAGGACGAGTGCGAGGAGGTTCTTCCTGATGTCGAACATCATGATAATCCCGCCTCCGCTCAGAGGAATGATGAGAAAGAAGTTCATCCTCTGAGTCTTCAAAGCCTGAAAACTGGTAAGACATCTTCCAATCTGCAAAATACCAAAGAAAGTTGTGCCGCTGTCGAAATGGGACCAACAATGTGTTAGCAGATATTAGTCAGCTCATGGTGTGAGTCTGTGTTAGAGGCTGGGCATTTTATGCAGTATTTTATGGCACATTTTAGTGGCCATTTATGATGTATTATTTAGCATTTGTTGCTGGCCGACTAGCATTAAATGTTGGCCGACCTGCATTTTATGCTCCCCACTTTTGTGGCTATTTATTGGGCTCCTCCTCCACAGTCTTCGGTGCTTCAGCCATCAGTGGAGATCCTTCTGGGAGAGAGGAGCCGGTGCTGAGGAGCCCACGCAGCCAGTGACTCACCGTTGTATGCTGCTGTCTCGTGTTCGATATGGATTCCATTTCCCGAGCATACATCTGAGTTCTCATCTGTCTACTGTGTTCATTCTTTCTTTCTTTCTGCTGTCTTGTGTTTCAGCATATTCTTTACGCTTCCATTGCTGCACCACTTCTGACATGGTATCAGATTTCAGGCTGCAACCTATTTGTGCTGTGTTTTCTTGCTGATTTCAGGATTTACACCCTTCTTGCTGATCAGCCAGCTGTCCTTCCTGCTGGCGACTGCTGATTTGCTGCTGGCAACAGTGTTTCAGCATTTGCGTTTTGCGTTTTTCTGGACAGATTTGCGTTTACTGCTGTTCCACTCTTTGCTGCCCGTGTTTCCTTCATCAAACTGCTGGGAACAGTCTTTAGCCCCTGTTTATTCAGTTTGCAGCCTGCGTTTTGCTGTTTACAGCATTATTTTTGCTTGTTTTTCTGATTATTCAGGCCGTTTTTGCTGTTTTTGGCAGTTTTTGACTGATTTTTTTCACTTTGTGCAGCAGCTTTTGGCTTATTTTGGTCAGCCTTTGGGTTATATTGCATGTGAACTCACTATTTTTGGTGTTTTTGTTTGCGTTTTGGCTGTGCTCACTCTCCAAACGACCTTCTTTTCTTCTACTTCTCTTTTCTACCTCCTCCAGATGGCCCCTCCGTGCACCTCAAGTGAAGATAAGTTACATGGACCTGATTATCTCACATGGAGTGCCGTCATGAAAGCTTGGTTTGTGCAGAAGCGGCTATGGTACATCGTCTGTGGAGCTCTTGCTCGACCTCTCCGTCCTTTTCCTCTTCCTGAAGACTTTGATGAGGACAACCATGAGGAAGCGGTGCTCACGTGGGACTCGGACGATGCCCGTGCTTACTCGGCGTTGCTTCGGTGTATTTCTAAAGCGGTCTTACCGGCGGTTACCTCCTGTAGGACATCTCCTGAAGTATGGCAGAAGTTGCAGCAGATGTACGAGGCACCTTCCACCATGCGGGCCGTCACACTTTATGGCCAGCTCCGGCAGATGAAGTTTGAGCCGAAAGATACTATTCAGTCTTTTCTTCTTCGTGTTACGCAGGTACAGGACCAGCTTCGGCACATGCAAACTGCTCTTCCCGAGGTGCATCTTGTCGGGACGGTCCTCTACAAGCTCCCCCCGGAGTTTGATGGAGTGGCCAATGCTTTGCGGGCACAGACGTCATCGACTCCTGTCAGTTTTACATATATGACCTCGATGCTTCTTGAGCATGAGGCATCCTTGAGATTACAGGAGCGGCTTCCGGCACATTATGGAGGTGAGGCTTATGTAGCTTCAGAGAGGGGTGACGGGAAGAAGAAGTCGAAGGCCCAGTGTTACCACTGTTGCAAGAAGGGACATTTGTGGAAGGACTGCAAGAAGTTAGCGGCTTCCAGGAAGAAGGAGCAGAAGACGAAGCGAGATGCTGACTCTACCGATGAGTCCTCTCCTTCATCAGACTCCGACTCCGATCCTCCGACCAAGGAGAAGTCCAAGGCGCGGAAGGGATCCTCTTCTTCGGATCGCGGGAAGGGCTTGGTGGCCCCTTCCTCGGCTGCTTTCTAGTGGTGGTGATGCGGTCATCCCTCACGACTCCTCGGTGCCAGAGAGGGAGTGTGAGCGGGTGTTGGTGGGGCTGCAGTGCCTCATCTATATTTTGATACAGGTGCACAGGTTTCAGAGAGGGACGTCCCTGACGCATCGACGGTATCTGGCAGTGAAATCCTAGAGATTGGAGTTGATTTCTGGGTTCATGATGAGCTGTTCTTCTTGACAGAGAGCGAGAGGCTTTCGTCTGGCGCTCCCATGAGGGGACACTTTGGTGGTTTGGCCAAAGGCGGGGAATCCATGGTCACATGTTCAGAGACATGTTTGGCAGATTGGCTTTGTATGTCCTGAGTGACATAGGTGACATTACACAGAGAGCTGCTATGAGTCTTCTCTATTTTCAGGTGTTGTTGGTATGATCGACATCGACATCAGATACTCTCCGAGGCATCTTGGTGGTGGGCTGGCCACTCACCGCTTGGACATCCATGGTCCTTCTGGTGTTTCTTTGTTGTGTAGTTTATGATTCTCCATCATTGTACTATTTTATTGTATCAGATCACACATGATCTGAGAGAGGGTGTTAGCAGATATTAGTCAGCTCATGGTGTGAGTCTGTGTTAGAGGCTGGGCATTTTATGCAGTATTTTATGGCACATTTTAGTGGCCATTTATGATGTATTATTTAGCATTTGTTGCTGGCCGACCAGCATTAAATGTTGGCCGACCTGCATTTTATGCTCCCCACTTTTGTGGCTATTTATTGGGCTCCTCCTCCACAGTCTTCGGTGCTTCAGCCATCAGTGGAGATCCTTCTGGGAGAGAGGAGCCGGTGCTGAGGAGCCCACGCAGCCAGTGACTCACCGTTGTATGCTGCTGTCTCGTGTTCGATATGGATTCCATTTCCCGAGCATACATCTGAGTTCTCATCTGTCTACTGTGTTCATTCTTTCTTTCTTTCTGCTGTCTTGTGTTTCAGCATATTCTTTACGCTTCCATTGCTGCACCACTTCTGACACAATGTGGTCACCAACCACCAAGACGCAGGCAGAGAGTGCCTACAAACACCTGGGTCTGCAAAACGCAAAGATAACTGATGTCGATCACCAGGAAAGAGACCACCAGCACCAGGAAAGAAGTCGCCAGCAGGAATGTGCCGCCTGGAGTGAAAGCGACCAGCAGGACAGCAAAACGCAGCCTGTAGGGAGGTCGCCCAGCAGCAGGAGGGACAGCCTGATGGAAACGCAGGATTTCTGCGTTGCTGGATGACGTGGCAGCCTCTGCAGACAGCGTGGGCAGCAAAACGCAGGCTGAAAGGCCTCCTGTAGAAGTCGCCTGGCAGTTGTTGATCAGTTTGCAGCAGCAGTAGGGTATCTCACTCCTGAGGGTATGTCCTCCGTGCTCTCAATCAGGCGATGATACCATGTGAAAGTGCGCAACGGAAGAAGAACACGAACACAGAGGAGAGGAGAGAGAAAGCAGAGAATGAAGGAAGAAAGTCTGCACTGACTGAGATGAATGCTGAATACACTGAAATGGACAGAGCAGTCCCTGCACGCAGCCCGGAGCGTCAGTGAGGGGACCAGGATAGACTGGAAGCAGTGGCAGCACCAATGCTGGAGACGGAGTTGACGGAGGCAGTGCTGAACCTGCAGAGCATAATGCTGGAATGACTGGGGGGGCTGCTATATATAGCCCCCAGGCCAGAAAACTAGCCGACCTGCCAAATCTGGCCGACCTGGCCAGATTTGTCCGACCAGCCAGATCTGGCCGACTTTGGCCAGATCTGGCCGATTTTGGCCAGATCTGGCCGACTGCCCAGAAAATGGGCAGACTGCACAAAAAACAGCCCAGTTTGGGCTGTATGACACCCACAGGCTGCTGGCTAACCAGGACAGCCACAAAATGAACTGACAGAGCTCCTCTGTCTCCTGTCAGACTCTGACAGGAGCTCACAACCAGGAGATGACAGACTGAGAATGATAAAGAGCAGGCTAACAGATCATTGGGTATGCAAGTCTACACGTGTAAGAAGGCAACCACATAGGTTTGACCCCTCCTTGCATTATGTGATGCTTATAGATGAGGGTGAGCCTCTTACATACAAAGAGGCCAAGTCATGCGAATTCAGCAATAAGTGGAAGCTAGCTATGCATGAAGAGATTAAATCTCTACATGGAAATGATACTTGGGATCTTGTGTCGTTGCCCAAAGGAAGGAAGCCTCTTTCAAACAAATGGTTTACAAAGTAAAGACAGTTGACGGAAAACCCAAGTACGAGGCAAGACTGGTTGCTAAAGGGTATGCCTAGAAGGAAGGGATTGACTTTCAAGAGGTCTTCTCACGTGTTGTGAAGATGACCACTCCACGTGTGCTTTTTGCTCTCATTGTTGTATTGGACTTAGAGCTATACCAAATGGATGTAAAAACAACTTTCTTGCATGGTGACATTGATGAGGAAATCTACATGAAACAGCCCGAGGGCTTTGTAGTTTCTGGAAAAGAGCAGATGGTGTGTAAACTAAAACGTAGCTTGTATGGGCTGAAGCAAGCACTACGGCAGTGGTACAAAAAGTTTGACACTTTCATGCTATCTCATGAGTTTACAGGCAGCCATGTAGATCATTGTTTGTATATGAAAAAGGATACAGATGGCAGCCATATCATACTTGTTTTGTATGTGGATGATATGTTGCTAGCTGGGAAAGAAAAGACTAGCTTGGATGCCCTCAAAAATCAGCTGAAATCAGCTTTCTCCATGAAAGATTTAGGGAATGAGAGCACATTTTGGGCATGAGGATTCTCAGAGATAGAATGCAGAAATTGTTGTTTTTATCTCAAGAAAACTACATCGGAAAGGTACTAGACAGATTTAACATGGCTGAAGCTAAGTCTTTTGGGGTACGCTTACCCCCTTACCTTAAGCTTAGTAAAGCCAACAACCCAAAAGATGATGTGGAAGCAAATGCTATGAAGGGAGTCCCTTATGCTTCAGCTTGTGGCTCTCTTATGTATGCTATGGTTGCTACTCGTCCAGACATTGCTCATGCAATGGGAGTCGTTAGCAGGTTTATGTCAAATCTTGGCAAAACACATTGGGAGGCTGTCAAGTGTATTCTTCGATACCTAGAGGGTACGCAAAGAAAGTGTATTTGCTATGGGCAAGGTGCACTTAGTTTGCAGGGTTATTATGATGCAGACATGGCAGGTGCCTTGGACACTCGTAGGTCTACCAGTGGGTATGTCTTTTCAGTTGCTAGTGGGGTTGTTTCTTGGTGTTCCAGGTTGTAGAACATCATCGCACTGTGAGTACTACTGAAACTGAATACATATCGGCTACTGAAGCTTTTAAGGAAGCTATATGGTTGAGCAGACTTGCAGAGGATCTCGGCATGCCTATGGGTATTGCAGTTTTGGGATGTGATAGCCAGAGTGCTGTGTATCTGGCTAAGAATGCCATGTATCATTTATGCACAAAGCATATAGATGTGCGATATCACTTCATCAGACAGATTCTGGAAGATGGTCTAATCACATTGACCAAGATCAAAACACAGGACAACTATGCAGATGTTTTCATTGAAAGTCGAAGCAAAACTCAACATGAGCATTGCATACGATTAGTGGGAGTTGGTTAGAGGTTCATTTCGGATCTTTAAGTGGGAGGTTGTTGGGATAAAGGCTCGTTTGACCTCCGTGTAAAGTACACGCATATTATTTAGCGGTATATGTGAATGCAGCCTTACGTGCCCTAAGTATAAATACATTTTATTCTTTGTGTACCAACACATTATTGGTACACTCAAATCTAATTGTACTTTTCTCTCTGTCTTTGACTCTTTCCAGTTGTCACTCTTACTCTCTCACTCCTCGAATCGCTGCATTTAGCTAAGCTTCAATATATCTCGAGGTGGTCGTCAAACCCTAATTTCTGCTGTAAATTAGGGTTTACTGCAGAGATTGACTAAAATCTCTTCCACTAATGGTTAAAACTATTGGAAAATACTGAGATAACTTCAGAGATGGCTAGGAATGAGAGGAAATACTGTAGAGAGAGAAATTTCAGAGTTTCATCACAAGAAATGTTGAAAATTTGCTATTGCCCTTCTCAAATAGCCATGGAAGCTGCTACTTGTTGCAGCTTAGGACCATTAGAAAGATTGCTACCCCCTTCTGTATGTTGTCACTTACACTAGAAGGACCTCTCGCTGTCACCTGCTCTTGGAGGGCTCCAAATTGTTGTCACTTGCTGTAGGACCAGCCATGGTGACTGCAAATCACATCAGTAGCATCTCCTTGCTCTCTAACAGCCTTTTTCCCTTCTTACAATGGCTGGAATTGTTACATTAATAAATGTAACTTATGGGAGACAAGCGTGAGGGATGACCGTCTGAGGGCCTTGGGTACCCGAACGGGGTCAAGGGGAGCCTAGAGAGCAAGTGAGTCTAAGAATAGTAGGACTCACCTGAAGCTGACGGCTAGCAGTCGGATTAGGTAGAGGAGCCAACAATTTTCTAGGCGAGGTTGGGAGGTGAATCAGGAATCTCTCTCGTGCTGTACGAACGGAAGTCCTGAGAGGGAGCACCTAATAGAATCGGAGACATTATGACAGATGATCTTACACTGTGATCTTACACTAGTTCAGGGCGCGATCTTACACTGGTATCAGAGCCGTCGGTTCCCGTCTTTTTGGAAGAGTCGTTGGGTTCCGTCTTGACCTGGAGCGAATGCTTTCGTGTTGGCGATGGCTGTAGGGTGTAGTCGGTTATCATGTTGGTCTCACACACTACAGGTCTTCAATTCGAGTCCGGATTCGAATCAGTGTGGGCGTCGTCGCCAGAGCTTGTGTACTTGGATAGATTACGTCCGTGTTGGCCACCGTCGCCTGACAGATTACGTCTGTGTGGGCGCCGTCGCTAGAGCTTGTGTACCTGGCATGGACGGCAGGATGGTGCAAGTCGGGCGAAGTCCCGTTTAAAATTATAGTTGTGGTCACAGTTGGCTTACACGTGACCTGGGGGGTGTGTGTTTAGTCCCCTTCTTATTTTGTGTTCCTGCTCGACAGGCCTTATTTCAATGCAACCGGCACAGTCTGGAGGAAAGTCGAACTGTTTCTCACTTTTTTTGTTATCACTAAACTGTTAAAGCCATCAACAACTGCCCTATCACTATAATTAGGGAAGTACTTCATTTTGTATGCAAACTTCTTATATTTTCTTTCTAATTCCAGTGTATTAATGGAGGGTAAAGAGAAAAAGGGGGTAACTGAAGATCCTAGTTCTGGGGACCATCCTATGGTGGATCCCCATGAAATAGAAATTCAAGAAGAACAAGCGAGATCCTAGGGAACCCCACTAAAAGTTGAGGGATAACCCAGTATTAAAAGATATGAAACCCCCTCAGTTTCACGGGGTGGAAAAAGACAAAAATAAAGACACTATCTTTAATTTTCTCCGAAAATGGGAGGATTTGCACCAACTTGAGAATACTCCACTACATCTCCAAGCGCTGGAGGCCAGTCTAACCTTGGGGCCAAAGGCATATAAATGGTGGAGAACTTTAAAGGAGGCAAATAAAATACTTGAAACTTGGGCTCAATTTGAATCGGTCTTTTTGAAAGAATTCCTTCCTGAAAATGAAATGGAAAGAAATTGGGAAGATTGGGATTATGTCAGACAAAAGGGAAGACCTTTGCTGACATATCTTGAGGAATATCGTGAGATAATCCTCAAATTAGAAGGAATAGACGAATTTCAAAAGACAAGAGGATTCATAAGGAGACTGGATAAGGCATGTAAAAAGGAAGTAAAAAGGAGTTCACCCAAGACGCTTGAAGAGGCAATTAAATTTGCATTAATTAATGAAGATAATACGCGTCCAGGTGCACTCACTAGTCTCACTAATACAGAGCCCAAGACTTAAGAATTTGAAGCCTCAAAATTTGTAGGCAAATTTAAAAGGAAAATGGGTATCTAATAACCCTTTGTTGTGTTCCACTGAAGTTCAGAAGCTGATAAAGAAGGAAGCTTGGAGGTATATATGTTATGGTCCTCTCCTGTACAAAACACTTTTACTTTCTGTAATATAAAGCAACAAATTTCTTATGTCTGTGAGTTGAATGTAAGTAATGAATTAAGTAGTTTGTTAGATGAATGTAAAGATGTGTTTCCTTTTGATTTACCAAGTGGCCTTCCACTAGATAGGGTTGATGTAAATCACCCAATTGACATAGGTACCAAGAAGTTGAAAGACAAATTAAGAATTACCTTAATAAAGGGTTTATACAACCCAACAATTCACCTTGGGTTTCGCCAATTTTATTGGTGAAGAAAAAAGATGGTTCTATGCGACATTATGTTGATTATAGAGCACTTAATAAGATAACGGTGAAGAATAAATTTCCTATGTCCAGAATGGAAGATCTTTTTGATCAATTATAAGAGGCAAAATTCTTCACAAAGATAGACGTAAGATCAGGCTATCACCAAGTAGGAATTAAGGCACAGGATGTTCCTAAGACGGCATTTCGTACTAGATATGGGCATTATGATTTCTTGGTGATGCCTTTTGGCCTCACTAATGCACCAGCTACTTTTATGAAGCTGATGAATAGTGTGTTATGACCCTATCTGGGACACTTTGTAGTAGTCTTTTTGGATGATATCTTGATCTTTAGTAAATCAAGAGAAGAACATTTGGAACACTTACGATTAGTATTCCAATTGTTAAGAACACTTTCCCTTTATGCGAAGAAAACTGAATGTGAATTCTCCGCACAAGAGGTCAAATATTTGGGGCATATTATCTCAAAAGACGGAATCAAGATGGATCCAGAAAAAGTAAGGGCAATTATTGAATGGCCATCTCCAAGGAACTTGGAAGAGTTGGAGATCTTCCTAGGTTAATCTGGATTTTATCGTAGATTCATTCGAGATTATACCAAGATAGTTGTTTCAATGACGGACCAACTTAAAGGGAAAGAGAAGAGCTTTAATTGGGGAACAGACCAAAATGAAAGTTTTCAAAAACTTAAGGTAGCTATTACTACAGCTCCAGTACTATTAATTGTGGATCCCAATAAACCATTCGTGGTTGAAGCCGATGCCAGTGATAAGGCAGTAGGCGCGGTCTTATTACAAGAAAATCGACCTGTTGCTTTTGAAAGCAAGAAATTAGACCGTGCAAAATGGAATTATTCTGTTTATGAGAGGGAGCTGTATGCAATAGTACATGCAATGAAGAAATGGAGGCACTATCTGTACGGTGCCAAACTTTTGATCTTGTCGGATCATGAAAGCATTAAGTGGCTTAATGACCAACCGGATCTACAAGGCCGTAAAGTTAGATGGGCCGAACTCCTCCAAGAGTTCGACTACGAAATAAGGTATAGAAAGGGTAAGTACAATATAGTGGCTGATGCACTCAGCAGAATGCCCATCATAAATGAATTGAGTTTTACTCAGTTCACTTCCGATTTATTTGAATCTTTAAAAGGGAAATGCTAAGTTGATCTGGCATATTCCAACGTATGGGAAGCAATAAATAATGGGGATCCAAATGGAAGAGCCTCCACTAAGGATGTATGGCCTTCCGGCAAATATAGTTTCTGATCAGGATAGAAAATTTGATAGTCAATTTTGGCGGGCTGTATTTAGGGAGTTGGATACTAAACTTAGCATGAGTACGGCAGACCACCCGCAAACTGATGGGCAAACTGAAAGGGTTAATCAAATCCTTGAAGATATGCTCAGGGCATATGTAAATAAAAGGCAAACTAATTGGGAAGAGTATCTATCGATAGCAGAGTTTGCATATAATAGTGCCAACCACTCTTCCATTAAATATAGTCCATTTATGCTAATGTATGGGTTTCAGCCCAGAGCTCCTCATGCAGTGGGACTGCATAAGGAAAAGGTTCAAGCAGCCAAGGATTTTTTGGAGGATATGAATAATATGTTAAAATTTGCTCAAGGAAATATTAAGAAAGCTCAAAATCGAGCTAGAGCTTATGCAGATCCTCACCGAAGAGACATCTCCTTTGAAGAAGGGGAATTGGTCTATCTTAAAGTGCTTGAACAAACTAAAACCATGAAAACGGGACGATGTCCAAAGCTTTCACCCAGGTATTGTGGTCCTTTCACAATACTTAAAAGGGTGGGAGAACAGGCTTACAAGCTCCAACTACCTGCTGGTAGTAAAACATATCTAGTTTTTCATGTAAGTAAGCTAAGGAAGAAGCTGGGTGATATGGATAATCTAAATCTTAAATGATAACATTGAGGAGCTATTAGACGACCAATCTAATCCACATGAACCAGAAAGAATATTAAATGTTCGTAATAGACGAACAAGGAATACTATTTATCAAGAATATTTGGTCAAATGGAAAGATTGTTCAGAAGAAAGCTCAACATGGGAGCGAGTAAGTACTTTAAGGAAAAGGTTTTCCAATTTACAGTTGGACCTTCCAAGTATCGTTTTCGAGGACGAAACCGATTCTTAAGGGGAAGAAAATGTTACATTAATAAATGCAACTTATGGGAGACAGGCGCGAGGGATGACCGTCCAGGGGCCTTGGGCACCTGAATGGGGTCAAGGGGAGCCTAGAGAGTAAGTGAGTCTAAGAATAGTAGGACTCACCTGAAGCTGACGGCTAGTAGTCAGATTAGGTAGAGGAGCCAGCAATCTTCTAGGCGAGGTTGGGAGGTGAATCGGGAATCTCTCTCGTGCTGTTCGAACGGAAGTCCTGAGAGGGGGCACCTAATAGAATCGGAGACATTATGACAGGCGATCTTACACTGTGATCTTACACTAGTTCAGGGCGCGATCTTACAGGAATAGACTTCCACCAGTCCCTAAAAGCTTTTTTTCCACTTGCATGGGCAATTTTGGCCAAGTGCCAGCCTGCTAATCCCATTTTTCAGCATTATCCAGCTTATTAAATCAAATTTTGGAATATTAATTCTGAAAATTAATTTAATATTTAGTCTAGTTGTCAAAAAGTTAATTTCACCAGCCAATCGAATGTCACCACCAACACTAGTGGCTAATAAATTGGTCTAAGTCAAAATTTGACATCGGGTATGACCTAGCACTTGTCAAGCATAACTTATTACAGCTTTTGCCTTTGACATCCACTCCATCCTTGGGGTCCTTGACTTGTTACCATGATATAATTGCCATGTGCATCACATGTGCTAAACAACCTTGCACATTTGATTAATATCTTAATCAAATGTTATCGGCAAGAAAATGCCTTCTGACATTTGATGGATCTCATGACCGAGAAAGAAGTGATGCCCAAATTGGTCACGTTGAACTCTCGGTGAAGGATTTACCGTGTCCAATCCATCTCTTGTGAGTAACTTGTTGTAGGGGATGGGTGAAGCGGGATTTTTTGGGGAGGGGGATGCCACAGTTTAGGCGGAGGGAGGCTTTTTGGGCGGGAGGTGCGCCATGTTGTGGGGGTGGGTGGTGTAATAATCAGTTTATCCACATAAAGGATGATCAAGGCAGATTATTGACTCTCAATCTGATAGTAAAGGTTGGGATCATTGTTTGAATGTCAGAAGCTACTTCTTTTGTAAGACCATTCAAGAAGGTAGACTTCGAGTCCATTTGGTAAGCATGCCAATGATGATGGGCCCCAAGAGCCAAGGTAGCTCGAATAGTAGACAAAGAGGCTGTTGGTGCAAATGTCTCAGATTAATCCAATCCTACCCTCTATGTAAATCCCTTGGCAACAATAATAGCTTTGTACTTGTCTAAGGTGCCAATGGCTAGGTATTTGGTCTTATAGACCCACTCAACACCTATTACCTTTCGCTTGCTTGTATGGAGAACTAACTTTCAAGTTTGCTTATGCTTGATGGAATGGAGCTCCTTTTGCATAGCATGGTGTCAAACATCTCGTGCAAGTCATCAATGGTAGTAGGCTCTTGATCCTCCAAAATCTGTGACATAAGAGTATAGTTCAGACAAAGTGAACTCCCCTACTTGGCATGTAGCTTGTTTGATTGTTGTGGGCCTATTGATGTCTCGAAAAAATGAGAAAATCCTAAATCTTACCTAAGTTGTTGTGGGCCTATTGATGTCAAAGATGAAGTAGTGATGCCAAGAGGTATTTTGGAAGTGAGCGGGGCAGCCAATGGCGGAGGAGGGGGTGGAGTCAAAGAAAGTCCACGGGAGGTAGTAAGCACCATCAATGGGAGGATCGGAGGCTGTAACCTCGTCAAAGATCATATCTAGACCTAGCATGATTTTTCATGTCTTTGGGTTGTCCTTTGGTCGCCTGATTGTAACCAACAAAGATGAGTTTCATCAACTTAGCATTGAGCTTGCCATTGTGTTTCTTGTTCACATGGACATAGGCATTGCATCCAAGGGTGCAAAAGTGTGAGACCCAAGGCTTCTTACCAAAGAAAGCCTAGTAGGGAGTCATGTCCTGCAAAGTTGTTATTGGAGACTTATTGCAGATACAAACCGTAGTAGAGATTGCCTCTCCCCAAAGAGTGTGAAGAAGTCCTTGATGCTCCAATGGGCCATTCTAGTATGGTTTGATTCATGTCTCCACCATACAATTCCTAGATGCTATGTTGAAGTTGCTATCAGAGACCTATTGTAGATTTGAACTGTAGTAGAGATTGCCTCTCCCTAAAGAGTGTGAAGAAGTCCTTGATGCTCCAATGGGCCATTCCACTATGGTCCTATTCATGTGCACCACGATACCATTCTTAGATGGTGTGTTTGGATGGGTGTACTCCATTTGAACCTTGTGCTCCTTGCAAAAGCGGTCAAACACTTAGGAACAAAATTCACCATCATGGTCGGCTTGTACAGCTCTATGAAAGAAGTTTGTTTTTCATCAAACAACTTCTAGTAGCATAAGTTGGAATATGCCTTACATTTGTACTCCAAGAAATAGGTGCATATACTAGGAAAAATCAACAACCAATGAGCATCAGCTAATTGGCCTTCTGGAGGGAGGTTGTGTGCATAGGATTGTATAAGCTGGTGTGAACCAACTCTAGTGGTGCGGAAGCCCTCTTGGTAGTGGCCCTTAGATGAGGATGTTGACGTTGCGTGACCCTCAAATAGCTAGGCATAAGGTAGTCATGGGGCATAAATCTAGAAGTCCCTCCATCATTTTCTTTCACAATGCCTATCTAATGGAATGAAAATTCAAGTGTCGTGCCCATAACGGGCATGCAAAAGTAGCCCAAGCTCCGATGAAGACTGTTAGCAAGGGTTTGTGAGCATATAGAGCCTGCCCCCTTGAGTACTTGTCCAAAGTGCAACACCCACATCTTCAATGGTAATTGCATCTTGGGTGAACCATGTGGGTGCCTAGGTAAGCTAATGTTAGTGGATTTGTCAGTTTACGTGTGTGTTTGTGCGGATTTCAATGTGCTTGGTACTATTTAGCTAGTCGTGATTTGGTTTATTTATTTTTGGTGCTTGATTTATGTGGCCAACTATCATTATTTTTCGGCTGACCAGCAATTTTTGGGCCCATCAAATCTGGCAACATAGTTCATGTTCTTGGCCTATTAATAGGGTGTGGCTTCCTCCTCCAGTCTTCCATTCAGTATATACCATATGCAAGTCATGTTGGAGAGAGGGAGCCGATGCCAGTGTCCACACAGTTGGTGACTCACAATTGATTCTATATTGCCTCGTCTTGGTATATGGATTTCATTTCTCGAGCATCTATCTATTGAGTTCTTTTGTAGTGTTCTCTTTTCTTTTCACTGTTTTTGTTTTCTCTCATGTTTGTGCAGTCTATTGCATCTCACTCTTCTATTGCAGCACCCACTTCTGATATGGTATTGGATGTCCATCTTAGGTCCTATGGTGTTGTCTTTTGCTGCTAAAGGTCTGCCCTCACATTTTTCTACTGCTGATCAGTCTTCTTCTGTTTGTTGCAGCCTAACCACTTTCTGAGAAAATCAATCTGTTCTCAGTCTTTTGCTACCTGCATTTTGAAAATGTCGGGCATAAAGAAAACATCTAGAAGCATGAAATTGGAGCCATTTGCAGGAGCAGTAATCTTGATTGAACCAACGCCACATACATCATAATTGCTGTTGTTCGCTCATGTAACACGCTTCCAAGTAGGGGCTGAATGCAAAGAGGTAAAGAGACATTTTTTGGAAGTGATATACTTTGACGCCCCACTGTCAAAATACCATGCGCGTTGCATTTCAGCAGCATTAAAGGTTGAATCAGCCATCAAAGAATCAAAACTGCATGTAAGAAATGCATAGTTCTCCTCCATAGAGTTGGCTGAAGTTTTACCATTAGTAGATTTGTTGGTTGATATCTCCTAGACAACCAAACCGGAGTTCTTCTTTTTCTCTTTGGCCAATTGCTTCTTGCATCCATCGGTATAATGATCGGACTTCTTGCAATAATGACGTTTCCCATTTTTCTTGGACTTTTTTGTGTCTTGGGCAGCCTTATTTAATGGCTGTTCAGCATTAGCCTTTTGCTTATTTTTCACATTTTGTTTGACTTTCCCTTTGCCATTGTACTTCGAGAGCATAGCCACATCACATGAACGTAATGTAACATTCTTTTGAGTTAGTTCCTTGCTTTCCAGCTCCACAAAAAAAAAAAAAAAGAAGACAACCTCAAAGAGGTGTGGAAACTAAGATATGACTCAAGAAGAGAGTTTAGAGTGATATTTACAAATTTTGCATCCTGAATGACCTCATCAACATTAAGTAGTTGCTCACATAAATCCAGTATGTGTGTAAGGTGATTTTTCATACTATCACCCTCATCCATGTTCACATTAGCCAGTTCTTTGTGGAGATAAGATATCTTGGCCTCATTACGTAATGTAACATGTGCTCAAATATATCTTAAGCAACTTTTGAGGTCCTACAAGACCAAATGTGTGGAATAATAGCCCTTTTCACTGAAAAGGTAATTAGAGATAGTGTGTATGCATCCTTCAAGTCCCACCTTTATTGATTCTCGGTAGAAGGAGAAGAGATAGCAACAACACAAGCAACCTATCCTCTAACATTATGCTGAGGTGTTTGAGGTGCAAGACCTCTTGGTTGTTATAGATCACTACTGACATAGTCCCAAAAATCCTTTGCCACAAGAAGGTTGCGCACCACGAAACTTTGCAACGGATGGTTAGTGCCATCAAGCTTGTCCTCTTGAGTGAGGACATCAAGGATGTTGCTTTGATCATCATGCCCTTGACGTGCCATGTTGCCAATGATGCACAAAGATCGGCAACTAAATACTTCAATGCTGAAGTATAGAATGTACTCTGCTGAGTATCAAAAATCCCCACACGTGATTAAAATGCAAGTACCAAATTGTCACAAATCTTGCCAAATGTGCCCAATGTTGCACAAATCAGCACTCAACCTGCAGATTACAGCAATGCACTGCTGCACCACACTCGCCTCAAAATGCGTGTCCAAAAGAAAATATTTTACAGCAATTTAATGCTGAGTCTCACCAAATTTTATTGAAATCCCCAAAATTTGCTGCTAAATCAGACTATCATTGCAAATCAATGTTGTTGTACCACCTATTATTTGATTTGGAGTGTGTGTCAAGCAAGAGCCCCAAATTTCTTCGGAAATTTCAAAGAAATTTATACTTTACAGTTCGAGTTTTGCAAAAATGTCGCCTTAAGACGTATGCCAATAGTAACCAACAAGTGGAGTCTGCCTCTTGATGCGTGTCAGAGCCAAAATTTTGAAAAGCCCTAAATTTCTTGTACCAATGTCGAAGAAATTGTGCAATGTTGGCAATTTCGGTGGAGATTCACGCATGGGAACTTGAATCAGGAAAAAGCCCCAAATATCTTTGAAGAAATTTAGAGAATTTCAAAAACTGGTAAATTTGGTAAAAAATTTTCAAAATTCTTGACATAGATTGTGAAAAATTGAAAATTTCTTTGAAATAGGGTGTGAGACGAATAAGATGGATGAGAAATTGTAGAAATTTTCGTAAACCCCCAAAGTAAAAAATTTAGGGCTTTGTGTTTTCTCTTAGATTTGCAGAAAATAACAGGTAGGGCTAAGAAAATGGTTAGCAAGGCTGAGAAAATAGCGGGTAGGATTGAGAATATCACGAGCAAGGCTGAGAGGGGTTGTGTGTTGGGCTGCGTGCAAGATTGCATATGGGATTGCGTGCAAGTTGAAACAATAGTAGCACCTTCTCCAAAATAGCAGCTTTTTTTTCAAAACAGTAGCTCCTCCTGTTCCTTTGTTGGATGAGTGGACTTCGTGTGGGTGGCATCGTCTCCTCTTCCTTTGTTGGTTGAGTGGCCTTAGCGTGGGTGGCACTAGCTGAGCGGTGGAGAGAAAGAATCCAGGTGTCTACCTTTGATATCGAATGTTGGAAATTGAGGGGGAGGGAGGAAGTGTGTAAACACAAGAGAATGAGCAAGAGTGTGCAATAGTTCCTCTCTCAAAAGATGCAAGTGTTAGAATGATAGAATGAAAGTACTATAGGTCTTAAGTAAGTAAGACCTATCCCTAACTCAACTAGAGGTAATTTACTCTAGAACTAAATCTAGAAGTGGTGACGCAATTATGTAGCTGTGTTCACACTACAAACCAACTAACTAAAGCATTGGACATTGCCCATAGAATTGGCAAACTATAACACTTCACACTGCACTCTTTGCATTGCTTGCCTTCCCCACACACCTTGGGTTATAGGGGAGTACCTCTTGCTCCCTTACCAAACGGTGTTGAGGCGAGTTGGTAGCGCGTTGATAGCACCATCTTTGAGTTTGCCCGTTCCTTTGTAGAAAGCATTGTAACATAATACAACTTCTCTCTTTCATTCTCAAAACTCTCTTTGCTCTCTTTCCTTGGAAAAGTGTCGTTTCGTGTAAAAATGGTCATTTCTTGTAAAACGATCTTTTCTTGCAAAAACGGTCGTTTCTTGTAAAATGCTCGATTCTTCTAAAAACGGTGGGATGCCAAAAACGGTCGTTTCCTGAGCAGACCGTGAGTATCGAAAAGAAGCTTGGGGATATTACTATATGCACTCCTCGTGTGTTACACTTGGTATCAGAGCTCTCCTCACACGAAGGCTAGACCTTCAACGGGCGTGGGAGTGATCAGAAAGGAAAGCTAGTTGTGGTTCATCAAAATGAGTGGACGCAACAGAAACAAAAGTGCAGTTTGAGAGGAATGCGATGAAATCTCGATGGCCCTTGGAATTGGGGCAAGTAGACCTCAACTGGAGATTGGGGAAGGGTATCCGACTGAACATGAAGATGTTTTGGATGTAGCAGTGCATGATAGAATGACGTCTCGTTGCGAGCCTAACCCCATGGAGGCCATGCGGGAGATGATGAAGGATTTGCTTGCTACCATGCTACCCAGAGCTATGGAAAAGGCTCAAGCGGAGACTGACAATGACGGGTAGCATCACAAAAGAGCAGAAAGAAAGAAAAGAAAGATCGGGATGAGTCTTCATTAGATGAAATGGGAAAATTTAAACTGCAAGCACCTAAAAGTATGAAGGAGAAAGAGACTCCATGAGCTTGAATAGATGGATCCGTGAAGTGGAGGGCTAAATGAAACTACTCAAAGTCTCAAGCAAACGGAGAGGATTGGTAGCGGCCCACCAGTTGTTAGAGGGTGACACTTCGAAGTGGCTCATGTATGAAGAATAACAACATGGCGGAAAACTCTCATGGGAAGAGTTACAAAAAGCAATGATAGATTATTTTGTGCCAAAGAATGAGCCATTCAAAGTCATAGATGAATGGAGATATCTAAAGTAGTATATTGGCAGAATAAGGGAATATGTTCAAAAGTATAAATCTTTGATACTGTAGCTCCACGACATGGACGTGATTACCAAACTACATGGCTTCTTATATGGTTTGCAACGTTGAGCTTGAAGGGAAATAGAGAAATAGGAGCCAACAAACGTGGTGGAGGCTATGACCATGATTGAAAGGCTAACAGACTTTGAAGGCAGACAAGGAGAGGCTGTTCGTAGTATAGTTCAAGGGAGCAATAATGCTCCTTCAAACTCAATATGGGGAAATAGGTAAGAGTCTAGGATCTAATCAAGGTAATGCACTTGCAGACAGTGGATGGAGTAACAGACAACCCCTCAGACTAGAGTACAACAAGGAACTCCGTCCGAGTCAACCCCAACAAGCAGTTCTACTAGCTTCAGAACTACAAACTCGGGGGTGGGCCGAGGGAACTTTACATATAGAGGTGGCTACGGAGGAGGAAACAGATTTGGTCAGGGAAGGGGAGGCCCATTGTCGTGCCATACATGTGGGGGGCCTCACTTTGCAAGAGATTGTCCAAGAGGGGCAACAACTTCAACAATTGGGTCAAGAGTTGCTTATGCCCAAGTTGGCACAGAGGGGCCTCAGACATCAGTACAGATTATAGAGATAGAAGATGAAGGCAAGGATTGGGAAGCAAAGGCCAAGATAGGTGCTCTAGAGGTAAATCCCTCACTTACCGTGCCAGCTTTCATTCCTACCATCTGCAACATGTTTCTTCAAGCGACGGTGGAAAATCATCCACAGGTAATGATGGTGGACACAGGTGCCACACATAATTTTATATCACCTCAAGTAGCCGCTCGCTTGGGTGTGAGGCCTACAAGGGCAGTTGTAGTGGAGGTGTCATTTATCCAGGGAAAATACAAGTATTGTGAATTGGCAAAAGATGATGGAAGATCTTTTTTGAGTCAAGTAGTCCAAATCCTGCTCAATGAGGACATTGAGCTTCCTCCTGGGGGGGGGGGGGGGGGGTGTATAAGGGAGTACCTCTTGCTCCCTTACCAAACGGTGTTGAGTCAAGTTGGTAGCGCGTTGCTAGCACCATCTTCGAGTTTGGTAAGGGAGTACCTCTTGCTCCCTTACCAACTTGACTCAACACCGTTTGGTAGCGCGTTGCTAGCACCATCTTCGAGTTTGCCCGTTCCTTTGTAAAAAGCATTCTCTATAGCTCCTCTTCGCTCTTTCATTTTCAAAACTCTCTTCGCTCTCTTTCCTCGCAAAAGCGTCATTTCGTGTAAAAACGATCGTTTCTTGTAAAAACAGTGGGGTGCCAAACACGGTCGTTTCTTGAGCAGACCGTGAGTGCCGAAAAGAAGCTTGGGGATATTACTCTACGCACTCCTTGTGCGTTACATGGGTAGCTCCTCTATTGCTTTGCTCAAGCTGTGCTCTAGCAGTCAAGAAGAGAGCAGATTGCACAATGTGAACTTGACACACCTAGAGCCGCTACATGGTCTAGCTTTGGTTAACCCTTTGGATCACTCCCTCATAAATGAAGTTAATCAAAACACTCAGCTCAATCAAAAGATTTGTTTCACCTAAATGTGTATGTGTGTGAGGTGAGCCAAAAAAGTAGTTTGAAGTTGATTTTGTGTACTTGTGAAGGGCAGTGTGTGTGAGGTGAGCTAAAAAACCAGTTTGAAGTTGATTTTGTGTACTTGTGAAGGACAGAGATAAAGAGAAGTTGAAAATTGTTAACTTTGAATTTTTTGATATTTTGGAAGGAGTAAATAAGTAAATCTGCCCTCACAAGGGATGAGGCTAAGGCTGGGGAAACAATTGTGGGTGATTGGGTAAGGGGATGTCCCTTGCACCCATATTGAGGGCCTAGAATGGGTGTGCTTGTGATACTATGGGGGTAAGCCCTGGATTGGATTTCTAAACCAATTTGTTACAATCCTTGGTTCTAGCTTGGTTAACACTTAGATGTACAGCTCATTTAATCTGATTAGACAGACCCCAGGGTGCTTGGCTGTTATATGATTCTAGTGTCTAGCTATCACTGACAAGCATCAGAATGATCAAGGTGATGGTCTTCCAGTCATGAACAGGAAAAACAGGTAGTGCTAATGCTCTCAAAGGCAACCCAAATGAGGGGTGCCTTTTTGTCTTATTAACTCTACACTACTTTGTTTTGATGTATCTTAATCATGGGATATACTACCTTCTTTTAGCTACTTTCACTTACACCTATGAGCAAAATTGTGTTGCTTATGTTCAACTTTTACATTGGATGTGGTGTCAGGCTGCATCCAGTTGGAGAGGCACCCTCACCACGTGCTGCACATGCTGCAACTGCAGTTGGTACCATGGTAGTCATACAGGTACGTTCAGAGCCCAAAGTTTTTGTGGTAAAATATTGACACTGCTTCACTAAAGACTGACTTTGTTAAGATGTGCTGCATGCTTATGGATGAGATTTTGTTTCCCTCAGGGAGGAATTGGACCTGCTGGACATTCAACAGAAGATCTTCATGTACTAGACTTGACACACACAAGACCAAAGTGGCACAGGTATTTTCATTTGATATCCACCCTCCTGTGAGTGCATGCATGCATTAATGAAGTGCTCATATTACTTTTATGTTTCAGAGTGGTAGTGCATGGTCAGGGCCCAGGACCGAGATATGGTCATGTAATGGCACTGGTTCAACAGAGATATCTTGTTGCCATTGGTGGAAGTGATGGTCAGTTGAGAAACTGATTTTACAAGTTTTCGTCAGGTTTATTTTTGTTGGACGAATCTAATGATTACAGTTTTTCCTCAAGGTAAAAAACCTCTTGCTGATGCATGGTCGTTAGACACAGCAACCAAGCCTTATGAATGGAAAAAGCTTGAACCTGAAGGCGACTCTTTACCTTCTTGCATGTAATGCAACTCTTCTGTCAGATGTTTTGGATGTAGTAACATTATACTGCTTAGATACTTTTAGCTTTGAGATAGTTAGAATGTATGAGGAATCACACATGTTTTTAAGTGTAATTCATATTAAAGTTGACATCTGAGTTGTATTGTTTGCAGATATGGAACAGCCAGTGCAAGGGCAGATGGTTTGCTTCTTGTATGTGGTGGTAGAGATGCCAGTGGTATGGTACGTAAACCTAACTAGGGTCTTCTGGGTTTTGGATGCATTTCACATATACTATAACACTATTCAAAAATTTGCATTCTTTCTGCATGTTTCACTGAGGTGTTTTACATGCATTGATATATTCTTTCTAAATTCAAGAATCCACTTTACAGCCTCTGGACAGTGCATTTGCCTTGATCAAGCACAGAGATGGGCGCTGGGAATGGGCTCGAGCCCCTGGTGTGGCTCCATCACCACGATACCAACATGCAGCTGTATGTCTCAGATTTTATGTTGGTGATTTAGTTTGTGTCCTTGTTGTTACCCCAGCTTGAGATCTGCGATGAGTTTTTTCCTCTTTTTGATTGCTCTAGTGTCAGAACATGTGTCTCAGATGACAGTTTGATATAAGCTCAAGACGTTTTTATCTGGTATGTAGGTTTTTGTAGACTTAAGGCTTCATGTCACTGGTGGTACACTTCGTGGTGGTAGGATGATTGAGGGAGCCGCAAGTGCTGCAGGTAGCTTTGAGTTTGTTTTTCAGCCTCCTTTGTGATATGATTGTGAGAGAACTGATGCTACAAAGGAACATAGTTTGCGTTTTTCTCTGTTCGATCAGAATTCGAATGAGTTCAGCACCTAGATGCTTTTCATCAATTAACAACTGACCTTGAAAGTACCAAATCTGGATGTAGAAACCTATCATGGAGTTCTGCAAGCCCTACATTTGATGATGCACATTTTTTCTTTTTAGTACTTGCTTCAGCCGTCAATCATTGAGTATCCTGGTATTTGTTAGAACATGAGCGAATGATGCCTTGTATTACAATTTCTCCCAGTTACTGTTATCTAGTTAAGGGAAAAGCAAAGCAAGCCAGAATTTTCACAAATTAGACAAATCATAATAGTTCTCTACTGGATTTTTATATTTTTTTCTCTGTTTTCTTGAATTTTGCATGGTTCTCCTGTAAGCACATATGGGGAAGAAATAGAGAGCTCAATATAGTCTGGTCAATGGACCGGTGAGATGAAGATGGTGAAAATATGTGAAAATACCTATAAGAAAACTAAGAGGTACTAACAGCAGTCAGGGTATAATATGAGTCATGAGTCTTGAAGTCCAACAATGTCCTATTTGCTGCAATCCAGCCACATTTATCTGCCCCTGAAGAGTATGTTGCTTTCCACAAAAGTACAGCAGCCCTATGCCATTTCAATGTCTATCTTTAGACAACAGAGAAGAACCTAGAGCTACCTACCAACCACAGGCACTTTTTACCTTCTAGCCAGAGAAGTGCCGCGCCCCCCCCCCCCCCCCACTTTGGGTGTGGTATTATGGTACCTCTATCCTTCTCACATTAGTGGATGTGACTTTCCAGTAATCTCTCCTTCTCTCTTGTTGTTCACTGTTCATTGCGAGTGTGTGTGTGTGTTTATGTGTGCAGCTGAGCATTGACCCAACAGTGGTATCAGAGCATCCTCTCAGCTCACAGCTGCTGCCTCCAGCGACGCCATTGAGCTTCAAGCTTGGCCTTATCTACTTGCTGCTGCTCTGATATCTACACTTGTTCATCAACCAGTAGGAGTTCAGCCTCCACCCAGCAGCTATGTGCAACTCAGCCTGTCTGTCCACTCCAGCCAGCCTATTGGAAGTGCTGCTCTACTCATCTCTGTCCCTCCACTCAACTCTGCTGTTCCAGGTTCATCAGGCTGCATGTCTGCTGGATCAGTCTACCTGTGTGGCATGTGCTGCCTGCGAAATCATCAGTTCTGTCCTTCACACTTCCCATCTCTGTGTAGCACAATCTGCCCAGCCTGCACAGTGGGACCTGTTCGGCAGCACAATGGCCTGTTCTGCCATGGAACAATGATCTGTTCAGCCATGAGTCATGATGCTTGCTGATTTCGGCACCTGTTCCAGCAGACGTGACCTGCTCCAATCATCGCCTGACTGCAGTGTTTGTCCTGATAATATGTTCCTACTGTCTTCCACATCTGCGATGACCGTTTCGCTTGACACTACATCTGCATTGACCCAAATCCCAGAAGTCAACTCAATCTTTGAGGTTCTGTTCGCGTGCAACCTCCTCCTAAGCACAGAGTTCAGTTGTTTTATTTCAAACATCAAATTTCACCCCGATTTCTTCCAAAAATTTTGGGCTTCTTCTCAAAACCCCTAAATTTCTTTGAAAATTTTGGGGATTTCCTATTCTGTGTCAAACTTCTTGATTTTTCTCCATAGAAATTTGGGGGCTTTCACTTGCAAATGACAAATTCATCAAATTTCACGACAAAAATTTGGGGCTTCTATGAAACTTGCATAATTTCATCGACATTGAGACCTAACTCATCATCCTTCGTGGCATTTAGGGGCATTGGAATGATCTTCGCTTTAAAATTCTTAGCAGCTTCTTCAACGTCTTCTCTTGAGCCAAAAAATTGTAAGTTTTTGAGATCCTCATTATTTTTCTTTTGTGCCGCACCTACAATCATACCATGGACAGCAGCTGGTTAAAATCACCAGCATAATACAGCAAGCAGTGGCAACTTAGAGTGACTTGTAAAACATGTTTGGGGACTTTGATAGATTAGATGGGACCAACTACTCGATGTGGGCATATATAATGAAGCATGTACTGGTTGCAAAGTAGTTGTGGGGTTATATCTCAGGCATAGAGGTTAGGCCAACAAACTGAGCGGTTCAAGGTACTATATTTGAGTGGCCAATAAATTGGTCTAGGCCCAAATTTGGCATCAGGTACCACCTCATACTTGTTAGATATAAACTTATTAAAACTTTTGCCTTTGGCACTAACTAATATTTTGGGGTCATGGGTCCCACGTTGTGAAATAATTGAATTGCACCTCATATGTGCAAGTCACATTTGCACATTTGATAATCAAATGCTAAGCAAAGCAATAAAATTTCATGTCCTTGTGATAGATGTAAAGCTTGCCTTTTTGAACAGTGATCTACATGAGGAGGTGTAAGTCACACAACCTCTTGTCCCTTTTCAAAAACGTTCAAAGGCTCCTTATTGTGCCTGACAAAGAGACATTTATTGCTTTAATGGTGCCATTGTGTAGGAACATATATAAGCTAGGTGTCCAAAGGTCCGCATGTGAGAAACAACGGGCTTGCATAGTGATACATTCCATACCTCATAAGGAGTAATGTTTGTAAAGGCTTGCATAAGTGACCAAGTTTGCATGTAACAAGCAATCAAGTTAGCATCCATAAAAAATTGTCAGAGAAAGACTTCCCTTTCAGCATTCATCTAGCCATTTTCATGAGCAATGTATACTTGTATCCAGCAAGCCCGTTTTATTCTGTTTTATAAGGTGTGGAACAATGATTTATGAATGTGTGAGATCTAACCGATTCATTAGATTGATGTAGCACATACACAAATCACCACCACCACTACCACCCCCACCACCACCCCCACACCCATCTCCCCCTTCCCCTGCCTCCCCCCCCCTTTTGCCCCCTCCCCATGATGCACCTGCACTCGTTACAACACGGCACAGAAAGGTAACACGATATGTGAGCTCAAGGTATACTCTTATATTATTCAATCCAAAAAGCGGGACAACATAGACAAATCCCAGGACTACACCCTCGTGACGCTGCACATAAGAGGGTTTACCACTGGGTATAGGGAATCACATGTAGTGTGGAAACAAGGCAGGGCTTTGAGTCACTACTACTCCCTATATAGGTGCTTCCGGTGATAATGGCATGGTATAGCTACAAAGCCCTTACACTCACCCCCGCTTATTGGATTGCTGTCCTCAACAATCTAAGGGTAGTGCTTTATTTGACTCATCCGGGATCTTAACACATCTTTTCCTATCAAGCTGGTCAGTGTCTACCGGTCTATGTGACCGCGGGGTCTTAACACAATCTATACTATTAGACTGGTCAGTGTCTGCCGCACTAGGACTTGGGGGTCTTAACACAGCCTTTTCTAGCAAGTTGATCAGTGTTTGCCCATCTAGACTTGTTTTTGAGGGCTTTGTTGGATTTATTGATGTTGGTATCACCATGCGGGTCCACCCTCGACTCAATTACATTTGAGGAGTGGAGGCATATTTGGGTCTATGATTGAGAACCGCTTTGTTTGTTTGGAGAGGTTCAAGGGTCATTGGAAGGAGTAGTGGGGTTCTCCTCGAGCCAAAGGGCGAAGGCGTCTTTGCCGTGTTCACAAGCCTCCGCTTTTGAGATCCAAGTGGCCTCCTTGAGTGGACGCCTGCACCACTTGGTGAGATATTCGGGGAATCCTCTTTATTCCCAGTGTCGGAGGAATGCTTCTACTTCGAAGGGACCAGTGGAATGGAGCATTGGTACGCGCTGTCTCCATTGGTTGTCGGGATAGAACTTGTGCAGAAGACGAGCATGAAAAGCATTATAAACACATACACTGTCTGGCAGGTCGAGTTTATAGGTGACTTTGTTCAGCACTCGAGTGATTCGGTAGGGTCCATAGTAGTGGTGATTGAACTTGGGAGTCATGTTCTTGGGAAGTGACATATTCTTAGAGCTGACTAGGACCATGTCTCATTTGGTGAATAGTACACTCTTCCTCTTTTTGTTGTCTTGCTCAGTCATAGTGATTTTGCTTTGTTCTATGCTCTGCTTGGCCGCTGCATTTCGATCTCTCCATTTCTTCAAGAACTCCTCTGCATCTTGATCTTCCGCTTTGGTCGCTCCCAATGCTAAGGCTAGCGGGGTAATGACTTCTTTGCCTGTGGCTAATTCAAAGGGGGTGTACCCCGTTGCCGAGTGGATGGAGCTGTTGTAGTGGAATTTAAGACATCAAGATACAAGGCCCAATCTTTCTGGTCCACTTGGGCATAGCTTCGGAGATAGTCTTCAATGCCTTGGTTGACTCGTTCTATCTGTCCATTTGTCTCAGGGTGGAAGGATGAGGAGAATCTCAATTGTGTTTCCAGGGTCTTGAAGAGTTCCTTCCACATATCGCTCATGAATCTTCCATCTCGATCTAATACTATTGCCAATGGTAAGCCATGGAGTTTGAATACATGTGTGAAGAAGAGGCGTGCTACCTCCTTAGCATTCAGTGGTGGCTTGACTGGGATGAAGTGGGCTTGTTTTGAGAAATAGTCCACCACTACAAAGATGATTGTGTACCCATGGGACTCGAGTAGTTCCACAATGAAATCCATGTTGATGACATCCCATGGGCGGTTGGGTATGGGTAATGGTTGTAGTAATTCTGCTAGCTTTGAGCGTGGTGCTTTGACCAGTTGGTCAGTGGGGCAGGTTTTGATGTAGTCGATGACTTCTTCTTTCATATTAGGCCAAAAGAACTGCTTCCTAAGGGCTTCCAAGGATTTGCTTTGCCCTTTGTGCCCTCCAAGTTTACCATCATGTATCTCATGAAGGAGGAGTTTCTTCAACTCCAAATTGTTGGGGATATACAATCTCTTGCCTAAAAATAGGATACCCTCCTCAAGGGTGTACATTCCATGTGAGGTCTTCTCTGTTTTCACATCTCGGATTATTTTGTGCATCTCTTGGTCCTGTTCTAAGGCCTCCTTGACTAATTCCATGAAATTGCTGTTGACCACACGGACAGCTGTTAGGTCAGCTTTCCGACTCAAGGCATCTGCTATTTTGTTAGTGGAGCCGAATCTCTAGGTTGAATTCTGCTAGGAAGTCTAGCCAGCGGGCTTGCTTTGCCGATAATTTGGGTTGTGATTGGAAGTATTTGAGGGAGATATTGTCGGTGAAGACTATTGTGTGCTTGTCTTGAACATAGTGCTTCCATTTCTTGAGGCAGTGGATGACTGCCAACATTTCTTTGTCATGTATCCTCCACCTTGTTTCAACATCTGTAAATTTCTTGGACTCATAAGCTATGGGGTGGCCTTCTTGCACCAGTACACCTCCTATGCCATAATCGGATGCGTCTGTAGATATTTCAAAGGGCTTGGTAAAGTTCGGCACCTTCAAGACGGGAGTTTGACTCATGCATTTCTTCATCTGCTTAAAAGCTTCCTGTTGCACGTTCCCCCATGTAAAAGAGTGATCTTCTTTGGTGAGGTGGGAGAGGGGGGCTGTGATGAGGCTGTAATCTTTGATGAACCTTCGGCAAAATACTGTGAAGTTGAGGAACTCCGCACTTCTCTTACAGTTTTCAATATATGTCATCTTTGGACAGCTTCCACTTTCTTAGGATCCACTTTGATACCAGCTGCTCCTACAATAAAGCCTAAGAATTCCAACTCTTTCACTGCAAACTCATATTTTTCAGGCTTGACATATAATTGATGTTGCCGTAGTTTCTCAAAAACCCGGCGTAAATGTTGCTTGTGCTCCTCTAAGGTTTTGTTATAGACTAGGAGATCATCAATGTAGATAATGACAAAGACATCTATCTTGGGCTTGAAGACTCCATCCATGAGGCCGCAAAATGTGCCTGGCCCATTGCTTAGGCCAAATCCTAATACAAACCACTCAAAACTACCATAGCGGGTGCGAAAGGCTGTTTTAGGGATGTCCTCTTCTGCTATACGGATGTGATGGGAACCTGATCTAAGGTCTATGCGGCTAAAGTACTTGGCCCCGTGTAATCTGTCTAAGAGGTCTTCCACTAGGGGCATTGGGTATTTGTTTTTAATGGTGATTTTGTTAAGAGCCCTATAGTCTACACAGAGTTTAAGTCCCCCATCCTTCTTCTTGACACATAACACTGGGGCACCAAAGGGGGATTTACTAGGGCGGATGAAACCTTGTTCTTCTAGTTCATGCAGCTGCTTTTTCAATTCCATGAGTTCAGTGTGGTTCATGCGGTAGGGTGCTCGGGCCAGTGGGGCGGATCCTATGTTAGATTACGGGAACAGATTTCTTGAGACTGATGGAAGCACGAGTGTCCTTCACCTCCCAGCCACGCTTAGATAAGTGCTGGCCTTAAATCTTATCTCTTTGCCAGCCGTCAACTAGCTGGAGTCCTACTATTTCTGGACTCCCTTACTCTCTAGGCTCCCCTTGACCCCGTTCGGGCGCCCAAGAGCCCGGACGGTCATTCTCGTGCATGTTCCCCTAAATTTACCTTAATGTAACATTAAATATCCCTTTTAATGTCACATTCTCCACTTATGACCTTAATGTGACATTAAATATCCCTTTTAATGTCACATTAATGTCACATTTCCTTCCCCTTAAGAATCGGTTTCGTCCTCGAAAACGATATTTGGAAGGTCTAACTGTAAATCGGGAAACCTTTTCTTTAAAGTACTTACTCGCTCCCATGTTGAGCTTTCCTCTGAACAATCTTTCCACTTAACCAAACATTCTTGATAAATAGTATTCCTCGTTCGTCTATTACGAACATTTAATATTTTTTCTGGTTCATGTGGATTAGATTGGTCATAGAATAACTCCTCAATATCATCATTTAAGATTAGATTATCCAAATCACCCAGCTTCTTCCTTAATTTGCTTACATGAAAAACTGGATGTATTTTACTACCAATAGGTAGTTGGAGCTTGTAAGCCAATTCTCCCACTCTTTTAAGTATTATGAAAGGACCACAATACCTTGGTGAAAGCTTTGGACAATGTCCCTTTTTCATAGTTTTAGTTTGTTCAGGCACCTTAAGATAGACCAATTCTCCTTCTTCAAAGGAGATGTCTCTTGGGTGAGGATCTGCATATGCTCTAGCTCGACTTTGAGCCTTTTTAATATTTTCTTGAGCAAATTTTAACATATTATTCATATCCTCCAAAAAGTCTTTAGCTGCCTGAACCTTTTCCTTATGCAGTCCTACTGCAAAAGGAGCTCTGGGCTGAAACCCATACATCAACATAAATGGACTATATCCAGTGGAAGAGTGTTTGGCACTGTTATATGCAAACTCTGCTATCGGTAAATACTCTTCCCAATTAGTTTGCCTTTTACTCACATATGCCCTAAGCATATCTTCAAGAATTTGGTTAACCCTTTCAGTTTGCCCATCTGTTTGCGGATGATCCGCCGTACTCATGGTAAGTTTAGTATCCAATTTCCTAAATACCGCACGCCAAAAATGGCTATTAAATTTTCTATCCCGATCAGAAACTATATTTGTCGGAAGGCCATACAATCGGTATATGTTCTCTACGAACAATCTAGCCAATTCTGGTGTTTTAACATCAGTTGAAGTTGGAATAAACCTAGCCATTTTGGTTAACCTATCCACAATTACCCACACAGAGTCGTGCCCCCTCTGTGTTCTAGGTAAAGCAACAATAAAATCCATGGAGATACTCTCCCATTTTCCCGAAGGAATTTCTAATGGATGGAGAAGTCCTCCCATTTTTAATTTTTCAGCTTTATTAACCTAGCATTTATTACATTTGACCACATAGTCAAGGACGTCCTTATTCATTCCAGGCCAATAGAAGTGCCTTTTAATAAGACTATAAGTCTTATTAACTCCTGGATGTCCCGCACTAGGGGTATCATGACACTCAAATAGTATCTGGCGCCTTATTTCTATATCTTTCGGGACACATACCCTACCCTTGTAGAGTAAATAACCATTATCAATGGTAAAATTCTTCCACTTGAATCCAGTTTGAGCAACCCATGATGCTCCATTTCCTAGTTGAACATCCTCAGATATTCCTTCCTCAGTAGAAGCACTTTCATTTGGATCCCCATTTTTTATTGCTTCCCATATGTTGGAATATGCCGGATCAACCTGACATTTCCCTTTTAAAGATTCAAGCAAGTTGGAAGTGAACTGAGTAAAACTCAATTCATTAATGATGGGCATTCTGCTGAGTGCATCAGCTACTATATTATACTTTCCTTTTCTATATCTTATTTCATAGTCAAACTCTTGGAGGAGTTCGGCCCATCTGGCTTTACGCCCATGTAAATCTGGTTGATCATTAAGCCACTTAATGCTTTCATGATCCGATAAGATCAAAAGTTTGGCACCATACAAATAATGCCTCCATTTCTTCATTGCATGTACTATTGCATACAACTCCCTCTCATAAACAGAATAATTCTGTTTTGCACGATCTAATTTCTTGCTTTCAAAAGCAACTGGTCGACCTTCTTGTAATAAGACCGCGCCTATTGCCTTGTCACTGGCATCAGCTTCAACCACAAATGGTTTATTGGGATCCACTATTAATAATATTGGAGCTGTAGCAATAGCTACCTTAAGTTTTTGAAAACTTTCATTTTGGTCTGTTCCCCAATTAAAACTTTTCCCTTTCCCTTTAGATAGGGCCGTAAAACACTATTCATCAGCTTCATAAAGGTAGCTGGTGCATTAGTGAGGCCAAAAGGCATCACCAAAAAATCATAATGCCCGTATCTAGTACGAAATGCCGTTTTGGAAATATCTTGTGCCTTAATTCTTATTTGGTGATAACCTGATCTTAAGTCTATCTTTGTGAAGAATTTTGCCCCTTGCAATTGATCAAAAAGATCTTCCATTCTGGGCATAGGAAATTTATTCTTCACCGTTATTTTATTAAGTGCTCTATAGTCAACACAAAGTCGCATAGAACCATCTTTTTTCTTTACCAATAAAATTGGTGAAGCCCAAGGTGAATTACTGGGTTGAATAAACCCTTTATCCAGGTAATCCTTAATTTGTCTCTCAACTTCTTGATGCTGTGTTTCACTTAACCTATATGGTGGTTTTGAAATTGGGTGTGTATCCTTATTTATATCAATTGGGTGATTTATTTCACCCCTATCTGGTGGAAGGCCACTAGGTAAATCAGAAGGAAACACATCTTTAAAATCATCTAACAAACTGTTCAATTCATTATTTACATTCAATTCGCAAACATAAGAAAATTGTTGCTTTATATTACAGGAAGTAAAAGTATTCTGTACAGGAAGAGACCATAGCATATATACCTCACAAACTTCCTTCTTTATCAGCTTCTGAACTTCAGTAGAACACAGCAAAGGATTATCAGATACTTCATGTTCACCTTGAATGACAAAAGTCTTACCATCCCTTTCAAATTCCAGTGTATTATGGTGATAGCTACGTTTTAAGGATGGTTCCAATCCCCATAGCCACTCCCTCCCTAGAGCAATATCAGCTCTTTCCATGTTCATTATTTGGAAATCAAGCTTATCTTTATATCCTTGAATCTCGATTTCCAAATTGGATACCATTGTATCCCATATTTTATTGTCTTGGCCTTGCATCATACGCACAACGTATTGATGCTCACTGTTTTGTTGGGGAAGTTTCAATTTTTTGACAAGTGCATAATTTATAAAATTATGTGTGGCAGAGTCATCAATCATGACTTTAACCCGTTTTCCAGCTATCAATCCATGTACTCTAAGTAAATCATGTGGCCCAAAAGTAGGCTGCCACAAAGAAGTTGACATACAACACTTATGTTGTACATCCATGTGCAAGACCTTTAAAGATTTATACTTTTCATGACCCTTTAATTCTAAGGTCTGCACTACATGGATTTGTTTTTCTTTTCCCTTGCCCTTGTCCTTTTCTTTGTCTTCCCCCTTTTTCTTTTGAGGGCAATTCCAAGCAGCATGGTTAGGGGATAGGCAATTAAAACACAATTTTTGTTTTTTGGCCTTATCAAAGTCATCAGGACTTAGCTTTGGCCTCATATATGGTTTCTTTTCAAAAGGTTGTTTTTTACCTTTGAAAAATGGCATTTTTCTTTTAAATTTGCCCACAAATTTTGAGGTTTCTAATTCCTTAGACTTGGGCTCCATATCAGTGAGACTGGTGAGTGTACCTGGACGCGTACTATCTTCATAAATTAATGCAAATTTAATTGCCTCTTCAAGCGTCTTAGGTAAACTCCGTTTTACTTCCTTTTTACAGGCTTTATCCAGTCCCCTAATGAATCCTCTTGTTTTTTGGAATTCATGAATTCCTTCCAGTTTGAGGATTATCTCACGATATTCCTCCAGATATGTCAGTAGGGGTCGTCCCTTTTGTCTGACATAATCCCAATCTTCCCAATTTCTTTCCATTTCATTTTCAGGAAGAAATTCTTTTAAAAATACGGATTCAAATTGAGCCCAAGTTTCAGGTATTTTATTCGCCTCCTTTAAGGTTCGCCACCACTTATATGCTTTGGGCCCCAAAGTTAAACTGGCCTCCAGTGCTTGGAGATGTGGTGGTGTATTTTTTAATTTATGTAAATCTTCCCATTTTTGGAGGAAATTAAAGATTGTATCTTTATTCCTGTCTTTTTCCTCCCCGTAAAATTGAGGTGGTTTCATATCTTTTAAAACCAGATTATCCCTCAATTTATGATAGGTTTGGGGTTCTTTAGAATCTCGAATGGTCGCATCTAAATCTTTCGATGAAGATGGGACATCTGAGATTTCTATCTTATTTTTATCTTTTTCCAATAATAAAGTTAGCTGAGATTTTATTTCAGTAAGTGTTTGAGTTAAAAACTCCATTTGAACCCCCTGAGTTTGCACACGAGCAGAAAGATCATCAAATTGCTCTCTCGTGGCAAAAAATTCTTCCCATTGTTCTTCTTGTATGTCTGGTTCATGGGGATCTACCATAGGTTGATCCCCAGAACTAGAACTTTCCATTACCCTTTCTTTCCCTTTTTCTGCCATTAATACACTGGAATTGGAAAGCAAAAATAAGAAATTTGCATACAAGATAAAATACTTCCTTGATTTTTTATGGCAGGCTGTGGCTTCAGTTATGTATGAAGGCTGTAGCTTCAGTTGTATATGAAGTTTTCTGCCTGTCTCACAGCAGTCGCAGTCTTATCCGCCTCAGGAGCAGTCCTATCCGTCAACAGCAATTTGATACTGGCAGCTCCACTTCTGATCTGTTTCTCGCGGCTGCTGGCAGCTTCACATCTGAGCTGGTTGGTCCTCGCGAATGCTGGCGACTCCACTCCTGGTCCTCGCGGATGCTGGCGGCTGCACGCCTGGTCTGGTTGGTCTTCGCGCTGGTCTGGTTGGTCTTCGCGACCCTGGTCCTTACGTTTTTTTTTATTTTTCTCTGCCCGTTTCTGCCCGTAACGTTTTCTGCCACGGGTCCCGTAACGTTAGACCAATGATAAATGTCACTTACGTGACGTGGCGCTGCCCTTCTAATGTGACGAGTCTTCTCCGTTTTCTTCACGGCTTCGTCAATTCTCACGCGACGAGACAGGGCAGAAGTGACGGCACGCGACGGGACAGGGCAGACGACACGCTTTCACTTGCGACGGAACAGGACACTTCTGACTGATGGCCCGCTTCTTGACTGACGGCCTGACAGATTCTTGTTTGATCAAAAACATAGGCTCTGATACCAATGTTAGATTACGGGAACAGATTTCTTGAGACTGATGGAAGCACGAGTGTCCTTCACCTCCCAGCCACGCCTAGATAAGTGCTGGCCTTCAAGCTTATCTCTTTGCCAGCCGTCAACTAGCTGGAGTCCTACTATTTCTGGACTCCCTTACTCTCTAGGCTCCCCTTGACCCCGTTCGGGCGCCCAAGAGCCCGGACGGTCATTCTCGTGCATGTTCCCCTAAATTTACCTTAATGTAACATTAAATATCCCTTTTAATGTCACATTCTCCACTTATGACCTTAATGTGACATTAAATATCCCTTTTAATGTCACATTAATGTCACATCCTAGAATCAATTCAATCTTATGATCCACATCCCGTCTGGGTGGTAGACCCTTGGGTAGCTGTACTGGCATTACATCTTTGAATTCTTCGAGTATCTTTGCCACTTCTGTGTTATTGCTTTGGTGCTTGGGCTTTTTGCCATCTTCTTCTCTAATTGGTCGAATCATACATAAGTAGACCATATCTCCTTGTTTGACAGATTTCTCCACCTGCGTGGCACTACACGTCATGATGCATGGCTTGATAACGGTCCCTTGGACTGGTGCTGCTTGGGTTGGGCCTCTTGGTTGGGTTGCATTTGGCTTCACTGTTTGGCATGAAACTCCTGGCTTATTCTCCTTCATTTGCACTTTGATTGGGGTCCTGCCAGGCAATTGCATTCTTTCACAGGGTACTTTGACGCCTTCTCCTTGCATATCTAGCATCATCTCATTTACTCCTTTCCCGAACATCGCAATGACATATTTATCATAGAATTCTAAGCCTAGGATCACTTCAAAATCATCCATGGGGATTACTAAGAAGTTGAGTTTTGATTTCCACTTTCCAGCTTCTACTTGTACTGTAAAGACTTGTTTCACTTCCTTGGCTTCTCCTTGTGCGAATGTTACTGTTAATCCTTCTGGGACCTTCGATAGTTTCAATCCATGTTTTGCTGCGCACTCTAGGGTAACGAAGTTGTGCGTGGTCCCTGTGTCCACCATGATGGGTTGATTTCCTTCGCTCACTCTACCTTTGATGTATAGGTGGTGGATTGGTGCTACTCTGGCCGCCATGCATTCGGATCGGGCGCTGACTGTCCCTACCCTTGGGTGGTCCATGCTTTTATCACTTCCGCTTGGGATTCTTGGACATGTGGGGGTTGCGGTTTTTCTCCTCCATATGCGCTAGTGGCATTCACCCTCGACCCGCTTGATGAGGCTATATCTTCTACGGGGCATCTGTTTTTGGTAGTGTGGACCCCGCATCTGAAGCATTTGATCTCGATGGAAGGGCCTTTGGGTCTCCACCATGTTGTATTTGATCCTGCGGGTCCATATGATGCACTGGGGGTTGGCATGTTATGGTTGTTTCCCGATCTTCCTGCTGCTCCTCTTGGTACCAATGTGGTTTGCGACTGACTTATTCTTTCATCTTCCCTTGTGTTTGTTTGATGTTCCTTCATTCGTCTCTCACTTTGAATTTCTCCATCTTTGGAATGAAGTAGTCTTTCAGTTCTTTTGGAGTTCTTCCCATGAAAAGATGTTGTGGCCCTGCTCTTGCTCCGGCAGGTACCAACTGGCAGAGTTCTCCAAGTAAATGGCTGCCACTTCCATCTTCCTGTCTTCGGTTATTCGGGAATACTTCAAATACCTGTCCACCTTTGCGATCCACTTCTTCAAAACCAGCCCGTCTTTCTCTCCTTTGTATTTGGTTGGTTGGGGCATTTTGAATTTTCCATAGTCATCTTCCGAGCTATCACTATCTTCCTCTTCCCTTCGATTGTGCTTCTTTTTCTTCTTCTTCTTCTTGTCTTTCTTCTTGTTTCCTGTTTTTACTGCCTTCTCCTTCTCTTTCCTTATGTCTTGCGCCCTCCTAGATGTCTCTTCTCTATCCATTCTATTCATCTCCTCTTGCATTTTGTGTCTTTTCTCCTCTTCTTGTTGTTGTAATACCCATTCTCTATAGCCCTGCTCTACTTCTAGTTCTAGTTTTCTCTTCCTTTCCTCTTCCTCTTCCTTCATCTGCATGTTCCTCCATAATGACTCCAGCATGCTTGACATGCCCTCCAATTGCCTTTCTAGTATGGCTACCTTCTTCTCTTAGGCCACTCTCCATTCTTGCCCTCTACTCTTCTTCCTCTCCTCCATTTTTGGGAGGGTGATATTCTTCCTTTTGTCCTCCATGTGGTTGGTGGTGTTGTCGACGTGGGGAAGCCGCGATGTGGTCGGTGGTATTGTCAGCGCGGGGAAGCCACGTCTCGCCTATGGTGGTAGTGGTCATGCCGCGGGGAAGCCGCGTCACGTCTTCAGACAGTGGGTGGTGTCGGGGTCGGGACGTCATGCCGTGGCCGACGCAATGGGGGCGTCGCGATGGGGGTCGACGCGACGCGGGGCGTCGTGACACGGGATGTCACGATGTGGGTCGTTACGACTTCGTTCTCTTTGGGGCACTGGACCTTCTCTCCTGCTTACGTGAGCACTCCTTCACTCCGAGCAAGAGTTGCTCTGATACCAAGTGTGATGCACTTGCACTCGTTATGCACTCAACACGGCACAGAAAGGTAACACAATATGTGAGCTCAAGGTATACTCTTGTATTATTCAATCCAAAAAGCGGGACAACATAGACACATCCCAGGACTACACCCTCGTGACGCCGCACATAAGAGGGTTCACCAAGGGAATCACACGTAGTGTGGAAACAAGGCAGGGCTTTGAGTCACTACTACTCCCTATATAGGTGCTTCCAGTGATAAGGGCATGGTATAGTTATAAAGCGCGCGCGCACACCACCCCCCCCCCCCCCCCCCCCCCCCCCCCAAACCCCCAACCAAAAAAAAAGTAAAAAGTAAAAAGTAAAAGACAAACAAAAGAGAAAGAGAGAGGGAAAAAAGTTTAGAAGGGTGGGTGATAAAATTGCCACCACTAGTATTCTCTTTCATAACAATAAATGCATGTAACTGTTTTAAGACTAAACCCATGTGCGATGTGTGAAGTCACTGGTTGAATGTGACAAAATAGAGAGTCTATGTGTGGATCCCAATATAGTGCTATGTACAAGTTGCATTTGTGGTAGCAATGACTCCTTCATCTATAGGAAAGTTGAATCTATGCATATTCCCAAGCCCCTGCCCCTCGTTTTTATGAGAATCTGAGATCTTCATTGGTTAATAGCTATTTTGAAACCTGATACTCAAAATGCAGCTGGATCACAAATGTGGATCCTCATCTGGTAGGTATACAAAATTCTTCAGTTGTGCTTATTTGTGTGATACTCAATGTAATGGTTTGAAGTGCCTAGTTTATTTCACTTTATGATCTCATTGACCCAACTATGCTATGGATCAAGAGTGTGAACAAATCACAATGATCATGGTGAGCATTGCATATCTTCATTGGATTTGTTGGTTTCTTCGAATAATAAACATGAGCATGTAATGAGCTAACAAGTAATGGTCATTGGTTACAGCTACTAATGTTTCCTGTTTATGCATGTGCAGTTCTGGACACTATTGCTGCCATCTGGCTTGATCGGAATGGAGTAGTGACAAGTCCTCGGCTTAGTAGACCTAGCTTAGATGCTTCCAAGGGGGACACATATGTGGAACCAACAAGGCGTTGCCGCCATGCAGCAGCAGCAGTAGGAAGCAATATTTACCTTTATGGCGGCCTTAGAGGAGGTATTTGAGACAAAATTTGCCCTTTTCAAAGCAATACCAAGTTGTAGTGTGAGAAGCAAGGATGTTTGGACATGCAAAACGTGGCAATGTTCTTGAAAGTTTGATTTGCCATTACCAAGCATTTTGTTTGGAACTTATGGTCTTGGAGAGGAATTGTGGGATCGAATCTCATCTTAGGGGCATGAAAAGAGCCTTAAGGGAGCATTCTTCAACAGTTGTGAAGATACTAGTCTTAGTTGCTTAGCTATTCAATATTTTGCATAGGAGAATGATCTCTCTCCACGATAATGTATACGAGTAGTTATTGCGTGCCCTGTAAGGCTGGCTCTTTCCTTGATGTTCAGGTCTGGGAAAGTCTTACCTTTCAATCAAAAAGCATGCAAACATGCCATTGCATAATTCATAGAAGTCTTAGTCTATTTGTGAGTGCAACTACAATGTCAGATGGTGAAGACCTGGATTATGGATGTGGGAGCATGAAAGGAGATAACAGAAAGGGGATGCTAGAGGATTCTTGGGCATACATATTTTACGATAACCCATAGTCATTTTATGCTAACATAAAGCATCAAGGATTGTTTTGCTCTTACAGTTGTAACTTTCAACATTACAGAAAACTTGCTGGATGATCTTTTAGTGGCAGAAGACCCACCAGCTCTTGACAATTCATTGGCGCCACCAGTCAGAAGTGTTTCACAGCAAGAAAACCATTCAGTACCAGATGGCGACAAAGAGATTACCATGGCTGCTCCTGTAGTCAATGGGGTTATGCCTATGGAGCAAAGTGCTGGCAGAGCTCAATGGTTTGCAGCTTTCTTAAACTGGCTTAGTTATGAGTTTGATTGGCAAGGTTTCTTCTCTTTTTTACTTGAAAATGATTTTTAAGCATTCCTACTTACAGGTCAGCAAGAGGAGAAGAGGAACTATTGAAAGCTTCTATTGCTGAAGCTGAGGCAATGAGTAAAACTTATTTAGCTGTAACTGCAAAGGTAGCAGCATCAAATAATACAGAACTTGATGCAGATCAATCAATGACGGAAGCTGAAAACCGTTCTGAGGTAGACTGTAATGGAACAGAATCTTCACTTGTGCCTTTTAATGAAGCAGCATCACCGAATTCAGATGTTCGCCTGCACCACAGAGCGGTAACTCTCTCTCTGCCAAGGTTTTGAATTGGCTCAAGGAATCAAACCTTTTTCCCATTTTGATTGTAGCAACTGTTGGATCTTACTGCTGGATTAAGCTTTGTGTACTTAATTATAATGTGACAGCGACAGAGCCTCTGCTTAATAATGGAAATTTAAGCTGAATTGTTGAGTTTTTCAGTTTCAGACATTTACATTGTTTTTCGTTTTTTAGGCTTTGCCAATAGACTTGTCATTTCTGTAAGGTAACAAGCTTCATACAGGTGGTGGTTGCTCAAGAGCCTGGAGGTGCCCTAGGTGGTTTGGTTAGACAGCTTTCACTAGATCAGTTTGAAAATGAAGGACGTCGAGTAAGCTATGGTACTTTAGATAGCAGTACTGCGGCAAGAAGACTGCTAGACAGGCAGATGTCCACCAGAGGCCTGCATAAAAGGGTACCTTATTTTTCTATGTTATTCAGGTTTTGGTAGCATAATCAAGGGCAAAACAAAGCTCCCACCAGGTGACAGATGCATGGATTTAACATGTGTGCAGATAATTTCCCAATTGTTGCTACCTCGTGGTTGGAAACCACCTGCTAGACGTGAATTTTTTTTGGACTCCAACGAGGTTGCTGAGTTGTGTGACACGGTCCAACAAATTTTTGAACGGGAGCCTACTGTCTTGAAGTTAAGAGCACCTGTAAAGATTTTTGGGGATCTACATGGCCAGTTTGGAGACTTGATGAGGCTATTCGACGAATATGGATACCCCTCTACTGCTGGAGATATAACGTGAGTTGATCTGTGAGAAGGACATTGTAATATAGCAAATTAAGACATCAAGCTTTTTAAAACTGTAAAGATACAGCATACAAGATGTAAGTGGACATAATGGACCTACAGCACTTGGTAAAACTTTAGAGTTGCCTTATCTAACACTCATCGCTTGATTTTTAGCCTTGGCTTTTGCAAGGATATGCTGGTTTTTAATCCTGCTGGTTAACTAGGATTGAGGGAATTAATATACCAAAGGTGCCAAAGGGGTTTTCATGAATGTACTGAAGGCACGCCCCACACCCCCCCCCCCCCCCAATCCAAAAAAAAAAAGAAAAAGAAACCCATCCCGTGTGGTTCCAGGTGTCGAGTCGTTACCTTTGAGTGCAATAATATGATGTGCTTTTTGGTCGAACAGTTTATACAGAGCATTGGGAGTAGTAAGCTTGCTTTTTGCTGGGTTGCCCTCTATGATTTCATGGTTTGTAATGGACATTCTTTCTTAGTGGAATGCATCTTGGGTTGTTAGGTACATCGATTATCTCTTTCTAGGTGACTATGTGGACAGAGGACAGCATAGCTTGGAAACAATCACCTTGCTTCTTGCTTTAAAGGTAATTAAGTATCTCAATGGAGAGTTGAAATTCAGGGTTTTGTTTTTGTACCTTATTTTATTGTGCATTGTGGCAGATTGAGTACCCTGATCATGTACATCTTATTCGTGGAAATCATGAAGCTGCAGACATCAATGCCCTCTTTGGATTTCGCATTGAGTGTATTGAGCGAATGGTAATGCAGCTGCAAACATAGTGCTGATGATGAATCAGATTCAACTCATACGTAGTACATAGTTATGGCTTGTTCTGAATAACTTGCATGAATGAACAGGGTGAGAGGGAAGGAATGTATGCTTGGCAGACATTCAACCACCTTTTCAATTGGCTTCCTCTAGCAGCATTGATAGAGCAACGCATTATCTGTATGCATGGTGGAATTGGAAGGTCCATAAATTTTGTCTCACAAATCGAAAACCTGAAACGGCCAATAACGATGGATGCTGGATCTGTTGTGCTCATGGATCTTCTATGGTAATTTTTTGCATTTGTAATGACCATATTTGGAACTTTTTTCATGCAGTTTATATCATTCAGATTCTTATCTGTTTTGACAGGTCTGATCCAACAGAAAATGATAGTGTTGAAGGTCTGCGGCCAAATGCACGTGGTCCTGGTTTGGTAACATTTGGGGTGCGTTTTTTTAAATTATCAACTTTCCCTTTTGAAGGGTAACATGTACCATCTATTAAAGCAGGGTCTTTCTGTCTGAGGAATGTTGGGAAAAAGGGCTTCAAGTTGAGGGAAGGAAGTTTGTTCTTTGTTGTCATGGCCTCCTTGTTTTAGTCTTTTGCATCCTTCGTGGGACTTTGGATCAGAATTATTGTAAGTTTCAAGGAAAATAAAGTCCTTGTGGTTTAGTGTCCTAAACTGATTCATTTGAATACCCAGCCATTTTTTAAGAGTGTGTTGGGCCAATGTTAGGTTGGATCCTCTCAGGATTCAGACTGCAGTAGCCTTTGCAAGCTACATTAACTTCTTTGTGAACTTGCATCAGTTTAGGTCAAGTTTTACTCGAAGATGCGCAATTTTACTAACACTTGGTGATGTGTCTACAGCCAGACCGGGTGCTTGCATTTTGCAAGAACAACAATTTACAGCTCATTGTGAGAGCTCATGAGTGTGTTATGGATGGATTTGAACGTTTTGCTCAAGGCCATTTGATCACCCTTTTTTCGGCTACTAATTATTGTGGTAAGCATGCTTGCTGAAAAGATCCACATGTGAGGCTGGTTAGTTGGTATTAATTTGACATTTTTTGTTTTAGGGACTGCAAATAATGCAGGAGCAATTCTGGTTCTAGGCAGAGATTTAGTTGTCGTACCAAAGCTTATCCACCCGATCCCTCCTATAATGGCATCTCCAGAATTGCGTGCTGATGGATACCTTGAAGAAACCTGGATGCAGGTGCTGTTTACAACGGTGGCCATCATATCCAACAGTGTGACTGCTATTCGTTATTTTTATTCATTGTGTTGAAAGTTGCTGTTTCTTTTTGTAGGAGCTAAATGTGCAAAGACCACCAACACCAACTCGAGGGCGACCTCATACAGCAAACGATCGTAGCTCTTTGGCTTGGATTTGATGCCATGTGTAGACAAAACTGTATATTATTCTTCTTCATTTCCTTGGCTGTATACAGGTTGCCTTTACCATGGCAACATCTATTGATAGTACACTGGGTTGGGATGTAAAGGTATCAAATATGGAGTGTAAAACACCACAGGGGCATTAAGCTAGGTCACTAGGGTTGTATTGGTTCTAATTCTCATCTCATTATTCTTTCTCTCTCCTTGTCCTCCTCTCTGAGCTGTCACAGTAGAAGCTGGGTCCTCTCCCTCTTGTATAGAAAGTGCGGTTTCTGAAGTGGTTACAATCATCCTGAATGGGAAGATATATAGCCCAACACCTCCCTCTGATATCCTGTGTAACTGTGTGGTTCCGCAAGGATGGAAATTGTATCAATATAGAATGAATCGGGATATTTTTACTTGGATTTACGATGACACAATAATATCAGGCTGTAAGCCTGTCTGAGAGTCTGTTCCAGGCATGAAATTCTCCGGAAGGAGAGTAATGTAACTGGAACCTTTTTGTTAGTGTTTTCTCATACTTGGTAACCTTGAGAGACTGCTGGTTCTTTTCATTCGATCCCTACTCCTTTTTGCTTTCATGTACACATATTCATTTTAATAATACTAGTGAGATTTTCTCAAGATGACAGAGTGTTTCAACCTGAAATCAAAACTTGATAGTGTTTTGGCAGCCTGCATTACGTGCTCTAAGCTGGCTTAATGTGCATCCTTGGGTACGAGTTCCGCCAAAAATCCTAGTTGCTAACTTTTTCTTAAATCTCATTTTGCTCTTCAGAGAACAGTGTAAAATTTTTTAAATCATGATATTTTGAAAAAAATGTCGTCGTAATTTTCAAAGCTACTGAGTGAGCTTTACACCTTCCCATTCAACCTTCATTGAAAGGTGTAAGTTGAAGTCCTGTAAATAAATAAAGTTGTAAGTTCATTGGGCTGGTCTTTCTTTGAGGCTTGCAATAGTGTTTACTAGTCTTTCAGCTAAATTTTTAATTTTAAAGATGGTATTTTCTTGCCTCGGCTTATGTTTTGCACACTAAAGTTGCTTTCTGTTGATTGTTAGGGATTCATGCTACCATAATTGTATGTACCACTATTTTGATGGATTAAACTATCAAAATTTATATGACGGTTGGTATTATGATACTGTCTGGAAGTGTGTTAATCTTATGTGAAGTGCTAAAATGGCTTTTTTGGTGTTGCACAAGCCGGCTTGCTTTTTGCGCATTTAAGTTTACTTTGAAACGTTGATTGTGAGCCATCCATTTACCATCATCGTCTACACCCACTATTTTAATGCACGTCGGATTGACCTTACATTGCATTTGTGAGTACGATCTATTTCGAAGTGTGTTAATTTCCTTGCAGAAAATGGCTTTTCTAGTGTTGTATAAACCAACATATTGGCTTGCAATGGAGCCAAGCATCTGCTTCAAAAGCTTTGGTATTTTGTCTTACTTTGGTACTATTAGGGAGCTGAAGGGAGTTATTCACATGAAGGATTGTATCAAACTACAGCTTGGCTTTTTCAATGGCAGTTTCAAAAGGGGTCATGCATTGATTGTTGTTTTTAGGTTGCTGGACGCGGAAGCCCAATAGACGACCATGCTTAGGTGCCAATAGATGTTGGTTGGGTTTACCATGTGATTTCTGATTGGTATTCACAGTTTGGTCGTTGATTTTGCCTTATTGTGGCTGTTTGTTAATCACATTTTAAGGAGTGTTCACAGAATGCTAACACATTCAAATGGATTTAGGAGGCAATTCTAGTTCTATGAAGTGAAAATGGGATGAGCTTTTTGAATCCTTTACTTTTAGGTCTAACTACTGAAGTGAGGCTCACTAATTAAGGATTTGACAAGAGGTTATGATTGTGTTGTATTCTTTGAAATGTAGAAGTGTGTAGCTTTGACAAAAGTCAAAAAATGGAGTAAGCATAATAGAGTTGCCTTAAATACGTAGCTTTTAAAGAGAAGAAAGAAATGCCTTCTTGAATGCATATCTATCCATGCTTGTAAGATTATATTTTGAAACTTTGCATACTTGTAAAGAATTTGCAAGGTTTCCTCTGTGCTAGGTTCATATCAAAGACTCTCGAGCATGAGAGGTTTTAATTACTTTACTTTTATGACCTCTTATTGACATGGGTGCTACATCATTTATTGTTTTTAGATCAATTGCTCATTGTACTAATTGATTTAATTAGGCATGTCATAATTGAAGATATTAATCAAGCATATTGATTTATAGAAGTAATGAATGGTCTAAAAACTCATTTCATAAGAAAAAGTTTTTTTTTCTATATAATAAATCGATATGCAATATGTAAAGAAAATAATTCTTTTTACGTACCATGCAATAAAGTATTTTAAAAGAGAGCAATTTTATTTTTTTTACATGACAAAATGATTAGCAATATCAATATATAAGGAAACAATTTTTCTCCATCCATATGGAAACATAATTAGCATAAGTAGTGGTTTTAGGTGAATCATCTAATGTCTCAATTCTTCATAAATGTTGAAACAATCAATGTTGAATGAGTACTTGATAAGAAATGCAATCAAAAGCATCAATTACTTCCTTAAATAAGACTATGTAACGTAGGTCTATGTTTGCTTTTTTCAAAGCATATACTTGTTTTATAACTTATATTTATTCTATTTTATTTAAGATTATTTTCAAAAATATAACTTTTAATTTTAAATACAAAGTTTTAGATGAGCTTTTGAATGGTAAGGATCTATAGCTCGTCCTTGGGATGCGTGAAGCGCATATCTTTTTTTTTGCTCATATGATTTATATAGGTATTTATTATATATTATGTTACTATCATTCTTTGTATCTTGCCATAATTTTATCGTCGCTTTCATTATGTATCATTCTTATGGCACCATCATAAAAAGCAATTTTACTTTTTCAAGGTGTTTTATGATTTTTTTTCATGTTAATAAAGTATCATATATTATCACTTACAAATATCATATCCGAGTCTCGTGATGATACATGAGATGTTTTACGAAAGCTTGGCATGGACTATAATAACATCCATACATGTATCAACGATTGCATACTATTTCGAGGAGAATACAAGACTATGGAGACATGTCCAAAGTGTGGTGCTCACATGTATCGACAGGACTTACAAGGGCAAACTATCTCTTAAAAAGTTTTTAAATACTTTTCGCTTATTCCTGTATACATCATATGTTTCGTACATGCGGCATGGCGAGCTTGACAACGACATGCGTAGAATAGATCCATAGATGGAGTCCAACGAATATATGTGGATTCACGCATATAGAGTCACATTGACTCTACCTTTTCAAGCTTTGCCTAAGAGCCAAGGAATCTTCAGCTCGATCTTGCTATGGATAGCGTGAACCCATTCGGTTTGCGCTCAACTTCTTACAATGTGTGGCATGTAGTCCTTGTTAACTACATCCCTCCACGACTTTCTACGAAGAAATGACACCTTATCCTTAGCTTGCTTGTTCCTGGCCGCTACAAAGTCAAGAATATGGACGTGTATCTTCATCCATTAGTCGATGAGCTTAAGATTTTGTGGGAGGAGGGAGTCGCCGTGAAAGATATGAGCAAGCATGATGGTCGACGGTCCGCCAATATATGAGCCATTCTCATGTGGATCATGCATGACTTTTCGGGATTCGTGGTATGCTCAGGTAAGTAGGCTTACATTCTCGTTGGTAATATCTATCATAGCTCGTTCAAGTTTGTATTCACTGAATAGAGATGTTGGGATACGTCTGGTTACCTCATGTTATTATGCATGTCCATTGTGTGGGCCACAGTTAGACTCTCGAAGGTCACGAACCATGAAGAAGATGGTATATCAAGAACACGCCGCTTTCTTATTGGAGGGTCATGAACTGAGGAAATGTTTCCTTAGACGACCTCCAACACAAATGAATGCCCAAAGTTGGTACGAGCTGAAAATGGTCCACATGAAGTCACATCCAAACAGAATGCAACGGTTCTCAGTTTTCTACGAGTTGCAGTATTGGACCCCCACTTACTGATCAACTACTTGTTGGATCCCATGCATATTTTCAAGAATGTGGATAACTTACTATGAGACCATATCATAGAAAAGAGAGACACTGCAGGGGCACGAATGGATTTGAAGGAGGTAGGCAAGATGGAGATGCTTTCGCCGCAGTCGAGTGCTCATGGTCGCTTGCAGCTACCTCGCGCTCCTTGGATTTTGTCCACTAAAGAAGAGTGCATTGTGAAGTAAATTATCAAGTCTATCCACACTCCAACGGGTATTATGCGTTCTCTCAGGTCCGCGTTTTCTAAAGACAATCAATTATCAGGGCTAAAATCCCATGATTGATATAAGATATGTCACGTTTGTACTACGAATAGATTGTAAGTGGCCTACGTATTTTACTATTTAGATTCTAGTCATTGTTCGTAATATTTCTTCATTTTTGGCAATTTGTACTATCGATTATGATCGCAGGATACCTTACTCTAGAAATACGCAGGGCGATTTACAGGTTGTTAAATTTAGTGCAATGAATCTCACAGAAGGAAATAAAGACATCCTCTATTGAATCTGCAAGGCCGGGAACAGTGGAGATAATCTCTCTTTGAGAAGTACTTGCCCACCAGCATGCTCACGATACAAATCCACCTCTTGGTACATCTTGTAGAGGAAGTGTAGATTGCGGGACTTGTCCATATGCGATGGATGTTCTTCTTGGAACTCTTTATGAAAACCTTGAAAGACTTGGTGTGACAAGGAGCTCAGTCAGAAGGTAGTATGGTTGAAGGTTGGTTGGTGTTCGAGGCATTAGTGCATATTTCACAGTGGCTACCAATAGTGGATTCAAACAATAGTATGTTGTGGTCATTGAAGGACGATGATAGATTGATCGAAAATGTGGTGGATGGAAATGGGGTAGAAAAAAGAATGGATAATGCAATGGAGGAGAAAGTGAATCGTTTTTGTATGTTGTATCATTCTCCCATGGAGATGTGGCTCGCTAGGTACGAGCAAGCCAGGAAAGATGGGGAAAAAGCGCGATCTGAATTTCGACATAGTACGTACCCTCGACCGATTCGATATCCCGAAGGCATAGAGTAGACGACGCGGTTTATTTCAACACAATGGTTACATGGAGCTTTGACCACAGCATCTCGCAAAGAGGCAAAGGTCTCAACTAAGGAGTGGGAATTCTCGAGGGGATGTAGTCCAAAGGTGATGACGTGTTTAAGGTTTGTCGTATCTAGATTTTATATCCGACAACTAATTAATTGTTTCAGCGTACATTACAAAATATATAGTGCAGCGTGGTCGCGCAGACGGCATTTCTGCGTGGAGCGTATAGACAAAATGCATTCCACACCAGATTGTGGTATCATGGCAAAGTTTAAGCAAGAGAGCCGACAACGAGCAACGGATCCAAACACCGTTATATATGAGATGGAGTATTTTGGGAACTTGCAAAGAATTATCATGGTGGATTACCTAGCTTCTCCATGATCCTATTCAATGTGCAGTGGTTCAATGTGGCACTTGAAGGAGCTGGGGCAACAATTCAACGAGGTCCATCTAGATTTCTTGAAATAGATTCTGAATAAAGATGGACAGATTTGCGCGACACGTTTGTATTGCCGATCCCATTGTGAACAGGTGCATAAACTCATATTTTTTTAAAATTTATTACGACATGGTACATGTCACAAAAGTTAAATCTCTCTTCTACGTGATTTTGAATATATAATTTTTTATTATCCAAACCCCCGACAACCTCGATGGTGGTATATTGTACATTCAACTCCCCGAAGTGCGAGAGTATATGATGAAAGCAATGTTCCCAGCATAGATGAGAACAATATGCAAATAGAGGGATCCATAATGCTAGGAGTGGAGACCACTGAAATCTTGGAGCATGCAGAGGAGCCAGAATTTGTTAAGAATGATGGAAATATAGGAGTCCAAGAATTCTTTGAGAACGAGGTGGACTTATCCTTTTGTGGTGACATGTCTATCGACATTCGAGTGTATGCAAAGTTGTGTCAAGAGATTGACATGGGACCATAGGGTACTTCATACTTGGAGCATTCACCTACTCAATTCATTGATGATCGCTTATAAGGGTATGTAAGATATGCATTTTAAGTAAAATCATTTTTTTAAGATTTATATTACCATGCTTTGCTTGATTTATATTGATTATGCTAACATCAATTTTTGTCTATGCAGGTGATATGTGTGGATATTTGGATCCGCATGATGAGTCGAGGGATGAGCGACAAGCAGCTACAGGAGATCTTCACAAGTATGTCTCCAGATCAGATGGATCGATTCAGAGATATGGCGGACCAGGAGCTGTCTCGGACACCATCAGGTTGTTCTATTAGATCTACTTTTGTGCTCTCTGATACTTCGGTTTCCAGTAAACGAGATCGATGCTCCAGACTTAGGCCGGACGAAGGAAGTGGTTCTAGGGGATACTGCAGAGACGTGGATACAGTGAGCCCGCGGTCGACTTTGGATATATGTGCTACTCCTCGCTCTCGTGTAGGTTTAAGAGAGCGCGGCTCAGGTGGTTGTTGTGGAGGTAGAGACACAGTGTCTCGTCATTTTGTTGGAGTTGCGTCACCTACGTGATTTGTCACACCTATGGGGACGTCTACTCCAGTTACTCTAGCTTTTTCCCAATCATCCGTAGGCGGCACTTCTATGGGTGTTACTTCGAGAGATACTACTCTCGTAGGTACACCAGATGTATGAGGGTCTCCTGGATATGTCTAGGAACGTGGTCACAAATGTGGGAGAGGACACATCTTAGGCATATCCCAGAGGGGTATGGATACCTTTTAGATGATAAGACATGAGCCATCATCATAAATGATGAGGGGAGGAGGGTGATGGCTCATATGAGAGAGTTGTGCCAATAAGTTTTTCGGCACAACATCTTGGATCATTGGAAGAACATACTGGAGGGGAGCAAGGACTGCATAGTAGAATCCTTGCATGAGGAGTTTCCGGTACCCGCCGCAACAACAGATAGATTTTCCACTGACTGGATGATGGAGTGCATGCGTACATACATGTCACACAGACGATCGAACGAATGCAAGACACTTAAGAGTGGGGTCTCAAAGTCCAAGTGACTAGACGTAGATGACTAGCAACGACTCAGGAAGGAGGCTACAAATTCTCCAGGACATTGAAGACAGCAGCGTGAGGCAGTAAGGGCACAATTGGGGGCATGAGTGGTCCATCATCTTGGGAGTGGCGGCCACAAGACTTATCTGGAGGAATTTGTAAGTTTTTCTTTTGTTCTGCTTGCTAATTTTTTTGCAATATCCCTTGTACTGACAATCATATTTCTAACTATTGTATTTTGTTTTCTTTGCAGCACTCCATTACAAACCACGATTCCACCAGTCTAGAGACTCGATCTGTAGAGAGACATAGTCTCACTGCATTGATCGACCGATTGTATGGACGCGGCGGCCCAGTAAGTCACTCATCTTTCTTGTCCGTAGTTACTAATTTTAATTAAAATACATTATTATATGGTGGACTGATGTGTTTTTTTTTTTGCAAAGTCCGTTCAATACTCCTTTGCGGTACGACGAGCTTTTGGATGGCAAGTATCTATAGCTCTCCCTTGGGATGCGTGAAGCGCACATCCTCTTCTTTTTTGGTCATGTGATTTATGTAGGCATTTTCTATACAATATGTTATTATCATCCTTTGTATCTTACCATGATTCTGTCGTCGCTTTCATTACACATTCAAATTGATTTAGGAGGCAATTCTAGTTCTATGAAGTGAAAATGGGATGAGCTTTTTGAATCCTTTACTTTTAGGTCTAACTACTGAAGTGAGGCTCACTAATTAAGGATTTGACAAGGGGTTATGATCATGTTGTATTCTTTGAAATGTAGAAGTGTGTAAGTTTGACAAAAGTTAAAAATGGAGTAAGAATAATAGAGTTGCCTTAAATAAAAGTAGCTTTCAAAGAGAAGAAAGAAATGCCTTCTTGGATGCATATCTTATCCATGCTTGTAAGATTATATGTTTTTGAAACTTTGCATACTTGTAAAGAATTTGCAAGGTTTCCTCTATGCTAGGTTCATATCAAAGACTCTAGAGCATCAGAGGTTTTAATTACTTTAATTTTGTGACCTCTTGTTGACATGGGTGCTACATCATTTATTGTTTTTAGATCAATTGCTCATTGTACTAATTGATTTAATTAGGCATGTCATGATTGAAGATACTAATCAAGCATATTGATCTATAGAAGTAATGAATGGTCTAAGAAATAATTTCATAAGAAAAAGTTCTTTTGCTTCTATATAATAAATCAATTTGCAATATGTAAAGAAAACAATTCTTTTTACGTACCATGCAATAAAGTATTTTAAAAAGAGAGCAATTCCATTTCTCTTACATGACAAAATGATTAGCAATATCAATATGTAAGGAAACAATTCTTCTCCATCCATATGGTAACATAATTAGCATAAGTAATGGTTTTAGGTGAATCACCCAATGCCTCAATCCTTCATAAATATTGAAACAATCAATGTTGAATGAGTACTTGATAAGAAATGCAATCAAAAGCATCAATTACTTCCTTAAATAGGACGGTGTAACGTGGGTCTATGTTTGCTTTTTTCAAAGCATATAGTTGTTTTATAACTTATATTTATTCTATTTCATCCAAGATTACTTCCAAAAATATAACTTTTAATTCCAAATACAAAGTTCTAGACATGATCTTTGCTATATATATGTGTACTCTCCCTAATCTCTTGATAGGGCTACCATATACATGGAGAGATGGCATGGCCCACTTTATTTATTAAATAAGCCAATTATGCTCCAAAAGTTTATTTTTTTAAGGTTGTAGAGGGCCAAACATGAGATCTTTGACATTGACAAATTTCTTTGAAGGACCTTACTTTTCAATAGGACGTTTGCTTCCATTGTTCTTATTTACATACATTTTATTGAAAATCTAATATGCAACTTTGAATTCATCTTGTTCATTTTCTAAAATGTGGAAAACAAGAATGATTTGCAATGAAATAGTCTTACAAGAACTTGATAGCTTTCAATTTGATCGTAAGCATACATACTTGCAAACTCTAAAGGGATTTGTTTGACTATCTTTTTAATAATCCATTTCTTATAAGAAAATAATGCATATGTAAAATTGACAAAGAACGTACTAACTTGTCAAGAGCTCAATTTGGTACTGGTAATGTCTTTGAGAATGACACGTTTTGGATAGATTATTCATATTACAAATCCTGAGAGAATAAAGGCGAATGCTCATTATTTAAAGTGAGAATATCATCTAAAACTTTGAAGGAGTGACAAGGATTGTGTACTAATTATTGTTCCCCTTCTTACATAAGATGAAAAAAAAACATAGATTACGCCATATGGAAGAGCACAAAGACTCCATAAATATCTAAGTACTTACTTTCCATATTCCATTACTAAGTATGCCCTTGGAATATGGCATAAGTAGAAGACTATTGGGTGGATGTTCTTATTAAACCTTTGAGCATCTCTTGCTTGGGCATCTTTGACAATGGAACACTCTTACCTATTTCTTAGCATGTCCTTGGAATATGGCATAGATAGAAGACTATTGGATGATGTTCTTATTAAACCTCTCAGCAGCTCTTGCTTGGACTATCTTTAACAATGGTGAATACTACTTGTCTTAAGTTATTTCTTTTTACATTCCTCATCCTTTAGGAATCTTCTTAATGCTTTTTTTATGCACTTTCATGATGTGTGCATATCATTGCTTGTCTTCATACTAAGAATGAGTATCAACATAAGGTGCTAGAAATGTGAATGCTACTCTATGAAGTGGTTTAGGGATCTCTCTAAGAAGTGTTCATAATGAATCCTTTTGGCTATCATGCATGCAAACTCTCATTCATTTTGTACGCTATATGTTTGGCACTCCCACACATTGAAAGTTACTCCAGATTTTGCTAGGCTCACCTTGGACATAATAAGAATACCCTAGCTTATTGAGCTTGCTTGACTAAAGAAAAGGTAAGCTACCATGCCCAAAATAGCTACTACTATGGTAAGTCGTTATTGAGTAAGAAAAATGCTAGCAAAGCCTCCTCATAACCCTTGCCAAGTTTCCTCTTGCATCTCATAAGCTTATTTGCTCAAGAAGCAAGCTAGCTTGCACAAGAAGCAAGCTTACGGAATAGGTAACATATGACCCATTAGCCCTGCTCCCAATATTATTAAGCACAATAGATTGTTGTTACAACATACTACATGACAAAACGGGCAAAGTCTAGGACCACTTGCAAGAAAGACACGTAGATCACAATGTAAATGACCAAGGGATGCATTTTGTGAAATCATTGAGCACTTTCCTTCCACATTCTTATTCATACACCGAAACTTTCCTCCATATTATCCCCAAGCTACTGTTCAATTGGAGTCAACTAACATAACATTGATAAATGATTTTAACAAACCCACATCTATAGCTAGGATGATTTGTGTTCGCCTTTAAGACAGAAGATAGCAAAAGAGCAAAGCCAATTTGGAAAGACATGCAAAAGTGAAAATTGTAAAGAGAGATGCAAATCAAGTGAAGGGCACAAAGGCATGCAATAATTTTTTGTCAAATCCCATAGTCACACAAATAATTGCAATATTATTTTCAAAGTCGAGCATAGCACTTGTGCAACATGTAATATTTTTCCCTCGATAGAAAGACCCATAGCTAAATAAGGGCACACGTACTAGCTTTCATTCACTTTCATGAGGGTCTATGTAATCTAAATATGTTTGCATAAACTAGGAAAGACCCGCCAAGAGTCAAATAGGAGGGATGGACACTCAACCTCAAAACCCTATGTACAAAATTGGAGAGTGAATGGATAAGCTCATTCTTGTGGTGTGCAAACTTTAGAGCATGATTCTTCTTCTTGCTTCTATGCTATCTACTTGTGCTACATGTTGAGAATGAGGGAGCAAGAGTGAGGGACTTGAGAGGTGAAGCCTCTTCCTTGCACGCACTCTTCTCTTCTTTCTCTTCTTGGGTGATAGGTAGATTGGAGGAGAGATCATGTGGTCTTTCTCCTTTTTTGCATTTTTCTCTTGTGCATTGAGTGCTTGTCCATCAAATTGAGAGCTATGGAGTAGGGGATATAGATTGGGTACCATCGCACAGATTGTGGAGCCACCATCAAGACTTCAGTTAAATGGCATTGGGGAGAAGGTAAGGCGGTGAGCTCATTATACCCTTGTCAACTCGTTTCTTTTTACTTTCGTGTGGTTTGGGAGAAGAATTGATAGATCAATAAGTATAGGGGATAAAACAACTATATGAGAGGTAGCCATTGCCAAATCAAAGGAAGTGCTTAATACAATAAGCATTCTATCAAGTCCAATAGTTGAGCTTGCAAAAGCCTCAACATTTTGGTTCTATTGCCAAGACACGATGAAATCATCCATGATAGCATACATTCTCTTTATCATACATTAGAATAGATGCTCGACTATGAAGTATAATAAGAACATGTTCTCCGAAACGAATCAAGAATGGCTTTAAAATGAGTGTAAGATAGGGTAGGACAAATGGACTAGGAGAGATTAGATGAGACTTGGTTGAATTTTTAAAATTTAGATCAACATAGGATGGTAAGTCAACCTTGAATAACAAGCATAATCTTTTTTTCTTTTTTAAAAAAAGCAAAAAAAAGTGTAACCTTTTGGCTCTCTATTGTGACATCTTGTGGAAAATAGAAGGGAACTGCTTGCAAGCAAGGGGCTTGCAAAATAACTCATCGATCTTCAAAGTATTGATTCATTATTCTTTTGGATTGCTCTCTTATTGATTTGGGGAGATAGGACATAGGTGGAGCACGTGGAGGAGAAGAAGAAAGGTTTGCTTTTGCTATCTAAAATAGGAGGAAGAGTAGAAAAAAGGAAGCACTAAGTGTAACACTATTAGGAGCAACATTGTCGTCTATAATGGGATTTTTCACCTTCTTAGATTTGACTCACAGTGCTCAACCAAGTTGCCTTGGCCATTAGCAACCTTCTCAAGAGCATAATTAGGTAGCTTCCTTGGCCATGTGCATCAACACTTAGTCCAAGGCCTCTTCATGATCAACCAATAAGGATGTGTTGGCTCACAGGCCTTAGTAAACTAGCCATGTGCATCAACACTTAGTCCAAGGCCTCTTCATGATCAACCAATAAGGATGTGTTGGCTCACAGGCCTTAGTAAACTAGCCATGTGCATCAACACTCAATCCAAGGCCTCTTCATGATCGGCCAATAAGGATGTGTTGGTTCATAGGCCTCAGTAAATTGGCCATAGACCTCTCGTCATGCAACCAACAAAGTTGGGCCATAGGCTTTGTAAATTTGGCCAAAGGCCTTGCAATTTGAACCTTGGCAAAGTGCCTCAGCCTTGGCCCACTTGCTCAAAGATCTCCATGTCACATTTGAATGTCACTACTCTCTAAGTTAAGAGTGAACTTAAAGTGAGCCACAAGGCTTGAACTCGAAGCACAACCTACCTACATAAGGCTTGGTCTACCTTTTGGCCTACCTAATGCCTTAGCCTCCTACTCACCAACTCGGATGATGTTGGAGTCACCTCGGACAGCTACCCTTATAGTTAGGCCTACATGGCCCACACTCACTACCCCATTGACCGGCCAACCAAGCATGCGCGCCCCCCCACCCTCCTCAGGACTATCTCCCACGGGGTCTTTATGACCCCAAAGAGATGGAATCAATAGTGGATGATGCACCCGAAAAAAGGACAGAATCTTAGCCGCTCATTTTTCAACAAGTAAATCCATAAAGTACAGTAATCTCAACCCAATAAGTAAACCTAGCACGTCGAAAAAAAGTGAATTTCGAGAGTTACGCCATGATTTCGGGGATAGTAAACCTAGTCAAGCTAGTAAACCCGACTAGCCGATGACCTCGAGCTTTGTGGAATGGCTGCATTTAAAATTTTGTGGGCCCACATTACCATTGAATGGTGTTGGCAGCGGCTGGGGTTTCCCTCTCAAAATCCTAGATTCACACCTTGACCAAAAGTAAACCCAGCTTTTGTAATAAACCCAAAAAATAAAATAAACCCTACTTGTGAAGTGTGCAAATTTGATTGAGGATTGTGGGCGCCCTTTTTGCTCTCGGTATAACCGGTAAAAATACCCTGCGGGCAAGGCGTGCTAAGGGAATGACTCGTGTTAAGATACAAGACCCATACTACAACAACACATTTTCCCAAGTAGTGAAAATATTCACATTTCTCCAACAATGACCTCTACATCAAGGTGCATTTCACTCTATCTCTTTCGCTCATGCTCATAATATATGTATTGTGATATCGTGATAACAGATTGGTGATGTGTGCTTGTTTAGTCAATGGCAATGGATTCTAGAGAGCGATGTTGAGATTGGTGATGATGACAATGATGAGTGACAAAACATCGAGCAAGGAGGATGAGATGCATGATATTTATGTTGAAGAGAATGATACAACACCACAAGAAAGTGGTAGCTTTGGGCTAAATTCATTGAATTTTACCTCGCCAAAGTACATTTTGTTCAACCGAAAGAGCTACATGTTGATGGTATGCATACTCAATTTGTGTACTTACAAGGTTTGGCAAATATGCGAGCTTTGAGTGAGGAAATAAAAGTTCCCATCAAGGTATAAGCCTTTGTGACTAGCATCTCAGTGTAATGTCTTGTGTTTTCCACAACCTTTTAAAGTTGTTGAATTCATATATTTCTTGTTGACTTGATTTCAGGTGTATGGTCATGAGGCCAGCATGACAGGAATTTGCAGGCAGGCCATTAATTACATCAAGGTTTCAAGATGAAATTCCACTGCCCTTGACATTAGATGATGCACATGTTCCCTATTGCTAGTTTGTCCTTGGAAGTCCCATCTTGTTGTAAAATGGAGTTGATTCTTTGTAATAAAGAGTTTTGTCAATGGAATCGTGAAGCTAAAATGTTTGAGCTAAATTTGCTCTAGCTTCCATGGGAAACAATTTGATTAGCAAATTTTCCCTAAATGAGAGCTATTGTTACTTTTAATCTAAGTAAGCTATTGTTTGTAGAACTAGAAATCATATGTTTAAAGTAACTTGTTTTTGAGAATGCAATTGATTGAACCATTTTACAGACTTTTGCTCATTGTTTGGAGGTCTATGCCTTTGCATATAATCTTATTCCAAGACTCCATGATGACACTTAACAAGATTTTACAACCTAGGTCAATATTTGAAAAAGCTACATTAGATAGTAGGTTGCTTATTAAGGGCTACTTTTCAAGGCCCGCACTAGCTTGAATAGCAATGTGCTATGCAACCTCAATTCTCTCAAAATTTCAAATTGTTTGCTCAAGTGAAGAACTAAAATGGTGCAAATGACCTATGTAAGGCTATGGGACTCCAATTTAGGTGCAAGTCTCAAAATTGTGGGTAAACCATTGCTAGGGATAATTGTGAACTTGCCTACTATGATTGCTGAGTTGCGTTGATGGATTAGAAGGTTCCATATGCACATCTAGGAGGGGAAGGCTTTCTAGTGCCTTGGGAAGAGATCGACTATGAAGTGGGTGTGCTTGTGCAAAGAGTATGAATTTGGTCAATATTGTGTAATTGAAGGGAAAATGGAAGTTATAGGTGATTTGATGGCATGTGGTTTGTCAATAGCTGGTCTCACTAGGGATCATGAAAAAAGTTCATTTCTTTGCTTACATGCAACATGGAGGTGGTCATGCAGGTGGTTTGGGCAGCCACAAATAATGATTTCCTGCATAGTACCCTTGAGGGAGTAGGAGGGATGGTGGTACCAATTGCTACGTATTAGCTCTATGCTAAAACCTTTGCTAGCAAGGTTTGGACCTTTTACATTGTTTACTATGAGTTTTATAAGTCCATCTTGTATCCTTGGTATCACTCTCAAAATATGTTGTTTGAAGAATGATCATGATGAGATCATGATGATAGGTTCTCTCTCTTCATTGTGTGCTTGAAGCAACTCCTCAAGTGTTGCCTTGCTTCTCTCACTAGCTGGTATCTCTTTCGAGTTAGAGGTTTGCTTGTTCCTCTTCCCTTGAGAACCATAAGATTGGCCTTGCTAAAAGTTGCAATTATCTTCACATTCGAGAGCATCAAATGTATTCGTTGTGCTACATAATCGACCTCACATTTTTTTACTTGCTTGAAAGCTCTACTAAGAAGCATTTCCTTTTGCACATTCTCATGGTTTGGAAGTACATGGAATAAGATAGAAAAACTTTCGCTCTTAATAATTGCGAGGATTCTACATTTTCCTACAAGAGAATATGGTTCCCCCCTCCCCCGGGATTCATGATTGTGTTGGTCGATCCAAGCTTTGGTTGGCCTATTTCAGTCCATGCTTCATATGCTAGAATATTGAAGTTTGCTTCTTCATCAATGATAATGTCAACAATGTGCTCTCTTCATGTAGTAAGTTTGGCCTTGAGATACACAGGAGGTATTATCTCATCATCGTGTGGATCTAGGTCTATAATCTTGACCTTCCAAATGTAGATTCTTGGACTTATTCAAACTTTAGACTTCTCGATCACTAGTGTGTTTATGGTATGTAATTTTCTTTCTAACACCATTGTGACGTGTTTCTCAACTTTTTTTTCTTTAATCACCATTCCAACCCTACTTAGTGGGCTTTTTCTTGAGAATAACAATGTAGGTTCTCTTTCTCTTCAATTTTGTCTCTTGGAGTTATGTTGAATCAATTTGCCTAGCCTTGTAATGCTTAATAAGTTTGTCAATGCGATACTCTGCAACTAAGATACTTGCTCAAATTGTGTGGAGTTCCAAGAGTGTGCCATCCTAGTTATGGATGTGACATTCAATGAGGCTACAAACGGTGCCTCAAGCAATGGTAGAGATGAATGCACAATAAATTATCCTTAGAATGCTATACATAGTGAGAGAGGAAGTCCCATACCTTTATTCAATTTTTACCTTGGTGATCAATAAGAGTTTCCAAGCATTCATTTCTCAAAAGTTGTGGCAACTTAGTCTTCTTGTGTCTTTGGGTCTCCCTAAAGCTCTTGTATAACGTTAGTACTAGGAATCCTTTAGTGTTCTATATGCCACATTCCAACTCTCAATGTGCCTTTTTTTTAGGGCCATTGGTGTGGAGTCCTAGTGTAAACGCCCCGAACAACGTAGTATGCTTAACAATTATGATATTCGCTTGTTTTCGAGACTTAATATAAAAGAAAATGAACACTTAAAGCTGAAAGTGAAAATTACTCACAAAATTACAGCCATGAAAATGTAAAAGTAATGGAGACAAGATTGAGGGTTGAAGATGGGCAACCCCCCTCCCCCTCCCCCCCGAAGGAATGTATTTCTGCTCAACCCAAGTCCCTTAGGGAAGAGCTCAGTTACAATCAACCTGAGAGTGAGAAGAAGTAATTCTCACTCTCACAAGATCATGCAAAGATGTACAAACACACATGCATTATCTATTATGCAATGACAAGAACTGATTTCATTACAGTATGAGAGAAGAAAAAGGGAAATTCAGCCTTTCTCCATCGTTGATCAGCAATACATGGATAGGGCTTGCTTCTTGTAGCTAAAATGGAAGAAAAAGCTCGAGAAGGAGGTGCTGTAATGAATTTACAGGCTTGCTGTCTTGTAAAACAACAGTGATAGAAGAGGGAATATGGAGGAATTTGATAATGGAGAAGTGGGGGATGATGATGCGGATGGATGGGGCCAGTTTCTGGCTATCTGTGGGTGTTGTACATGAGTTTACAACAAAGAAAAATGATGATGAATGAAGAAAAACGAGCTCTTATTTATAGGAGAGGGGAGAGCTAATACAAAAGGGGAAAGTGGAGTAGCACAAGACAAGTGTCCAGCCACATGTCATGAGATGTGACAAGTGGTGGGACACTTGGAAACTTGTGTGACAAGTGTCTTGACACTTGTCTCTTCTCTATGGCCTTCCTTTTTGGGTTGAATATTGTCAAGAATAGAAACAACCAAATTTAGTAAGCACAGTCAGAGTACAGAACTTACTATTTTTAGAATGACGTCCCTATTTTTTAGGACTAGCATTTTTAGGCTAATTCGAGGCTCCTAAATTTTAGGGACCTCCTAAAATTTAGGAATCTCCTAAAATTTAGGGACCCCCCCAATATGGGTGTCATATGAAAGCTTTTTCCGTGTACATCGCAAAAATGGTATCCGAATCTTCATGTGACTTTCCTATGCAAAGAAATGTGCATTTCAAGCTTTCAGCCCACACATGCACATTATACAAGCATTTCATGATCATGCCATCTTGTTGATTGTAACTGTTTGTTCTGGTGGATCTAGCCCACACTTCAAGGCATCAATCCTTTCTGTGTGCGAGTCTAACCCTGATATGCGTGAGTTCTAGTCACAGGCGCCCAATCGGGTCATATAGGTGGAAGTGTGAACTATCTTTTCTCTAACCCACCGCGTGGGTCCACCATAACCTGTGACCACTCATCAGTGGCCAGCTCCAATGCACTTTTCTTTATATCTAATTAGTGCAAAGGAAATAAATTTAATAAATCATTATATAGATAAATTAATGAAAAAGGATACAAATTCTGTTTCTATAGAGTTGTGACAGCCCTCTGGCTTTTATTCAACTGTCCTCAGCTGAAAAGCTTCTTGATATTGCTGTAGAATATTTGGGTAATCCTTTATGAATTTTTCATCTACCCACTGTGCATCTGTTGTGGGTAGATTCTTGAATTTTAGTAAGAATTTTCGTGTCACAAGGCCACTTCTCGTGGTTCGATCCTTGAGAAACAAAATCTTTTCAGGTTCCAAGAGTTGCTCTGTTTCTTCAACTTCTGGGGGATCTTCAGTAATGGGTTCCTTTGGTTCTGGTCCTATGTAAGGTTTTAGCAAACTTACATGAAAAGCATTGTGTATTTTCCAATGAGTAGGAAGCTCAAGTTGATAAGAAACTTCATTTATTTTCTCAATCACTTTGAAGGGTCCAAAGTATCTACTGGAGAGCTTTGGAAAAGATGAATTTTAACCAGAACCTTGTTTGAGCCTGCTTTTATCAAACTTTAGCAAGACATATTGACCTTTTTCAAAAGCCAAAGGTCTTCTTTGTTTATCTGCTTGCTTCTTTTGTCGCTCTTGGGCAACTTTGATAGTGGCTCGAACTTGATCCATTGCGGTTTTTAAATCTGAAGCAAACTCATCAGCAGCAAAAATCTTATCTTTAGTGCGAATAATTGGAGGAGGAATCACTTTACCCTGTACTATTTCATTTGGAGCTTTCCCTGTGGATGAGTGCACTGTATTGTTGTAAGCAAACTCCAATAATGGAAGATATTTCTCCCATTGTGACTTATGTTCACTAACATAAGCTTTCAACATATCCAAAAGAGTGAGATTCATCACCTCTGTTTGGCCGTCAGTTTGAGGATGAAAAGCTGAGGAGAACTTTAAAGTGGTTCCCAAATTCTCAAATAAAGCACGCCAAAAGTTACTTGTGAATTTGGAGTCTCTATCTGAAATGATCTCAGAAGGCATACCATGTAATCTGAAGATATGTTGAATGAAAAGTCTTGCAGCTTGTGCGGATTTCAAGGTTTTATGACATGGAATAAAATGTGATTGTTTGCTGAATCTATCAATTATGACCCAAATCATATCATGACCTTGAGGTGTTCTTGGAATACCTGAGATGAAATCCATTGTGATAGATTCCCATGGATCTTTGGGCACTGGAAGAGATTGCAACAATCCTGGAATCTTCTGCCTATCATATTTGGATTTTTGGCATACCAGACAAGCCTCAATGAAGTTATGTGTATCTTTTCGTAATGTCGGCCAATAAAAGTAGCGCTCAATTGCACTTAGAGTGGCTGCCCTCCCTCAATGCCCTGCATAAGGGGGTTCATGACTTTCTTTAAGCACCTTTTGTCGAACAGGAAGAGTGACACAAAGGCGATTGTTCATGAGAAGGTAACCGTCTTTGATGGAATAATCTGGATGAGAACCTCCTTGCTGTAAATTTGACCAAATTGCTACAAAATCAGTATCTTCATCATAAGTATTCTTCATCGTTTGAAAATCTTCATGATGAGCCACTGTAATAGTTGCAATGCGAGGCACTCTAGAAAGTGCATCAGCAACTACATTTTGTTTCCCTGGAGTGTACATAATTTGAAAATGAAACATAGACAAGAAATTTTCCCATCTTGCATGTTTCTCCTGCAAATGCTTTTGAGTCTTGAAATACTTCAAGCTTTGATGATCGGTTTTAATAAGGAATTCATTGCCTAAAAGATAATGTTTCCATATCTTTAAAGCATGAACCACTGCTAAGAGCTCCTTTTCATAAATGTCATACCTTTTCTCTACATCATTTAGACGGCGGCTTTCAAAGGCTATGGCATGGCCTTCTTGATTTAGCACTACACCAATACAATCACCGCAAGCATCTGCTTCCACCACAAATGGTTTTACCAGATCTGGAATGATAAGAACAGGTCCAGAAGTAAGAGCTGTTTTCAGCCTTGTGAAGGCTGCCTTCTCTTTTTCCTTCCATTGGAAAGAGATCTTCTTCTTTGTAAGGTCATGAAGTGGAGAAGCCATATGTGCAAAATGCTTGATGAAGCGGCGGTAATAAGAACATAAGCCAAGAAACGATCGCACCTCATGTACATCACGAAGATGAGGCCATTCTTGGATTATCCTGATCTTTTCAGGATCCATCTGAATCCCTTCAGAAGAGATGACATGCCCAAGGTAATTTATTTTATGCATGAAAAATTCACTCTTTTTACCATTTACCAAGAGTTGATTTTGTTGTAGTAATTGTAGAACAATTTCCAAGTGTTGATGATGCTCCTCTTCATTCTTGCTAAAGACAAGAATATCATCAAAGAAAGTACCGACATATTGTCGATGCTCTCTAAAGATGCGCTCCATCATTCGATTAAAGGTGGCTGGTGCATTGGTTAATCCAAAAGGAACCACCAAGAATTCATAAAGACCGTATGAAGTGCGGAAAGCAGTTTTGTGTACATCTTGTGGTATTACCCTAATTTGATGGTAACCACTCTTTAGATCAATGCGGCTGAAAACCTTTGAGCCTCCTAGACGATCCAAAATGTCGTCAATTCTGGGAATAGGAAACCGATTCTTCACGGTGATTTTGTTGAGGGCTCGATAATCAATGCACATCCTGAATGTGCCATCTTTCTTTTGAACAAGAAGAACCGGTGAACAAAATGGTGAGCTACTTGGCCTAATTAGCCCACGGTTGAGTAGGTCTTCGACTTGCTTTCTGATTTCTTCTTGTTGAGGACGGCTCACACGGTATGGTGCTATATTAGGAGGAGAACTGCCCGGGATAATATCAATATGATGGTCTTCTGGCCTTTCTGGGGGAAGCTGATAAGGAAGATATTCCGAAAAACAATCTTTATACTTTTCCAAGAGCTGAAGTTGCTCTTGGTTTTCAGCATTCATATTATCTTTTACATCAGTGACATAAAGCAGACAACATTGAACACAATCCTTAATTGCTCTAGAGACTTGCATATGGCTTACCATAGGTATGGTGTCTCCAGAAACTCCAGCTTGGATCTCGTACTTCTTGCCTTTGTTGGTGAGTTCTACCTTCTTTTTCTGAGAGAAGATCGTTGAATCTACTCTATGATTCCAGGGCATGCCAAGAATCACATCGCAACCATCAAGGTCTCCGATACAGAAGGTATCTTCGTCACTGTAGCCTTGAATTTGAAACTTGAGCTTGCCAATGTAGGGTATCACAGTCTTCACTGTGTCACCTTCATCCGCATTTAAAGCTTGGCGAACTTCTGCCAGAGTGTCCATCTCTTCATTCTTTAATCCAAGCTCTTTAGCTAATTGCAAGGAAATGATATTTTCATTCGCCCCAAGATCTATCAAGAATAGTGCTTGCTTACCTTGCAACTGTCCCCAAGCTTTTAATAATTTGCGCGTTTCTGGAGTGTGAGTTGTGTTTGCAACTACATCACTGATAGCATTGATTTTTACTGGCAACTTAGGCTTGTTGTCAGAAACCTTGCTTTGTCCCTTGTTTGGACATTGCTTCGCTATGTGGCCTGTTTGTCCACATTTAAAGCACTTCCCTTCTTTCATGAAGCGTTGCTTTTCTTCTTCGAAAAATTGCTTTGCTTGTGGGTATAGATTGGAGCGAAATTGAGGAGCATTAGGAGGTGCATAGGGCTTCATCTTCTTTTGATTTGATGGCTGCTTTTGCCACTATTTTTGTCCTTCATTTGGGGCTGAATACTCCTCATCATCAGCTACTCTCTTCTTATCATTCTTTTGGAATGATTTGTTGCCATTGTGCTCCATTTCCCATGTCTCAGCATGGTCAATGAGTTCCCTGAGACTAGAACAATGATAATGATTAAGAGCAGTACGAAGTTTAAAATGCAAACCTCCTTGAAACTTCCTAAGCTTTTCCGAACTACTGATCTTCTTGAAATGTTGGACCTTCAAAAGTAGCTCCCAAAATCTCTTGGTATAGTCACCAAGTGACTCATTTTTTCTTTGCCAAAGCCGATCCCATTCCATTTTTACATCTCTTTTGAAATGAACAAGAAGAAATTGGCTTTGTATCAGGCGAACAAAGGACCGCCATGATTTTGGGGCAGCATGATCATATTCCAACCCCGTCCACCAAGTATGGGCTAAGTCGGTTAAATGTAAAGCTGCAAACTTAATCTTTTCTTTTTCTTTATACTTGTCACGACCATACAAAATTTGAAATTGACGAATAAACTTTAGAAGAAGATCAGGATTTCGGGAACCATCATACATACTGAACTTGATCTTCTTTTCAAGTTGAGATAGTGACTTAGTCTTCTTCTTCTTCTTATGCCTTCGTCCATGCTCGGATATTGAGGTTGAAGATGATGAAGTGCTTGATGGGGATGAAGATGGAGACGAGGGTGAAGAATGTCGACGCCTTTGACGATGATGAGGTCTTCCACGAGAAGGGTGTGACTCTTCATTACTAGAAGAGGATCCATCAGAATAGGCGCCAGATGACTTTGAAGAAGAGGATGAGCTTCGACGCGATCTCTTTCTTTGTCTTGAAGTAGAATGGGACTGCCTCTTAGAAGTAGTTGGACTTCTTGATCGGCTCCTTTCATTGGTATGGCTTTGTCTCCTTGAAGTAGATGGGCTTCTTTCCTTGAATTCTTTGGGATTCTCAACTTTTTCTAGTTTGAGAAGTTGCTCACGAATTTGCTGATTCTCCTCTCTAAGACTTTGAATGGCTTGAAGGATAGCACTCGATTGATCCATTGAGACTAAAGAAAAAAAATATGCTCAAGCACTCAATGCAAGGGCTGAAAACAAAAAAACTTATAGTTGTAAGCACTACCAGTGTTGGGGGTGAGGACCGAGCCAAAGCTCTGATACCACTGTAAACGCCCCGAACAACGTAGTATGCTTAACAATTATGATATTCGCTTGTTTTCGAGACTTAATATAAAAGAAAATGAACACTTAAAGCTGAAAGTGAAAATTACTCACAAAATTACAGCCATGAAAATGTAAAAGTAATGGAGACAAGATTGAGGGTTGAAGATGGGCAACCCCCCCCCCCCCCCGAAGGAATGTATTTCTGCTCAACCCAAGTCCCTTAGGGAAGAGCTCAGTTACAATCAACCTGAGAGTGAGAAGAAGTAATTCTCACTCTCACAAGATCATGCAAAGATGTACAAACACACATGCATTATCTATTATGCAATGACAAGAACTGATTTCATTACAGTATGAGAGAAGAAAAAGGGAAATTCAGCCTTTCTCCATCGTTGATGAGTAGTACATGGATAGGGCTTGCTTCTTGTAGCTAAAATGGAAGAAAAAGCTCGAGAAGGAGGTGCTGTAATGAATTTACAGGCTTGCTGTCTTGTAAAACAACAGTGATAGAAGAGGGAATATGGAGGAATTTGATAATGGAGAAGTGGCGGATGATGATGGGGATGGATGGGGCCAGTTTCTGGCTATCTGTGGGTGTTGTACATGAGTTTACAGCAAAGAAAAATGATGATGAATGAAGAAAAACGAGCTCTTATTTATAGGAGAGGGGAGAGCTAGTACAAAAGGGGAAAGTGGAGTAGCACAAGACAAGTGTCCAGCCACATGTCATGAGATGTGACAAGTGGTGGGACACTTGGAAACTTGTGTGACAAGTGTCTTGACACTTGTCTCTTCTCTATGGCCTTCCTTTTTGGGTTGAATACTGTCAAGAATAGAAACAACCAAATTTAGTAAGCACAGTCAGAGTACAGAACTTACTATTTTTAGAATGACGTCCCTATTTTTTAGGACTAGCATTTTTAGGCTAATTCGAGGCTCCTAAATTTTAGGGACCTCCTAAAATTTAGGAATCTCCTAAAATTTAGGGACCCCCCCAATATGGGTGTCATATGAAAGCTTTTTCCGTGTACATCGCAAAAATGGTATCCGAATCTTCATGTGACTTTCCTATGCAAAGAAATGTGCATTTCAAGCTTTCAGCCCACACATGCACATTATACAAGCATTTCATGATCATGCCATCTTGTTGATTGTAACTGTTTGTTCTGGTGGATCTAGCCCACACTTCAAGGCATCAATCCTTTCTGTGTGCGAGTCTAACCCTGATATGCGTGAGTTCTAGTCACAGGCGCCCAATCGGGTCATATAGGTGGAAGTGTGAACTATCTTTTCTCTAACCCACCGCGTGGGTCCACCATAACCTGTGACCACTCATCAGTGGCCAGCTCCAATGCACTTTTCTTTATATCTAATTAGTGCAAAGGAAATAAATTTAATAAATCATTATATAGACAAATTAATGAAAAAGGATACAAATTCTGTTTCTATAGAGTTGTGACACCTAGGACTGTTGCAAATGATGGAGGTTTTGTCATTCTCATGAGGTATGTGCAAGTATAGTTCTTGTAGTAGCAACTCTCGAGCATGAGACTTGGTTGGGAATCTTGTGGGTCACTAGCTATGGCCTTAGTAGTAAGTTTAAACCTTGTTGGAAGTGGACTCAAGATGAGATGTTTGATTAGACTGTGTGCAAGTAGGTCTAGGTAGAATTGAGTCAAGTCACATGGTTGTTCTAGTTTGCAGCCCTTTTCTAGCTCTTGGAATTGTTAGTCAACCTCTTTTGCACCATCATGTAGAGCTCTTGACACCCTAACTATGTTCTTAATAGTGAGGTTTTTCTAGTTTTCCACTCGTGAATCCTTAGTTGTTGCTTCCCAATTGCAATGGCTCTTGTGTCCATTGATATGCCTAAATGTGTGAGCTTCCCTTTTCAAATATTTGAATCAAGCCATGTCTAATGTGCTTGTTATTTGATCTTCCTTAGGAGCTAAATTGTAACTCTAATGGATGGAAAATTGTGCAAGGTGGAGTTCTCTAGTGACTTTTGAGGTGAGATCTAGGGGTGGTTCAAGTGCCTCAATCTTCATAGGAATGTTGGCAAGTCCCCCTCTTCCCAAAGATTGAAATGGTGTAGGTTTTCCTTTTTTGATACAACTTGCAAAATTGTCATGCACACTTGAGGACAAGATAATGGTTTAGTCTAGGGAGATTGTGTTATCGAAGGTTTGAGTGGCTCATGGTGCAAAATGGTGTACTCAAAGGAAGTTGAGCCCTTGTGAGTTTGCCAATGTTGCTTGTCGCTATCAAGGGCCTTTGATGTAGTGTTTGGGTGGTGCTCTATCAAATGTAGCAAGGCTCTCTTGGTTCTTTGCCTAGGATATGTCTAAAATTGGAGCGGTTCTTGGATGACCCACTTCGAGGGTAGGTTCACACCCATGTTTAGGTGGTACTTGGCCTTGATCAAATAAGAGGTGGAGTCATGGGTGGGATAAGAAATCTTTAATAAGCCCTTCTTTGTGAATATTCTGAGACTACAATTCCACATCAATTTGATTTGAAATTTGCAACTTTGATCTCAAGCCAAGAAGTGTCCAACATAGTACTCATGGAAGCAAGGTTTAAGATCTTTTGATCATTCTCCTTATACACCCAATTCCCATCATGTTCTCAAGGTGCTGCTCCTTGTGGGTGAGGACTGACTAGTAAGGCCATCAAGTTCCACGCAATTCCTGACAATATTTCACCCCTTCTTATGTTTCAATGCAAGTGGTGCCATAATTCAGTGTGTTCTAATTAAACTCCTATTGCAGCTAGCCAAATCTTGAGGTAGCTTCAACATTCCCCATAGTCGATCACCTAGCTAGGCACTTCAATTCATATTTCCCATTGAGGAATGACAAACTAGGATCTTTGACTACATCATGCGAGGTGAGGCTTTGCCTCTCCCAAACCACTACACACTATGGATAACTCCTTCAACCTTCGATGCTAAAGCAGATGGCCACTTAGCTCAAGGAAGCCTTCTACTGCATTGGATTTTTGCCATTATGATTCCACATCAAACTCTTTGTATGGCTGAATTCGGCTTCGTGGTTAGATACACTCCCATGATGCTATTGTTACTTAAATAGATGTTGGCTAGTCAAAGAAATTATATTGGTATCTATGGGTACATTGACCAGAACCCTATCAAGCCTAGTTAACTCAAGCAAGCTTCTTACTCTCGATTAGGTTGATCTTTGGGAAAGTGAAATTTATCGTGCCATATTACATGTGTGACATCACTGTAAGCTTGCCATTGTGCCTTTTCATTTATTAGGATGGTTTCTTTCTCTTGACTCTCATGTTCATGGCCATACTCATCATCAAGTAAGGTGGCAAAATTTAATGAAGTTGCAATTTCATAAGTTGGCATAAAAAACTGATGGATTCTCCCACTTGTGTGTGTATTCGATGAGTCTAAAGTCTCTCTTAAATAGTCAATTTAGCCTTTCTATGTGGCTACTAATGTGCACATGTGACTAGCCTTGCTACAAACCAACAACAATATCAAATAACGTATTGAGGATCCACAAATCAGAGTCAGCTCACTACATTTGCATATTCTTACTGATGTGGGCTGTAGCTGTGTGAGTACCAATCGTCATTCTAATGACATGTTGCATGCATAGCAACAACAACTAATGTCTGAATTAGTAGCACAATTCCTTGCTGTCATAGACTCAGCTGATCGACATGATGACAATACTGCAGTGCCAAATGTTGAAGATTGATAAAGATGATCAGTGCACAATGCAATATGAGTGCACGAATATGCCGTCATAGACTCAGCTGATGGACATGATGACAATACTGCAGTGTCAATGTTGAAGATTGATCAAGATGATTAGTGCACGATGCAATATGAGTGCATGAATATGAGTTGCGATGATCATGCAAGCCCAATACTGTCCTTGACGTTCGTTAATTATCAAACTTTGGATCAGATTCTCCACAACTTCAAGAAGTACGATTAACAGCCAACTAACCAACGTGCGACTAACATTAATTTTGCAATAATGAAGAAAAATCATTGCCTTGGTGGCCGAATAGCTTGGGGGAGTCCACCACGACTGATAGTACTCCAAGGCGGACTATTGCAAGCTGCCGTTTGCAAAAACAACCAAAGTCAAGGCACATCGTTGTCCAATTGTGCTTCAAGGTGGCCAAGTCGATGGCGGCCCGATTCGGTCGCGTGTGGGACAGGAAGCACCAATGTGAGTATGGGGAGGCTTGAGTGGTGGCCTGCAGCTGGGCGGCGGTGTGAGAAGGTGGTGGACCCGGTTGCCTGCGAGTTGGATGCCTAGCATGGTCGAGGAGGCCAAAATGGGTAGCAACTGAGTTGGAGTGTGTCAAGTGTCGGTGGTCAGGATAGAGGCCGTGCCCGAGGTCCACAGCCTGAAGAGAAGCGTTCGAATCAGAAGAAGGTGGCGGCCAATTGCCATGGCACCCCCCTTTAAATAATGATAATAATAATGAAGTAGCTTGCAAATTGGGCTGATGAGGGGGGAGGAGGGGGAGTTGAGGCCAATTTGGCCGTGAAGTGAGGTGGTCAATCTAGCCAATGGAGGTTAAGGCCCCTTCGACAGAATGTGAGAGGTGCTTGTTTTTGGGGATGTGTTGTGTGTGTGTGGGGGGGGGGGCGGCCTCACGGGGTTTTTATGAACCCAGAGAGATGGGATCAAAGGTGGACGATGCACCCAAAAAAAGGACGGAATCTCGATCATTCCTTTTTCAACAAGTAAACCCATAAAGTACAGTAATCTCAACCCAATAAGTAAACCCAGCATGTCGGAAAAGAGTGGATTTCCAGGAGTTATGCCGTGATTTCGAGGATAGTAAACCCAGTCAAGCTAGTAAATCCGACTAGTCGGTGACCTCGGGCTTTGTGGAACAGCCGCATTTAAAATTTTGTGGGCCCACATTGCCATTGAATGGTGTTGACGGCTGGCGTGTCCCTCTTAAAATTGTAGATTCAGATCTTGACCAAAAGTAAACCTAGCTTTTGTAGTACACCCAAAATATAAAATAAACCCAGCTTGCGAAGTGTGACATTCGATCAAGGACTGTGGGCGCCCTTTTTGCTCTTGGTATAACTAGTAAAAATACCTTGTAGGCAAGACGTGCTGAGGGAACGACTCGTGTTAAGATACAAGACCCATACTACAACAACACATTTGCTCGAGAAGTGGACGATCCCCCAAGGTGATGGAGGTTGCAACATGGTTTAATACAATACTTAAGAATGAAAGATCGGTGGATGAAATCCATTACGGGGACAATGGTTTCATCAAAGCCATATTCGTTGAGAAGGAAGCTGCATTGCCTAGGGTCTTGGGAAGCAACTATACATTTGCCCCCCTTGCTAGTCCATTCAGGAATCATTTCTCCCTATTATGGGATACCAGTCTCAAGCAACCAGAATACATTGATATTGAGGTCCCATATGTGGGGGATGTCAGTTTCAAACCTTCGTGGAGCAAGTTCGCACTCTCCTACCGTAGCTGTGGACTTTGGGGTCACTACTTCAAGGAATTCGTAAGCGCCAAGATGAAGAACAAACTCCCAACGTTGTAAAGCCCTCGTGGGTAGAGGCAGCAAGACCAGGAAGACAATCCAATGGGAAACTTCTCCAAATTAGCAAAGGCAATGATACTCAAGAAGTCTGGAAAGTGGTCAAGATATCTAGAGGAAAAGGCAACAAGGCCACCACAAATTTGCAATTTCTGGAATGGAGCAATGATTCCTAAAGCAAGCTACAACAAAGCAAATGCATTTGCTACATCAATAAAATTCCATTGGACCAACTTGAGAAGGAATACCTAGGTATGGATGCTAAATTCTGAATGCTTTCTAGGTATGAGGATTCTAATATCCATCAAATCATGTAGGAGCATTGGTTCTCACCACAGACTATCTCCGACAAAATAGAAAACCAGAGAGTGTCCCCGACTCATGGTTTAAGGATTAGGGCAATATGGAAGCCAGCATGACAAGGGATTCGAATGTACTACAGATCACATGAATCAGCCTCCAAATTGTAATGGCATGATTCAGGTGGTATGGTCATTGCAAGAAGAGACAAGTCCCTTGTGCTCAAGTTCAACTGACAGGATGGCAGGCTATTGCAAATCTCCATTAAATGGGAGGACAGTACTACATGCATTGTGAATATCCATGGCTACAATGAATCAAGTCTGAGGAAGAGACAATGGAGACAATTTTCCTATAAAGTGTTCATGGCCATGGGTTAATGCCCATCCTCCAAAGAACTATTCATTAGCGACAATATGAGCTCATTAAGGGAAGATCCCTATCAGACAATGTGTTGAATATCATCGTGCCCACAAAAGGGGCTGCCACCTCCAAACAACAAGTTGTCTTCTAATAGTTAGATCTAGAAAAGGCCTTTGATAGAGTCTCAAGGAGGTATATAGAAGAGGTCATGATCGGGATGGGTTTTGATAGGAGAATTGCACACTTGCCATTCCTCTTAGGAGACTAAGGTGAAGCCCATATCTCTCTAAATGGTTCTTTGCTTGACCCTTCTCACTATCATGAGGGGGGTTTGCCAAGGATGCCCTCTTAGCCCCTTATTTTTTGCACTAGCCACACATCCTCTATTTTGTCTTATTGACTTGTGTGGAAAAAGCTCAACTTCAAGGGCTCAAGTATCATGATAAATATCTTATTGGGCAAGGTTTTGTTGACAATTTGCTAATGATATTGAAAGTAGACGAAAGAAATCTAAACAAGTGTGATAGAAGACTGTCTGAGAGGACTAGGATGGAAAGTAAAGATAGTTACCAAGGGAAATACTTTTATATATTTTGGCTTTCCAGTGGAATTGGGTTTTATGGAATCAGAACGTGCAAGCTCAACACTTGAGAAGGTAAGGAAAAAACTCAATTGTTGGTCTTCCAAGGCATGGCCTCTTCATGGTAGGCTTAAGATACTCAAGCTTTTTGTCTATCCTGCACTAAATTTCTATTTGCCTCTAATTGCGTGGAGCTCCACTATACATAAAGCTTGGGATTCCTTGATCAGTAAATTCCTATGTAACAAATCTCACAAGAGCACATACTTGGTGCCCATGGATGTGGAAAGCCTAAAAAAAGAGCTTGAGCTAGGTGTTAAATCCATTATGGAGGCAAGATGCAATCAACAGTCTATTTCAACCATCGGCATCATGCAATACAAGCTGAGCAAAAAGCTCATCAAATTTGTGTTAACTCCTTCCTCTCTTAAGGTTGACAAAGTCAATAAAGCATGGCAAGTCAAAATTTCAGAAAGGCAATTCAATGAAATCATGAGAGGAATATGGTCTTTGAAGCTGCCATTGAAGGATAAAGTGCTAGCATGGAAAGTGGTGATGGCATCTCTCATCACTAGGAGTAAACTCAAGAGTAGAGGCGTGGGTCCTACTTTTGTGGTGAAGAGGACACTCTTAGGCATGCCTTACAGGATGGCTCTATTGCCAAAACCACCTGGCGAGACATGTTGCAAAGGCTTGGGATCCAAGGTAACAACCAAGATAGTTTGATGTTTTTGGGCTTGGTAACTTGGTGGCAAACCCACCATCTTTCGGCCACCAAATTGCGAGCTTTTTCACCCTCCAACTCATCTACGAGGCCAAGGTTAAGAGAGGGCTTGAAGGCAGTAATGCCAAAGTTGGATTAGAATTTGTCTTTTCCAAAGTAAAATGGTATCTTAGCATCTCATGTTCATTAGGAAAAGTGGATAGTAGAGACATGGCCAGAATCATGAATTCTATTGGCTAGTTCTCTTGTTTTGTGGGGAAGATATTTTTTACATGTACTATTAATCTTATAATATATCATTCAGTGTCTAATATCTTCTATATCTCCAAACTTGGTTATTCCCTTGTTTGGTGATGTGCCACGATGTCACTCACTTGAAACCTTGATTCTCTAATATTGGCTTTTGTTTGGTTTTTAACTTGTATGTGCCACGATGTTACTCACTTGAAATCTTAATTCTCTAATATTGGCTTTTGTTTGTTTTTTAACTTGTATGACTTCAAACATTCATAGAAGAGTTTAAAGAGCATGTATAGTAACTCTTGTAATCTTAGTAGTTCATGTGTGTTTGTGCCATTGGCATTCCAAAGTGGACCAAGGGAGGTAACACAGACTACAATCCCTGAGGATAAGCCATCCACAATTAAACAAGATAAAGCCCTAGAGCAACTAACCAAGAACAATCACTGATATCCATAGTTAATATGTCTAATGAAGAAGAGAACACTTGAAATGCATGACTCTTTAAAACAAGAGGCAGTTGAATCATCGGATCCTAGCAATATCATTCAACATCCCCTAAGAAAGTCCCACAAGGAGATGAAGAAAAATGAGACCTTTAATGAGCAGTTCAATAATACAATTGCCAAACCAATTGAAGGCATAGAATCTCCTAAGACCACATTTTCATTATCCAAGAGAAAGAAAAGGAAGCACAAGAAATAACAGCAATAATAGACAACTACAAAGGCTGTAAAAAAGGAGTCCATAAAGTAATGCAAGAAGTCAATAGCCTTCACAAAAAACCAATCCGTAGATATCTCCATGGCCGCTTCTCCCAAAAGCACTAAGTCTATGAATGATTCCAACAATTCAAAGAATTCTAAGAGAGAGGAGCTTCCAACTATTGTAAATAAAACTTAATCCATCAATAGTAAACCACATGATGTCCAGTCAAGAGTGGAAACAGAATAGTCACAACCATTAGTTGTGACTACACTTGTCATATCTGATAAGGAATAAGACATGGTGGCCATAGAGCCTTAGGATAAACATAAGAACCCTGAAAACACAAGCAAACTCATGCTCCTTCAATCTTGCCCACACCTTGAATCTCCTACCATGCTAAGGCTCAAAGCAACCATTAGAACCTTGGAAGAAAAGGCAATTGAGCAAGCACGCTTAAAAAATAGAAATGCCACTAACTACTACACAAAATTGGATGCTAGGCTAAAGTTTCTAGCACACATCTAAGTCCATGCCGACATGGGGCACACTACCTAAAGAACATGAGGAATACTGAGGAGATCAACTAATTTGGGAGAGACAAGAACATGTTGGCGAGCATTACAATGGGCTGCTAGACTATCTTCTCAACAAGTCTCAAACAAGCAAGCCAAAGAGTGATGCTTAACAGTTATGTTCAATGAAGTGCTTTGCCAACATGATGTATTCAAGATCGAGGGGTTCAAACAACAAGCTCATGGACCTCATGCTCATGACAAACAAGCACACCCTCACGGCCTCGCGGACCAGGAGCGTCTATCTGCTACTAAAGAACAAACTGCCCTAAAGCCTAATCTATGCGTTTATAGTTTTGTAGTTTTGTAGTCCAACGTTTCCCTTTCTATAAACTCCTCAGAGGGAGAACCCATACAAATTGGCAATGCCACGATAATCACATACATAGAGGCAACCTCTCGGTAGAAACACCGTGGCTACTGCAGCTCTCCTACATCGCAAGGATTGGCCCCTTGATGCGTTGCTCCATATATTAAATAAACGAACAAACTCCACTGTTCATTTTCAAAAGTTATCCAGGAGATATACCATGTGTCCTTACTTAACAGTCCCTTAGGAAACCGACCCTCTATCCTATGGCAAGGGATAACCTTACACTCTCAATCATGGGTCAAATTCCTAAGAAAACAAGTGCTATGCAATCCAGGAGCTTTTTCGTTGATACCATGAACTATGCATAGTGCATAATGTGAACAATTTAGTGCACAAACAGAAGAAAATCAGCATTGTGCATCGTGCGAAACCATTCTTTTCATGATTTCCATGCTAGCGTTTATGTTCTGAGAAAAGACACCGAGCCTTACGTTCATGCTGCCTTTCTCTTTATTTTAAAACAACGTCCTATAGGCATGATGAAGCACATAAACCAGATTTTAGTTTATGTTTTGACGCTCAACCTCCCCTCTCACCCTGTCGTTTAATGTTTTGCATTCGTTGATAGGTAAAAGGGTCGTTTTATGTGTGTTTCCTTACAAAGAAAGCGATAAACATGAACAGAAACATAGAAACGAGGGTAAACTGAGGCCAACCTTGTGCTTCACCCCTTCATTATATGCTGCACAAACACACATGTAATTTTTTGGAATTTTCCTTTTACCGTTTCCTAATTTTCTCCCATTAAAACCCATTTTTCACCATTTTTGGTATTTTTCCTCTATTTTCTTCAATAAAAACTGACTAAAAATTAAGATTGATTGTGGGCTGTGGCCCTTAGATTCCTTGAAAGCAAAATTTCAGGTTTTGTAGTCATTATGTCTCATATTTCCCATTTATTTTGCAAAAATCCCATTTTTATCCCTTAAACGCGTGTTTTTCGGGTTTTATAACACTAATTTCAGCCATATCGCTTATGGTTTTTGATTTTCAGATTATAAACTATTGAAACTCATAGAAATCAACATCATAATGAATATTCAGCCCATGGGAACAATGTTTCATCAATCAAATGGCATAAAAACTAATTTTTCTTCATTAAAAATTGAATTACCGCTTAGGTTTCGTGTTTCGGGATTTCGGTTTTACTGGGGACTGCGGGTCAGCCCACATTCAATGTCCAGCATCTTCACAATCAGCAATCTTCATGTCTACATCAACCCGGAAGCAATCCGGTCCCAACCGGACAATCTTTCCTTCACCGTTCTTCATATCCTCTTGCATGCAGGAACAGCCCTTTAGAGGAGAAAGAGAGGGAGGAGAGAGAAATACTAGAATCAGATTTCTTCATTCCCATAGCCATTGCTCGTGCGAAGGGCGGCGAAATGATCAGCCCACAGGGAGGAATCAAGGCCCAATGTCGGTCAGATGGGTTGTATTCAACCTGGAATCTCCATCCCCATCCATGGAGCAAAAAAATCGGCATTGCTGTCCACGCTTCTCCTCCATGCCTTCATCACGATTTTCTTCATCTTTTGATCCTAACCACCTCTTTTGGCCAAACTTTGATCCACCTTTTCATATCTTGACCATTTTTTGGCTCCTTCTTCGTCCGGCATCCAATTCGAGCTCTGAAAAATCCTGGGCACCCGGCTTGACATCCCGCATTGACTAGAAACTCCTGACAACCTGCACGGCAGTCGAAAAAATTATCAAAAATCCACAAGTGTCGCTCGGGCGCCTTTTAAAAATCGTCTTTTACTTGGTGCTTAAAATCGTCCTAGCTGGAGCCGCCGCCTTTGATCTTAAATATTTTTCCCCTAAATTTCAGATTTTTTGGCAGATTTTAGGCACATCCCAGGCTCAAAACTCCGCTCTCAACAAGGCATAATACAATGAGAAGACAAGTTTCAATAAATAGTGGTAGTTCTATTATGAACCAAGCCTAAATCTATGCGATGCCCTATCTTGAGTCTCATGGACCACTCCATCATTACTTCTTCAACATTGGTCATGTTATCCTTCCTTATCTTGATCTTGTTATATTCTTATCACCAAGGCTAGAAAGTCCATCTATATCACATTGTATTTTCCACCAAAAAAAAGAATCAAAGTATACACACAATCATGGCACCTCACCTAGTGGTCCTTAAGTTAGGTATGTCTGGTGGCCTCAGTCGGCTGCCTGTTCCATCCTTAATCCCCTACTCCTACTTTCTATTTCCCCAAATAAACTCAAGGCACATCAAGGGCATGACACAACTAGGGAACCTCGACTCGACCTGTCTCACCAAGTCACTCATACAACTTCTTCCAATCTTTTCCAATCCCTCATGCCATGACAACAATATAAAAAGTATGATTTTAGCAAGTCAATTAGGTATCACTCAATGATGTCATCCTACTTAGCATTGTACTTTCTATTCATTAAAAAAGGAACCTTTGTCATCACACTTATGTTTGTGAATCCCATTTATCTCACAATACTTCAAGATTCTTCTCTTGATACACTATTGACTACTTTATTCCTCAACAATGACAATACTTCCCATCACCTACCCATCAATTGGTGCCTATTTCACTGATGATCAACAAATAGAAGCCATCATGTTGTCTTCTAGCTACGTAATAGCCTATGGAATCACATGCACTCACATAATAATTGCACCATATCCTGTACACGAATTGGGTCCTTAAGTGTGGGGTAACACTCTAGATTTTGCCTAGAGTTCAACCCATCTCCCAATCCATACATATGTCCTATGCATGTAATCAAGCTTGGGTTAAGCTCGCACTCCCCTAGGGAGACAATACGAGAGGTTTGCTCTTGTAGGTACAAGAAAATGTAGCGGCTTGCAACTTCTACCTGAAGCAAATATCCCCTAGGGTGCCCAGCTTCAACCAATCCAATTAATTTTGAATTGCCTCCCACCAAGCATCTTCATTCCATGAGTTGCATTTAATCCACATTACCACTTTCTGCTTGATATCCAAAGCATAAAACAAGTCCAATTCCCACAATGATTTTCCAGCAACTTCAACATTCAAATCAAGCTTCAATAAAAACCATCACTCTCCTCCCAATGATCCTACAATTGTCCTTGATATTATTCATCTTTGGTGCAAGATAAAACATGATATCTCTGACAATGCAATGGTACTAGCACTCATCTAGGAGGGGGGTAATATTAAGCATAAGATGGAAGGCAGGAGAGCAGCAAAGCAAATTGGCAAAGACGCATAAATGTCAAAAAAGTAAAGAGAAGTGAAAATCAAGTAAAGGGTGCAAGGCATATAATATTTTTTTATCAAAGCCCATAGTCATACAATCAAGATTATTTTGAAAGTTATGTATAGTACTCGTGCAAGTTGTAATATTTCTTGTCAGGTAGAAAGACCCATAGCCTAGTAAAGGCATGTGCACTAGCTTTCATTCACTTTCTTAATGTTTGATACACTACAAGGAAATAGGGGAATAGCAACGGCCATTTCTAATGCAAATTAGTGGTGTCGCTATTTGTGTCACAAATGCAACGCAAATAGCGATGGTACTTAGACAAAAAAAAGCGGGCTGAAACCCGAGCGCGGCATTTTGTGCAAAAGAGAAAAAGAGAGAGCGAAGCACATCGTGGGTTTGGGAGAGAGAGGAAGAGAAAGAGAGAAAGAGGGAGAAGGAAAGCTTCTCACTACCGTCGCGCTGCCGTTCGTGAAGAAGCGAAGAAGAGGAGGAAGTGCACGAAGGCTGAAGAGGAGCCGCACTCGCAAAGAGGAGCCGCCGAATCCATCCTCGGGCCTTTGCGGTGAGTGCATTGCTCCCTCTTGATTTATTTTTGTTTTTTCTCCTTTTCTTTTGTTTGTTTTTGTTAAAAATGATGTGTACTAAGAGAGAAAGAGAGGAAATGAGAGAGGGAGAGGAAGAGAGAAAAAGAAAGAAAGAACGAGAGAGAGAGAGAGAGAGAGAGAGAGAGAGGGAATAAACATAAAACATAATAAAGAAAGAGAGAAAGAGAGAGAGGGAGGGAGAGAGGGAGAGAGGAGTGGATAAAAAACAAAGAGAGAGGGAGGCAGGGAGAGAGAAGAAGGAATAGATAAAAAACAAAGGGAGGGTAAGATCTTGTTCTTTAATTTCTTTTTTTCTTGTTTGTAGTAGTAGTAGTAGTAGTAGATATATATATATATTGTTAAGGGTGTATCTTAGGCGTGTTTGACGCTTCGGAAAGGCGCGGAAGGCCTGTGTCTCCAAGCCCGATAAAGCCAAAGAGATTGGACTTGGAGGTGAACTGATGGTTTTATTGATATGCTTTGCACTACATCCTCCTACACTTTGCATTTTGAGTCACACATAAAGGAAAAAGGGTAGCAAGGTCCGATGCAATACCACGGGACGAGGAACACTCCGACATAGGGTAGCTAGTCCCTCGCTCCCATGCATAGCATATTAGACTTTACATACTGTAGGCTCGTTCTTAGGTGGGTGGAGACTTTACATACGTTAATTTTGTTGAGTTACAAGAGAAGAAATCCCTTCTCAAACAATTTAAGAAAGAAAAAAATAATGATAACAAAAACAAATTATTTATCGTAACGTAGACCAAATGGAAAACAATGAAGGCCGTGATGTTCAAGATCACGAAGCATATCTTAATCAGCGTATCTCATGTCCTCGCTCTCAATGTAAGTTGGCAATTAGACGAAAACGTTGATTGTCTTTAGAATACGTACGACGCTTCGACGAGTTTCAATCAGAGATCATTGATCAGGCAATCTCAAATTTTGAGCAAACGATAAGAAAAGTGTATATCAATCATGCATTGTATTTGCAAACTAATTGAATATCATATACAAAAACATTGGATGTGACTGTAAAATTTATTACAGGGAGGTGACGTCTCATCCTCCCAAGGAGGAGTGCACCCTTTGCGGCCAGTTAGAAGAGTTCATGGGCATGCAATGGATGGAATGCATGAGCCAATCCACCACTTGGAAGGCACTACCCAATCTATACCGTCAATACCAGAGGAGACAGGCAGGCTTCCAGACTTGGACCCTGAGATGAAGGCAATGATTGATGCCCATGGATGTCGAGACATCTGATCCGTTTAGAGAGGAAGCATCCATACCATTATATGATGGATGCCGATTATCTCGCGTGAAGACAGTGCTTGCACTTCTAAGCGTGCAAGCAAAGTACGGGTGGAGCGATGCGAGTGTGATCGAGTTGTTCAGGTACCTTCTACGTACGCTTCATTAATTTCTTTTCAGCACAATCATAAAAAACAATCGTGCTTTTTCAATGTGTTTTATGATTTCTTTTCATGTTACTAAAGTATCATATATTACCACTTGCAAATACCATGCCTGAGTCTCATGATGATGCACGACAGGTTTTACGAAAGCTTGGCATGGACTACAACAGCATCCATACATGTATCAACGATTACGTACTGTTTCGAGGAGAATACAAGACTATGGAGACATGTCCAAAGTGTGGTACTCACAGGTATCGACAAGACTTGCAAGGGCAAACCATCCCTCAAAAAGTTCTTAGACACTTTCTGCTTATCCCCTGTATACATCACATGTTTCGTACGTGCGGCATGGCGAGCTTGACAATGTGGCATACATAGAATAGATCCACAGATGGAGTCCAACAAATATCTGTGGATTCACGGCATAGAGCCACATTGACTCTACCTTTCCAAGCTTTGCCTAAGAGCCAAGGAATCTTCGGCTCGATCTTGCTATGGATGGCGTGAATCCATTCGGTCTGCACTCAACTTCTTACAGTGTATGGCCTGTAGTCCTTGTTAACTACAACATCGCTCCATGGCTTTCTATGAAGAAAAGACACCTCATCCTTAGCTTGCTCGTTCCTCGCCGCTACAAAGTCAAGAATATGGAGGTGTATCTTCGTCCATTAGTCGATGAGCTTAAGATTTTGTGGGAGGAGGGAGTCACCATGGAAGATATGAGCAAGCAGATGGTCGATAGTCCGCCAATATATGAGCCATTCTCATGTAGACCATGCATGATTTTCCAGAATTCATGGAGTGCTCAGGTAAGTAGGCTTTCGTTCTCGTTGGTAATATCTATCATAGCTCATTCAAGTTTGTATTCACTGAATAGAGGTGTTGAGACAGGTCTGGTTACCTCATATTATCATGCATGTCCATTGTGTAGGCCACAGTTAGACTCTCGAAGGTCACGAACCATGAAGAAGATGGTATATCAAGGACATGCCGCTTTCTTGTTGGAGGGTCATGAACTAAGCGAAGGTTTTCTTGGACGACCTTCAACACAAATGAATGCCCAAAGCTGGTACGAGCTGAAAATGGTCCACACAGAGTCACATCCAAATGGAATGCAACAGTTCTCAGTTTTCTACGAGTTGCTGTATTGGACCCACTTACAGATCAACTACTTGTTGGATCCCGTGCATATTTTCAAGAATGTGGGCAACTTAGAGGTGCTTTGGCCATAGTCGAGTGTTGATGGTCACTTGCAGCTACCTCGCGCTCCTTGGGTTTTGTCCACTAAAGAAGAGTGCATTGTGAAGTAAATTATCAAGTTTATCCACACTCCAACGAGTATGATGCGTTCTCTCAGGTCCGCGTTTTCTAAAGATGACCAATTATTTGGGCTAAAATCCCATGATTGGCATAAGATATGTCATGTTTGTACTATGAATGGATTGTAAGTGGCCTACGTATTTTGCTATTTGGATTCTAGTCATTGTTCGTAATGCTTCTTCATTTATGACAGTTTGTACTATCAATCACAATCGCAGGATGTCTTATTCCAGAAATACGTGGGGCGATTTACAGATTGTCAAATTTAGTGCAATGAATCTCACAGGAGATAAAGACATCCTCTATTGAATCCGCAAGATGGGGAGTAGTGGAGATTATCTGTCTCTTTGAGAAGTACTTACCCACCAGCATGCTCGCGATACAAACCCACCTCCTGGTGCATCTTGTAGAGGAAATGTAGATTGCGAGACCTATCCATATGCAATGGATATTCTTCTTGGAGCTCTTTATGAAAATCTTGAAAAGCTTTGTGTGACAATGAGCTCGGTCAGAAGGTAGTATGGCTGAAGGTTGGTTGGTATCTGAGGCATTAGTGCATTTCAGAGTGGCTACCAATAGTGGATTTAGACAATAGTATGCTATGGTCATTGAAGGACGATGATAGATTGACCAAAAATGTGTTGGATGGAAATGGGGTAGAAAAAAGGATGGATGCTGCAATGGAGGAGAAAGTGAATCATTTTTGTATTTTGGACCATTGCTCCATGGAGACATGGCTCGCTAAGTACAAGCAAGCCAGAAACGATGGGGAAGAAGCGCAATCTGAATTTCGACGTAGTATGCATCATCGACCGATTCGATATCCCAAAAGCATGGAGGAGATGGCACCGTTTATGTCAACACAATGGTTGCATGGAGCTTTGACCGCAGCATCTCGCGTAGAGGCAAAGGTCTCAACTGAGGAGTGGAAATTCTCGAGGGGATGTAGTCCAAAGGTGATGATGTGTTTAGGGTTTGTCATATCTAGATTTTATATGTGACAACTAATTAATTGTTTCAACGTATATTAAAAAATATATAGTGCATCATGGTCATGCGGACGGCATTTCCGTGTAGAGCGTATCAACAAAATGCGCTCCACAACAAATTGTGGTATCATGGCAAAGTTTGAGCAAGAGAGCCGACGACGAGCAATGGATCCAAACATCGTTATATATGAGATGGAGTATTTTGGAAACTTGCAAAGTATTATCACAGTGGATTAGTGTAGCTTCTCCATGATCCTATTCAATATGCAGTGGTGCAATGTAGCACTTGAAGGAGCTGGGGCAACAGGTCAATAAGGTCCATCTAGATTTCTTGAAATAGATTCTGAAAAAAGATGGACAGATTTTCGCAACACATTTGTATTGCCATCCCATTGTTAACAGGTGCATGAACTCATGTTTTTTAAAATTTTATTACGACATGGTACATGTCACAAAAGTTAAATCTCTCTTGTACATGATTTTGAACATGTAATTTTTTATTATCCAAACCCCCGACAACCTCGATGGTGGTATGTTGTACCTTCAGCTCCCCGAAGTGTGAGAGTATATGATGAAAGCAATGTTCCTAGCGTAGATGAGGGCAATATGTAAATAGAGGGATCAGTATTGGAAGGGGTGGAGACCGCTGAAAGCTTGGAGCATATAGAGGAGCGAGAATCGGGTAACAATGATGGAAATATAGGAGTTCAAGAATTCTTTGAGAATGAGATGGACTCATCCTTTTGTGGTGACTTGTCTATCGACCTTCGAGTGTATGCGAAATTGTGTCAAGAGATTTACATGGGACCATAGGGTACTTCATACTTGGAGCATTCACCTACTCAATTCATTGATGAATCACTTATAAGGGTATATAAGATATGTGTTTTAAGTAAGATCATTTTTTTAAGATTTATATTACCATGCTTTGCTTGATTTATATTGATTATGTAACATCAATTTTTGTCTGTGTAGGTGACCTGTGTGGATATTTGGATCCACGCGATGAGTCAAGGGATGAGCGATGAGGAGCTACAGGAGATCTTCACACGTATGTCTCCAGATTAGATGGCTCAATTTAGAGATATGGCGGACCAAGAGCTGTCTCGGACACCATCAAGCTGTTCTATTAAATCTACTTCTGTGCGCTTTGATACTTCGGTTTCCAGTAGACGAGATCAATGCTTCAAACTTGGGCCGGACGGAGGGAGTGATTCTAGGGGATGCTGTAGAGACGTGGATACAATGAGATCATGGTCAACTCCGGATACATGTGCTACTTCTCGCTCTCGTGTAGGTTCGAGAGAGTGTGGCTCAGGTGGTTGTTGTGGAGGTACCAACGCAGTGTCTCCATCTCGTTGTTCTATTGGAGTTGCGTTACCTACAAGATTTGTCACACCTATAGGGACGTCTACTCTAGTCGCTCCAGCTTTTGCCCAGCCGTCCGCAGGTGGCACTCCTATGGGTGCTACTTCGAGAGATACTACTCTCGTAGGTACACCAGATGTATGAGGGTCTCCTGGATATGTCTAGGAACATGGTCACAGATGTGGAAGGGGACACATCTTAAGCATATCCCAAAGGGGTATGGATACCTTGTAGATGATAAGACATGAGGCGTCATCATGAATGATGAGGGGAGGAGGGTGATGGCTCATATGAGAGAGTTGTGGCAATATGTTTTTCGACACAACGTCTTGGATCATTGGAAGAATATATTGGAGGGGAGCAAGGACTACATAGTAGAATCCTTGCATGAGGAATTTCCGGTACCCGCCGCAACAGATAGGTTTTTCACTAGCTGGATGATGAAGTGCATGTGTGCATACATGTCACACTAACAATCGAACGCACACAAGGCACTTAAGAGTGGGGTCTCAAAGCCCAAGTGACTAGACATAGATGACTAGCACGAACTCAGGGAGGAGGCTACAAATTCTCCAGGACGTTGAAGACAAGCATCGTGAAGCAGCGAGGGCACGACTGGAGGCAAGAGTGGTCCATCATCTTGGGAGTGGCCGTCACAAGACTTATCTGGAGGAATTTGTAAGTTTTTCTTTTGTTCTGCTTGCTTATTTTTTTACAATATCCCTTGTATTGACAACCGTAGTTACTAATTTTAATTAAAATGCATTATTGTATGGTGGACTGATGTGTAGTTTTTTTTTTTGCAGAGTGTTCGATACTCCTTTGCGGCGGCAGGACGAGCTTTTGAATGGCAAGGATCTATAGCTCGCCCTTGGGATGCGTGAAGCGCACATCCTCTTCTTTTTTGGTCATATGATTTATGTAGGCATTTTCTATATATTATGTTATTATCATCATTTGTATCTTGCCATGATTCTACCGTCGCTTTCATTACGTGATCTTGTATTTATTTTATGTATCAGTACTATGGATTCAAGTACACTTTACCTTCATTTTGACGAGCATTGTACACTTTACTGTAACTCTTTTGTATGGCCCAAATAAAGCACATAGTGTTATTTGGGGCTTACTGCCCTGCCACCACCAAAAAAAAAAATCCCCTATAATCGTCGCTATTAGCATCGCAAATTTACTGCACGCTTCGCTATTACCATTGCAGTTAGCATCGCAAATCGTCGCTATAGGCATTGCTATTGCGTCCACGCAAATAATAACACCTATAGAGAGGGTTCTATGGCATCGCTAATAGGGATGTTTTTTGCAACGACAAGGGCAAAAAATTTTATTAATATTTTCCTTGCTTTGAACATCGGTATGAGGCCTTTATCTTGTAGTAATATAATCCAAATATGTATGCATAAACTCAGGAAGACCATCCAAGAGTCAAATAGGAGAGGCATGCACCCCCAACTAAAGTGAAATCCCAAACTCAAAACTCATCTATAAAAACTAGAAAGTGAATGGAAAATGGATAAGCTCATTCTTGTTGTGTGCAAACTTGAGAGATGCTTCTTCTTCTTCCTTCTATCCTATCTAGTTGTGCTCTATCTTGAGCATGAGGGAGAGTGAGCAAGATGGACAGGGAGAGAGTGAGTGACTTGAGAGGTGAAGCTTCTTCATTGCATGCACTCTTCTCTTCTTCCCCTTCTTGGGGTGACAAGTGAATTTGATGAGTATGAGGCATGTATTAGCTATATGAGAGGTAGCCATTACTAAATCGAATGAAGGCTTGAAACAATAAGTGTTTTGTCAAGTCCGACAGTTGAGCTTGTGAAAGCCTCAATAATTTGGAACAATAAGCTCATTATAGAATCATGGGCCTATCATGCACGTGGAGTTTTTTATCCACCGCTTGAGAATAGTTGTGGTGCACAGATCGGATGCTGTACGCTCGTGTAGTGAATGCCGGAAGGTCCCCAATAACAATAGAACTCTACTTTTTGCACAAATTACAAGGTAAAAAGCATGAACGACAAGAGCAAGAGACCAATTGGGTGCAATCTCCCCCCATGCCTTGTGTGAGCGCTCCACAAAGCATGTATTTTATGTATTATTCATCTTCAAGCTCAAATAATAGCCCAAATTACAAAATAGCAAGCTTTTAGCTTTTGAGTTTGCTTTAAGACAAAATAGGAATAAAGCTAATGGATGGTGCCCAAAGAGTCTGGCACGCCCAATACAATGTCCAAGTAGAAATAACATAATCGTGCGCCCATGCGCATACAAAATAATAATAAATATCCGACGCCTTAATAAATAGGCGTGACAAAATATAGGCGCCATGTCTAAGGTATGCGCCCATCAAAATATAATCCATAAATCGAATACTCGCTATCCTTCAATGCTTTCCTCCGCCACTGCTGCTATCTCTACACATCAACTGAAGCATTCACAATCGTTAGTAAAATAATACAATTAAACTGACAAAAGTGAATACCTAGCAGTCTTTAGCTACATAAATAAATCAACTGGTTAGAAATAAATCCTAACCTTAATTTATTACGAGTGCACACTCTAAACTCATAAACGTTTATTAATTTAATATGCATTTTGCGGAATCACCCGCTATGGAATCACCCATGTATACACTAAATTAATGAAACGCCCGAAAAGGATAGGCGTCCCCATCAACTTCTCGCACAAAGAATCCACTTTGTGTATGAGCCCCGATCATCAAAGTTTACGAAATCCACCGTAAAACCTCACGGAATCCACCGTGGCACGGAATCCACCGTGAAATATGCCTCTTGGCATCATACCCCCCGGGTGGGATAGCAATTGACCTCAATTGCTATTAGCTCAATGTGGAGCTAACAGAGTGGGGAAAGCATTTAAGTCTCTAGCGTGCATCCATTGTGCTTCCTCTACAGGATGGTTCTTAAATTTAACTAAATATCTAGAATATCTACGGCCAGTTCTAGTGGTCATAAAGTCAGTATCTATGATAGCTTCTGGTTCAAGTATTTCAGTCTCTTCCTCTAACAAAGGTGGGTTTTCATAAACAGGGTGTACATGTAATTGGCCTCTAAATGGTCTTAATAAACTAATGTGAAATGTGTTGTGAATTTTCCAGTGAGGTGGTAATTCTAACTTGAATGCATTGTCATTAATTTTATGAATGATCCTAAATGGTCCATAAAATCTAGGGGCTAATTTCACAACTAAGTGTTTGGTATATGATTGCTGGGCTTTGGCAATCATGTCTTTAACCTCATCAAAAATAGTATTATGCATACTAGCAATATCATCAGCACTCTGAATTCTATTTGACAAAGATGCAACATGTGTAGATAATCTATAACCATAAATCACTTCAAACGGTGCTTTCTTTGTAGATGTGTGTGGTGTATTGTTATATGCAAACTGTAATAAATGCAAATGTGTATCCCATGTCTGAGGTTTAGACATAGTATAAGCACGTAAAAGATCTAGGATAGTGCTATTAGTGGCTTCTGTTTGTCCATTAGTTTCAGGATGAAATGCAGATGAGAAATCAATCTTTGTGCCTAGGTTAGCAAACAGAGTAATCCAAAAGTTGTTACAAAATCTAGAATCACGATCTGAAATAATAACTTTTGGCAATCCATGGTTAGTGAAAACAGTTTTCAAAAACAATTGTGCTGCCTATGATGCTGTTAAAGTTTTCTTACATGGAATGAAATATGTTTGTTTACTAAATCTATCTACTACTGTCCAAATCATATCATGGTTAGATTTAGTATTAGGTAAACCAGTAATAAAATCCATAGAAATTTGTTCCCATGGTCTAGATGGAATAGACAAAGGCATAAGTAATCCATACTGTTTACCATGATGTCTCTTAACTCTTTGACAAATCAAACATTCAAAAACAAAGTTAGATACATCAGTGTCCATATGCGGCCAATAAAAATCTTCAGTTAATGTACGTAAAGTAGATATGATACCTCTATGACCTTAACATGGGGGACAATGAATCTCATTCAAAACAAAAGATCAGAATGGAACTGTAACACACAATCTCTTTTCATAAAACATAAATCCATCATTATATGACAGTGAATCAATAGGAATCAAGTTATTTTGAACTAATTTTTTTAATTCCAATCAGCATGAAAAGTAATATCCTGATGATAAGTATCTTTCATAGCAATCAAAGAATCAAAAGATATAACAGAAATATTATGAATGGCAGGTCTTCTACTTAATGCATCAGCCACTACATTTTCTTTACCGGGTTGATATTGAATGATAGGATGAAAACTCTGGATAAAGGATACCCATTTGATATGTCGGTCAGAGATTTGGGGTTGACTAAGTAAATGTCTTATACTTTGCTGATCGGTCTTAATCATAAATTCTGAACCCATTAAGTAGTGTTTCCACTGTCTTAATGCTTGTACAACAGCTAATAATTCTTTGTCATATGTGGAATATTTCAGTTCAGAGGGTTTCAGCTTACAACTAGAATAGGCTATAGGATGATTATCCTACATAAGTACAGCTCCTATTCCTGATCCACTAGCATCAGTCACTACTAGAAAGAATGGTCTATTAAAGTCAGGCAACTGTAGGACAGGGGCATGGGTTAATGCATGTTTCAATAAGTCAAAGGATTTCTGTTGATTTTCGGACCAATGATAGACAATACCTTTCTTCAGAAGTTTAGTCAGTGGTAAAGCAAGTAATGAAAAATTACGTACAAACTTCCTATAGAAACTAGCAAGACCAAGGAATGAGCGTAATTCATGCACATTTTTAGGTATAGGCCAATTCAATATTGCATCTATTTTCTTAGGGTCAACTTTAATTCCATCAGATGATACAATATGACCTAAATACTCAATTTCTGTTTTAAAGAATTCACTCTTTTCAGGATTTGCATACAGTTGATTATCTTTTAGTAACTGGAAAACCAATGACAAATGGTCATAATGTTCTTTCTCATTTTGACTAAACACCAAAATATCATCAAAGAAGAAAATTATACAATACTGATATTTCAAAAATATACGGTTCATCATTCTACTAAATGTAACAGGTGCATTAGTCAATCCAAATGGCATCACTAAAAATTCGTAATGACCAAACTGTGTCCTAAATGCAGTCTTGAATACGTCTGACTTATCTAGTCTCACCTGATGATAACCAAACTTAAGGTCTATTTTACTAAATATAGCAGATCCTTGCAGTTTGTCCATAAGGTCATCAACTCTAGGAATTGGATACCTATTCTTTACAGTGATCTTATTTAAAGCTCGATAGTCAATGCACATATGATAGGTATTATTCTTTTTCTTGACTAACAGAACAAGTGCACCGAATGGAGAACTACTAGGTCTAATCAATCCTCTATTTAGTAATTCCTCAACTTGACTTTGAATTTCTTTTTGCTCTATCTGGTTATGCCTATATGGTGCTTTGCAACGTGGTTGTGTACCAGGAATCAAATCGATTTTATGGTCTTCTGGACGTGAAGGAGGTAAACCAGGTGGTAGGTCTTCGGCAAAACAGTCCTTGAAATGTGCAAGAAATTCTTTATGCCTAGGGTGCATATGATTTTCTTTTACTTGCAGTTCATTCACCCAAATGAGATAAGATTTACTACTCTTGCGTAATGCATGTTTAGCTTGAGTATGCGAAAGCAGTGGAAAAACATTAGATGCATGCATACCATACAATGTAATAGGTTTTCCTTGAAAATTAATATTCATTGAATGTGTGGAATAGTCTATATCTGGGTTATGCTGATGACGCCAAGGCATACCTAAAATAATCATTCGACTGTAATGGAACAACTAGAAAATTTATTCTTTCAGTGTATTGACCAATTTGAATTTCTAAGTCATGCACTTCTTGTGTACCATTATACCTAATGCCTAAGAATGCTGCTTTGATGAGATAATGAGTAGGTACAGTATGTAACTTCAATTCCTTTACTAACTTTGCTGAAATAAAATCATGAGTACTGCCGTCATCATGCAAAATAATATTTTCCTTTCCATGCACTAAACATTTCATAGTCAATAAAGAATGTGGAGTTGGCATACCAGGTAAAGTATCTGAAGGAGTAGTAGTATCGCCCTCATCTTCTGTGAAATCAGGCATATCTTCATGTTCTTCATCCTCCATTGCTCCAAGGTAGTTGATATGAGCAGGTGGCTTCTTCGAATGGCAATTTGCTGCTAGATGTCCAGGCTAGTGACATTTATAAAACACTATAGGCTTGGCTTTGGTTACATTGTTTGCAATGGCAGGAAGTCTAGGGACGTTAGGATTTGGCTGTGGAATAGGCGTGGGGTTTTGATTGGCATTGGATGGTAAAGCAGGTGGTTTTGCCCAATTCTTACGGAAAGATGATGAAGTGAAACGACCTTGATTAAATCTTCTAAATTTTGAGTTGAATTGTTTAGATCCATAGTTACCATTGGCTTGGAATTGCTGTGGACGTCTGTCTCTACCTCGCAGCTTGTCTTCACTGTCGTGAGCTAATGAAATTGCGTCTTCTAGAGTAGGAGGCTTGAACATGTTAACTTCAGCGTAGTAATACCCAAGGAGTCTAGACATATACTTGCGCTTGTGTGTCGCTTCAGGTATGTCTTCAAGCATGCGTAACTGGAGTAGTGCATTCCAAAAATGCTCTGTATACTGAGGAATAGGCTCACATTCCCGTTGCTGAAGAAGATCCCATTCCTTTATAGCTTTCTCATGAAATTGTGAAGGAAGGAAATTCTGCATAAACTTCTTCTTGAAATTCTCCCAGGTAGTGGGACAATCTATACTCTTGTGTACTACAGTCCACCAAATAGATGCTCTATCCACTAAATGATTAGTGACACACTTGATTTTATCTTTTTCTGCATAGGTTTCCTCATGAAAGTAGTCGTCAAATTGACTAATGAATCCAAGAACAATTTTTCCCTCTCGAGTGCCATTGAAAGTACGAAATTTGAAATTTCTTTTACTTATCTTTGATTCCTTGCAGATAGTTTGAGCTTCGAGAGTCGTGTCGATGGTACGTCGGATAAGATCTTGAGATTGAGGTTCTTCTTTGTCGGTAGACGATCTTTGTAAATTTGCCAATTTAATTTGCAATGCTTGCCTAGCCCTTCGTTCTTCATCCAATTGCATCATAATTAAGTCCAGCTTTTGCTCCATCGTAGGTTCAGGTAGGTCGCCTTCAGCCATTAAATCGTCCATATGTGGTTCCGTCATCCTGCAAAACTCAAAAGACCTTTCTCACTTAAAATCAAGTTAGCGGGATGAGCGTAGCTCAAGTTCGGGAATACAAGGCTTATGTATTTTTGGGTGTGGCTTTCACAATCTTCGAAAAATCTGCATTTTATCCTTCTTCGTATGCTGAAAATGCTTCAGCAAACCTGCGTATGGGTAGAGTACCTTCTAATGAACAACTTTGCAATTCGGAGTTTCTATGCAGGAACAACCCTTCTATGAGTTTTGGACAGAAGTCAGTTTTGACTCCAGTTGACTTGTCTGACTTGCAGAGTACCATACTAATGTGACTTGCAGAGTTTGTAGACTTGCAGCACTATAAGATATAGACCTTATACCGACGTTTAAAGCGACAAAAATACAAACAACAAAATTTGCCCCCGTCGTCGCAAAAAGCGTCATTATTGACGACGCCATAGAATCGTCGCTATATGTGTCGCTATCTGCGCAAATAGCGATGCATATAGCGATGCAACCAATAAATTTGCGACGCTCATAGCGACGCCAATAGCGACGCGAGCAGTAAATTTGCGACGCAAATAGCGACGGTAACAGAGAAAAAAAAAATTGTGGCTGCCACATATAGCACTGTGTGCTGTATGAGAGCCATACAAAATAGTTTCTGCACTGCTGCATACAAAGCGCTTGCAAACAAAAAGAATGTATACTGAAATCATAAAACTGATACATGAAATAAATACATGATCGCATAAAATACGATTGGTACAATCATGAAACGATATCACTAATATATAGAAAAGGTCTACATAGATCAGGCGACTAAAAACTAAAGGTGTGTGAGCTCTAAGGATCCAAGGGCGAGCTACAAATCCTCGTCCCCCGAAAGCTCATCCCACCGCAAAGGAGCATCAAACGGATTCTGCAGAAAAAGAAACAACATATCAATCCACCATACAATAATGCATTCAAATATCTCATGGTAACTACGGACAAGAAAGATGAGTGACTTACAGGGCCGCCGCGTCTATACAATCGGTCGATCAATGCCCTGAGACCGTGCCTCTCTGCATATCGAGTCTCAAGGCCTTGCGGATCGCGATTTGTAATGGAGTGCTGCAAAGAAAACAAAATGCTAACTGTTAGAAACATGATTGTCAGTACAAAGAATATTTCAAAAAAACAAATAAGCAAAACAAAAGAGAAACTTACAAAGTCCTCCAAATATGTCCTGTGGCCGCCACTCCCAAGATGATGCACCGCTCCGGCCTCGATTCGTGCCCTCGCCGCCTCCCGCTGCTGACTCCAACGTCCTGGCGAATCTGTAGCCTCCTCCCTCAGTCGGCGCCAGTCGTTTGCATCTAACCACTCGGGCTTTGGAGCCCCACTCTTGATTGCCTTGCGTGCGTCGGATCGTCTATGTGACATGTATGCACGCATGCAATCCATCATCCAGCCCGTAGAGAATCTATCTACTGCGACTGGCACCGGAAACTCCTCGTGCAAGGATGCTACTATGTAGTCCTTGCTCCCCTCCGGTATGTTCCTCCAATGATCCAGGACGTTGTGCCGAAAAACTTGTTGGCACAACTCCCTTATGCGAGCCATCACCCTCCTCTCCTCATCATTCATGATGATGGCTCCTGACCTACTATCCACTAGGTATCCATAACCCCTAGGAGTCTGCCTAAAATGGGCCCTCTCCCATCTCTGTCCATGCTCCTGGGCATATCCAGGAGACCCCTGTACATCCGGTGTACCGACGGGGGTACCCTCTCCCGGAGTGCCACTCAAAGGGGTGCCACCAAAGGGGGTGCCACCAAAAGGAGTGCCACCAAAAGGCGTGCCACCTGCCGACGGCTGCACAAAAGCCGGAGTAACTAGAGTAGACGTCCCCACAGGTGTGACAAATCCTGGAGGTGACGCAGCTCCAGCTGAACGACGAGACGGAGACACCACGTCCATGTCTCCACAATAGCACCCCCCTGATCTTCTTGCAGTCCCTCCCTCTGGCCTAAGTCGTGAGCATCGAGATCATCTGCTCGAAGCTGAAGCATCTGATCGCGCTGAAGCAGATCTAGCAGAGCGCCCTGACGAAGAACGAGACAGCTCCTAGTCTGCCATCTCTCTGAATCTCGCGAGCTGATCTAGAGACATCCGTGCCATCATATCCTGAAACTCCTCATCGCTCATCCCTCGACTCATCCTGAAAATGTCACCTGCACAGATAAAAAATGATGTTAGAATAATCAATTTAAACTATACAAAGCACAGTAATATAAATCATTTTTGAAAAATCCCTCTTAAAATGCATATCTTATATACCTTGATGGAAGATCTAAATAACGAATTGAGTAATACAATTCTCCAAGAATGAAGTATTCTATGGTCCCATGTTAATCTCCTGACACAACTCTGCATACACTGGAAGGTCGATAGACATGTCACCACAAAAGAACGAGTTTGCCTCGTTCTCAAAAAATTCTACGACTTCTGTATTTCCATCATTGTTAGCCGATGCGGGCTCCAAGCTTGCGGTGGCCTCCACCCCTTGTAATATCGACCCCTTTATTTGCATATTTTCTTCATCTATGCCTGGAACATCGCTTTGATCATATACTCTCGCACCCCGAGGAGTTGAAGGTATAACATACCACCATCGAGGTTGTCAGGGGTTTGGATAGAAGATTACCTGTTCACAAACACTTACAAAGCGAGTTCAAACCATTGTGACATAAACCATGTCGTATTACAATTAGCAAGCAAATGACTATTTGCACCTGTTCACAATGGGCCGGCAACACAAAGGTGTCGCGCAAATCCGTCCATTTTTTTTCGGAATCTATTTCGAGAAATCCAGATGGACCTCGTCGAACTGTTGCTCCAGCTCCTCCAAGTACCACTTTGAGCCACTGCACATCGAATAGTATCATGGAGAAGCTACAGTAATCCACCGTAATAATACTTTGCAAGTTCCCAAAATACTCCATCTCATCCACAACCGTGTTCAGATCCGTTGCTCGTCATCGGCTCTCTTGCTCAAACCTTGCCATGACACCATAGTCCATTGTGGAGCGCATTTTGTCAATACGCTCCACCCGAAAATGCCGTCCGCGCAACCACGTTGCACTATATATTTTGTACTGTACATTGAAACACTCAAATTAGATGTAGCAAGCAAATTTAGATACGACCCATTCTAAACCCCTCATTACCTTTGGACTACATCCCCTCGAAAACTCCCACTCTTCCATTGAGACCTCTGTCCCTTCGCTAGATGCTACGGTCAAGGCTTCATGCAACCATCGTGTTGACATAAACCGCGACATCTCCTCCATGCCTTCGGGATATCGAATCGGTCGGTGACGCGTACTGCATCGGAATTCAGCTCGTGCTTCCTCACGATCTTGCCTTGCAATCTGGTACTTGGTGAGCCACGTCTCCATGGAGGCATGGTGTAACATACAAAAGCAATTCACCTTCTCTTCCATTGAGGCATCCATTCTTTTTTCTACCCCATTTTCAACCACCACATCTCCAGTCAGCCTATCATCGTCCTTCAGCGTCCATAGCATTTCATTGTCTGGTTCCACCGCCGTTGGTAGCCATTGTGAGATATACACTAACGCCTCTGACACCAACCAACCTTCCACCATGCTACCTTCTGGACGAGCTCGTTGTCACACAAAGCCTTTCATGGTTTTCATGAAGCGCTCCAGGAAGAATATCCATCGCGTATGGACACGTCCAGCAATCTCCACTTCGTCCACAAGATGCACAAGAAGGTGAACTTGTATCGTGAGCATGCTAGTGGGCAGGTATTTCTCAAAGAGACAGACCGTCTCAACTACTCCCCGCCTTGCGGATTCAATAGAGGACGTCTTAATCTCTTTCTGTGAGATCCATTGCACCAAAGTCGACAACTTGTAAATAGCCCCGCGAATTTCTAGAGTAAGGCATCCTGCGATCGCGATCGGTAGGACAAACTGCCACAAATGAGAAAGCATTATGAATAATGGCCACTTTTCAAATTGCAAAATGTCCACACTAATTAAAATCCATTCTGTTCACAAACCTGACATATCTTATGCCAATCATGGGATTTTAGCCCAGACATTTGGTCATCTTTAGAAAATGCGGACCTGAGAGAACGCATCATACCCGTCGGAGTGCGGATAGACTTGATTACTTGCTTCACAATGCGCTCTTCTTTGGTAGACAAAACCCAGGGAGCGCGAGGAAGCTGCACTCCCCCTTCAGCACTCGACTGCGGCCAAAGCGCCTCCATCTTACCTACCTCCTTTAAATCCATTCATGACCCTATAGTGTCTCTCTTTCCTGTGATGTGGTCCCATAGCAAGCTGCCCACATTCTTGAAAATATGCATGGGATCCAACAAGTGGTTGACCTGTAAGTGGGTCCAATATGGCAACTCATAGAAAACTTAGAACCGTCGCATTCCATTTGGATGTGATTTCGGGTTTACCATTTTCAGCTCATACCAGCTTGCAGCGTTCATACGTGCTGGAGGTTGTCCAAGAAAACCTTCCCTGAGTTCATGATCCTCCGGCAAGAAAGCGGCATGTCCTTGATATACCATCTTCTTCATGGTTCGTGACCCTTACACAATGGACATGCATGATAACCTGAGGTAACCAGACCTGTAAGGCGAGCCACGACCTAGTGAATACTTGATTGAATGAAATAAAATATAGATATTATCAGCAAGAACAAAGGTCTGCTCACCTGAGCACTCTCCCAATCCCGGAAAGTCATGCATCGTCCACATGAGAATGGCTCGAATGTTGGCTGACCGCCGACCATCGCGCCTGCTCATATCTTGCACAGTGACCCCCTCCTCCCACAAAATCTTAAGCTCATCGACTAATGGACGAAGATACATGTCCATATTATTTACTTTGTAGCGGCCCGGGATGAGCAAGCTAAGGATGAGATGTCCTTTCTTCGTAGAAAGCCATGGAGGGATGTTGTAGTTGACAAGCACTATAGGCCACACACTGTAAGAAGTCGAGCGCAGACCGAATGGGTTCACACCATCCATGGCGAGACCGAGCCGAAGATTCCTTGGCTCTCGCGCAAAGCCTGGGAAGGTAGAGTCAATGTGGCTCCATGCGCGCGAATCCGCTGATATTCGTTGAACTCCATCCGTGGACCTATTCTGCACATGCCACGTTGTCAAGCTTGTCATGGCAGACGTGCGAAACATGTGGTTTAGTATCTGAGAACTTTGTGAGGGATGGTTTCCCCTTGCAAGTCCTATCGACACCTGTGAGCACCACACTTTGGACATGTCTCCATAGTCTCGTATTCATCTCGAAACAATATGCAATTGTTGATACATGCATGGATGTTATTGTAGTCCATGCCAAGCTTCCATAAAACATGTCGTGCATCATCACGAGACTCAGGCATGGTATTTGCAGGTAGTAATATAAGATATTTCAATAACCTGAAAAAAATCATTAAACACCTTGAAAAAACACAAATGTTTGCAATAATACTGTTTTAAAAAAAATCAATGAAGCCTATGTGCAAGGTACCTGAATAACTCAGTCACACTCCTATCGCTCCAACCGTATTTTGCTTGCACACTTAAGAGTGCAAGCAATGTCTTCAACCGAGATACTCGGCACCCATCATATAATGGTATGGATGCTTCCTCTCTAAGCGGGTCAGATTTCTCAACATCCATGGGAATCAATGCATCGATCATTGCCTCCATCTCAGGCTCCAAGATTGTAGGTAGGTCGGGAAGGTTGTCTGTCTCCTCTGGCATTGACGGTATAGATGGGCCTTGCAAGTGGTCAATTGGCTCCTGCAATCCATCCATCGCACGTCCACAAACTCTTCTAATTGGCCGCAAAGGGTGCACTCCCCCTTGGGTCAAGACATCACCCCCCTGGATAGAAAATTTGCCAACAAGACCCAATCTTATTGTGTATGGTTTTCAATTAGCTTGAGAGTACAATGCATGATTAATATTAACTTCAAATTACCGTTTGCTGAAAATTTGCAATCACCTTATCAATGATCTCAGATTGAAACTCACCAAATCGTCGTACGTGTTCTATAGTCAATCGGCGTTTTCGTCTAATTGCCAACTTGCATTGAGAGCAAGGACATGGGACACGCTGATTAAGATACGTCTCGCGGTCTTGAACAATAAGACCTTCTTCGTTTTCCATCTTATCTACATTACAGCAAACGAGGCTTAAATTGATAGCTTTATGGAGATGTACGTCAAGTTGCAAGTTGACTATAAATCTTGCATTGTACATAGTAGTTGAGAGATTTTCCGATGTTATATCTCGGCCTTATATCGTGCTCAAGGATTTGTTTGTCCCGGTAGATAATTATTTGTTATATCTCGGCTTTGAGTATAAGTAATCCATTTTGAGCATCATTGAGGATCTCTTAGTCTAATAATAAATCAGTCTCAACAAAAAGCATCTTAGAAATGTGATTTTTTTGTCCTAAGATCGCGTATTAAAAGTAATGCGCGCCATCTATGAAATTTAATAACTATAGTAATAAAATTTATTTCAATCAATTCTACTCATAGTCATAAGACCTGAGAGAAAATATCATATACTCAATTTAAGGGTTTCTTCTTCTATAACAATACTTTTGGGTTCATTATGATGAAGTACCGTAATGACCATTAGCTAGGGTATCATTTTCTTTTAGTCCTTCCGTTGACTAGTTGGCATGATTTCTAATTTGTTATGCCTATAAAGTTAATACAAAAACAATGAATTATGCATATCACAATTAGATCCCCTACTTGGACATTATGAAGGAATTGACCATTTTTAAGCCATCTTGAAGAGTCACCAATGTACGTGGCCCATGGCAAAGCACATTGCATACCATTATCGATAAGTCTATTATCTTAAATTTCCTTCTCCTCCCTCTCTATCTCCCTCTCTTTCTCTTTCTCTCCCTCTCCCTCTCTATCTCTCTTTCTCTCTCATTTCCTAAACAAGCAAAAAATAAAGTGATTTAAACATCCTCCAAGCAAAAGGGAGAGGGAGAGAGACAATGCACTCTCCCTCTCTTTCTCTTTCTATCCCTCTCTCATTTCCTTCCCCTCCCTCTCCCTCTCCCTCTCTTTCTCTCTCATTTCCTCTCCTAAACAAGCAAAAAATAAAGTGATTTAAACATTAAACAAGCAAAAGGGAGAGGGAGAGAGAGAATGCACTCTCCCTCCTTCTCCCTCTCTTTCTCTTTCTCTCCCTCTCTCATTTCCTCCCCCTCCCTCTCCCTCTCCCTCTCTTTCTCTCCCTCTCCCTCTCCCTCTCCCTCTCCCTCTCCCTCTCTTACTCTCTCGTTTTCTCTCCTAAACAAGCAAAAAAGAAAGTGATTTAAACATTAAACAAGCAAAAGGGAGAGGGAGAGAGAGAATGCACTCTCCCTCTCTTTCTCTCCCTCTCCCTCTCCCTCTCCCTCTCCCTCTCTTTCTCTCCCTCTCCCTCTCTATCTCTCTTTCTCTCTCATTTCCTAAACAAGCAAAAAATAAAGTGATTTAAACATTAAACAAACAAAAGGGAGAGGGAGAGAGACAATGCACTCTCCCTCTCTTTTTCTTTCTCTCCCTCTCTCATTTCCTTCCCCTCCCTCTCCCTCTCCCTCTCTTTCTCTCTCATTTCCTCTCCTAAACAAGCAAAAAAGAAAGTGATTTAAACATTAAACAAGCAAAAGGGAGAGGGAGAGAGAGAATGCACTCTCCCTCCCTCTCCCTCTCTTTCTCTTTCTCTCCCTCTCTCATTTCCTCCCCCACCCTCTCCCTCTCCCTCTCCCTCTCTTTCTCTCTTACTCTCTCATTTCTTCTCCTAAACAAGCAAAAAAGAAAGTGATTTAGACATTAAACAAGCAAAAGGGAGAGGGAGAGAGTCTCCCTCTCCCCCTCCCCCTCCCCCTCCCCCTCCCCCTCCCCCTCCCCCTCCCCCTCCCCCTCCCCCTCTCCCTCTCCCTCTCCCTCTCCCTCTCTCTTTCTCTTTCATTTCCTCTCTCTTTCTCTTTCATTTCCTCTCCTAAACAAGCAAAAGAGAGCGATTTAAACCTTGAACAAGCAAAAGAAAGAGAGAGGGAGACTCACCAATGAGATATGGTGAGCGTGGGGCGGCTTCTCTTTGCGATGAAGGCTCCTCCTCTCCTTCGCGAACAACGGCGGTGGCGGCGGCGGCAAGTCTTCTTCCTCTTCTTCTCTCACGACGGTCGCTCTCTCCCTCACTCTCGCTCTCAAAACTCGAAGCAAAAGAAATAAAAACAGTGCTCGGGTTTCGGCCGCGTTTTTTCCCTGTGGCCCGTCGCTATTGGCGTTGCTATTTGCGTCGCAAATAGCGATGCTATTAGCGACACCAATAGCGATGCCGCTATCCGCCGTCGCTAATCAGTGTCGCTAATGGCCCAAATCCTTGTAGTGCAGAACTTGCTTGCTTTATGGAACTTGCAGTACTTCAACTTGATAGACTTGCTGAACCTGATTGATTGTGTGTGACTTGAAGTTTGTTATGACTTGGCTGATTAGAGCTTAAGTGATTAAGCTTGGTAGCTTAATCAATCTGTCAACGGCGAAAATCGTGGGGGGGGGCCGTTTTTCAGCCAGCGGCGCAAAAATCGGAGGTCCCCTCTGTTACCATGTGATGAGGATTTGAAGCTTTTAAGCTTTTTAAAGCTTTCTAAGCTTTAATTTTAAAGCTTGGAAGATATGAAAATTGTGACTTATCTCTCTGTTCTTCACGACTTGATGAAGAAGATGTAGGAGTGGTCCTCCGCCTCTGCAGACCGGTCCTTCGCAATCCGATGATGGAAACAAGGGTTCTTGATCGCCAGGAATCTGCCTGTATCGACCGTTCGCGACGAGATTGATCGTAGAGCCCGATCGTTCCAGGAGCTCCGCCTTCGCACAAGATGGGTAGCGATTGGAAGCTCTTGATCTCAGCTTCGCTCTGATACCACTGGTGCACAGATCGGATGATGTATACTCGCGTAGTGAATGCCGGAAGGTCCCCAAGAACAATAGAACTCTACTTTTTGCACAAATTACAAGGTAAAAAGCATGAACGACAAGAGCAAGAGACCAATTGGGTGCAATCTCCCCCCATGCCTTGTGTGAGCGCTCCACAAAGCATGTATTTTATGTATTATTCATCTTCAAGCTCAAATAATAGCCCAAATTACAAAATAGCAAGCTTTTAGCTTTTGAGTTTGCTTTAACACAAAATAGGAATAAAGCTAATGGATGGTGCCCAAAGAGTCTGGCATGCCCAATACAATGTCCAAGTAGAAATAAGATAATCGTGCGCCCATGCGCATACAAAATAATAATAAATATCCGACGCCTTAATAAATAGGCGTGACAAAATATAAGCGCCATGCCTAAGGTATGCGCCCATCAAAATATAATCCATAAATCGAATACTCGCTATCCTTCAATGCTTTCCTCCGCCACCGCTGCTATCTCCACACATCAACTGAAGCATTCACAATCGTTAGTAAAATAATACAATTAAACTGACAAAAGTGAATACCTAGCAGTCTTCAGCTACATAAATAAATCAACTGGTTAGAAATAAATCCTAACCTTAATTTATTACGAGTGCGCACTCTAAACTCATAAACGTTTATTAATTTAATATGCATTTTGCGGAATCATCCGCTATGGAATCACCCATGTACACACTAAATTAATGAAACGCTCGAAAAGGACAGGCGTCCCCATCAACTTCTCGCACAAAGAATCCACTTTGTGTATGAGCCCCGGTCATCAAAGTTTACGAAATCCACCGTGGCACGGAATCCAACGTGAAATATGCCTCCTAGCATCAAGTTGTGCCATGGTGGTGGAAATGCATCAAAGTTTGGGACAATTGGCTTATCAAACTAGCAAACTAGCAACTTAATTGAGATACATGTATTAATCAAACATGTGCAATGAAGAAACATTGGCCTCATGCCCCTATACTCAATCAAATGGCCATATTCAAACATGTTAATGTAGGCCTCGTTTCTAGCCTAACTAAACTAGAATGCTTAATTGAGAAAAGGACATATTCAAATATGTTAAATTAGGCCTTTTTCCTAGCCTAACTAAACTAGAATCCCTAATTGGCATGGAGTTCTCAAATAAAAGTATTACAAGGGAGTTTACTTGGTGCCCATGTATTCAATCAAAAGCCATAATAAAAATATAAATTTCAACAATCTTGGATCCCTACAATGGCACTCCTTATATCTTGCTAATAGGCAAATGTAAACTCATGTTTAGAATCCCCATGCTCTTATATGTTATGCCAAAACAAGAAGATGTTGTGAAGGAAATCCTCTAGGGAAAAGGTTAATCTCAAGGAGAAGCCAATAACTAGAAGATTCTTAGAAGATTAGAAATAAAGAACCATCATAGCCATTATCCATCCAATGTACAATTTAGAAATCCTTGGAATTAGCAATGTGGTTGTAAATAATTATGGAAGAGCTAAGTTCATCCATGCAAATTGTAAAATTTCTCATCAGTGAAATATGTAGCTATCTTCTCTTCTATATAGCGCGGGTTGCAAGTTAAAAGACAAGCGTGAAGAGCCAAGATTTATCCTCTTCTCTTTCTTCCTTCTCTTTTCATTCTTGTGACAAGTATACAAAGCTTGTTTGGTGGGGAGTTCAAGAGTATGGAACGATGGTTGTAGCCTAAGGAGGCTACAACATGGATCATGAGGCCACCTCCCCACTTTGAATGAAGACTACAAAACAAGTAGATCCAAGGTGTGTCTGCTACAATCTCATTATCATTGGGTTTGCTTTTATATGGTCATGGTGAGAAGTTAGTCTAATGGTTTTGAGTAGGGAAGTGAGTGATTAGGTGAGAGATGGTGTGCTTAGGTTAGTTGAACTTTTGAAATAATAATTAGTTCACTCGTGTCGCATCATTGAGTGCATGTGCACCTCAACAATGTTGATTCCATTTCTATGACCAAGCAGAATCAATTAGTTGCGCTAGACTACAAACCCCTCCAGGATCGTGTAGAAACGCTTCATTTCACTTCAACAAGAAATCTACCACATGGTACTGACTACCTAGTGATGCCCACCAACCACCAATAGAAATAGTTATAGAGTCAAAACAATTTTGACATCCATTATAGAAATAGTGGAAACCTTTGATTTTGATGTGCCTCTAAATAGATTAAAAAAGGAATCCCATGGCTCACGATAAACTGCGGAGAGGGCTCCTAAGAACCAAGGAGCCTATGATAGGGTCATCTTGATAGACCAAAAAAGGAATCCCATGGCTCAAATAAACAATGGAGAGGGCTCCTAAGAATCAAGAAGCCTATGGCAAAATCATCTAAATCTTATGAGCCCAAAACAAAAGAAGTGATGGAACCCCCATTAAAAATTTTAGTTGTGCCAATATTAGAAAGAATAGAGGGAAAACATTGTTCTAACCTTTGATTTCAAGGTCTATGAAGAGCCTAAATCTAGGAAACCTCTACCCTTGAATATAGTGCATGTACTTATTAGAATAAGGGGGAAGAATTCCTAAGAAATGGCTCAATTAACAAGATGTAGAAGGCTTCCACAATCTATGCAGGCTTGAGGTAATTGCAATACATGTCTCGAACTAAAGCCTAAGTAAGCTTGGCTAGGCCAACGAGAGTGGAAGTACTCAATCCTTAAATTAGATGAGCAGTATTGGTTTGCCTTTTGCTATTCATCGCCTTTCGTTGTCCAAATCCAAACATGTAGGAGTAGCTATGATGCATAAACTCATGGAATTCATGGCTTCCCAACCCCTAATGCATAGTCAATCAAGTGTCAAAAGATTTACATATTCCAGCCTAGGGATCAAATTCCATCATTCAACATTTTTGTGAAGAAATTCAATAACTACCTAGACTCAATGTTCACCACTATCTATAACTACTTATGTCTGCTAATGAAACTTCTATTGTAGACACCCATGCCATTTGAGTAACATTATGAACAAAAAGGTTGATTGCCTTGCCATGGTGTGATTATACCTTAGAGAACTAATATTGCCATCTTATTGTATTGGCATCCTAGAAGATATGGTCAAGAAATGCCCTCGTCCATTCTTCCTAGAATCCTCTGTTAACTTGTGAATGTTTTTTAAAGGGTACTTGCCAAGCAAAGGGTGCTTACTAAGGACATTGTAGCCCCTCCTTGAATCATAAGAGCATGAGAAAAAAATAGAAGCACCCACATTGCATATATAGCTTGCAACCTTAGCCACACCTTTTCCCCACAACACAACCTCAAGATACATCAAGGGCAAGACCTTGAGCTTTTGGGTTGATTTATCACTTAGAAAAAACATCACATAGTTAACCACCCAGCAATTGGGCTCTTGAGTGTGGGATAATAGCTTGCCTAGGGTTTGATGCATCTCCTGATTACACTTGCACAATGCACATACCACTGCACAAAAGCTAGTCACACCCCTAGGGAGTGTACCTATTGTAGGTGCCATCAAATACCTTAACAAAGAACCATCGACATTGGTGGCCTCACACATGGCCCTCATCTCCTCAGGAAAATACTATAGGACAAACTCACTACTCATCCAACAAGAATCTTCTACCATCGAGCATCAAAGGCAATCCTAGCTTTGCAAGATACAACACCTAGTACTCCTCCACTCTGTGACCTAGAATCCACAACAACAACAACAACCTCACTTGTTGTTGCTGCTAGGACTATTCCAACAAGCAATCTTGAGCCACTAGCATCCAACAACAACATTACTCAAAATCCTATGGACCCATATAATAAAAATAGCAATAAAATGTTATTAGTCCTAACACAAAGGATGTCAGGCAATCAAAGGAAACAAAAATGGCCATTAAAAGAAGAACCTTGATAAATATTTAGAGGTGAGGAATAAGGACCAACATCAAGTGTGTACATCGAAGCCATAGCCCCTAACTAGCTTCAAACCAAGTTATACTAGACACTCAATTTCTAAGTTGGCAAAAAAACTTGCAAAAAGTATTGATCTTACTATGACCGAGCGCTTTGCCTAGCTTGACATTGCATTGGGAACTCTTGTAAGAGCATACAAAATTGTTGATATAGGCATTACCGATTAGGATGTTCTTAAGGATATATCGTATTGGAAGAACACTTACGAGGACCACAAGCACATCTTCTTGAAAAGCATGGTTATTAAAAGGAACGATTTTTGAAGACGCTGACCAAGCAAGAAACTCCAACTCTTTGACATTATTCCACCATATGTACCCATCATGAAACTTCTAGATGAGTCTAAAATAAAGGAGCCCCTTTTTTTAAGAGTGGTATAAGAATTGGACCAAGATTGCTTGCATCTACAACTATCTCGTTGTCAATATAAGCAATTATGAGCTATCAAGATAATTGAATATAACCCAACATATTGTACAAACACTTTTCTTGAATATATCATAATCTTGGCTATAAACCTAGGCTCCCCTCTTAAGCTTCAACACCACCTCCTATTTGAAAAAGCTTTATGGGAAGAAGTACTAGAGTAGTTCCACTACTGCAAAAATACTTTAATGATGCCAACTTGCTTCCACATTACATATACATATTTGTAAAACATTGTTATCATAAACATTGATAAGAGCTTGCATAACACCTTATTGAACCAACTGAGAAGCATGAGGTTTTAATTGGTAGATAAGTACTTGCTCAATCAAAATCATATCTACCACCTCTTTTGCCATTTTAGAGTCATCATCAAACTCACATAAAAGTGTAATATATTCTAAAGAATATATGTGAAATTACTTACCAAAATTTTGGATCCTTATGTCACTTGCACCTTTTTTTCTTCGAGTATTTTTGGTATAATGCATTCTTGTTGGAGGGGAATTCACCTTTAGGTAGTCAAGGAAGATAGAACATCTTCGGCACACCTCCTCATTCCATTGTTGCTCAATCTAGTGATCCTTATATATGAGCTACTCCTCCTTTAAGTGCACCTAATCTGTGCATTTCCCTGGTAAAGTTTGCAACATCCTCTTCTCTAATTGCCCACACATGAACCTACCATTCATAGTTCTATTACATATAGAGAAGACCTCAACAAGATATCATTGTAAATATACTTGTATAGAAGGATACTAAGTTATGCATGTAGAGAAGTTTCCGTGTTGCTAACTTGTATGACTTCTGAGACTTGTAAATATACTTGTATAGAAGGATACTAAGTTATGCATGTAGAGAAGTTTCCGTGTTGCTAACTTGTATGCATTACTTAATTTATTGCTTAATTAATAACCCTCTTCTTGACAAGTGGCTAGCAATCCTCTTCTCGACAAAAAAAAAGTCAAACCAAGTCACATAATCTCTCTCTCTCTCTCTCTCTCTCTCTCTCTCTCTCTCTCTCTCTCTCTCTCTCTCTCTCTCTCTCTCATTTACTTCACTTTCTCCTTCTCTCATTCGACTCTGTCTCTCTCTCCCCCTCTCTTTTTTATTTTTATTTAGTAATTAATTAAAAAATAATTAATACTTAGGTTATTAATTAAGCAATAAATTAAGTAATGCAAGTGTATATGTGCCTCTCTCTCTATGTATGTGTATATATGTATATATTTGTGCATGGCCCTTATCTTCATTTCTTGCTGTGTGTCTCTTGCAACTCTATGTGTGTGCGTGCATCTCTCTCTCTCTCTCTCTCTCTCTCTCTCTCTCTCTCTCTCTCTCTCTCTCTCTCTCTCTCTCTCTCTCTCTCTCTCTCTCTCTCTCTCTCTCTCTCTCTCTCTCTCTCTCTCTCTCTAGTCATTAGGACTCAATAGAGTTAATAGAGAAAGAGAGAATGTGTGTGTGTGTGTGTGTGTGTGTGTGTGTGCGTGCGTGTGTGTGTGTGTGTGTGTGTGTGTAATATTTTTTAATGAGAGAGAAGAGGAGAGGGAAGTTTTAAAATAATGTTTGATGTGAGAAAAGAGATAAAAAATAATTACTATCTAAGAAGATCAAATTATGTGTATATTTATGATATGTTTTAATATGAGACATAGTAGGTTTAGACTTTTTGAATGAAGTATGTTGAAATGTTTGGACCTTATGAACAAAAAGCAGTCCTCTCTTTTGGGACATTTCTTTCTCTTAACATAGAAAACTAATAATTAACATAACATATAATGGCTATTGTCTTTTGCATTGTGTATTTGGAAAAATAAAAATCTATCAAAGATTTTAAAAGTTTTATACTATTGAAATTATAATCAAAATGTGACTTTTTAGTCTAATTGTACTTGGGCCAAAAACTTTTAAATAGAGGAACTTAATCTCAATTTGGAGAGAGAGAGAGAGAGAGAGAGAGAGAGAGAGAGAGAGAGAGAGAGAGAGAGAGAGAGAATGTAGCTCCCTCACCCACGGTTGTGGCGTCGTGTCGTAGCGCGTTGATAGCTCCACCCACCCACCGTGACATAGTCCCTTGCTGAGCCCCGGTGATCATGTAAATGCTTTCTATCTATGAATATGACGTGAAGCCCTCAAGATGGGCCCTTGGGAAAATCATGTGCCATGTTATGTGCCGTGTCGCGTTCCGTGATGTGTTGGGGTGCCCCGTGACGTGTTGAGGGGTCGAAATGGCAAACTTGTGGAATGGGTCTAGTGCTGCCCCGGGGCCTAGACGGGGTCCCAGGGGTCCCGAGCGGGTCTTTGAGGACCATCATATATATATATATAGAGAGAGAGAGAGTGTGTGTGTGTGTGTGTGTTTATATGTGTTTTGATAAAGATCTAAAGCTGTTAATGTGTAGGAAAGGTCCAAATGTAATATTGTAAGAGAAAGTTAAAAGAATTCTTTAAAGCCACACACATACACATACATGCACACACACACACACATACATATATAGAATGTGTATGTGTGTGTGTGTATGTGTGTTTTAATAAAGGTTGAAAGCTATTAATATAGGAGAAGTCCAAAGGTAGTATTGTGGTATTATAGGAGAGAGTTACAAGAAATTTTTAAAGCTACAGAGAGAGAGAGAGAGTGTGTGTGTGTGTGTGTGGATAAAAATTCAAAGCTATTAATGTGTAAGAAAGGCCCAAATATAATATTGTAGTATTGAGAGAGAGAGAGAGAGAGAGAGAGAGAGAGAGAGAGAGAGAGAGAGAGAGAGAGAGTGTGTGTGTGTGTGTGTGTGTGTGCGTGTATAAATATCCAAGGCAATTAATGTAAGAGAGGGTCCAAGGTAGTATTATAGGAGAGAGTGGTAGTATTATAGAAGAGAGTGCTAGAAATTTGTGAAGCCAAAGAAGGGGGTGCTAAGGTAGTATTATAGGAGTGCTAGAAATTGATAAGAAGGTACTACAACGCTACTTTTGGGCCTCTTCTACATTAATTCGAAATAGGTCCCTCTTTGTCCAAATACTTTTCTTTCTCTTCTCTCTTATTATCAATGGTTCTTTAAAAGACGTCTCTTTCTTATCTCTCATCAATAATTGTTTTTATCTCCTCTCTCTCCCTCTCCCTCTCCATTGAGTCCTCATACCCTTCCAATTGAGATTCTTTACATTTAAAGTATCCAGAATATATTTTAGATTTGTCTCTCTATGTGTATGTGTGTGTGCACCTCATTAAGAACTTGTTTCTATATCTCTCTCATATTCAAAAACTATTGTCACTAAAACTCTCTCTCTCTCTCTCTCTCTCTCTCTCTCTCTCTCTCTCTCTCTCATTGATATATATACATATGTATGTGTGCATGTATTTATGTGTATATATTGAAAGTTTTAACGTGCGCACACACACATCTACACACATATGATTAGTTCAAAGAAGTAAAACTATATTTTATAGCTTATGAATATTAATACTACAATAACATGATATCAAATTAGTAAAGACATGCACAATGAGAGATCAAGATGATGCTCTCTCTCTCTCTCTCTCTCTCTCTCTCTCTCTCTCTCTCTCCCATTAAGCATATTTATTAAGCATTGAATTTATACTTATTTTCACAAATTAATATCTCTTTTTGCCACCACAATAAATAATCCACAAATATGCAAGCTTTAATAATGAGCTTTTATTTTTTAACCAATATTTAATGAGGTTGCTAAAGCCATGTATAAAGAAAAATGTTTAGTGAGTATTTGGAATGGATGCAAATGTAGACGTGTTTATACACCAACCCATGCTTACCCAAGAGAACTTACATCTCATATATGGAAAGGGAAGAACTTTTCCAATGTCGCCATAATGTGACTAGCAAAGCAAAGGCTCTACTAATTCTTAGAGAAAATGTATTTTATTTTATTGAGAAAATATAAACATACCTCACTTGGTTAGCTATGATCAAATTTATGATAATCTTTTGCTAACATTGTCAGTTAGTTTGTGGAACAATAGTACACTTGCTAAATGTCAATGTAATACAAATCTAGATCCGGATTACTTGCAAATTTTATTTTGTATTGTAAATGTGTGTGTGTGTGTGTGTGTGTGTGTGTGTGTGTGTGTGTGAACTATTTACAAGTAAATAGTGAACTATTTGTTGCAACACATATCATGATCCAATGTAAAATAAGTTATGTTAAACCTAGAGTACTTGCACAAATACTTTTGTATTACAAATGTGTGTGTGTGTGTATGTGTGTGTGTGAACTATTTACAAGTAAATAGTGAACTATTTGTTGCAACGCATTGAAAACATGAGAGAGAGAGAGAGAGAGAGAGATAGAGAGAGAGAGAACTATTTGTTGAAACACCTTAATACAGATTCTATCAATTCAGAGTGCTAGCACAAATTATTTTTGGGAGAGAGAGAGAGAGAGAGAGAGAGAGAGAGAGAGAGAGAGAGAGAGAGAGAGAGAGAGAGAGAGAGAGAGAGAGAGAGAGAGAGAGATTGTGTGTTGTGTGAGAGGAGAGAAAGAGAGAGACAGACAGAGAGAATGAGCTAAGAGAGAGTGAGAGAGCGTGTGTGAGTGAGTGACTGAGTGAAGGTGGTGGTGGTGGTAGAGCTAATGGCGGCGACGATGGTGGTGGTAGAAGTGAAAGTGGAGGTGGAGCTAGGTACATCTAAGGCTAGAATAAGTGAACTATGTCTACAAAGGAGCATCCATCCTACTAGAACCAATCTCTCTAATAAAACTCATAATACTCCATTTTCCTACTTGTGGAGAGCCAATCATCCTATAGTACCTATAGTCACTAAATTAACCATAACTTTTGATTGAAATCTCGGATCAAGAAACTTCTTGATTCAAATTGAAGCTAAAGTCGCTCTCTTAAAAAAAACTTAACAATAAAATTTTTTAAAGGATAGAAAAAGAAAGAACAGCCCAAAGTTGGCTTATTGAAACTGTCCATAACCAGCTCTATCTAAATGAACTTGCAAGAGATCTATAGATCCAACTTTGACCGTGTTTAACCCTGTAGTCTCACTAATAGAGCTAAGGGAAATATTACTCACATGAGCATCATCTCACCACCACTACCAACCTAAGCAAGACATTGCATCATAAGCATAGATATAGCTATGAGCCCACTGCCACCATAGAAATATCAACATTGGAAGAAGTCTAACCTTTAATCTTCAATGTATGAGCTCTAGTGTTAGCAATGAAAAAGCAAACCATATAAAAACCTTGTAATGAAAGGGCTTTAGTTTTCTTTATGCTACAAAAACAAAGAACACTCTTACTTGATAAAGAATCGGAAAGCTCTTCTCCAATGCAAGTTTATAGACTCAAATAATGCCACTAAACTTGAAAACTTGCCAAGATATGAAAGAATCTTGCAATAGAGACAGTCTACAGATGAAAGAAGACAAAATCCCCTTAAATTTGAAAATTCCTTACCAAATTTGAATGGTTTTCCATTCCCTACTTGAATAGGGTTTCATGAAAGCACAACTCTTGAAAATTAAAGCTTCCCTTAATAGATGGTAGCATTTGATTAAGGCTTTAGTTAGTAGTAACAAAGCTTAAGAGAATGAAGAATGGAGCTGACGTGGTTGCCAAGGTGCTGTCTTGAACAACATAGATTGTGTTGATATTTAGTTGTATATAGATGAGTCTTACTTCACTTCCCACCATCAAGATAGTATACAACTTGAAGCTTTTGAGCAAGAGAAACTCTTTATGCAATCCATTATTGAAGACAAGTGAGAACCATGTAGTAGAGTGAGAAAAATAGGATGAAACTTCCATGGAAATCTGAGGAATGAAGGAGAAGAAGCTCTTTCTCAAAACTAACCATGGTTAGACACTCAACTAATGTCCAATTAACCCTCTTTTGACCAAGTTGCCTTCAAAATGGCATGAAACTTGACCACCACCTACTAAAATAGCATGGAGGCCACCATTATTGTCATCAACTCCTATGAATGTCTCTAACCATGGTCTCTTCTAGCTGTAGCAAACCTAGAAGTCACAACCCATGTCCTATACCTATACAGTACTTGTCTGAAATAGGTCTTTATGATGAAAATTGAGACTAAATATGAAGAAAAAGAGGAGAAAATTGATCAAAGACCAATGCTTTGATACCACTTGTCATGAAATGAACTAGGAAAGAGAGAGATAGGAGAGAGAAAGACTAATAAAGGAGAGAGAAAGGCTACAAGAAGAGAGAGAAAGAAGGAAGTGTTATGAGAAACACTAGAAGAAGAGAGAGAAACATAAAGAAGATGACAACCATGAAAGCTATGAGGAGAGAGATGATTCAAGAAAAGACTTTTACTATATCAAAACTAGTACAAAATCATTGGTACTTCCACCTTTTATACCTACACCATATGTGCCCTATTTTCCATCCTTTACATAGAAGGACAAAATACTATAGATGCTCGAGAAGAAATTCAACTAATATTATCCTCCCCTAATAGCACCTAGTCCTTGACTCCTTGTATAGAAAATCCTTAAATAAATTGGATATTTTCATACTAGTGATGAACTATTGGTTTAGATAATTCATTGTAAGATATTTAAATCTAAACCTAGCTCCCTCATAGAAGGTATTAAGGATGATATTAGCCTAACTTCATCATTGTAGATGTTAGCAAGTATTTCGCTAAGGCTAAAGCACAAGGATTGATCAATCATCTAGAGATAAACCCTCAATGATTGAAGAGATGTATCAATGCTGCCCAAAAGTGAGTTAACCTACCAAGAAACCTAGAAACCATGATTGAATTTAAAGAACCTATGTTTGTAAACTCAATGCCTAAATGGGAACTTATGCACAAGTAGCCATTATAGCAAAGGTCAAACTGCTACGTCATATGTCTTGAGGGTCAAAGAGCTCCATGACAAGCTAGTCGTTATTGGAAATAAGATGACAAATAATGAGATTACCACAGTGATTACAAATGGACTTGGTGAAGAATAATGACAGCCTTGTGCAAGGCTTGATCATCAAAAAAGAAAAGCCTTCTTTGGGTGAGCTTTAACAGATTCTCCTTGATGAGGATCAAACAAGAGAAGCTATTAAGTTCCCAAAGAAAAGAAATCAAGTGGCTCTAAATGGGTTTATAGGATCAAGTATAACAAAGAAGGAAAGATTGAAAGGCATAAAGCAAGGCTAGTTGTGAAAGGATTCTCTCAAAAAAATGGGGTAGATTATGATGAAACATATGCTCCAACTCTGCCAAAATTAACTCAATCTAACTTCTCATTTCTCTTGCAACCATAAAAAAATGGAATATATATCAAATGGATGTATGCAATGCTTTCTTAAAGGGAACACTAAAAGAAGACGTATTTATGGCTTAGGCACTTGGTTATGCAAAAGCATGGTAAGAAAACTTGGTTTGCATGCTAAAGATAAGCTTGCTAGCTTTAGTATGAGTAATGTAGATAGTACACTCTACTACAAGGTATGCAAAGGTGACATTATGTCAGTGCTTTTATATGTGCATGATTTGTTGATTATAGGGAGCATTGAAAGTATGATTGTTGAACTAATATCTCAACTTTCTTTAGCATTTCACATGAAATATTTGGGAATCCTGCATTACGTTGTTGGCACTAAAGTTTACAAGTACAAAGAAGCAATCTTTATCTCCCAATAGAAGTATGTTGCTGAAATTTAAGACAAACTTAGCATGTCTAATTGTCATCTTGCTAAAACTCAGATGGAATACAATATGAAGCTAAGGATGAAAAAGGAGTTGATTTTGATGCTTCAAAGTATATATATTTGATTGGTATGTTGATTTATCTAACTATTACTAGGTAGGATATATATTATGCAAGAAACAACTCTGCTCTATTTATGCAAGCTCTTAAAATGTCTCATTGGGGTGTAGCTAAAATATGCTTAGGTACTTGAATGGTACAAGGCATTGTGGAATTCAATATGCTTGAAATAGTGCATCTTTGCATGGATTTTTAGATTCTAATTATGCCTCAAATTTGGATGATTACAAATGTATTACAAGGTATGATTTCTTATTTAGTAATGGAGCAATTTCATGGGCTCTAAGAAGCGAACTCTAAGTCTTTCTTCAACAGAGACTGAATATAAAGCACAGGCTATTTGGTTGAGAATATTTCTACTTGAGGTTGGATTTTGTGATAACTTTATAGGTACCCCTATCTCGTTTAACAATACCTCAGAAGAGACTCTTGCAAGGAATCCAGTTTATCATCAAAAAACAAAGCATATTGATGTCAGAGAGTATTTCATTAGGGAGAAGATACATGGTGGAGCAATTGTATTATAACATTGATGTCAGAGAGTATTTCATTAGGGAGAAGATACATGGTGGAGCAATTGTATTATAACATTGTAATACAAATGAGAATGTAGTTAATATCTTTACCAAGCCCTTAGGTGGATAACTCTTCATCAAATATGGAGCTCATATTGGAATGAAGGAGTTGCCCTTAAGGGAAAGATGAATTAGGAGTAAGGGAAGGCTCCCTGTCTCAATAAATGCATCTTATTAGTAGATAGGATTGCTAATTAGCAATAATTAGTATACAAATGAACATTCTTGATGAGGATAACTTTGAGGATGATACTATGAAGATGACATGATATGAAAATATATATTCCATTATAATAAAAATCATGTGTACTTTATTGGAAAAGTAAAAAAGAGCAATAGTCAATTTGCCAAAAGATTCTCCTACATTTGAGTAGAAATTTCAAACAGTTATCTTTTGAGAAGGAAATTTGCAGGGTTAATATCTCATGATCTAACCATTAAAATTATTTGATCTAAGAAGACAAAAGGTCCCTCATAAAAAGTGATCTATAAGTTGACCATTGGGATTGATAGGATTTAGCTTAGATCCCCAGAAATCTAAATTGCATTATGGTTGGTTGATAAGTGCAAGAAAATAAGAGTGGACCTACCTATCTACCTAGGAAGTTGAATATCTCAAGTTATAACTACAATCTAAGAAAGAAATATGAAGAAGCTTTATTCTTTATATTTGTGATCATTTGTGTGAAGAGACAATGTCCATTGTAATCTTTGATCCTTCTTTCATGAAATTTGCTAGTGTGGAATCCTTGTTTGAGGGTGTAGGCTACCTTCTCGTTGAAAACCTTTTATTCATGGTTGGATTTGAGTTATTGATTCTATTTTAGGTACTATTTATTTGTAAAGAGACAACACCCCTTATGTTCTTTAGTATTTCTCACCTAGTGTAGAATTGTGCTTAGATGTGAGGTATAATGCCAATCGATTGAGTAGTTCTTAGAGTTTGCATGTAGTCCATCCCATTTTTAATTTTGGGTTAAAGTGGGTGGATCTATTTTGAACACATGCAAGCATGCCTACATACATAGATACATGGGCACACATGGGCGCATGCGTGTGCCACCCACACACACACACACACACACACACACACACACACACACACACACACACACACACACACACATTGACAAAGTGTAATTTACATCTATCCAAGGTAGCCACTCACTTATTTTGGTAGGCATTAAAGATTAACTACAAGGGAGGAATGCCAATGCAAAAACCACATGGGAGAGACAATAGTATGTGAAAAGTGTGGTGGGATGATAATGGTGGGTAGGAATTGGGAATAGATGAAAGAGTTGCAAGCTTGCTGAGCAAGTTTGCGTCTATTAAACATAACACAAATAAGATTTGGCGCTATCAAATCCCGCTTCCAATTAAAGCACCAATGTTAAAGATGTTATAACAATTGTTGGTTCATTCTCTTCTTGATCTAGTGTTGATTTATCAAATAGGTAAAAGCTAGATAACTTCAAAAATGGAAAATTTCAAATGTTATGCTAAGAATCCAAATCACGACAAGTAAAGGTACATTTGTAAATTGGTGATAAAGTGTAGAATAAACTATGATCCAAGAGTCTTATGAATGAAAGAGTCTTTATCAAAGTCTTGAAATGAATTGCTCAAGTGCAACACCAAGCAAACCATTTGGACAAACTCCTTGAAGTTATAACCCGCTTTGACTACGTGCACGATACGAGTGAATTATTGGGGATGCTTATGTATGCTTTAAGTGTCTATTTTACATTACGATAACCAATGTGTGTTAAGTATGTCAAGTAAATTAATGAGATTCTCAACATTTAGTAATAATATGTCCATTGTGTACTTTTTTCCTTGTCACACCATATTTATCTCACTTGCATCTTGATTCAAAATGTTATTCTATACACAAGGCAAATGCCAATAACATAAACATCATTGTATTGATCAATGTCATTATGCGAGCCCCTTATTAAACAATTCAAGTTTTTTTTTTTGGGTGTTGTTAGAAAAGCAACCATACCATGTACAAAATGAATTGTAAGTTACATTCTCTTGTTTATCTAAAGTCCTCACATTTTCTTGTACATTTTGGCATAAGACTTAAGTACAATTCTTTGAAAATGCATACAAGTCAAGCTTTGTAATGGTAAGGTATGTACACCTTTGGAGGCTTGGGATATGCTCCACCTTGTGTGGCTTATTCTATACTTCAATGGGCAACAATGATTTGTTAATGTGAAAAAGGTGGAGTATGTAGTCATACTAGGTATCACCTTCTCATATTCCCTTTTTCCAAAGATGCTCATTAAGAGGGCGAGTTAATGCATTTGTGCATTCCCAAAAAGCACATCAAGGTCACCATAATGATGTCGGTCATTTTGTATCCAATCAAAAGAAGGGCCATGGTGCATGCCCATTCTTCACCCCTTTTATAGGTTATCATTTGAAAGCTTTATGGGGGGAGTAGATATTTTGTCTAAAGAGTACTTTGTAAAACTATCGCGCCCCCAATGCCCAAGAAGAAACATTGTGGGTGGCAAGATACAAAAGCCTTTAGCTCGAGAATTTTGGAGGGATTTTTGGATTAGATTTCATTTAGTTGCCATTTTTATAACAAATATTTTGTAAATCTAAAGGTTGTAAACCTTATTCTCTAAACATTTATATTTTTTCTTGAAAATTCTCCATTTATTTTATATTAAGCCTAGCTTTTTATGAGCACCACATACCCCACATAAATGGCATTGTACCCCTCTCGCTCCCAAAATAAAGAAAAGAAAAAACAACTCTATATGCCTTTTGTAGATACCTAATTAAGAGTGTGCTTAACTTCTTTATGAATAAAATAAGTAGCCATACCTTCACCATCTCCATGAGTGTGTGTCAAGTATAAAATAGAAGTCAACTTATTGCATTCCAATGTCAAAGGGCATGTTCCTACACAACCATACTGCTTGCAACGAGGAAGACAATGTGTGGAGCACCATTCATTTTGGTCACACCTTTAAATGAAATGCACAACATTCAATGTGTTGAAAGAAGTGATTTTACATGTGGCACCTTACAAACAACCACATGGGCAAAATCAATAATAATTGTGCTCCTTGAATGCCATGAGATGATGGTTACTTGGAGTTTAAATGCTTTTTTAGCAAAAATTATTGTAACCAAGCATAAGGCTCATAACCCTAAAGTAGTAAAAAATCAAGGATTTTAGCTGAACAATTATTAAATTGAGGCTTTTTACATGCACAATTAATAGTGTCTTCAATATGAGAAGAGCTCCTCCCCAACCTTGAGGAGAACATGATTTTACAAATACTATAGTAAAATTGCTTCCCTAATATGATATTGGTGGAGTTCTTTTTACTTTGGGGTCCTTGTAAGGTTAGCCTAAAGTGTGGGAAGTGCCTTTAAGGTTCTATTGTTGTTTCCTTGGAGGCTAGATGATGGGGAAATCAGTCATGGCTTAAGCATCACTATATACCTTGTTTTTAAATGCTTACTCAACACTTGTGATGCTAGGTTAGGTGCATACATGTGTGTGATCCCAACTTGATTTGTCATCTCTTAAACATTACCTTGTAACCCTTTTGATTTTTGGTTGATGGTTTATATGATAAATTACTTATTATTTTGCTTAATGTCTCATTTGATGAACCAATTTTCCTTGTGTTATGTACTTCCTTAGTTGGACATTAGGCTCTTTTTATCCTAGCATCCACTACATAACCCTTGTTTCATCATGTAATATAGAAATGATCACCTCTTAAATGGTATATTTTGGTGAATTCATTACAAGTTGAACTAAAGGGCTTAATCAAGCCTTCAACTTACGAAGCTAATTTTGTTATCAATGGTGCTATGGATGGATTGGCCTTGAGGTATGTTTTTACAAAGACTAGTGTATGTATACTTGCACAACATCATGTTTTTGGTTGATCTCCTCCACCTCACTCTAAACTAAAAGGCCTAAAATGGGAATGTGGTGTATTGTTAGGGTACTTTTGCCAATAAAGGGGCACATTACAATCAAGAGGCATGTGCCCCCCAAACCTTGTGTTATTTTTGTCTAGCCTTAGCAACTAATTTGTTGATGGGTCAAGTTGTCATAGATCATCAAGTTGGAATGAAGTTGCCACAATATTGGCATAATTATGACTTTTATATTGCCCTAGGAGGATTTTCAAGATCGCACACAAGCTCCTACAATTATTCGATAAAAAAAGTTTGCATAAGCCAATGTGGTCGTTGCTTAGTTGGTTTGAGTGTGGGTTGAGTTCCATGGGTGCATAAGTTTAAACCTTGCGCTGCGGTTGCACTTCCTCTGTGGCACAAATGTTTGTAACTCCATAAATATTTTTGAAGAAGTAGGGACATTGCACTCATCAAAATCAAGTTTTGAAAATATAGAAAAAATATCTCCTCTACCTTAACTATAGAGTGAAGAGCCTAAGAGCAGCCTGCTTGTTGTATAAAAATGCATGAACAGCCCTTGTGAACGCACCTTCAGGAAATGATGTGTGCAGGCCATCAAAGGAGCAATGGTCAATAGACAGGGAGAACAGCAAGTAAAGGAAAAAAATTCCTGTGTGTAAAACGTAATAAAAAGGCAGGTAATATTTCTCCCAACGAAACACGACAATCTACAAGAGCTCGTGCATGGCCTTTCATTCTCTCTCTCTCGCTCTCTCTCTCTCTCTCTCTCTCGGGGCTTCAATGCGTATACTCAAGCTTCAAGCTATGGCTGGCCATGGCATTTTTCATTAGCACTACCACGTCCCATTCTTTCACCTGTGCTCATTTTATTGCTATCTGGAGCCATGGCAGCTCCTTCCTCTTCTTCTTCTTCATCTAACAAGCCGCGATCAAGCTCGCCTTTCAGGTTTTTCCAGTCTCCGTCCGCTTCCTCCCGATCTTTGTCGGCAGCGCCATCGCCATCGCCGTCCCCGTTGTCGTTGTGCTCCTCTCCTTCATCATCTGCTTCGTGCTCACAGGCCTTGTCGCACTCACATTTGGGCCATGACCAGCTTGGTGGAAGGCCGCATTCCGTCAAGAGCAGTGCCAAGGCTCGGTCGGCTTCTCCTGCGTCTCGCTTCTGTAGAAGTAGCTCGTCCGCGACCTCCTTGGCTGCCGTTCCGCAAGCAGCCGATCACAGTCGGATGGAGTCTGCAAAATCGAAAGAATGCGTGGCTGTCACTATTCGATTCAGACCATTAAGGTATTCAGATGGCATGCATTTCATCAAGTTAAAGGCATGATTCATACGGGGAATTCAAACAAGAAGATTCATTTCATAGGCCTCTTGTGCAAGGCAAGGCAGGCGGCCTAGCCCATGGCCGCTGGTCCAAGCTACCCGCTGGTGCGGCAGCTTTTCAGGCCTCCCTACACGTCTTGCATCATTGCTGGAAACATTTAGAAATTTTTGAGAGAAGTTCAAGGCATGGATCCGCATTTTGGAAAGCACATTCTTTAAAACGTACGAGCAATATTGTGTTTCTGGATAACATCTGGAGCTATGGATCGACGTACTCGAAACATGCAGTTAACCAAGTGCTCCTGGCTACTGCACGTTGTTCACTACTCTGAATGCTTACTATCCTGAATTTCAGAGTATTGAAAGTGATGGCAGTGCCGTGTAGTTGCTATCTTCATAAAATTTCAGGAGGTAGCTGGGAGCACTTGGTTATCTGCATATTTCTAGTACATGCAATGCAATGCAGGCAGCCTAGCCCATGGCTGCTCCAAGCTACCTGCTGGTGTCATGGCCTTGGAGGGCTTCCTACATGTCTTGCATCAATGCAGCAAACGTCTAGAAATTTTGAGAGAAGTTCAAGGAATCCATCCACATTTTGGAAAGCACTAGACCCCTTAAAATGTACAAGCAGCATTGTGTTTCTGGCTAAATTCGGAGCTATTGATCCACATACTGGAAACATGCAGATAACTGGGTGCTCCCGACTATTGCACACTGTTCATTATCCTGAATTTTAAGAGAATTGAAAGTGATGGTGTTGTTATGTGGTTGCTATTTTTATAAGGTTTCCAGAAGAAGTGGCATCACCATAGGAGCAAAGCAAACATTGGATAAAATATGAAACTGATTCAGTTCTTCCAATGAGAAGCTGTGGATATTGAGCAAATCTGTGGCTTATTTGTAGAAGAAGTGCTTGGTTTGGTGTGACCATTTATATTGTTTGACCATAATACTGCAATTGATTATCTTGCTCTCTTGTTTGTGCAGTGCACTAGAGAATGAGAGAGGAGATGAAATTGCTTGGTATCCGGATGGTGATACTATTGTCAGATGCGAGTACAATCAACAGACAGCATATGCGTATGGTGAGTAGTCCATTATGAGCTGCAGTTCCCCAAAATTGAGCAGGTGCTGCACTTTGCTTCTTGACCTTGGATATTGGTGTACCTATTCATGAAGAACAAAGTAACATCCTCAAACATTGTGATCTTTCCTTGATTAATCTGGATGAAAACATTTCAACAAACTTCTGATATAAAGTTTAACCTTATGCTGCTTTTGTAATTGTTACTGAATGAATGAATGGTAATGAGACTCATATTTCATGTTTCTCAGATGCTTTGCAAAACTTCGAGCATGTAATGCTGCATGCTTGACATTGAACTTTTGTTCTACTTATCTTACAAGCTGAACAAATTTTCTCAACGTTTTGTAAATTTTAGTGCATGCTATTCCTATTTCAGCTTTCAAAGTGTGGAGTTCTGCAAAGTTGTGATATAATTATGTTATGGAGATCAAGGAAAGTTTCAAAATGTGTTTTCACAGCTCTTTAATAAATAAAATGTGGTGCAGATTTACTCACTTCTATCAATCTTCAATACTGCAAGCATTTTGAAGTACAATGGGCTATCAGAGCTAATTGTTTGAGGCCTGCACTATTAAAAGTGCACGAATTCAAATGGTTCTCAATAAAAGATCAACTTGAGATATTGATCAATCTCAATCAGCTCAATAAAACTGAACATCAGCAGATGATAGCGATTGGAGCTCCAGATTAAATTCTTCAAAAACATGTTGCCTTTAAAGTTTAGAAATGTTCCTGCAATGAGATGAAGATTGGGGGTACAGCTTGCAATGTATAATTCAGGATCTCTGAGACATTCTAAAAAGAAAGTTTTGATAATAATGCTGCAAGCATCTTCTTGTTTTATAAATTGCCACTTTGCTGTGTCACAGACACCGTCTTTGGTCCTGCAACAACCACAAAAGCTGTCTATGATGTAGCTGCCGAGCATGTTATACGCGGCGCAATGGATGGTGTGGATGGTACATGTTTCAACTTTTTGCATGTATTTGGGGTTCAGTAGCAGTGAATTTGTTGTTGAGGTCAACACAGAGTCCTTTATTTTTACCAGTCACCTGCTTTACAGTTATAAATTGAGTGATAAATTGCATCACTAGATGAATGTCAAAGGTTCTGCCACATCAGCAGGGAGGGAAATGTTGATTGCCTGCCCTGTCATGTATGTCACAAAAGGTGTCATTGAGGGTATCACTATGGTGTCATCATGAATCAGAAGGGGATTCATTTCAAAGTCCTTACTTAAATGGCATGGCATCTCTGCTCAAAGAGTAATAGACACCTCCACAATGCTGTCTGGCAGGTATTGTGTTTGCTTATGGAGTTACGAGTAGCGGGAAAACGCACACTATGCATGTAAGTGCTACATGATAGTCCAAGGCTAAGTTGGACGAACAATCAAACACTAAAGTGGAAATGGAAGATCACAAAGCTTTGAGAAACAATGCTGAAATTGGATATGTGATTAAGATTTATTTGCTCTAGTTTCTTGCTTTGTATTACCTCACCTTTGTTTCTTTCTAGTTGAAGTTGTTTAGGTAGCTTCATTTTCTGATATGTTTTGTTGTATTTATGGATGAAATACGAGGTCAAGTTTTTGCTTGCATCCCTAGTGACTAATAGTTTAGTTAAGCTGTCTGCCCCTTTGGGGCAAGTTTTATTGGCATGCAAAAGCCCTGAATGATTGTCCTGATTTCTTATAAAAGCCCATTGATATAAATAGATTCTTGGAGCTGCATTGACATCTGTTTTGATGTGCTAAGCTTGCAAAATTTTTACATGAACTCTAGGGCGATCAAAAATCTCCAGGCATAATCTCGTTGGCAGTGAAGGATGTATTCAATACCATACAGAATGTAATACTCTTACCCTATGTTCAAATTTGAGGAAGATGTCCTGTTGTTGCATGTCTAAAGTTGGAATGACCCAGGCATTGCATGTCATCTTTACAGTTAAAATAGTTGCTGATTGCCATGCATCATGATCGAATTCTGCAGACTCCAGGTCGAGAATTTCTTCTTCGTGTATCTTACATAGAGATTTATAATGAGGTGACATTTCTCTTTAAATCTAGACCACAGTTCTCTCTCTCAATTTTCTCTGCTGGTTACAGACAGTCTCAAGAGGAAGATTTAAAGTTTGCTCTTGTGCAGGTGATAAACGACCTGCTTAATCCATCTGGAACAAATTTGAGGCTTCGCGAAGACACTCAGGTTCCAGTCTTTGAGTTTTTCTTGGCACTAAATTATCTGGTGTAGTTTGATACACTTTAACTTGCACAAAACTCTGTTTTGAGCTGCATTTCTGGTTACCAGTGAATGTACAAGAATATCTGAAAGTTATAACTCCCCACGTCTCTCTGCTCTTTGCCATCACTGTTGTGCTACACATCAAGAGTAAACGAATCTTATATTGTTGCTATGTTATTGTCTGTTTGTCCAGGGAACATATGTCGAAGGCATCAAGGAAGAAGTCATCTTGTCTCCTGCTCATGCATTGTCATTAATTGCAGTGGGAGAAGGTAATTAATGGAAGGTTGGAATCTTTAAAGAAGGCTTGTAAAGCCATGTCAATGAGGGTTGAGAACACCAGGGTGTATATTGCAGGAGAGTGTCCCCTGACAATTGATTGATTAATTATGTCTATTGTAAGCAGTATACGCTTAGTTGTGAATTGGATTATTCCTGTATGCTTGCATTGAATCACAATCTTGATTGTGGTAGTGTACATTGTTGCCATTGACACTATTTTCTAATCATTGTGCTCAGGTAGTTGAAGAAGGATAGTTCAGTGATTTGCCTGTACCATGTTTTTCTGTTGTGTCCCACTTCCTGCCTTGATCACACATTAGGAGGCATACTAATCTCGGTTTTCATTGTAGAGCTTCATCAGTTGATTTGGTTGGATCCACATCCTCTCCACCTCTCACGGGTGAAACAACTGGTCTCTGAATGCGTTCAAGCATAGAGTGCCTCAAGTGCTTTGCAAACTTATTGCCCCTTGCCCAACTCAGCCCAATTACAGGAAATTTTTTGTAGGGCAGCCTTGGCCCTAGTCTGAGATTCTCTGTATTGTGCAAACATACCAAACATGTTGACTACCAGATAGAATACTATAAGGGATGCCAATGGCAATTTGACCCTGAGCTTGAGTCCAGAGTGCCAGAGCAATAGGCTTCTGGCTTTGTAGAGTGCCTCAAGTGCTTTGCAAACTTATTGGCCCTTGCCTGACTCAGCCCAATTGCAGGAATTTTTTGGTAGGGCAGCCTTGGCCCTAGTCTGAGAGACTCTATATTGTTCAAATATACCAAACGAGCTGACTAGCAGATAGAATCTGATAAGGGATTCCAAGGGCAATTTGACCCTTCACTTGAGTCCAGAGTGGGTGCGAGAGCAATAGGTTCCATGGCTTTGATGCAGTGGATGATTCACTTGCAATGCAAGTGAGCTGCATCATCTGAGTCTCTTTTACTCTTTCACACATGGTCCAACATGACTCGTACATGCATTAATACTGCTTGAATCCTATTCAAAATGGCTATTAAGTAGACACAAGTTAGATTTCCGTGCTGGTCAGGACCCTTTTCCCTGCAAGAGGCCTCGAGATAGATCACCTGCCATTACCTACCACTTTTGCCTATATAACCTTGCTGGCCGATAGAGTAGATAATTTAGGGTGACCAGGGGGACCTCTTTTCTAGTGTATATTTTGATTGATCATCTTTTGTGCATTTTTGAAGTTTGCCATCTTTACTTTGCTTCACAATCAAGTAAAAGAATGATATATCTTTTTTTTTCTTATTACAAGGATGGACATGAATTCCTTTTTTAAGCCTGGACAATACATGAAGAAGGTTCTCTCAGATGTAGTGTGTTTTCTAGGGTCAGATTCATTCAGGGTCCCTAGTTGGATCACTAGCCAAAGATAGACAGATTCAGGCCTCAGATGCACCTAGAACCTTGCCAGAAAGTTCCAGCCCACATGTTTATATTTGGCAAAATCTGGACCATTGTAATGACCATAAATTACACCGATATTCCTCCTAACCCTTCCCAGGATTGTGTGTTTGAGGTCCTGTGGAGACTGGGCAATGATGATGTCTTGTAGCCACTGAGATTGGCACATTAATGGAGCACTGCAAGAAGATACACTAGTTTAGGCCTCAGGTTGGGCTGGAAATTTGCCCAGGGTGTTTCCAGGCAATAGAAATGATAATTGGACAAAGTCTTGGACTTCAGTATTGGCCATAGATGGAGATGGATTGGGATTTGATAAGGTAGTGAACGATTGGAGTTTCTAGCAGTTAGTGACAGTTTAAAGCCATGCTCTCATTTGTTTAACATGCCATTCTTTTCTAGGTCAGAAGTCTCTTATCTCTAGCTCTTCTAGGTTTGTCAGGCTCTCAGCTTAACTTTGTATGTGTGTGCATGAAACGTTCAGAATTCAGATTTCAGCTCTCTTTCTGTACTTTGTATTGCTTCATAGCTGGGTCTTAGTTGTCATTGTTAAAAAAACGTGACATCCTAGGTGACTGTTATCTACTTCTTGTTGCCTTTTGCCTCTCTGGAAGCATGACTCTACTATTTATTAGGTCTGCCTTCAGGAAGTAATTATGACACATTTAACCTCTTACAAGTGGACTTATGAGAGCTGTGCTTTTGTCTCCCAAAACTGGGAATGGGAAAATGGAGTTTGACCTGCTTAATAGTGTGCTTTTATAAGAATAAGAATATACTGGGCTTCTTATAGGTGCATTTTCAACACTTCTGTCTACATTCTGAGTATCAATGATACTGCTTGTACTTATTATCATTGTTAAGCTAGCACTGTTCTTCTTTATACTCAATTCAGCTATTTATCACACCAGGACATCGGCATGTGGGATCTAACAATTTCAATGTATTTAGCAGTAGAAGTCATACCATCTTTACATTGGTATGCTCTCTGTCTCTTAGTTCATCTATTTGGTTGTTGGACTAGAATTGCTAATAAAAGTAGCTTGTATCATGATATTTGCTTACAGACAATTGAGAGCAGCTCAACCTCAGCTAGTGATGATGATGTAGCCTTGTCACATTTGGTAGGTTTAAGTCACTATTATGTCCGAGACTGACCATGCTCTCATACTAAAAACTTGCACGATTGACCTTATTATTATACTGAACATTTCTACATCACAGAGTCTGATTGACCTTGCTGGATCAGAGAGCTCTAAGACTGACACCACTGGGCTAAGAAGAAAAGAAGGATCATATATAAATAAGAGCTTGTTGACATTGGGAACTGTGAGCTTCAACCTCTTATGTTTATTATGCACATTATCCTCTCATATTTGCTCCTGAACCTTAGTTGACCAACCTGTAGTACTTTGTAACATATCCAGGATTTGGAATTGACACATGATGCATTCTGCAGGTAATAGGGAAATTAAGTGATGGAAAACCGTCGCATGTCCCTTTTCGTGATTCAAAGCTAACACGTTTATTGCAGTGGCCATTGAGTGGTCATGGTCGTGTTTCGGTACTTTCAATGACATTAGTTTCAGATTCTGTTAATTAGAGCTATGTTATAGAAAAGCTCTCTCGGAATACTGAAGGTGTCAACATGTTTGTGCAGCTGATATGCACAATCACTCCAGCATCAAGTTATTTCGAAGAAACCCACAATACACTCAAATTTGCCCATAGAGCTAAGCGAATCGAGATTCATGCAACTTCTAACAGGGTATGCTACTTATGAGACTGCAGATTCAGCTACTATTGTTTTACAACTTCTATGAAGTGACATTTTCTTTTTTAGTAAAAAGGCACTTTTCTTACCAACGTGTATAAATCGGGATAACTTAGAGAACTTCTTTCTGGTTTTTGCATTGTTTTTTTCTTAAATGCAAGTTGGATGATGCGCAGTACCTGCTTTTTTCGCTATTCTATAATGTGTTCAAGTATAGTGATACGAGATCCAGTGCAAAGCCTTGTTGTCTCACAGAATCCAGCCTGTCCACACCTCTATAATGTGTTCAAGTATAGTGATATGAGATCCAGTGCAAAGCCTTGTTGTCTCACAGAATCCAGCCTGTCCACACCTCTAAGTTATAAGGGTTTTGTTAAGTGCACTGATTTTAATTCAAGCATTTCCCTGCATGTCATGGATATCATATACAGTTTTGCAGTATGCTTGGGGTTGATGGGTCTTGAACTTTGCAGGTAGGGATGGTGTGCTAGTGATCTAAGACTGCACACATTCCTGAGCAATCAGATGAGGAATAGTTCTTCACAGCTCTTTGTACACGTTCCTTTGCTAAAATTACCATCAGCAGACTGCAAATCTCTGGTGAAACATGTATATATGTCACAGTATGTGGTTGAATTGCTTGCCATGTAAACTTATCAACAAACTATGTGGTCATTATCTGCTGCACAATAACTTGAAGCTCTATCTTAACTACCACAAAAATTTGTGTCCCATGGACTATAACGATGCGGGTAAAGTTTCCGTTTCAAAGCTACAATTTGCCTACAATGGTCCTCTCTCTATTCAGTCATCATTTTCTCATGACCAATGTCTTATCAGACACAGACATTGCTGTCATCCGGAGTGGTAGCTATCCTCTTTCAGGGGGTGTTTGCAAATACCGAGCTTCAAATCCGAAGTGCCTGACACATGAAAAATGCACCCTTCTATAGGAACCCAAGAATGTGATCCTGCAAATGTTTTTCCACATGATCTCTAAAGCGCAACAAGGGACTGGCCACTTTTGCTAGTGCATGGGGCATAGTTTCTTTAGAATCACCTCTGTCTATTGCCTATTCATCTACATAGAACTGGTTAATACATAGAACCAGTTTACTCTGCACAAAAACCAATCCCTCCTCTTTCTTAAAACAAGAGCATTGCAAAGAGTACGAGTTCTCTATGTGTGTGAGACAGTGGTATTTTGATTTGTAGGCTTTCATGGGTCTTATTGGGAGTTGCATCAGATGTCCTTTCACTGATTGGGCTTCTGGCATATTTGCATGACAGTTAATACTTCTATATTTGATTTTACATCAGGAGGGAGGGGGACTTTCTAATAAATGTCCTTTTGTAGGTTGTAGATGAGAAATCTTTGATAAAGCGGTATCAAAAGCAAATAAGTGCTTTGAAGGAGGAGTTAGATCGGATCAAGAGAGGTCGAATTGTGGAAAAATGTCACCACTTTGGTGCTGATGGTCCAGCAGATATCTTGAACCTTCGCCAGCAAGTGAGTACTTTCTCTAAAATAATAAAACAATACTGTTATTCTTGATGTAGTCATGCGCTTTACGATAGTTTACAGACTCAGGTACTTTTTACTTTTTTATGCACATTGATGTGTTTAAGATATGTTTTATGACATATATGCAGCTGGAAGCAGGCCAGGTTAAGTTACAGTCAAGGTTGCAAGAAGAAGAGCAAGCAAAAGAAGTGTTGCTAGGCAGGATACAAAGGTTGACAAAGCTTATTCTTGTGTCAACTAAAAACAGCATTACCAGCAGTGTAGAAGCACAGCTGGGCCATAGGAGGAGGCATTCATTTGGAGGAGGCGAGGTATATTTTTGGACCTTAAGTGAACATGCTCCATCTATCTGAACTGGAAAGGAGAAGGATGATCCTATTTTATGTGTGTGCTCTCTTTCAATTGTGTTGCATTACCTTTAAAAATACACCGTTTTCAAACCTCATTCCATATTTTTGTGGTGGTTGGTATTGTTTCTACAAAGGATGAGTGATTTCCTTGAAAACAATGTAGTGAAATTGGAGTTCTTTGTTCAGTGGCTACCATATTGTTGGTTTTCCAACTAGCAACATTGCACAGCACTGATCACAAAATCTTATGATGAAGGGAAGGGTGAGTAATTTTAGGGAGACAAGTCTTATTGGTGTTTTTATGGATGGGAGGCTAGTGCATTTTGAAATGCGTAGCTCGGCGATATTACATATTACATATTTTGACAATGGGTAGCCTAAATTTAAGACAGTTTCTATCTATAAATTCTGTTATTGAAGGTGTCGCTTCCTTTGCAAAGCACCTGAGTTCTGTTTTCTTGCATAAAATATGCATGCCATACAGCTTATCAGTGGGTCAGAGTCAAGAAAAATCCCATTGCCTAGGTTTAGAGCCTCGACCCATTCTTTTAAATTGTTCTTATCGGGGACCCAGCAGAAGCAGTTTATCATTTTCTCAGGAAAAGAAGTTCCTTTCAAATCCACCTCTACTGTGAGCCACTTTAAAGAAAATACAACAAAATCAATCAAAATATATGCAATACAATTGCATGTTAACCTCAGTTTTATTGAGTGAGGTGATTATTTTGTATTTATAGGACCTTATTTTTCTCAATAAAAGATGCAATAAATCAGGAGGTAGGACACCCTCCCGGGCTGGTGGTAATCAAGGCAGAGTCTTGTAAATTGGGCACCATGGAGGCAGTTTCGAAACAATGTTATGTAATAATTGTGCATGGTCATCGCTTTCTATGTATACATACATCCGAATTAATCTAGAGTTTAATGATCAGGAATTGGTTAGAAAAAGGATACGGTGAGACAGTGTGCAAATGGTAGTTATTCAGTCTTATCAATCATGGAAGACCACACCTTTTAGGAACATGATGCACGTATCCAAGTGCTGGCCCAATATCTCTAAACCAAGCCACTGTTCCCCTAGGTATATAATCATATCAAGGAACACATGCCTACATGATCATCTACATGCAAGGTAATCTTGGCAATATAAATGCTTTCAGTCCAATCTTGAGTTTGTTTGTTTGTTTTTTTTTGGGTGGGGTCAGGTTTTAAGTGCATAAGTGAATTGCATAAAGTTTTCCGGGTTGATTATCAGTTGATGGTTTTGGAATAGATTCAGGTGAGCTTGTCATCCCTCAGGTAGGTCCAAGTCCAGGGCCAGGTACGCACCTCTTGATGGGTAATTGGGACTTGCCAGATCACCATCAGACAGTCAGACAGTCAGTGGGTGAGCTGGTTGAAGTGGTTGGACATATAGCAAGACATATTGGACTGTTCTAGCAGCTTATATAAGGCAACCTCTTCTCCTCTGCAGCATAATCATGCTTGTGACATACTCTTCTCTTGAAAAATGGCAAACCACCTTGATTGCATTCCTAAAGTATTCAAGAGGCATACTGAAAACAAAATACATGTGATACAAATGACCCAAGCAACATTTGCTATTGTTGCAATGTTGAGCAACCAAAGACATAAAGTGCATTGTATTACATTAAGTTCTATTTTGGTCTCCATTTATGTCTCCAAAAAGGCTTCGTTTGTATTATTTATTAGTGTTTGGGTGCCACCCAAGACAACCTGAGAGCCATCCCAGATAGTTCAGTGACTTATGTGCCTATAAATAGGGCATGGGCACTATTGACTGTACATCTATCCTCACTCCATCGTATTCATTCTTAATCAGTTCATTCACTCCATCATGCTTTCAGCCTCAGCCCTCTACCATTGCTGTCCACACCCCTATCCCGGTGGATATCTCAGTTCATGGTGCGGTGGTGTCTGGCTGATCGTGACACCATACCAGCTTTGGCAACTTCATTTTGGAGGTCTTTTTCACATTGCCATCAGCTCTAGACACTCCAGATTGCTGCATTTTGAGTCCACACAACCTGGTGGCCTGTTCTTTATCATCTCCATTACTGTGTTTGTTGGTTCCACACCTTCTTGGAGTGGTACGGTAGATTGTCTTCATCATTATTCTGCGTTTCCAGCTCTTACTGCCACCCCAGGACCCAGACAACAGTTTCCAGCCATTAGCTATCTTTTGGAGGCTGCGTTTGCAGCAGATTCGGGCTGTCTACAACATGCTACATCTTCTTTATTAGCCCTACATTAGATACTTGCGTTTTTGCATTTTCTCCTTTTCTAAAGGACTGCCCAATAGTCGCTCATTTGCACCCCCTTACATTGAGAGATCTTCATTGGACATTCTTGTGTTTTCCTCTCCAGTTGATTGCCAAATAGTCACCTTGACAACAGCCATCATCTTGGAGTAGGGTTGTCTCCGAACGTAGTATGGATTGATTCATACGGTACAGTATGGTACATATTTGTACGACTTAGTACGAAAAAATAAGCACTTCTTTTGCCACTCTCCTTCAAGCCTACAACTTTCTTTTCTTCTTTCTCCGTTCTTTTTTTTTTCTTATTTCTTTCTTATTTCTCTCTCCCCCAAGCCTCTCTCTCTCTCTCTCTCTAGTCCAATGGTGTAGGGAGCAAAGGTTGATCACAACAATCTTTGGTGGAGTTATCCTTCTTGCCACAATACGAGCAACCAATGGTTTGTGCTTCTGCTTTTGGAGAAGCCAAAAACACCTTTGTATTAAACCTCTAAAGGAATTATAGGAGGGCGAAGATAATGGTATCCCCTCCAATGGTGCAATGGAAATAAATAAGAGTCTACAATTTGAATATTGCCGATCCTGCATCCTTTCTTCACCTTAATAGAGAACAAGGATCTTTAGCTCTTAGAGTACCTCTACTTTGATACCATGTTGAGAAATGATAGGGTTTGCAAGGAGAAACACAAAAGTGTATGCAAACACTGTAACAATGAAAACACACAAAAGAATTGTGAAGGATGATGAATATTAAAACATGCTAAATGAATCATGTTGATACAATGGAGCTAAGCTTGGAGTTGACCATTGTCTTGGCTAATAGGCAGCAACATGTGGAAGGGATCAACATTGTGAAGGGAGCGAAATGCAATCCTTTGGACAAAGATGCCGACAACAAGGAAAAGAGCTACTCTATGGAGGGAGAGAAGCACAATGTTTTATATTGCTACCCTCCACCCCGCTCATGTCACCTTGCTGGTTTGGGTGATATAGATTGTTTTGCATTGGCTATTAGAGTTTTATGCTCAAAGCAAATAAGACATATACTACGTGCACTAAGCTGTTGTGAGAAGACTCTAAGATCACATGAGGCAATAAGCTCTCTTGAAGACAACCACAATGATCTATGGATGTTTTCCCCATTTACTTTCTTTGTGTTTTCTTTGTGCAAACCCTAGCATATCTTTACATGGTATCAATGTCGGTGGTTTTCTAAAGAGTATCTTGTAGCTATCGTGGAGGCTTGGTTTATTTCCATCAACATGTAACTAATTCACAATGTCTTAGACTCCATCTGCGGAAGCGACGATGCCTTCTCTAGTTTCTCCATCACACTAGAGGCCTTGAGGAGACATTATGGCCTCAATGAGGAGGATAACACATCATCTCTTCTTGTTCTTGGTTAAATGTAGGGCTCACTATGGAAGCATAGTTCAATGAATTCTTGTGTATCAAATATTCCTACCACTCTTGAGACACTCCTTGGAGCCTTGTGTATCCATTAGGACCACTTGGTGAGATTGGCCATTTTTGCACATAGGGAGGACAAGTTGCATTTGGGATGATTGGCGATTCATCTTCTTCATCTTAGCCAGGCTTGATGTTAGATTCATATCACTTGTTTGAGTCCTATGAAATAAAATCCTTCCTTGTTTCTTTTTCTAGCATGCAAGATTCTGATCACGAAAGGCTTGATTAGACATACTTTCACAAGTACACTTGTTTCAGCCGAGCATGGATTTGAGAGTGCTCATTTACAATTCCCTCCCATTCCTCCCTCTTCTGTTTCTCAGTTAGATCTTTCATCTGCTTACAACAACTTAGATTTTCTTTCATCTGCTTTCAATAGCTTTGGTTTCTTTTTCTAGTATGCAAGATTCAGATCATGAAAGGCTTGATTAGATATACTTCCATAAGTACACTTGTTTCAGCCGAGCATGGATTTGATAGCGCTCATTTACAATTCCCTCCCATTCCTCCCTCTTCTGTTTCTTGCCAACTAAAGTAAGAAAGCCCATGCAAGAATTGACGTATGATAGCTATGTAGCTCATCACTATTCATACATGGCTAAGGTTGTGCAGGATGTAGAGCACACTAGTTTTGAGGATGCAATGGATAATGAGCATTGGGATAATGCTATGGATGAAGAAATGTTTGCATTTAAATCAAATGACACATGGGATTTGGTGCCTTCATTAGAAGGCAAGAAAGCTATTGGTTGCAAATGAGTTTATAAGGTGAAGCATAAGTTTATGGATCTATTGAGCGTTATAAGGCAAGGCTGGTTGCCAAAGGGTATGCACAGCCTCATGGCATTGATTATGAGAAGACTTTTGCTCTAGTGGCTAAAATGGCTCGTGTGAGGGTTGTTATAGCAATGGTTGCATCAAAGGGTTGGATCATGCATTAGATGGATATTAAAAATGAGCTATTGCAAGAAAAAGTTTATGTTGAGCAGCTACCTGGTTATGTGGACGACAATTATCTTGATTATGTATGCAGGTTTCGTGTCCCTCATGGGGTAAACTGTTCACTTGCCAAAGCGCTCTTTTACAAAGATGATGATGATCATGTAATGCAAAGGCCGATGTTGAAGGCAACATCGAGATCTATAGGTACCATATGAAAGGGTAGAAACCCCTCTCAACTATGGATATGTCGATATCAAAGGTGGAGAAGGATTTGATGTTTAAACTTTGTGTGGTGCTGAGAACCAAGATGAGAATGATTGGGTTTGATAATGAAGGTAGACTTGATATCCCCTAGCTTGAAGAACTAAAGGAGAACGACCATATAGACATGTGAAACATGCCTTTACTGCATCTCGAGAGATGACTCCAATGCTGACCAAGTGGTGTCGTAGGCTAGCTTGATTATCAACATTGAGAGAGAGCTCCAATGCTTGCAAATCATCGAAGGTCATTCCCCCCCCCCTATCCCCGCCCAAAAAAAAGAAAAGCGGGCTAAGCTCTTCCACATTGGAGCTATCGATTTTTGTAGGATACTGTTATGGGACCAAGAGTACTTACAACTAAGTTGAACTTGTTAAACTAAAAAAGATGCATTACTTATTAAATCTTCATTAGCTCATTCATACAGCCCCAAAACTCAAAGATTACCAAAGTTTTTGTGTCCCGTGAGCCAAAATTCTAGTTTTGGGAGGATTGAGATCTATAAATAGGACGCTGCCCAGCCATTCTGCTCATCCTTGTTTTATAGGTTTTGAGCCATCAGCCCCCATGTTCCCTCGTTTTCGAAACTCTTGGCAATTATGATAGAGAGAAGTTGGAGCTCCATAGTATAACTTCTCTAGCCCACCTAATCTGAGGTGTCATCAAGTTTGCTTTTGCATCCCATACCCTCCAACCCAGACTATTGTTGGCACATGCCCAAGCCAATTCTCCAACTTGTTTGCATCTTTTGCTCAATTGCTCTCTTAGCTTGTCACCTATTGTATCCTATAGTTACATCAACACTTGTTTGACATATGTTTCCAACACATTTCTCTCCTATCCTTTCACTAGTCATCCATACATGTATTCACTCACATACCCCTATCACTTTTCTCTACTCTAGCTATATTGCCTTGCATGACCATAGTCAATGTTTTGGAGTCTCCTAGCATTGTTGGGCAATGTTAAACTAAAAAAGGTCCATTGTTAGTTAAACAATGTGAATTACTGGTTAGACCTTCATTAGCTCTTTTAAAACAGCCCCTAAACTGCTTTTATACCAAAATTGCTGTGTCCCATAAGCAAACACCCAAATATTTGGGAGGATCCACATCTACAAATAGAAAGGCTGCCTAACCACTTGTGAATCCCTGTTTCGGTGATTCTTTGCTTGGTAGCGCCTACATCCATTGTTGTCTACACCCCTCCACTGACGGATACATCAGTTCGTAGTGCTACCGGTCATCTTCTTGCTCTAGTCTACCTGCCTTGAGACTTGTGCATGTTGCGTTTGTTGCAGCCACCGTGATAGCAGTTTGCAGTTGTCATGGTCCTTTGCAGGGTCTCTCGGGCAGCTGCCTTCACCATCTACAAAGGCAGGAGGAGGCTACCTTTTTATCTTCCTGCAGCCGTTTGGATCATCCTGTGTCAAAAGATGACGTACCGGCGAGACAGTAGGGTTGGCGGGGAGGAACACGAAGTAAACTCCGCAAACTTGGAGAAGAGAAGAGAAGAGAAGAGAGAAGAAACTCTGATGAATTGAATGATGAAGTTCTGAATCATGGAGAGAATGTGATACGAGGGAACAAGGGTGCCGTAGCACAAGGAAGATGATGAAGACAGCCACGTACCACGAATCGCAATGTCCTCCTGAAGGGGTGTGAGGGTAGTGGAGAGGCTGGAGAGAAGAGGTGACGAACTAAGTGAATCAGCCGTAAGGAATGAATGAGAGAGTGGCCTATAAATAGGCATAGTCAGTCTAGGAGGTGCCCCTTTTTGGGGCTGCAAATCCTCAACGTAAAATGCAGAAATGCAAAAACGCAAAGTGCGGGTGAAGGGTTTCTCAACACCTCCTCTCAGGCCCAAAAAGGAGAACAAGAGAAGAGTGAGGTGGAGATGCAATGCTACATGCTAAAGAATGCTCATGCAGCAGGTGCCACTTGGACAGTGTCCCTCGTGGGGGAATTGTTCACTTGCCCAAGCGCCCTAGTACATAGATGATGAAATCATGCAATGCAGAGGAGGAATGTCAGACTTTGTGTGGTGCCGAGAACCATAAGGAGATGCCCGTACTCGATCTCGGGAGGTGGCTCCATGCTGACCAAGTGACGAAGCCAAGAAGAAAAGGAGGACGAAGATGTAGAGGATTCCGAAGATCCAAGATTTCCACCGGAAAGGGAACTTGCAGTAAAGAACAGTAGATAGAGTGAATTGGAGAACCCGAAACTCAACGTCGGGAGAGAAGTCACTAGCTCCGTGCATCCATGCTGGAAGGAATACGAAGGCCTCGTCATCAAGTCGCGGCCGAACCTTTGAGGTCCCGATCTAGGTGGTACTTGAAGATCTTGGGTATCAGTAGAAGAGATGACTGGTTGAAGACAGCCACCCCAAGAAAGTAGAGGATGGGTGAAGAACTTCATGTGGAGTAGGTTCCCCCTCTAAGGTGGGAGGTGGAGGGGCCCCCGCTGAAGTCAAAGAAGTAGATGCCCCCTCTGAGGGCAAAGAAATAACATCCCCCTCTGAAGTAGATAGGGAATCCAAAAACTCATAGATCACGGACTTTGAAATGTCTGATGACGAAGGAAGTGCCGCCGGTCATGCCGAAGAAGGTATCTGAGGTGCCGAAGAGCTCCCAGAGGTAGCCTCTCGAACCTGAGTAGTCGAGGGTGGGGAAGGGTGGGGTTCAGAATGAGCAAGAGGTGGGCAATAGTCGCTGTCTCTCAGTGGAGCGGACTGGGTAGCCGAAGAAGAGGAAGGAGTCGAGCAACCACCCTCTCTCGAAGGAGCGGACTGATGAGGAGACAGTATCAGACAATCACTATCTCTCGATGGAGCGGATTGTAGATCTGTAGGTCGTGGAAGCCATTGTACCTGAAATAAGTGGGAGAAGATTGCCGTTGGCATTGTGACGATCTCCAGGAGGTCGTAGCGCCAAGTGATCCTCCATGTGCTCAAAAGGACTTAATGTGCATTGGATGTATCTTATTGCCTTGAGCATAGTACTCTAATAGCTGATACAGAAGGATCTGTGTGGCCCAGAAAGGTGAGGTGGCACAAGGAGTGCCTGGTGGAAGACGCGTATACTCCGGGGGGTGGGGAGCAAAGGTCGAAGTCGGCAAGCATCGGTGGTGTGTTTGGTGATGCCACAATAGGAGCACCCAGTAGTCTGGCCATCGGTTGGTAAAGAAGCCATGGATACGAGTGTGCCTTGCTGAAGAAGGAACAGGTCAGCCACCATGAACCACGAACCGCAAGTTTCGCCTCAAGGGGTGTGAGGGCAGTGTGAAGCACGAACCGCAATGTCCGCCTCAAGGGGTGGGAGGGTAGTGGAAGGGCTGGAAGTGAGCTGCCAGTGGAAGGAGGATGTGACCAGCAGTAAGAGATTGCAACCAGTAGAAAAACGTAGGTGAGGAGAGAGAAAGACTAAAAACGCAGGCATTACAGCTTGCAGGAGAGAGAAAGACTAAAAACGTAGGCAGCACGTGAGAGAAAGACTAAAAACGCAGGCAAGACAGCCTGCAAGAGAGAGAAAGACTGAAAACGCAAGAAAAACCAGTAGCAATAGTCAATATGCTGAAATCAGCTCCGAATAGTGTGTGGTAGGGTGGAAACAGGCACCAGATTGTTGTATACAGTAATGGACAACTGAGACTGCGATGTCCTCGGCGAAAGGGGTGTGGGCAGCAAGCTGAAAACACCTGAAACCTGCAAAAACGAGATTTTGATGTAGCGGAAGAAGAAGAGAAGTGGATGCCGAATCTGCCACCGGTCTTTGCCTTCACTAGAGTGGAGGATCTTCGCTGCTAGGTGAGCAAATCCAGCTCTGATACCATGTCAAAAGATGACGTACCAGCGAGATAGTAGGGTTGGCGGGGAGGAATACAGAGTGAACTCAGCAAACATGGAGAAGAAAAGAGAAGAGACAAGAAACTTTGATGAATGGAATGATGAAGTTCTGAATCATGGAGTGAATGTGATACAAGGGAACAAGGGTGCCGTAGCACAAGGAAGATGATGAAGACAGCCATGTACCACAAATCGCAATGTCCTCCTGAAGGGGTGTGAGGATAGTGGAGAGGTTGGAGAGAAGAGGTGACGGACTGAATGAATCAGCTGTAAGGAATGAATGAGAGAGTGGCCTATAAATAGGTAAAGTCAGTCTAGGATGGCGCCCCTTTTTGGGGCTGCAAACCCTAAATGCAAAACGCAGAAACGTAACAACGCAAAATGCGGGTGAAGGGTTTCTCAACAGCTCACCATCATGAGCTTGTTGCCCGTCTTTTGGACCTGCCCAGTCAATGTTTTCAGCTGCCAACTGCTATTTTTCCTTTTGTGCAGGCCATTGTGCTGCTCTACCATTGATCATCCCAATCCGAACAGTTTCTTCACTTGGATCCACATTTGTGGCAGCTGATTACATCTAGAGGCTGTCTGCTGCTGTGATTCGGGATCGGTTCAGAGTATGGTACACTCTACTTCATCTTTGCCTTGGTTCGTTTTGAGACATAGAGGTTCAAGGTTTCGTATTCAGTCTTGCGTTGTGTGTTTTTAGCATTCATTCTTCTTTCATTTTGAGTTACTCTTCACCTCTGAGTTCTATTGTTTATCATTGTGTTTTCTTATACACTCATGTTTATCTTCTTTTCTCAAAGATATTTTATAAGCAACGGTTACAAACTTTGTCCTGTTGCATTTGGGCCAACCAACTCCTGATTGCAAGGCCCCCATGTGCTATAAGCCATATGATGTAGGACATTTTTCTGGGCCACTAGCAATTCCAAAGGTGTCGTTAGAAGGTCCAACGGAAGACATCCATAATGCTTTGCTTTGCATAGTGTTTACTGCGTGAGGGGGCCTAGTCCATATCAGCCTGCATCAAGAAGTGCTTGCCAATCCAGGCCGTATAAGCAAAGAAACTCAGTTGCTTCAGGGCAACTTTTAGGCAATTTCTTAGGTTGGCAAAGAAACTGTCGCTTCTTAGGTTGGTCAAAGCCACTCTCTTGGATCCCAATCTAATGCATCCAAAGGCCATCACTCCCATATCTAGAGGCACCACTCTTGGATGTTTGACCAAGCCGCCATGTCTTGGCTTGGAGACCTATGACTTGGTGAAGTTTGGATCTTGTTGTCCTCTATCTAGAGCTTGCAAGCCATCCTCGTGTATAGAGAGAAAGTGCCTTGGGACAGACTGTTGACTTTGCGTGCTAGGTACAATGGGATGCCCATTGGCAAAAACTGTGCTGTGCACCCCTCTCCTTGCTGCACTGGTTCTCTGTAGGGTGGGGGGGGGGGGACTAGCCAATCCTAGGGTATTGCTACATGAATCTCTTGCCTCTTGGCCTTTGCCCCCTCTCTGACATCCTGTTGCTTGTTGTAAGGCCTCCATATCTGCATCTTTGTAGATATCTCTCAATATGTGACAGCTCGGGTAGGGCCAGCCTTTGAGCCAGCTCATTGGATGTGAGTGCATCCCCCCAAGCTGCATCTTATCATGATCTCAGATCTATGGGCTTTAGATGATTGGTTGTCTATCAATCTCCTCTTGGCATATTGGGGCCCATTGCTCCAGGGCCTTACGTGGGCTCAAGCAGCTCCAAGGACAGTTGATGATGGGGCAGATGGTGACAACAACAGTTTGGTCTCTTAGATGCAGAAATGGAGGATGAAACTGCAAAACTCAGCAGTAGCAGTGATGATGACAGGGGCAGATGATGGCGATAGTCTGTGTGGTACCTTATCTTCTAGGGGCTGGTGAATTGGGTTGGAGGCTGAGCGATGGCTCCTCGATGTAGAAGTGAAGCAGTAGCAATGATGATGACATGGGCTGCTGATGGTGACAGGCTGGGTGGCACCTTACCTTCGGGGCTGGTAAAGTGGGCTGGAGGTTGGGCGATTGCAATGCAAGGCAATAGTTTGGGCAGGCTCGTTGTAGCGAAAATGCAGCCTCCAGCAGCTTCTCCTCTAGGTAGTTGGCGATGACCTCCATCAGCAAGGGAGCAGCCTATAGATGACGATTGCTTGGTAAGCAGGATAGCAGTTCATGGATGGGGTATGGGCAGCTGGAGAGGGTGATGGATATAGCTGGCTGGTGTGCACTAATGATTGGAAAAGGCAAGAGTGTTGGCATGGAGGATGTATGTCCACAACATGTCCTTTTATAGGGGACTTTTGGACATTTGTCCTATTGTCCAAAATAAAGCCTGTTTAATGAATAATTGTTTTTTGGGGCCTGTTTCAATTGGAGAAAATTATGCATTAATGCATGATAACTCTCTGTTGATACATGCCTTATTGGTGACTCATTACAAGATTGTCTTCACAAGCTGAAGTGTTCAGGTTGAGGATGAGGCTACAAGATAGCCTTTATGGATAAGTCTACAGGAGGGTTGGCCACACAAGCTGATAGGCCCTTGTAACGAGGATATCCTTGGATGACTGGGAGAGTATGTGGCATCCACCTAAGATCCAATGTGTACATGAGATACAACACAATCCGTACTCATGTAGAATGCATCAACCATAAGAGAATGGACATTGCACTCACCACCCAACCATAGAGCAAGATCGGTTCACCTTGACACCCTCAAGGCACAAGGGTTGATGTTCCATACCACTATAGTCTATCCCACACCATCTCGGTGTGAAGACGTGTCAGCCTATGAGCCTACAGCCCATAGGTGGACACATAAGGTGCTGCACAAATGAGCTCCTTTTTGTAGGATTCCTCAATCAACCTACCCTAAGGGCGCATTCACACCTAGTTAGAAAGTGACCTAGAGTCCATGTGTGGTTATCACATAAGTTGTTGCACAAATGGGCTTAAGAGTCCATGTGTGGTGATCACACAAGATAGAAGAATGAGCTCTTGTGTCCTTTTTGTAGTATTTCTTAATTGCTTTGCCCAAGGGCACATTTACACCTAGTTAGAAACTGACTCAAGATTTTGACTTGGCTCACCCATCGAGGTTGGGAGCAGCAGCATAAATCACTGGACTCAAATCACAAGGGTTGACTTTCCATACCACCAGCCTGCACCATCTTAGCGTGAGAACATGTCAAGTTTCAACCAATGGGCTTAGAGTCCATGTGTGGTGATCACACAAGATGTTGCACAAATGAGCCCTTATGTCCTTTTATAGGACTCAATCACCCTAGCCTAAGGGCTGATTCACACCCAGTCAGAAAGTGACCCAAGACTGTGACCAAAGCTGCAGGTGCTTATCGTGGATGTCCAAGGAGGTGTAACAAAGTAGACGTGGAGGAGGACATGCAACAAGTAAAGCAAAAGTCTTTCAAGCAGGAAAGGCAGGCATTGGCCAGGAGATAGCTAAGGAAGAGACAAGGAGGTGAGTCCAAGGGTGTAACAAAGTAGGTGCAGCAGAGGACATGCAACAAGTAAAGCAAAAAGCCTTTCAAGTAGGAAAGGAATTCATTGGGCAGGAGCAAGGCAAGGAGGTGAGGCAGTGAAGGGAATAGAAGAAAGGAAGTGAGAGCAATGAAGGGAGTACGAGAGACAAGATGACAGGACAGAAGAGGGCTGGAAACTCCTAGGTGAGAATGGAAGTGATGGCAGAATATATGGCTGCAGTGAGAAGCGAAGGGATAGCCAAGCAGTGGAGGCTGCAACAGTTGCTTGAGCAGCACTAACAAATCCTTGCAGTACCTTCACTTTTCTATTGTAGGTTGATTTGGATGGACTCAGAACGATGGAGCTAGTAAGACTGTCCCATTTGTTTGACTTCGTGAAGCTTAATTGCAACCAGTATGGGTCCAGATACTTTCCTTTATGGGAAAATGAAAACAAAGAAACATTTGATTGGTTAGAAATGTCTGCTACCTTGAAATCTGAAAAGTTCCAGATTACACTAACATGGTAATGGTAGCAAAATATTCAAATAGCATGAGGATTTTTAAGTAAATGAATTGTATTCTGTCCAGAACAATATATCTAGTAGAGGTGTTGTAAAAAGACTCAAACAAATATTATGTCTACAGAGTATTGGGAAGGTCGAAACAAAGTCATTGAGCCGTGCTACAAGCATGCAATTAGGTCCTGTGGTGAATACTCTCTCTGAATTAATTATCACATCAGGTCAGCAACGTCAATCAGTGGCAGAAAAGAGACACCAGTCTTCACTCTCAGATAATCTGACCATGACAGTAGCTTTATCGAAGTCCAGTCAACCTGGTGAGCTTCCCATTGTTTGTAAGCAGTGCCACAGGCGGCCTCCTGTGAGTCCTTATTCAAGTTGGAATTTTACATGCATAAACAAAGTGATCTGATAAGGGTCCTATTGCATGCTAGAAAAGAAGTTCATCTGTGCTCTGTCTTGCTATGTAGGTGGAAGATACTATGGCAGATCAGGTGGACTTACTTAGAGAGCAGATAAAAATGCTTGCTGGTGAAGTTGCCTTTTGCACCAGCTCACTTAAAAGGATGTTAGAAAAGGCAGCAACAAACCCTGGCAATGACATTTTGCAAGTACTTTTCTGAGCAAAAACTAATTGCTTATAGTGCTTTTCTAGGGTTCTAAATGTTATTCTTGAGTCAAAGAAGAATGTGAGAATGTTTCGGTGATTACGGCAGGGCAAATAATCTAACATGTAGGGATAGAATCCAGGTGTTTTGAGAAAACGTTTACTTTCTGAATATTTTGAGAGAATGTTTACTTGAAGAATATTTGATGCTTTCGAGCAATTGATAAGTATGTCACATTGGTAACTTTCAAGGCTCGAATTCAAGAGGTGAAAGAAGAGATTCAGGATAAGAAAAGACAGATGTGCATACTTGAAAAGCGCATTTTGGGGACTGGTGAGACTATGTTACACATTGCTACTCCATCAGAAATGGCACAGGTGTTTGTGTTGTCATGCTTACCTTTTTGTTCTGGCTTGATACACTTGCCTTCTGGTCAATTGACTGCAACCTGTCTACTGACTCTTACATTTGTCTCGACTTTTTGACAGGCCATAGCAACACTAACTAGTCAAGTCAATGAATTGACTTTCGAGTTGGAGGTATGCTCAATCTATATGTGGCAAGTTGATCTTATGGCAATTTCTAGCTATACAATGTAAGAAAGATAACAATGCCCAATTGGGTTTTCTTTTTCTTTTCATGCCCATGCACGCAATTCTTCTCATAAATTACTATCCTTAGCATTTTCATGAATTCAGAGGTGAAATCCTTTGATGTGATAAGCCATGACTAAAGTTCAAGGCTAAACAGAGGGAGTTCATGTCTAGGAAAAGCAAGGTAGTTGTTCAAACTGTAGAAAGACTAAAGATTGCTTGTTTAAAGCTTTGCACACAGAATATCTCCAATCTGTCAGCATGGAGCACCAAATGATTCCAGGCTTTCCAAATATCTGAAACCATGTAAATCAAGATAGTCAAAAAAGGATTCAAAAGACCGTAGAAAAAAGGTGCCAGGATGTCTAGGACAACTGTACATCAAGAAAATTGTTGATATGCCTCAAATTAAATGTCTTACTGCTTTACCTTCTAGAACAACCTGGATACTTGGCTTCTACTTGCCATGCTTGGCGCCTTTTGGCTGGCAGACACATCCACCACAGACTGCACCCTCAATGGTGTCTATCCATATCTGGAAAAGAACAAGGCGTTTATGCATTATAAAACATCAGAAACATCTGAAATGATCCCTAAGTAGGCCTTTTTATGTTCCCAGGCACAGAATTGGGGAATGTGGTTTAACTTTTATTGTTTGATTGTGGGTGCAACAAATCTGTATTACTGGGATTGTATGCAAGTGTGAAGTCACTACTTAGAGCTTTGTTGGTTCTAAAAATAATATCCCCTCTCATCTGATGGAAACTTAATGCAAAATTTTAACTCAGGTTTATATTATGTTCCCAGATTAGGACTGCAGACAATAGAGTTCTCCAAGAGCAGCTTCAAGCCAAGGTATTTTCTTTGCTCAACCACAAGTTTTTCAAAGATTCTCTTGAGGATATAAATGTCTTACATGTAAGTTACTGAGGGAATGGTAAGGAAAATAATTTGGACATTTCCAGATAGCTGAGAACTATCAACTTCAAGGATTGATGAACTCTTGGAGAGATGGTGGTGCTGCTAGCAAAATGGAGAGGGATATTCGTATCTACACTCAACGTAGAGCACTTGAGGTTCTGAAGGATGAAGGGAACAACAGATGGCCAAGATCCAATGGTCTGTTGGGAGAACAAGTGCAAGGCGATCATAACTATTTACCTCATCCACTTCTGAAGGTATACATATTGTTTTCAGTGTAATTCTTCCTATCAGATGATAAATGTAAATTTGAAGGTCTTTTGAAAGTTAGGCTGTGGAGATGGAGAAACTGAAAGAGGAGAACATAAAAATGGTGGAAGAGAAGGGAGCCTTACAAATCTATGCCCAGAAACTAGCTGAAGAGGCCTCATATGCGAAGAGTTTAGCAACAGCTGCTGCTGTAGAGCTTAAAAAGCTTGCTGAAGAAGTTACCAGTCTCTCTTTCCAGAATGCCAAGCTTAGGAAAGACTTGGCTCTGGCTGAGGCACATATGAGATATGTTATGCATAGTTCTACCACAGGTAATGGCTCTCATAATTCCTTTTATTATTTGAAAGTACTTCTTTGATGTATTTACATTCATAGCCTCACCTCTGTTGTGTATACTTTTTGGAACCCTGATTTTCAAGAGTACCATAGACATGTACTATCAAAAACAGATGAAGAAGCAGGTCTTGCTGATAAAGAGAATATGGAAGCGGAGCTTCACAGAAAACTTGGAGAAGCAAAACAAAAAGAGGCAGAGCTTGAAAGTGATTTAGCAGGAATGTGGAAACTTGCTGCCAAGCTAAAGAAAGTCCGGGAATCTTTCGATGAACAACATGAAACTGAAAAAATTGATGTTCTCAAGTATGGTGCCGAAGATGTTTTAGTTGCAGAAAAGGATTTGAAAGAATATGCATACAAGATTCAAGTGACTGATCCTGAAAGCCAGAACTCTATTAAAGAACTGAAATCTGGACTTGATGTGGAGCGCAGAAAAAATAAAGCCATGGAATTGTTCATATCTCAGCTGAAGGTAACCTACCTTTTCTGCTCCTTTCTTTGATCAGGGGGGTTCCTCTTTGGTGTGATTAAGAGAAATCTCTCTTCTCGGGAAAAAAGAAACCTATAGCTAATAAGATTGTATAAGGGGGAGAAGGGGTATTTCTCTATCGATGTAATTTGTACTTTGCACAATCTATCCTTGAGGGTGGTTTTGCGAAGCAAGGGCAGATTTGTGGAGGTATGCTAGGGTTTGCAAAGGAAAAACACAGAGTGTACAGCTACAACTGAAACACAGCGAACTCAAAGACAAACACAAAAGCACAAAAATGCAAAATGGAGATATTTATTATGAATGAATAATGAATGGAAGTGTCTAGAGTAAATGGCAGAGCTGTCCAATAGCTGGTGACTCTCATGGGAGTAGGCGGAGGGAGATGTCGATGTGTGTTGTCCACCAGAGATGCATCTTGAGTGTAGTAAGCCACCAGTTGGAGCAGAGGCTGATGCCCAAAAGTGTTGAAAGCACAAAAATGACTTGTTGGAGATGCAAAGCAGGTCAGCTGATGCTGAAAGTGTTCTAGATGATGAACAACAGCAAGGCAGTCTGTAGGGATGAAAATGTAGCAGTCCACCAAGTCCTAATGATCAGGGCAGCAGCTGGGAACACTCGAATAGGGGCTGCAGCAATCGAATATAGGGCTGGAGTGTAGTGACAATAGTTGGAACCAAAAACATATGCGGGCAGCCTTTAGATGATCACGACAGTAGTTGGAGATGATGAGGAATGAGTGGACAGCAACAGGAGGAGGAATTAGCAGCCTTTAGATGATCATGACAGTAGTTGGAGATGATGAGAATGAGTGGGCAGCAATAGGAGGAGGAATTAGCAGCCATATGATGATGAATTGGGGATAGGCATGGATACGTGCAAAACAAACGATGAAGCAAGTGGCTGGGAAGCCTTCTATTTATAGAGATGGATTCTCCCAAAGAAATGCTCCTCTTTTAGCTTAATATCCCCTTTTAGGTCCAAAACTAGAACCAGAAAGGGTCTAGAAGTGTAGCTCACCCTATGTTTATCCCAAGCTGTCCCACCCCAAAGCAGCTAGGGTATCTGTTAATGGGTGCACATTGGCTGCCCAAGAACTTACCAAGACTACAAAGGCGATGGTTATCTTATCTTGGGAGTCCAAAGGGCTGCTCAAGAGAGGCTAAGGCATTGGACAAAGGTGCTTGTTGGCTACCCAATGGCTATCAAGACTTGCAAAGGTGAGATTGAAGCATTTTGAACTTTTTTTTCTTTTAAAAAAAAATGGAGTAATTGTGTCCATGGGGGGAAATAAAGAAATGATCAGATTTAACATCACAAAACAAAAGACTATCTCAATTGCCCATCCAGGGTATTTATGACAAAGTAAGGGATTGAAGTGAGAGGGAGGGATGGTGGTAATAGAACCACTGGTGGAGATAGCTCAGGATCTACTAAAGGGTGCTCTACACAATGAGATCCATAGATGAATGCTACATCATGAGAACGTGCATGTAGCAAGGTGCCACTAAAATGACTAAGCTTTTGACTATGTTAGGATGACATGTTTTCACCCGATCTATCTTTTTAAGTCTAAATCATTGGTTTATCTTATGTAGGAGAGCCTTCGTCATCCATTGAGGTGTTGTATGTGGCATGCGATCGTTAAGATGGTGTTTCTGGCAAGAATTAGCAATGATCCGAGTGGGTTGGATCTTGCATGAGATTGGGACTTGGGTCTCCAATGGATTTGAGATAGCGGGGTATTGGTGCTCACAAGACGTCGTGATTTTGAGCTTGAGTGGTGCTATGAGAGAAGAGTTGTGTCAATCATGGGAATAGTATATTGGGGTGGTAGGGTAGGAGTAATGATTGGCATGGGTTGTAGAGTTAGATCCCTGGGACAAAATACCGAGATAACCCTCGGACCAGGAAATTTCAAGTGGATGAGTTTGTCAACGTAGTTAGCATTGCAGTATGTGAGGAATTTGAAAGGATGGCCCAACAAGATTTTGGTTCCAACTCCTTCTCTATTTGGTAGAATATAGAAGAAAATTTAAATGGCTTTAGTCTCTATTATTTTACTTTGCACCTATCCACCAATGAATATGGTTGACCTCTATAGGGATGCAATTTAGTGTCGGTCAGTGTTTGTAGTGGTTGACCCAATTCTTGCCAATAGTTGTAAGGAAGGGAGTTAAAGTCAACACCTTCATCAATGAGTGTATCAACGGTCACGTCCTTGGTTGCGGTCAACTAGATGTGGAGGTAAGCGTGCACAACTATGAGGTCATTCTTTGATCTTAGTTTACTGTCAGTCTCTCCTCCAACGTTAATGTTTCTTGAGAGAAAATTGGTTAAAGGTTGATTGTCGTGCTGTAGATGTTACTCCATTTGTTCGTACCACATTTCTTCGATCGCCATGATGGATCATATAGGAACATCGAGATTCTTCATAGGTGGCTCATGTAAGTAGTGCCTTGGAGAGTTGTAGTGTTTGATATGATTGCCATTAAAGTGGCCAATACTTTGCCCGTCCAAGGTTTCTAACTCTATGCGTGTCCTCTTGATGACATGGAAGCTCAGGGTCTGAGGCCTAAAAAGTTAAAGTTTCTATTTATGGCCATTGATTGGGTACAACAACACTAGGTCACCTTTCTCAAAGGATTATTGCTTAATATGTTTATTGAACTAGACCTTTTGTTGAATTTTCTCTGCAAACAGGACGTGAGATATGAGTAATCATGTTTCAATAAGGGGTTCTAGTTCCATAAGGCTTTCGGTCCAAGTAGTGCCTTCCCAACATTCTTGTGCTTTGATGCAAAGACTAGGGATAAGAAACTTGACTAGCATAATTGCGTCAATCCCTTAAGTTAGCTTGAAGGGTGTTTGTGGCTCATGGCTATTGTGTAAGCCATACGATAAGCCCACAATGTAGCCATGAGCTTATTATCCCAGTCTGATCTGGAGGTTGAGACACTCTTCGTTAGGACGCTAACAAGCCTCTTATTAGTTACTTTTGCTTGGCCGTTCGTTGGAGGGTAGAAAGGACTAGACATGGGATGCAGGATAAGGAATGTTCAAGAAATGAGTCCCTTGCTTGCTGACAATCACAATGGGGTAGCCAAAGTGTGAGATGACTTGCTCTCATAAGAATTTTACCGTGGTTGTATTATTTTTCCTTGTGGTCCGAGCCTCTACCATTTAGTCATGTAGTCAGTAGTCACGATAATGTAGTGTACTTGGGAGTATTGGATAGCATGGTGGATGCATCCCATAAAGTCTATTCTTCACTTCTCAAAGGTTTGGTGGGCCATTACAGGGGAGAGTTTCATTTTATTCTTTATGATTGGAAGTTTGGTTTGTTGGCACTCGTCATAATGTTTGATGAAATGGCTGTGTCCTTGAAAAGAGTAGGCTAGCGTAAGCGGGAGTGTAGAATCTTTCTTGCTGTGACATTTGCATCAAAGTGTCCTTTTGCAATCCCTCCATGTGCTTCTTTTAGCTTACCCTTGATTTTATGCTCACATATGCATTTTCGAAGAAGACCGTTTTCCCTAGCCGAGAGAGTTGACCGGCAATCATTTGATGGTGTTGGCTTTTGATCAAGGGGTGGGTGAGTTGCATCTTTTCAAACGTTCTCTATGGTAGGCTATTTTTAAAGATATGCATATCATTCGTCATAAGGCCAGCCTTAAAGAATTGGGCTTCTTGTTGAATGTAGAATAAATGGGTATTGGGGAGGTTATCCTCAATCCTAATTGCTTCCTCAATGCTATTGATTCGAGACATATGATTGAAAATAAATTGTTGCTTTTCTTTGCATATGACCATAGAAAAGTCAAGCTCTAGTAGAAGTAGAAGCCGTCTAGCAATGCGGTCTATAGTGCAAGGTTTGTTGACCAAATAGAGGAGCACTTGATGGTCTATAAAAAATTGGTAGCCAACAAGTAGTAACGAAACTTCTTGACGGTGTATACCATTACTAATTCTTCCCATTCCATCATTGAATAGCTCATTTTTGCTTGAGTGAGCTGTTTACTACTAGTAAAGCTTATAGGGAAGTCCATATTATGCTCACTGGGTTGGCACAAGACAACTCTAATTGCAAATTTAGAAGCATTGACATTCGCGTGAAAGATTATCTCCAAGGTAGTCTTATAAAATCGATGTAGTCATTAGAGCCTTTTTTAGTGCTTTATATGAAGATTGGCATTCATGCATCCATTCCAAGATAACCAGCAACTTCTAAAGTGGTCACACTATGGAAGTGTAGTTCACCATAAAGCAATAGTAATATTAGGTATATCCAAGGAAACATTGAATACCCTTGTGATGAGTGGGTGGTGGGAGGTTCATTATTACCTTGATCTTAGCAATATTCATTGCTATGCCGCGTTTCTAGATACCACATGGCCCAAAATGATGCCATATTTAACCCAAAATGGGCATTAAAGGGATTCAAGGAGAGTTGGTACTGTTGATATATTTTGAAGACTAATTGTCCCATGCCCACTCAATGTGTGTGATAATTGACTTGTTTTCTGCACAGCCACACTCTCATGCTCATTAACTCCAATTGTATCATGTACATTACTATACTAGTTGCTCATTTCATCAAAGACAACATCCCTATTAACTCTCAACTCATGTGTAATAGGGGTATAGCATTTGTATCCCTTTTGCTCAATAGAATATCCCACAAATACACATTTTTTTGCTTTGGGATCCAATTTACTATGTAGCTCATTAGGAATATGTATATAAATAATACATCCTAATACTTTTAGATGGGACAAAATTGGCTGTTTATTAGTATACTTTTAGATGGGTCTATTTATTCTATGGCTCCTCCTCCCATTTAGTCATTATCATTCTTCAGGTGGTCTTTCTCTTGAAGAGAGGAGCTAGTGCCGGTGCCCACGTAGCCAGTGACTCATGTGGAGCTATGTCTTGGCCTCAGCATCCTTTTCCTCTTTGCGAAGATTCCTTTTCCTCTTTGCGAAGATTTGATGTACTTACATGGGATTTGGACAATGCCTGTGCGTATTCTGCAATGATTCAGTGTATTTCCAAAGAAGTTTTATAGGTGATTACCTCTTGGAGGACATCACCGGAAATATGGTTGAAGCTTCAAATGTTGTACGACGCACCTTTCCCCATGCGTGTTGTGACTCTTTATGGATAGCTTTAGTAGATGAAATTTGAGGCGAAGGACACCGTTTAGTCATTTTTGCTCCGTGTTACAAAGATACAAGACTAGCTTCAATACATGCCGTTAGCCCTTTTAGAGGCACATTTGGCAGGAACGGTACTCTACAAGCTCTCCTCGAAGTTTGATGGAGTGGTGAATGCCTTGCAGGCACAGACATCATCTACACGTGTGAGCTTTCCACATATGTCTTCAATGCTGCTTGAGCATGAGGCATCTTTGCATTTACAGGGAAGGCCTGTCTCATTGTGGAGGTTCCAGTGAGGCATTTACTGCTTTAGAGAAGGGTGTCAGGAAGAAGTTGAAGGCCCAATATTATCATTGTGGTAAGAAGGACCACTTGTTGTTGAAGGATTGCAAGGAGTTAGCAGCCTCACGGAAGAAGGAGAAGAAGAAGAAGCGGGATGCAGATTCCTTTGACAAGTCATCTTCTTCAGACTCCGACTCTGATCCTTTGGCCAAAGGGAAGTCCGTGGCAGGGATCCACTTCTTTAGATCGAGGGAAGGGCTTGATTGCCCCTTCCTTTGCTGCTTTCTAATCTAGGTGATGTGGTCATCCCTCACAACTCTCCAGTGCTAGAGAGTGAGTGTGAGAGGGTGGTGAGATGGGTTATCAAGCCTCATCTATATAGGTATATAGGTGTAGAAGTTCTAGAGAGGGATGTCCCTGACGCATCGATCAAAGTTTGACAGGTTCAAATCTTGGAGTTGGGCTTGACATCTAGGTTCATGATGGGCTGTTTCTTTGACAGAGAGTGGGATTAGCTTCTCATGCGAGCTCACAAGAGGTGACACTATGGTGGTCTTGGCTAAAGGTGGGGAATCCATGGTCACGTATGTTTAGAGGCATTTTTGACAGGATGATCTTGTATGTTATTGTGAGACATTGTTGATGGACACGGAGATTTGTTAGGACTCTTATCTATTTTCGAAAATTGATACGATTGACATCGGCATTAGTTTCACTCCGAGGCACCTTGGTGGTGGCTTGGTCATCCACTGCTTAGATATCCATAGTTCTACTGTGGTGGTTCTTTGTTGTATGGACTATGATTAACCTTTATCATTGTATTATTGTATTGTATTAGATCACCCATGATCTGAGAGAGTGTTAGTAGGATTATCAGTTCATGTGTGAGTCTGCATATGCTAGATAAGCCGGGCATTTTAGTCCGTATTTTAGGCATTATTTTAGTGATTTTTTATGTGGCATTTGTGGCATTTTATGCTAGTCAGCCAGCCTATTTATTATGTGGCTCCTTTTCCTTCCATTCATCATCATCATTCTTTTGGTGGTTTTCCTATTGGAGAGAGGAGCCAATGCTGGTGCCTGCACAACCGACGACTCACTGCTATATGCGTCATTCTCGTGTTTGGTATATGGATTCCATTTCCCGAGCATATCTTTGAGTTCTCTTCTTTTGTAGTATTCTTTTGTTTTCTTTCTCTTCTATGTTGTGTTTAATAGTTCATTTCAACACTTGTCTATGTTTCCATTGCTGCACCACTTTTGATAACTTCTCCTCAGGTGTCATATCATGTACAATAGTTGTGGGGTGTCCTGTTTATAATGTATACAATAGTAGCAACTGCTTTAGTGCGATTGTAATTTGGCAGGTCTCTTTCAAACATCAATGCTCGAGCCACCTAAATGTGTAGGGTTTGAAAAATATATAGTCAAAACAACTTGTGAATGGCTTACCAAAGTTTGGAGTTAATGGGATGCATAAAGTATATACAACTTGTCAATTTGAAAAGCAAGCAAGGCATGCATTTGCACATGAAAAGCATGTATGCAAAAAGCCACTTGAGTTGATACATTCTGATGTGTGGGGTCCTACAAAGATTGCAACTGTGAGTGGTTGCAAGTATTATGTCTCATTCATTGATGATCATATTGGAAAAGTATTGGTTTGTTTTATGCATGAGAAAAGTGAGGTGTGTACTTACACATTATCATCATGAATTGCTACATTGATAGATCCAAGAGCTTCCACAATACTCTTGATCTTTAGTGCATAGTCATTGATGGACAGACTCCATCTTTTAACTCGATTTAGCTATGACTTGAGGTGCAACATTCCCATCATAGAAATCTTGACACTCATAGATAGCCAATACATCACTTTGCTCTATGTTTGCTTCCAAACCTTCTTAGCCTTTTTCTGCTTTGTAGTAGCATGTTGCTGAGGGATTTTGGTGCCATTGCATGTCTCCTTCCATGTTGTTCTAAACACTGTTACTCTTCCAGAAATTTGTCATCTTGAACTTTCATGCATAATAATTATTTTTGTCAAGGTTCTCATTGGCAATCTGGTTGAAATTGTGTGACATTTTGACAAGACAAGTAACCTTGTAAAACGTGCAATCTATAAATAAGCCAACACCAGGTGCACTACAATAAAAACATGTAGCCTTTTTATTATTGATTGCACAACAGTAATAACATTCTGCAATTTGTTATAGATGCCCTCTGTGTCTGCAACCTAGAAAACATCTAAAACCTTACAAGTTCAGAATTTGTAACATGTGCAGTTGTAAATGGCAAGCACAATCGAATCTGTAATATACCTAGAAACTACTCTCAATAAACGTATAGGGCCAGAACAAAGGTGGAAACTACATTGCCCTTTGTGCTCACCAAGTTTCATTGTAATCGAAGATTGCATCTATGCCCTTTGTGTTTGCGACCTAGAAAACATCTAAAACCTTATAAATTCAGAATTTGCAACATGTGTACTTGTAAATGGCAAGCGCAATCGAATTTGCAATATGCCTAGAAACTACTTTTGATCAACTTATAGGGCTAGAACAAAGTTGAAAACCACATTGCTCCTTGTGTTCACTAAGTTTCATTGCAATTGGAGATTGTGTTGGGAATAAAGGGCCATCGTGCCTTTTATATGTGCACGGGTGTGAACACACCCTTAGCACATTGTTCTTTCATACATATATCTATCTAAAACCTAAAGTGGTACACTCGTCATTGTACCTAAAAACGTGTTCACTCTATAGTCTGCTCTCTCGCACTCTCCCTGTCTCTCTCACTGCGCGCAATGACTGTTAGCCTCGATCTCCATGCCTAATCGATTCCTTCAAACTGGTATCAGAGCGCAGAGTGCACGCTCCCTGAGATCAGAGGCAGCTCACGTACAGTAGGTGGGTGTTTGTCTGTCGGCAGACAGGAGAGTGGAAACGGTCACTTCAAACTGGCCAGCAGATGGCAGGTCCAGCTAGTGACAGCTGGTCTAGCGTGGACCAGAGGGCAGCAGCACGTATGATGGGCAGCAGTCGCAGACAACTGGACTTTGTGTCCAGCGCTACAGCCTGGTGACAACGACGAGACCAGGTCTGATGAAACGGGCTGCTGGCGACAGTCTTCAGGAATGCGATAGGTCAGCGACAAACTAGCGATAGCTTCCGACGTGCAGGCGACATCTCCCGTGGCATCAGGTGGCAGTTTCTGCAAGGCGACAGGTCACGACGGCAGGCGGCTGGTCAACGGGAGCACATTCGTCATTTTCCTTTGCAAATTTTCTTTACATTTTTTTTTTTCAAAGGTTCCCTGCAAACAAGCCCTTTGCTCATTGACAAGCGTTTGCGTGTGTAAGCACTGTCAGGATTTTGGACGGATTTAGGCCCAGAATTTTGGGGCTTTTCACATTTTTAGTGAAATTCTTTCAATTTCACTGAAATTAGTACATGCAGGACTTGGAAAAATTGGGGATTTGTCCAGATTTCATGCGCGCAAGATGCAACAGTGATATTTGTCTTAGAAATTGCAGGAATTTGTGACATTTCGTCCCCGACATTTGGGGCTTTTCATGTACATGCACAAATTGGGCTGAAATTGACCCAATTTCTTGACATTGAGGCACATTGGACCCGGTGCAATCTGGGCAAAATTTGTGCAACATTTGGTCATTTTATGTACATGCAGGTTGAATTCCGCGCAATTTGGACATCAACACTTGGTAAAATTTGGGGGTTTTGCTGAAATTGCTTTATTTTGGCAAAATTAGACAGTCCTATGCATGACAGAGGAAATGCAGATGTGTGTTTGACGATTTCAAGCACCAAATTTTGGGGCTTTTGACCGTTCGTTCAAATTTTATGCCCGTGGGTACGCGTACAACAGAAATTGCAGCTGAAATTTTGGGATTTCTCATGTAATGTGATGCACATGCCCTTTGGAACAGCTGTAATCAGTTGGATAATGCTGTAGCACTTGGTTTGGTGCTTCTGAAAACTGAATTACAGATCTGAAATCTGTACTTCTGCGTGGTCATTTATTGCTGATTGGTACTTGTTTGTACCTTGGTCACTTGGGTGACAATTTGGGCTTGCATTTACTGGTTTTTTTTTTTGGGTCACTTTTGAGCTGAAAACCATGGCTGGCAGCAATGACAACAGTAATTTGATGCATATAAAGAAGCTTGAAGGTGCACATAATTTTGCAGTGTGGCAAAAACAGTGCTACAATATCCTGTTACAAAAGAAGTAGGCAAAGACGATCAAAACTAAAGGGGCAAAGCCTGTGGACATGGATCAGGACGATTGGGATGAGTTGAATAAGCTTGCATGCTCAACCATAGAGCTATCCGTTTCTGATGCCTTGCTCTTCAACGTTGAAGGTTTGGATTTTGTATATGCTATATGGACTAGACTGGAAGAACTGTATGCACAGAAGAGCGCTGCAAGTAAAGTGTATTGGTTGAAAAAGCTTATTGATTTGAGTATGAAAGAAGGTACAACAATGTCTACTCACTTGACTGAGTTTAACTCCATTTTCAGCCAGCTGGTTGCCTTGAAATTTATGATTGATGAGGAATTTAAGGCTATTTTCTTGCTTTGCACTCTACCAGAAAGTTGGGATACATTCAGGACTGCTATGAGCAATTCTAATGTGATCCTTTTGTATGCTGATGTAGAGAGTGCTCTACTTATGGAAGAGATGAATCGGCAGAACAATGCATCCAGCAAGTCTTCCAGTGCTTTGCATACTAGGGGCAGATCACAACAAAAGGGCAAATATGATGGCAAGGGACGCAGTAAATCACGTGGCAAAGATGTTGAATGCCATCATTGTGGCAAGAAGGGTCACTTTAAACGTGACTGCTACAAATGGAAGAAAGAGAAAGGAAAAGGCAAGAAGACAGATGATTGCAAGGAAGAGAAGAAGGACAGTCAGCCTTAGAAAAACAGTGTAAAAATTGAAGAGGTGAATGTAGTCACTCATGACAATGACAGTGACAGTGGGAGTGATGTACTCTTTGTCTCTTCACATTTTGGTGCACATGCTCTACTTGTAGATACAGACGATGACATGCATATTTGGATTCTTAATTCAGGTGCTTCTTTTCATGTCACCCCTCATCGTGAGTGGTTTTCTGCATATACAGGGGGTTGACATGGTGTTGTCCATCTTGGGGACAACTATGCATGTGAGATTATAGGTATTGGCAGTATGCCATTACAGTTTCAATATGGCTCTGTCTTTACACTTCAACATGTACAGCATGTACCTCAGCTCAAGAAGAGCTTGATCAGCACAGGGTAGCTAGATGATGATGGTTTTCATACCACCTTTGGTGATGGAAAATGGAAGATTTGTAAGGGATCTAGGGTTATTGCCAGAGATTGCAAGAGTGATACGTTGTATCCACTCCATGTATCTAGTGTGCGTGACCATGTTGTTGTTGTGACTGAGCAGCCAAGTGTTTCTTTGTGGCATGGCCGGTTGGGACACATGAGTCAAACAGGAATGAAAGTGCTTTCTTGTTTGGGTTACTTGCCTTGTCTTCGTTATGCTGATTTTGATCACTGTGATCATTGTATTTATGGCAAACATGCATAGACTTCTCACAAAAAGTCTCTTTCTTTGAAATCTTCTCCTCTAGAGTTAGTACATTCAGATATATGTCAAATGCCAGGATTATCTTTAGGGAGAAAGAAATATTTTGTCACCTTTGTTGATGATGCTACATGGAAAGTATGGGTTTACCCTATTCGTAGCAAGGATGAAGTGTTTGACAAGTTTAAAAAATTCTTGGCATTGGCTGAAAATTAGACAGATAAGGCACTTAAGTGTCTTCGCTCTGACAATGGTGGGGAATATGTGTCCAAAGCCTTTCAGGCATTTTGTGACAGCAAAGGGATAAAGAGGGAGCTCATTGCCCCTCATAATCCACCCCAAAATGGAGTTGCAGAGCGTATGAATCGGACCATACATGATAAGGTCCGTACGATGCTGTCTCATGTTGCATTACCCCATGGTTTTTGGGCAGAGGCTGTTATGACAGCCGTTCGCTTGATTAATTGGTCACCAAATAGGTTTTTGGAGGGGGGGGGCGGGGATTCCCCAAGATAGGTTTTTGGAGGGGGGGGGGGGGGGGATTCCCCAAGAAGCGTGGTCAGGCAAGCCACCGGTCATATGCTCATTTGAAAGTGTTTGGCTGCGAGGCTTTTGTGCACATTCGTAAAGAAAAACGTAGCAAACTTGGGCCAAAGTCCTGTAAATGCATTTTCCTAGGATATGGTGATGAGGATGAAATGGGGTATAAATTGTGGGATCCCGAGAAAAGGAAAATAGTGCCAGCAATGACGTTATCTTTCGGGAAGATTGCATGCACAAACAACCCGAAAAGACTGAGGAGGTTCGTAGGGTTGTATTCTGGGAAGAAATACCTTTTGGACAGCAAAATGTGTCCGCTGTACAGCAGCAAATACCTGCTGTAAATGAACCTGTAAATGCAGGAGATGATGTGGAAATGATTAGCCAGCTATCGCCCATGAAAATGAGCCATTACATGTGCAGGAACAGCCAGGACAGCAAGCTGTTAATGCTGATTTGCAGGCTGAAATGCTAGGACAACATGCTGAAAATGAAAATTTGCAGGAACAGCCAGCAAACAATGACCATTGGGTTAGGAGATCGTCTAGGGCTACTAGACAACCTAACAGATTTGTTCCTGGTGCAATTAATGTGATTGAGTATGTCATGTTGACAGACTGTGGTAAACTGTCTTGCTTTAAGGAAGCAATGGCCAGACAGGACAGCAAGAAATGGTATAAAGCCATGCTGTTAGAGATGGAATCTCTTGAAAAAAATGGCACTTGGGACTTGGTGCAGTTGCCTAAAGGGCAGAAAACCCTTTCATGCAAATGGGTTTACAAAATGAAGGTCACTTCTGGTTCCTCACCGAAGTACAAAGCAAGATTGGTTGCAAAGGGGTACAAGCAGGAGTACGGAATTGACTTTGATGAGATTTTCTCTCCTGTAGTCAAGATGATTACATTGAGAACCATTTTGGGCTTGGTTGCAGTTGAGGATATGGAGCTCATACAGATGGATGTAAAGACTGTGTTGTTACATGGTGATCTGCGTGAAGACATATATATGTAGCAGCTTGAAGGGTTTGTTAAACAAGGGAAAGAACAAATGGTATGTAAACTCAAAAGAAGTTTGTATGGGCTGAAACAAGCACCAAGAGAATGGTATCATAAGTTTGATACATTCATGCAGTCCCAAGGCTTTCATAGAAATCAAGTGGATCACTGCTTGTACACCAAGAAGGTAGCAGATGGCAGCCTGATTATCTTGGTTTTGTATGTTGATGACATGTTGATTGCTGCCAGGGATACTCATGCCTTGGATTCATTGAAGCAAAGTCTTCATGGCAGCTTTGACATGAAGGATCATGCAAATCACATTCTTGGCATGCGAATACTCAGAGATAGATCTAAATGTTTACTCTATCTATCTCAACAGGAGTATATCTCCAAAGTTTTGCAGCGTTTCAATATGGAGGGGGGGAAAAAAATTGGGGTTCCATTGCCTCCATATGTGAAACTCAGTGCAGAGGACAGCCCTACATCTGATGATGAGAAGGCTGAAATGGCCAAGATACCATATGCTTCAGCTGTTGGCAGTTTGATGTATGCTATGGTTGCTACACGTCCTGACATTGCTTTTGCAGTGGGAGTAGTTAGTAGATACATGGCAACCCCTGGCAAGAAGCATTGGGATGCAGTGAAAGGTATTACGAGATACCTCAAAGGCACGAAGGAGTTGTGCATCTGCTTTGGAAAGCAGAAAGCATCTGTTGTTGGCTTTACGGATGTAGACTTTGCTGGTCACGCGGACTGTAGGAAGTTCACTTCTGGGTATGTGTTTACTTTCACAGGAGGAGCGGTCTCTTGGATCTCCAGGCTACAAAATTGTGTTGCATTGTCTACTACAAAGGCAGAGTATGTAGCTGCCACTGAGGCATGCAAGGAGGCTTTATGGCTTTCACGTCTGGTGGGAGAGCTTGGCATCATAGAGTTACCTGTTCTCCATTGTGATATTCAGAGTGCTATCATGCTAGCACGGAATCTTGTCTTTCATGCAAAGACAAAGCACATACAGGTGAAGTATCACTTCGTTAGAGATGTACTTGACAACAAGAGCATTGAGCTTATCAAAGTGCATATAGATGATAATCCTACAGACCTTCTCACGAAGGGTCTTCCAGCAGAGCGGTTTGCTCATTGCCGACAGATGATGGGAGTTGGATAGATATATTTATTTCAGCTTTATACATTGCCGACCTTCTCACGAAGGGTCTTCCAGCAGAGCGGTTTGCTCATTGCCGACAGATGATGGGAGTTGGATAGATATATATAGGTGAAGTATCACTTCGTTAGAGATGTACTTGACAACAAGAGCATTGAGCTTATCAAAGTGCATATAGATGATAATCCTGCAGACCTTTTCACGAAGGGTCTTCCAGTAGAGCGGTTTGCTCATTGCCGACAGATGATGGGAGTTGGATAGATATATTTATTTCAGCTTTGTACATACTTAGACTTAGCTGATTCTTTTCTCCTCTTAAGGCACATTGCCTTTAGCTGGAAGGTTGTTGGGAATAAAGGGCCATCGTGCCTTTTATATGTGCACGGGTGTGAACACACCCTTAGCACATTGTACTTTTATACATATATCTATCTAAAACCTAAAGTGGTACACTCGTCATTGTACCTAAAAACGTGTTCACTCTATACTCTGCTCTCTTGCACTCTCCTTGTCTCTCTCACTGCGCGTAATGACTGTCTGCCTCGATCTCCGTGCATAATCGATTCCTTCAAATTGCAACCATGCCAGCCTTAAGAGCCTCTTGTGGTTATTCCCAAGGTTAATTGAACAAGATGGAAGAGCTTCTTATTCGTTGATTGCTTTCTTACCTTCATGCTTTATCGCCTTCACTTCAGTCTTTGATTGAGCTTTCACAACCATGGAATTGTTGTGATACCATGAAGATAGACAAGAGAGAGGTATGAAGCAACCAAGAACACATACACACAATGGAGACTTGAGCGCACAGAGAAGTAGGGTTGAAACCTTCTTTTTTCTTTTTTTTACATAAAAGAATTTAGTCTACAACATGCATAGTTTGTCAGATACAAAAGATACAATACTAAATGGTACCTTAAGATTCTACAAGGTACGGTACAATATCAGTACAAAAAATAAAATTCAATTTGATTGTTTTGGACTAAAGATAATAGAATAGATGTTTCAAGTCCAAATAGCAATGCTAATAGAGTATATAAGATAAATACTTAAGGGTAACATGCCAAAACTGATGCTGCATGCGCAACATGCGCTACTGGTACCTACAACTTACAACTACATAGATGGGAGTGGATATATCATACATGAATGATCATACAAATAAGAGAAGTGTGAGCTTGAGAGAGAGAAGGTTGAGAGAAATTGTTTGAATCTCAAATAACCTAATCTCATGGGAGAATCATATTAGTATAAGGAGCATTTAGTTCATCCCAAAGTGCAGTTCGAACGAGAAAAGATGTATCCATTAAGTTGGTACCTTATGGTACTAATACATAAGGTACGGTTCCTAAAGTATGGTAAGCATGAAACCTTTCCTATGTGGTACTAGTGTAACTATGGAACTTGACAGAGAGGGAGAGGCTAGAGAGAGAGAGAGAGAGAGAGAGAGAGAGAGAGATTAACATCTACATAAGGCCAATGTGGCCTATGAGACAAAATCCAGAGTACATCCATGTCTAATGCCATCTCATCAGTAAGGTAATGATAACATTACAAATAAGTCGGCGGCCTATGAAACAATACTGAAAATAACTATACAATGGGACTATAATAGGGTTGAACCATGTGTAGTGTTGTTCCGTCGATAGAAAAGAAAAGGAAAGGAAAGGAGAACCAGATCTGATAGAACCATGTACAAAAGTGTGGTGGAGACTATGGGATGTAGCTAGTCTCAAGATTTGTATATGATCCGACTATGGTGTGGCCTCCTCGAACGCGGTCCTGGTAGACGGGGTTGTCATGCTCGACGAAGGGAAATGGCTCTATCGAATGTGACTCCACGGTGTGGCCTCTAAGGTGTTTGGCGGGGTGGCTCTGTCTCTACTAGGCTGGTAGTATCAGTAGGGTTGGCTATGTAGAATAAGTTTGTCACTACTCTCTGTGTGTGTCTCTTTGGGTGAGCTGGCCTCCTGTCTCACAGTAGTGCAGTTCGGCGCCTCTTGAGCTCCGGGAGGAAAATACCTAGGCATCTTTGGTCCTTGTACTCCATGACGTGACGAAGGAGTCCAAATCCATCACGGAAGAGGCAGTGGTACTGTCGTTGTAAGTCATAGTATACTGTGCATCTACATATCTAGTGCTCTTCCATCTCAGGCTCTTGACCACAAAGCTAGCAAGTCCTATTCTCTGCTAGGGTATTTGTCCATCTGCTTGCCTCCATCTGAAGCCTATGTGAGGAGGTGCGAATCTGTCCAATAGCAATCCGTAAACTATGGGAGAGATGGGTGTCCATATATGCTGGCCGAATAGTGAAACCATCAGTAGAGAGACACAAGAAATGACTCCTGTAGAACTCCATCCTCGATCCTAGAGGGAGTGGTGGATGGATCCATGTCCTTGCTGTTTCAATCCTCAAGATATCAGCTCTAATCACTTGATTCAACTTTGATTGGCCGAGAGAAAGTGTAGGGCAGTCAAGGCTATAATCCAGAGGTGGAAGACGGTCAATATCCGAACCATGTAGGCTCATCCAAATAGCCATTTGTGAAAACCAACAGTTCTTCTCGCCTCTTGCTGCTAGTTGTCTAGATGAGGTTAGTGCCAATCTAGAGTATCTATGGCGTGGAAGTTTCCATAGTCTGTGCCAAAAGGTCACTACCCTGAAGAGTGCCTCCGTAACTATAGGGATTGCCCCTAGCTCTACTTTGACAATGGGATATGGGGTGGAGGGCTTACTCCTAATCATGTGTGCTATCATCATGATCAATCGCCTTTCCATGCTACTATCCCAACCATCATAATAATCCCTCTCTACTCCAATCTGATCAGTGAGTGGCCTAAGACGCTTGTGGTACAAGTTGCAACCCCATACCTCTGGTCCATATGGTAATGTAGGTGTGACTAGGGTATCAAACAACCATAGTTTGGTGCAGGGCTCCTGGAACTATATGTGAGCACATTGACTCTCGAGTGCCCCTAGTGCTGCATATCCATGTGCTAGACGTGCCTCTGATGCCCCTCTCAACGAAAAACGTGGGCCCAAGAAGGTGGCTCCCAAATAGACATATTCTCTCATATGCTCCAGTATGTCTCCCCCAAATTTGAACTGGTACATAGATCTAGTCACCCATGCTGTTGAAGTATTGAAAACCATGGTTTTGGTCTTCCCAAGGTTCTCTGTGAGGTCTTTATCTCTACAGAAGATGTGCAAAGCATCTAGATGGCACTGCAATCCCTCTGGTGAATCTGAAATGAGAACAATATCATCTGCATACAGTAATATCGGTATCAGCACCCCTGTCAGGCTGGCTCTAGCTCCTCCTTCTCGGTCTATGTAATCAGACACTTCATCTATGTATAGAACAAACAATGTGGGTGAAAGTGGACATCCTTGTTTCACTCCTATGGTACTGTCAATCCTCTCTGATAGCCCCCTAGGTGCCCGTACATGACCTCTCACTGCCTCATATAATGCATAGACACTCCATCATATACCCTCTGGTACTCCAATGTCTTGAAAACTCTCCATGATGCGTGTACAAGGCACTGTATCAAAAGCTTTGCGAAAGTCTATAAAGCAACAATAGATCCTCTTGTCTCGGGCTCGACCCTCCTCAATAATGGCTCTAAGTGTGAGAATATGCTCCACTGTGGTATATCCTCGTCTGAAACCTGCCTGTCCTTGTGCTCTCTTGCCTTGCATTTCAGCCCTCTCACTGAGTTCATGCTCCAATATAGATCCATATATCTTGGCCAAAGTCTGACCGATCATGATAGTCCTGTAGTTGCTAGGAATCAAGGAATCATCACTTTTAAATAGTGGAATGGTAGTGTTGTGTGACCAACTCATAGGGAAACCTTCACATACTGTTCTATTGAACATATGTGCTAATATGGGTGCTAATATGTTACAAGCATGTGAGAAATGTTCTGCTACTGGTCCATCCTCATCCTGTGCCCTCCCATTTTGTAATCTATAAATTGCATCCCTAACCATTTTCCATGTGAAGAAAGATCATTGTGTTGGTCTACAAGCTTGTGGGGGCTGCATAGGTGGCTGTCTTGGCAGGTCATACAACTGTCTCCCATAGTCAAGCCAAGGCATCTGGTGATGTAATCTGTATGGAGGGCTGTCTTTCATGAAACATCTTCCATGCGCTCTTGCTATCTCGCCCGAAAAATAGCTGATATATCTCTGCTTCTGCTTTCGCTAAGTAGTCTCGTTTCTTCTTCCGCACAAGGTGTTTGAAGAACGCCTTTGCTTGGCGATGTGTCTGAGTGCCTAGCTCCACTTCTCTCTGTACGTGAGCTCGGGTGACTCTACACTCATCATCATACCAACTATTTTGGGGAGCAATAGATCGTGTGGATCTACATTGGGGCAAGGTGTGTGGGAATGCATACATGGCTGATCCATGTATGGCCTTTGCTAAATCCCTTGTACATTCTTCCAACGATCTACGCAAGTCCAATGTATGTAAACTCGTTTGCAGAGAAACATTGTAGATGTGTAAGGTGTCTTCTAGGATGCCTCTCATGGCATGTATATCCCTAAAGGAGGGATCTACTTGTACGCTAGAGATATTAAATCCCCAACAGTGTGGAGCTAAAGGTCATACTACATAAAGTGTATGATGGGAAATTAAGGGGGCATAAGGGACAAAGCAAGATACTTGAAGCACTCCAAAAAATAGTTCTTTTGGACAAATATGAAGGAAGAAGTCATAGACTATGTAAAGACTTGTCCTACTTACCAACTAGAGAAGGCACCATGCTCCAAGCCAACAGGATTACTTCAACTAATTCCAATACCTAGCTGGCCATGGGACATCAATAGCATGGATTTTATTGTGGAACTCCTAGAATCCCATGGTTATACCAGCATTTTTGTAGTGGTAGACTATTTTTCCAAGCAAACCCACTTTGTACTTTCTAATCCGCCATTGAATGCCAAGGAGGTAGCCTACGTAGTATTTGGGATGTTTAGGGAGGCATGGTATTTCATGTTTCATATGTACATAAGAGAGCATGGATGTCAAAATAGCATGATTTGCTGCTATGCCAATTGGTCTCTTAGATATCTTAAAGTTTTGGATGTGTGGTATCAATACTGGTGAGCCTATCAAGTAGTCCATAGTACTTGTCTCTCCTTTGTGATTCCAATATGTCAAATTGTTAGATCCTGGCCATTGTGGTAGACCATTAAAGATGGCTAGTCTATGTGCACTTCCCAAAGTCAATATGTGTGTTCCATAGGTACTCACTTCTTTATCTTGGGCTCTCCTGCGTAGACCCATTTCATCTATGTCGATCTCTTTGAACATGGCATTATCATGCATATAAAAGTCACTTTGTCTATCTCCAGTGCGTGCATTGAAATCTCCTACTAATAATATGTCCCCAATGCTAGCATATCTCATGATATCCTCATAAAGTACATCAACGGGGGATCCATCTTGTGTGGCATAGGTAGAATTTGCAGGAGGAAAGTAGCATATTGCGATGAATATATCCTGTGGTCTTTCTGCATGTATCCTAATCCATAAATATTGTGCATCATCATCACTTTTCATTACTTGCACTATCCCTTTGAGGTCTTCTTGGTATAGTATGGCCACACCTCCAGAACCCCTAGTGCTTCCTGGTTTTCTAGCTGTTAGACGAAATGCACTTTCCCACCTGTATTCCCGCATGTTTGGTAGTCGGCTACCTTTACATTGGTGTGTTTCTGTGTACATTGCTATATCTATGTTTCAGAAGCTATCTTCAAAGTAACCAGCATCCAAGTGTAGGGATCCATTATAATTTTATATTGACATCCGAAGTGTCTCATAGGCCTCATACCGTCATGGAGTCCTTTTGTCAGTGATGATGACTCGTCCATCCCTATAAATAGCCCACTTTCCCTCTTTGTGAGCCTCCAATACCTTGGGCATGTGTTCTTTGCGATGCGCTATTTGTGTTGGGTTAATATCCTCATCCAAATAAATCTTCTCACCCTTGAGGGTTCTCCTCTTGGAGAGGAAGGCCTTTTTTTTCTCTATGTCTCCAAAGCGAAGAATTAGGGCCTTGGACTCAAGAGTCCTCTTTCCCCACTCTCCAAGCATTGACGATAGGTACGTCTGAAGCCCCAATATTGTCAGCAAGTGTCTTAGCATCTTCTTGTGGACTGCTCTTCTCCTCCCATCCTACTACCCGTATATGTAAAACCCTAGCTTGTCTCCTAGCCTCTTCTTTTAAGGTAGCATTCATTACTTCAGTCTTGTTCACTGATGTTCCCCTATTCTTTTTTACTACCTCAATCCATGGGTTGGCGGCTTCTATCTGCTTCTGTGTTGTCTTTGCCACTTCTGCCCATGAGTGAACCTCCCTTTCACATGCCTTCAAACCCTCTTTCTCTTTTTGTAGTCTTCTTGCATGTTCATTTCTTTTTTCTTAAATGTATTCAATTCCTCCCCCAGTTCTAAGATTTCAGATTTGTAGGCATCTACCACTTTCAGCATTTCAGTTTTCAGTTGATCACGATTGCTCATGACTGAGCGAGAGAGACCTGCTCAAGGCTGCATTCCATCACACCAGGTACATCACCTTACTCCAAGTCTCTTACGCCACGACTGCTCACGCCAAGTCCCTCACGCCACAAAGAGAGAGAGAGAGAGAGAGAGAGAGAGAGAGAGAGAGAGAGAGAGATTAACGTCTCTAAAAGGCCAGAGTGGCCTATGAGACCATAACCAATACAACTGATATCATCATCTCTCAGAGATAAGAAGAGATAAAATTTATGTGTAAGTTTACATGGTATATTGGAATGAGATGTATAGAAACTGAAAAAACTGAAGAAGTTGGAAAAAGACCTAAGTTTAAAAAGATCAAGAGTGTAGGGTATCTCCCCCTCAGTCTATGGAATCCACCAAGACTCTGCAAGCTACCTTCGATTGAGTCATCGCGCCAGTCTGCCTCTGTACCGAGCTAGTGCGATGCGAATGGGGCACATGTGGGCACGCCTATGTTGCCGTGCAGGTACTCCAGGGCGTCGTGCTCTGCATAGCGTTGTAGCTCTGTCAACTATGATGTCTGATGTTGTATCTCGGTAATGCCTATTAGTAGGAGATGTAGTGTCTGGGGTGGTCGCGGCTGGGGGTTCAGCTACACTGAAGTACTCTGTAACTGCTCTCTAGAGGGGTTAATGATGTTGGGGTCGCCTCCTATCCTATAATAATAATGCTCTGCGTCATTGCAGCTCCAGCAAGAAAAGGCCCAAACATCTTTGGTCCTCATAGTCCATCACCCATCTTAATGGTCCAAATCCCTCCTTAAAGAGGCAATGATAGCGGCCTTGGATATCATAGTATACAGTACATCTACAAATGTAGTGCTCCTCCGTCTCTGGCTCCCATCCACAAAGTTGGCACATCCTCTCATCAGTTGCAATATGGCTCCATCGACCTGTCTCAATCATCAGTTGATGCGATGAGGTGCGGATTTGACCAATAGCAACTCGAAGTCCGCGAGACAGTTGAGCATCCATGTATCTAGACCTCACTATGAAACCGTCATGAGAAAGCTGCAAGAAGTGGCTTTGGTTTTGTGCCGTTTTCGTGCCTAATGGGAAAGGGGGTTGTCAAAAGATGACGTACCGGCAAGATAGTAGGGTTTGCGGGGAGGAACACGGAGTGAACTCGGCAAACATGGAGAAGAGAAGAGAAGAGAGATGAGACTCTGATGAATGGAATGATGAAGTTCTGAATCATGGAGTGAATGTGATACAAGGGAACAAGGGTGCCGTAGCACAAGGAAGATGATGATGACAACCACGCACCACGAACCGCAATGTCCTCTTAAAGGGGTGTGAGGGTAGTGGAGAGGCTGGAGAGAAGAGGTGACGGACTAAATGAATCAGCTGTAAAGAATGCATGAGAGAGTGGCCTATAAATAGGCATAGTCAGTCTAGGATGGTGCCCCTTTTTGGGGCTGCAAACCCTAAACACGAAAAAACGCAAACTGTGGGTGAAGGGTTTTTCAACACCCCCTCTCAAGCCCAAAAAGGGGAACAAGAGAAGAGTGAGGTGGAGATGCAATGCTACATGCTTAAGAATGTTCATGCAGCAGGTGCCACTTGGACAGTGTCTCTCGTGGAAAAATTGTTCACTTGCCCAAGCGCCCTAGTACAAAGATGATGAAAACATGCAATGCATAGGAGGAATATCGAACTTTGTGTGGTGCCGAGAACCATAAGGATATGCCTGCACTCGATCTCAGGAGGTGGCTCCATGCTGACCAAGGGACGAAGGCAAGAAAAAGAGGAGGAAGAAGATGTAGAGGATCCCGAAGATCCAAGATTTCCACTGGAAAGGGAACTTGCAGTAAAGACCAGTAGACAGAGTGAACTAGAGAACCCAAAACACAACCTCGGGAGAGAAGCCACTAGCTCCGTGCATCCATGCTGGAAGGAATACGAAGGCCTCGTTACTAAGTTGCGGCTTAACCTTTGAGGTCCCGATCTAGGTGGTACTTGAAGATCCTGGGTATCAGTAGAAGAGATGTCTGGTCGAAGACAGCCACCCCAAGAAGGTAGAGGATGGGTGAAGAACTTCATGTGGAGTAGGTTTTCCCTCTAAGGTGGGAGGTGGAGGGGCCCCCGTTGAAGTCGAAGAAGAAGTAGATGCCTCCTTTGAGGGAAAAGAAATAACATCCCCCTTTGAAGTAGATAGGGAATCCAAAAACTCATGGATCACGGACTCCGAAATGTTTGATGACGAAGGAAGTACCACCGGTCGTGCCAAAGAAGGTATCTGGGGTGCCAAAGAGCTCCCAGAGGTAGCCTCTCAAACCTGTGTAGTCGAGGGTGGGGAAGGGTAGGGCTCAGAATGAGCAAGAGGTGGGCAACAGTCGCTGTCTGTCAATGGAGCGGACTGGGTAGCGCAAGATGAGGAAGGAGCCGAGTAGGCATTGTCTCTTGAAGGAGCAAACTTACGAGGAGACGGTATCAAACAATCACAGTCTCTCGATGGAGTGGATTGTAGATCTGTAGGTCGTGGAAGCCACTGTACTTGAAAATAGGTGGGAGAAGATTGCCGGTGGCATTGCGACGATCTCCAGGAGGTAGTAGTGCCAATTGATCCTCCATGTGCTCGAAAGGACTTAGTGTGCATTGGATGCGTCTTATTGCCTTGAGCATAGTACTCTGATAGCTGATGCAGAATGTTTTCTATGGCCCAAAAAGGCAAGGTGGCACAAGGAGTGTCTGGTGGAAGACGCATATACTCCAGAGGGGTGGGGAGCAAGGGTCAAAGTTGGCAAGCATTGGTGGTGTGTCCGGTGATGCAACAGTAGGAGCAGCCAGTAGTTTGGTCATCTACTGGTAAAGAAGCCATGGATACTAGTGTGCCTTGCTGAAGAAGAAAGAGGTGAGTCACCATGAACCGCGAACCGCAATGTCCGCCTCAAGGGGTGGGAGGGTAATGGAAGGGATGGAAGTGAGCTGCCAGTGGGAGGAGGATGCGGCCAGCAATAAGAGGTTGCAACTAGTAGAAAAACGCAAGTGAGGAGAGAGAAAGACTAAAAACGCAGGCAACAGGTGAGAGAAAGACTAAAAACGCAGGCAATAGGAGAGAGAAAGACTAAAAACGCAGGTAGAACAGCTTGTAGGAGAGAGAAAGACTAAAAACGCAGGTAGCAGGACTGTGATGAGGTGGTAGGTTGTACGGCAGCAGGTCTGCACTGGAACAATAGTTGCTTGACTGGAATCAGCTCCAAACTACGTGAAGAGGACCGGAAATCAGGCGCCAACCGATGGAGACAGCAATGGACAGCTTCGGCTGAGATGTCCTCTGCGAACGGGGTATGACCAGCAAGCTGAAACACCTGAAATCTGCAAAAACGAGATTTTGATGCAGTGGAAGAAGAAGAGAAGTGGATGCCGAACCCACCACCGGTCTTTGCCTTCATTGGAGTGGAGGATTTTTGCCACTGTTTGAGTAGATGCAGCTCTAATACCATGTCAATAGATGATGCACCAGCGAGACAGTAGGGTTTGCGTGGAGGAACACGGAGTGAACTCGGCAAACATGGAGAAGAGAAGAGAAGAGAGATGAAACTTTGATGAATGGAATGATAAAGTTTTGAATCATGGAGTGAATGTGATACAAGGAAATAAGGGTGCCGTAGCACAAGGAAGATGATGATGACAGCCATGCATCACGAACCGCAATGTCCTCCTGAAGGGGTGTGAGGGTTGTGGAGAGGTTGGAGAGAAGAGGTGACAGACTGAATGAATCAGCTGTAAGGAATGAATGAGAGAGTGGCCTATAAATAAGCATAGTCAGTCTAGGATGGCACCCCTTTTTGGGACTGCAAACCCTAAACGCGAAAATACGCAAACTGCAGGTGAAGGGTTTCTCAACAAGGGCTTGGACCAAGTCCTTTCTATCTCCACTTTAGTGATGTCTGCCCTGATCACACTATTCAGCTCTGCACAACTAAGGCTCAAAGTAGGGCAGTTGAGGCTGTAATCAAACGGTGGTAGTCTATCTGTACTCATGCCATGCAAATTCAGCCACGTGCTCATGTGTGCATACCAACACTGTCTATCTCCCTCTGCTGCAAGCTGTCTTGAAGACTCCACCGCTAGTCTAGGATATCGGTCTTTAGGGAGCTGCCATATCCTTTGAAGGAAAGTAATTGCTTAGAATAATGCCTCAACTACCATAGCGGTCTTTCCATGTGTTCCCAGCCATCATAATGTTGTGCTTCCGGTCCATCACAGTCCATAAGTGGCATCTGTCTAGTATGATAAAGGCTTGGGCCCCAAATGGCTGCCCCATAGAGTAGTGTGGGCTTAACTAAAGTGTTAAAAAGCCACAATTTGGTAGGAGGCTCTTGAAACTGTATGTGTGCACACTGCCGCTCTAGAGTACCCAAAGCTACACATGCCCGTGCAAGCCTAGCCTCTGAAGTCTCCTTCCATGAAAACTGTGGCCCCTGGAAAGTGACCCCGAGGTATACATATTGTCTAACCATTTCCATAGGTTGGCCGTCATACATACATAAAGTAATGCTCTGAGCGTGTCATCCAAGCTGTTGAGGTGTTAAAGACCATGATTTTAGTCTTTCCGAGATTAACCTTGAGACTTTTCTCTTCACAAAACACATGCAATGCATCTACATGCCGTTGTAGTCCCTCTGGTGAATTGGAGATAAGCACCATATCATTAGCATATAACAAAATTGGTATCTGTACCCCAACCAAGCTGGCTCCCGTACTACCCCATCTCTGCATATGATTGGAGATCTCATCAATGTATAGTCCAAACAGCAAAGGAGAGAGGGGACAGCCTTGCTTTACGCCCACCGTACTAGAGACTGTCTGTTGTGCCCTCAAGGCACTCGTATTCTCCGCGTCACAGTTTCATACAATGCATAAATACACCACCGCATAACCTCTGGGACCCCAATGGCTCGCAACCTTTGCATGAGTCTTGCACGTGGCACAGTATCAAAGGCTTTATGGAGGTGCACAAAACAACAATAGATTCTTTGCCTCCATGATTGTCCCTCCTCAATCAAGGCCCTTAGCGTGAATATATTGTCTAGCATATTGTATCCCTGGTGGAAACCGGCTTGTCTTGTAGACCGTATTCTCTTTGTTTCAGCCCACCAACTCAACTCATACTCCACAATAGAGGCGTATATCTTTGCTAGCATATGGCCAATCATAATAGTGCGGTAGTTGTTAGCGACCAGTGGATCTCCATTCTTAAAAATCGGCACTTTTGTGTGGTCATATCAACTTATTGGAAACCCCTCACATACGGCTCTATTGAAGAGATTCGCCAAGATAGGGGCCAGTGCATAACATGCATGTGCAAAATGCTTTGCCACAAGGCCATCTTGATCATGTGCCCTCCCATTCTTCAACCTCCAAATGGCATATCTCACCATCTTTTCGGTAAAGAAACCATACTGCGTTGGCCTAGAGTTTGATGGATAGGGTATTTACTCTTGTGATGGAACATCGTATAGTGCCTTAGCATGTTCATGCCAAACCATAGGTGATGTCAACTGGATTGGGGATTGTCTCCTGTGAAATTTCCTCCATGCCCTCTTGCTATCCTTGCTCAGAAAGAGCTGATACATCTCTGACTCTAGTTTGGCTAAATAATCTCTCTTTTTTTTTCGCACAAGACGACGCAAGACATTCGGTGCTTGCTTATGTATGCATGTCCCTAATGTAATATCTCTTTGTAGGCGGGTCCTAGTCTGTCTGCACTCATCATCATACCAAGCATTTTGAGGGGCAGTACCATTGCGTATTGCAGTAGGGCCCATCTTATATGGGAATGCCTCTGAAGCTGCAGCATGTAAAACCTTCGCTAGAGATCTAGTGGCATCTTCCAATGGTTCATGTTGGTCTAGCTAACTTAAGCCATCTCGTACTGCATCACTATAGATGTGCGACGTTTGCTCTAGAAATTCATAATGCAGGAATGCGTGTGACTGTGTGCATGTTTCTTGTCTCTGACTACATGCTAGAGTAAATTTCAAGATTGCATGGTCAGCCGCTATACTGATAAGCTTATCAGATATCTTGAAATCCTTAATTTTTGGAATTAACGCTGGCGAGCCCATTACATAGTCCACCACACTGGCCCCTTTTTTGCTGTTCCAACAAGTGAAAGTATCCACTCCCGGCCATCTTAACAAGCCATTGAATATAGCCAATCCATGAGCACTTCCCAAAGCTAGTAGATGGGATCCATATGTTGTCAATGCCTTATCTTGAGATGTACTGGCAAGCCCTAGTTCATCCAAAGCCAATTCCTTAAACATTTCATGTTCAATATCATAAAAGGCAGATTGCTCATTTCCTGTTCGAGCATTAAAGTCTCCCACTAGTAGTATGTCCCCAATACTTGCATATCTCGTAATATCTTCATGTAGTACTTCAAATGGTGATCCCTCCCCAATAGCAAATGTTGAAGAGGCAGGTGGGAAGTAGCATACAGTAACATATAGATCCCTTGGGTGCCCTATCCTTAGCCTTACCCACATGTATCTAGCATGCACATCTCGTGACACCATGTGAATCATGTCTTGGAGGCTCTCACGATAAAGAATAGCCACCCCTCTTGACCCCTTGGTTCCTCCTGGTCTACAGGGTTGAGGTTTGTATGCGCTCTCCCACTTGTATCCCACAACATCCGGTAATCTAGAATTTGTACATTGATGTGTCCCTGTATACATAGCCATATCTATCCCATGAAAGGTGTCCTCAAAATAACCTTCATCGAGTCTCATTGAAACATTACAATTCCAAAGGGACATCTTCAACGTCTCATAGGCCTTGTACTGTCATTGTGACCTCCGTTTTGCTATGATTACTCTGCCATCTCTATACACAGCATACTTGCCTTCTTTACGTGCCTCCAGCACTTTTGGCATGCAAGCCCTTCTATGCTCTAGCTGTGCGGATGTGAGATCCTCATCGAGGCAAATCTTTTCACCCTTCAAAGCCTTTCTTTTTGATAAGAAGGCCCTTTTGCTATCCATGTCCCCAAATTTCAGCATGAGGATCTGACCTCTTTGGCCATTTGGATCACCTATTCTCCAAGCATCCATAATGCATGTCTCGTCTGCACCCATCTTAGCACAAAGTGTTTTAGTGTCCTGTTGGGGGTTTCCTTTTTTAGTCCATCCCACCACATGTACACGCAATGCATGGAGTTTCCTCTTTGCTTCCTCCTCTAGTGTTGCATTCATCATTTCTACTTTGTTCTGAGGCACCCTTTGTTTCTTCTGACTACCTCAATCCATTGTGCATTTTCATTCACTGTTTGCTGAACATTTTCTACTTTCTTTCGAGCTCTCTCTACCACATTCACCCATGTGTGCATGTCTTTTTTTAAACTTTCCACCTCTTTCTTTAATTTTGGTGCATCTGGCATTGGTGCATCCATCATTGACTTGTATGTCACTAATTCATTCTTACATGACTCTAACTGCCTTTTGAGTTCACCAATCTCCATGTCCTTGGCTGCTATGCGTGCATTTGTATCGGATTTCAACGCATCCATATTTGCTTTCCAAGCGTCTCTTACCGTGTTCAAGTTATCTATCATATCCATTTGCAAGTCAACCTTGATTTCTTTATATTTTGCATCATCCCAGCCATTAGAGCATGATTTCTTGTTTGCTTCTACAACATCACTTAGTTCTTCCTTGAATGTCTCTTGCAATTTTCCATATACGTCTTTTTGCTTTGTGTCCATATCATTCATGACTTTTGCTGCATGTTGCCACACACCGCCATGCACGCTTTCAGGTTTGTATCCATTTCAGCATTCAATTCCTTTCCCCATGTTTCATGCATTGCATTCATGTCACTTGTCACCTTGTCAAACATTGGCATCCATATTGCTGCAATCTCAGCTCTTATGAGGGCTTTCATGTCATCCAAACCATTTGTTGCAGTCAGCCTTTGCATCTTTGTCCATCGCTTGGCACTTGTGGGAGTGGCATTTTCACGAGCTCTCCTGTTTTTTCTATAGTATAACTTTTCGTCCTTAGTGGGGGTCTTGTACTGCCCTTCTGATGCAGTCCCTCCTATGGTTGGCCCGATTGGTTGTGTATCAAGTTCGGTCTCATGTCCACTGGTTTCTTTGTCAGTAGTCTTTGCCATCTCGCAGTTTAGGGCAGCCACTCAGTGTGCTTGCATTGACCCTGCAGACCCTTCTTAGACAACATTCAATACACAATGACTTCCAGGGCAGCCAGAGTCTTCCTATGCAGAGATGGGACTCTGTAGGACAGTGACTATTTCTCTGCGCAGAGATGTGCCCTTGCAGAGCAACGCCTTCGTGTCAGCACTCACGTCAGTGTTGTCAGAGCTCCCGCACTGCACATCAGCACCTGTCTCACGCCTGCATCCAGTCAGGCAGTTGTCACGTCAGCATCGTCACGCCAGCGTCCAGTCGGGCAAGAGAGAGTAACGTCCACTTTGGTCTTGGAGTAACGTCCACGAAGTCCACATTAGTCGCGTCAAGCGTCATTCGCGTCACAACATCCTGTCAGGCGTCAGAGCATCCCGTCAGGCATCTGGTGTCATCACCCCGTCAGAGCATCCACAGAGAGAGAGAGAGAGAGAGAGAGAGAGAGAGAGAGAGAGAGAGAGAGAGAGAGAGAGAGAGAGAGAGAGAGAGAGAGAGAGGTGCCATGCACGGAGGAGCCGCCTCCGGGTTCTGAACTGCCGCCGGCAGGCAAACGCTCTAAGCACACTTCAGACGAGCCAATGGGTCCTCAGGACCGTTCCTATGCGCAGGTTGCCTCCGAACCTGTGGATTCGCAGGAAATAGATTGGGAGCATTTGCTGGACTTTGCCAATACTCTGCTTGGCGATTATGTCCAGCATAATAATGAAACTTTCTCTGCTGCGGCTGCGGATGATGTGCTGGAAGCGACAGTGGACCCAAAATCAGTCTTGCGGTCCTTCTCGGTGTTCTATGACCGTGCAGTTATACTTTTTTTCACCGGCAAGATCCCAGTGCTCTCACATATTCGCCAGTGGATGCACCACTTATTGCAAGGGGAGTATGTTGAGGAGATCTTCCTTGGCCCTCGCGGCTTTTATGAGGTGCTGTTGAAATCTGAATCGCATCGAGCTGAGCTACTGTCCAAGTTGCCACTATTCTTTGACCGCCGCTTGGTCCATGTGGTACCATGGCGCCCTATGGCTGACTTCCAGCGTCTGCTTCAACGCGAATGCCCGGTGTGGGTGGAAGTGGAAAATTGTCCAGCGGTATATTGGCCATTGTTGAAAGACGCGATGGCGGTTGTGGGCACAGTGCTGGTTCCCCCCAGCCTCAGGGCTATGAACCGAAACCGTCTATGCATGTTATGGGATACGGCCAGGAAACGGCCTGCGTGGCTTCGCCTCAATTGCGCTGGCATGCATCCTTTGCATTTTCGCCTGAAATGGGGCAATTTTGCCGGACACTGCTTTTCATGTGGTAAATTAGGGCATTTTGTAGCTGAATGCCCGGAACGGCAACTGTCTTCTGAGGAGGCGCAGGTTGTGCAGCCCAAGGATGACATGGTGCTTGATGCCCAGACACAGGAGACTCTTCAGCCCCCTACTGTCATGGAAAAAGGTAAACAACAGGTCCGAGCTTTGGATTCTCCTAGCTCTGATTGGATTGAGGCACGACAAAAAAAAGGTAAAAAGTTGGACGCAGGCCTGGCAGATCCTGGGCCTCATGTTTCCCCGGATTCCGTGCGCACGTACACGCGCAGGAAAGACATGATCACCCCACAGCAGGTTGTGCGTACCATGGCCCCGTCAGCCCCCCGCAATCCGTCTTCAAGGAAAGTCTATTCCGAGGGCCCCAAGGGCCCACCTGCTAAGCTGGCGTTTGATGCGAAAGGCAACGTGATTACTCCTTGGGATAGGCGTTATCCCCGCCCTGCTCCCAAGGTAGTGGATTTCCCTTCTACCTCTAAAGCAGGTCGCCCGAATTCATTTGCAGTATTGGCTGATTTTCTGGATGAGGGTGTCCTGGATGCCCTCGCGGAAAAGATGCAATCGAGGCAACAGGCGCCTCGTTCCTGACTTCCTTTGTTTGAAAATATATGAAGATTGCCACGTGGAACGTGCGAGGCATTTGCTCTCGCCATAAGCAGCATACCATGTGGTCTGTCTTGCACGAAAATCAGTGGGATGTATTATGTGCAGTGGAGCACAAAAGTCATGGTGAGGCAGGAAAGGTTGTGGATTGTCGTGGATTTCGTCTGTTTTATGCAGGGACACATGCTAAGCATTATTCGGGCGTGTTGATGATTGTTCATGAGAAATACCAGCCTATTCTTGTTAAAAATGATGTGCACGGCCGCTTTCTGGTAATCGAGGTCCTATTTGAAGGTGAGATTTTATGGCTGCTGGGACTTTATGCTCCCAATGATCCCACATCCCGACGGGATCTATGGTTGACTTTGCAGGGCTCCATGGCACTTGGCCGCAGAGGGTTTTTGATGGGAGATTTCAATATGTGTGTTGACTCTTCGCAGTCCACCTCAGGGCATTCGGTAATGGACACGCCAGAAAGCCGGGTGTGGAACTCCTTTGCTTTGCACATACTTAAGCAAGATCTTTGGTCGTGGCTTCACCCTTCTGTTTCAGGTTTTACTTTTCATTCTGCGCAATATGCAACCACTTGGTCGCGATTGGACAGAATGTATATCATGCAGGGGGATGATTTTCTTCCCGAGATGCTGGAGATGAAGGTCTTGCAGCAATATGCGTTGTCGGATCATTTTCCCCTCCAGCTTGAGATGCGGGCACAATCTGTTGCACCTTTTATGCAGTTCCTGGATAAGCTCCCTTTACGCTTCAACTCCTCTTATTTGAAGCATCCAATTTTTCAGGATTATATGCAGCAACTGATTGAGAGGTTCTTATTGGACTTCGCCTCTGAGGGCTTGGCTTCGTTTGCACGCCTGCTCTCTAATGTGCAGCGGGTTGCTCGGCAGTATGGGATTCACACTGCCTCTCTTTGTCGCCGCCGTCGACTTGCAGCAGAGGACTTATTGGCCTTGGTCCGTTCCTTGCTCCTGGATTCCCCAGATGATGATTTTCTGCTGTCACTGGAGCGGCGTTTGGCCCATCTTATTCAAGTCTTTAGCTTGAAATCTTATCAGCAGGCCAAGCTGCATAACTTGACTGACACATTGCAAGATAATGCCTGCCAGTCTCATAAGTTCTTTCGCGCCTTGCATGCTTCTCCGGCTCGCGAAAATATGACTCGACTTCAGGACTCGGAAGGTCGCATGGTCACTGATCCGCAGACCATTATCAATATGTGCAGAAATTATTTTATGGATCTTTTTGGTTCTTCATCCTTGCTGTCTAGCCAGGTTACGCATGCCCGCTCGGTCTTCTATCAGCTGGTCCACCAGCAGGTTCCGCTTGATATGCAAGCCTCTTTGGAGGCGGATATTTGCGAAGATGAGGTTATGGATGTGTTGTTGCACCTGCCTAAGGATAAAAGTCCTGGTTGGGATGGTCTCACTAGTGAATTTTTTGAGCACTCAGCCACGCAGTTGGTAAAGCCTTTGGTGGTCATGTTCCAACAGGTTTGGGAAACAGGGGTCATGCCTTCTTCATGGAAAGAAGGCCTCATCAAACTGATCCCCAAGGTCCCTTCGCCGTCAAAGCTGCAACACTGGAGACCAATTTCGTTGATGGGCGTGATGTATAAAATCTTTTCCAAAGTGCTGGCAAATCGGCTTCACAAGCACCTTCCAGCTCTTGTGCACCCCCTCCAATATGGTTTCATTAAGGGACGCAACATTTTGCACAATATCTTGAATGTGCAAATGGCTATTGATTATGCGAGGCACTCCAATCAGCAAGTGGTCTTGATTCAACTGGACCTGGAAAAGGCGTTTGACTGTGTGGACTGGTCTTTCCTTGCAGAGCTTATGTCTGCTATGGGCTTTGGGATCCGCATGTCCCGATTGATCTACACCATTAGTACTGAGGCTTCTTCAAGAGTTATGCTTAATGGTGGGGTCACCGAGCCATTTCTCCTTGCACGCTCGCTCAGACAAGGCTGCCCTTTGAGTCCTCTCTTCTTTGCCTTGGCAACTCACCCGGTCCTTTCAATGTTATCCTCCATGGCGGCTTTTGCCCAGCTGGCAGGGTTATCTCTTCCTTTGGGGCAGCACTTCATTAGCCAATCCTTGGCTGATGACTCCTTTATGATTTTGCAGGCGGACAGGGATAACATTCGCAAGGCATTAGATGTTTGGACGCTCTTTGGTCAAGCTTCTGGTCTTCGCATCAATGCCTTCAAGTCAGCCATTCTCAGTTGCACGGAGCCTGATTTAGAGTCATTAGGCTGGCAGGGCCAGGTGGTTTCTCGTGGCGCGATTGTCAGGCATCTTGGATACCCATTGGGGGTGGATGTACGGCCAAAGGCCCTGCTGGAGTGGATTTCACGCAAACTGGCCGTGAAGTTTATGTATTGGAAGTCGCAAGCCTGGCCGTTCCATGTCCGCCTCAAGGTGGCTCAGACAATTATGCTACCAATGCTGACGTATTTCCTGCCATTACTGCCATGGACGCCCAGTACTTTGAAGGCTCTTACTCATCCCATTCGTTTCATGCTATGGAAGAAAGATTCACTGCAGGCAGGCATTTCCTGGATTTCATGGTCACATGCATGTACCCCTAAGCGCATGGGTGGTGGAGCTATTTTGGATGCAGAAACTCATATGCTGGCTCTTCGTTGGTCTCTGTTTCGTGCCATGTGTGTGGATCATCACCCGTGGACCATCATAGCCCGTTATTTTCTTGAGGACAGCGGCCTCCGCCAGGGTAACACACAGCTTCGAGCCTCATGGTGGCATGTCCTTAATGCTGACGCTCGTTTCTCCAGTCCCTCTTCCTCTTTGTTAGTGCATTTGGTCGGCTCTTGGAAAGTGGTGCTCCAAAAGGCCCGTTGGCATCCTGTAGGGGACCGCGTGCAGACAAATTCTTTTCAGCTGGAATTGTTGGCGGTATCCACATTACTTTCATGGGAAGATAAACATCAGCTCAGACCAAGATTTAACCGCATGGCCCGTTTGGGTGTGACTTCGATTGCGGATGCTACCCTTGCCACTCGCAATGTCCTTGCATCATTTCGGACTGCTAGGAGACTTTTCAGGATCCCGCGCGGATACCGTGATTTGTGGGGGAAGCTTTCCTCGGAACTTCAGGGTAGGCAACCCTTTCCTGCCCTGGCTATGGATCGCCCTTGGCAGGACTGGGACCTTGCAGGCCGGTTGAGTCTGGAAAATGCCTCTACTAATCAGGTGTATCATCTTCTCATTAAAGATCACCAATGGTTGGGCGTGAAAGTTAATGCTGTTTGGGGCCTGCGGAAATCACTGTCATGGTGGCAGGCAGCGCTGATGGAGGGATGGCAGAACAAGACACCTTTCAAATGCAAGGTCTTTCTGTGGCGGGTAATGATTGGTGGTCTTCCTCTTGCCTCGGCCCTTTCCAAGCGTCGAATCTCGAATGGCACTTGCTTCTTCTGCACCACTTCGGCGGAATCGGCCCGACATCGTTTTCTTTCTTGCCCGCTCGCCAAGAATATCTGGTCACTCTTGTCACGAATCTGGCACGCGGTGGTGGGGTCTTCACTGACTCCCTTCGATTGGGTTTTTGTGCGCCCGAAGTATCCCACACCACCACCGTTACATATGAAGATCTTATTCCATTTTTTCAGATACTGGGGATGCTGGCACATTTGGACCACCCGAAATGCTTTTCTCTTTGATTCGGCTTCTAATGTACCGCGACATATTGCAAGGCTTAAAGGGCTCTTGCATTGGCAGCTAGATCTCATCAGGCACTCTGACTTGCTCCCTCGGGAGGATTTGTATTCCTGGCATTTGGCAATTGCCTCTGGGTCCTTGCCATGATTGGTGTAACTTTTTAGTACCCTAGTCCGGGGATTTCCCGCACGTTGGCCTATGGCCCTCGTGCCTCTTGTACTCGTGTAATCATGTAATCTTGTACTTTCTTCGTAATTAATACAATTACCTTTTACGAAAAAAAAAAGAGAGAGAGAGAGAGAGAGATTAACGTCTACATAAGGCCAATGTGGCCTATGAGACAAAATCCAGATTACATCCATGTCTAATGTCATCTCATCAGTAAGGTAAAGATAACATTACAAGTAAGTGGGCGGCCTATGAAACAATACTGGAAATATCTATACGATGGGGCTATACCAGGGTTGAACCATGTGTAGTGTTGTTCCATTGATAGAAAAGGAAAGGAAAGGAAAGGAGAACCAGATCTGATTTAGCCATGTACAAAAGTGTGGTGGAGACTATGGGCTGTAGGTGGTCTCAAGATCTACACATGATCTTGTCAGAAGTGGAGCAGCGGTGGAAGCATAAACATGTGCTGAAATAAACTGCTGAAACACAAGACAAAAAGAGAAAAGAAAAGAACATGATACAGATGAGAACTCAGATGTATGCACGGGAAATGGAATCCAAATATCTGAACACGAGACAGTCGCATACAACAGTGAGTCATTGGTTGCGTGGGCACTGGCACTGGCACTGGCTCCTCTCTCCACAGAGTCTGCAGATGGTGAAGGTGATGATGATTGAGGAGGAGCCACTGAGTATAAATAGGCTGAAAAGTGGGGAGCAATAAATGCTGGTCGGCCAGCATTAATGTTGGCCGACTGGTGCATAAAATGCTCCACTGGCTTAAAATGCCACACCAGAAAAATACCTAAAATACCTAATAAAAATGCCCAGGCCAGATCAAGCTCAGACTCACACATGAGCTGACAAATGCTTTGCTAACATCCTCTCTCAGATCATGAGTGATCTCATACAATACAATAGTACAATGAAAAAGGGATCAGAAACTATACAACATAGAACCACCAAGTAGAACCATGGATACCCAAGCAGTGGGTGATCAAGCCACCACCAAGGTGCCTCGGAGAGAACGTGATGTCGATGTCAATCGTACCAAACACCTGAAAATATAGAAGATCATAGCATGTCTCTGTGTCCTTCATCAATGTCTCGCAGGAGCATACAAGACCATCCTGTCAAAAATGCCCCTGAACATAGGTGACCATGGATTCCCCGCCTTTGGCCAGACTGCCAAAGTGTCCCCTCATGTGAGCTCCAGACGAAAGCCGCCCGCTCTCTGTCAGATAACCAGCTCATCATGAACCTGGATGTCAATCCCAGCTCCAGGATTTGATTCCGCCAGACTGAAGTCGATGCGTCAGGGACGTCCCTCTCTGGAACCTGTGCACCTGTATAAAAGTATAGATGAGGCGCGGCTACCCCATCTGAACACCCGCTCACACTCCCTCTCTGGCACAAGAGAGGCGTGAGGGATGATCTCATCACCACCACTAGAAAGCAGCCAAGGAAGGGGCCACCAAGCCCTTCCCGCGATCCGAAGAAGAGGATCCCTTCCGCGCCTTGGACTTCACCTTGGTCGAAGGATTTGAGTCGGAGTCTGATGAAGGAGAGGACTCATCGGTAGAGTCAATATCCCGCTTCGTCTTCTGCTCCTTCTTCCTGGAAGCCACTAACGTCTTGCAGTCCTTCCGCAAATGTCCCTTCTTGCCACAGTGGTAACACTGGGCCTTCGACTTCTTTTTCCTGGCACCCCTCTCTAAAGCTACATAAGCTTCACCTCCGTAATGTGCCGGAAGCTGCCCCTGTAATCTCAAGGATATCTCATGCTCAAGAAGCATCGAGGTCATATGTGTAAAACTGACAGTCGATGATGTCTGCGCCCGCAAAGCATTGGCCACTCCATCAAACTCCGGGGGGAGCTTGTAGAGGACCGTCCCGACGAGACGCGCCTCGGGAAGAGCAGATTGCATGTGCCGAAGCTGGTCCTGTACCTGCGTAACACGAAGAAGAAAAGACTGAATAGTATCTTTCGGCTCAAACTTCATCTGCTGGAGCTGGCCATAAAGTGTGACTGCCCGCATGGTGGAAGGTGCCTCGTACATCTGCTGCAACTTCTGCCATACTTCAGGAGATGTCCTACAAGAGGTAACCGCCGGTAAGACCGCTTTAGAAATACACCGAAGCAATGCCGAGTAAGCACGGGCATCGTCCGAGTCCCATGTGAGCACCGCTTCCTCATGGTTGTCCTCATCAAAGTCGTTAGGAAGAGGAAAAGGACGGAGAGGTCGAGGAATAGCTCCACAGACGATGTACCATAACCGCTTCTGCACAAACCAAGCTTTCATGACAGCACTCCATGTGAGATAATCAGGTCCATGTAACTTATCATCAGTGGAAGTGCACGGAGGAGCCATATGGAGAGGATAAGAAGAGAAGTAGAGAAGAGATGGAATTGAGAGAGGAAACACAGCCAAAACACAAGCACAGACTGCAGAAAATGAGAGTGCACATGCAATATAACCCAAAGTCTGATCAATAGAAGACAAAATCTATTGCAGAAAGTCAAAAAAATCAGTCAAAAACTGCCAAAAACAGCAAAAACGGCCTGAAGTAACAGTCACCCAGCCACGAGAGACGCTGAATCAGCAAAATGCAGGCTGTAGACTGGAGAAAAACAGGTAGAAAACTGTCGCCAGCAGCTGCAGATGAAAAACGCAGGCAGCAGAGGGTGCGGAGGCAGCAGGCGATGACAAAACTGCAAAAAACGCAGGCTGAAACAGCCCCAAAACAGGACGCCTGGCTGCTACAGCAATCACTTGATCAGCAGGGGTACAAAACAGTCCTGAAATCAGCAAGAAAACATAGGAGGAGCACAGATCGTGAAATCTGATACCATGTGAGAAGTGGAGCAGCGGTGGAAGCATAAACATGTGCTGAAATAAACTGCTGAAACACAAGACAAAAAGAGAAAAGAAAAGAACACGATACAGATGAGAACTCAGATGTATACACAGGAAATGGAATCCAAATATCTGAACACGAGACAGTCGCATACAACAGTGAGTCACTGGGTGCGTGGGCACTGGCACTGGCACTGGCTCCTCTCTCCACAGAGTCTGCAGATGGTGAAGGTGATGATGACTGAGGAGGAGCCACTGAGTATAAATAGGCTGAAAAGTGGGGAGCAATAAATGCTGGTCGGCCAGCATTAATGCTGGCCGACTGGTGCATAAAATGCTCCACTGGCATAAAATGCCACACCAGAAAAATACCTAAAATACCTAATAAAAATGCCCAGCCCAGATCAAGCTCAGACTCACACATGAGCTGACAAATGCTCTGCTAACAGATCTCAACTATGATGCGGTCCCTAGCTGCTTCGCTGATATACCTGGTGGTGAGTCTGTGGCGTCTCGTGATAATGGCTCTAATCCGACTGTGGTGTGGCCTCCTCAGACGTGGTCCTGGTAGATGGGGTCATCGTGCTCGATGAAAGGAAATGGCTCTATCCAATGTGACTCCACGGTGTGGCCTATAAGGTGTCTGGCAGGGTAGTTCTGTCTCTGCTAGGCTGGTAGTGTCAGTAGGGTCGGCTATGTAGAAGAAGTCTATCACTGCTCTCTGTGTGTGTCCCTCTGGGTGAGCTGGCCTCCTGTTTCGCAGTAGTGCAATTCGGCGCCTCTCGAGCTCCAGGAGGAAGAGACCTAGGCATCTTTGGTCCTCGTACTCCATGATGCGACGAAGGGATCCAAATCCATCCCGGAAGAGGCAGTGGTATCGTCCTCGTATGTCATAGTATACTGTGCATCTGCATATGTAGTGCTCCTCTGTCTCAGGCTCTCGACCACAAAGCTGGCAAGTCCTATCCTCTGCTAGGGTATTAATCCATCTGCGTGTCTCCATCTGGAGCCTATGTGAGGAGGTGCGAATTTGTCCAATAGCAACCCATACGCTATGGGAGAGATGGGTGTCCACATATGCTGGCCGAATAGTGAAACCATCATCAGAGAGGCACAAGAAATGACTCCTGTAGAACTCCATCCTCGATCCTAGAGGGAGTGGTGGGTGGATCCATGTCCTTGTTGTCTCAGTCCTGAAGATATCAGCTCTGATCACCTGGTTCAACTCTGATCGTATGGGAGAAAGTGTAGGGCAGTCAAGGCTATAATCCAAAGGTGGAAGACGGTCAATATCCAAACCATGTAGGCTCATCCAAATAGCCATCTGTGAAAACCAATAGTTCTTCTCGCCTCCTGTTGCTAGTTGTCTAGATGAGGTTAGTGCCAATCTATAGTATCTATGGCGTGGAAGTTCCCATAGTCTGTGCCAATCTAGAGAGAGAGAGAGAGAGAGAGAGAGAGAGAGACTTGGGGGAGAGAGAAATAAGAAGGGAAAAAAAGAAAGGAGAAAGAAAAAAAGAAAGTTGTAGGCTTGAAGGAGAGTGGCCAAAAAGTGCTTTTTTGTACTAAATTGTATGGATATGTATTTTACCGTACCGTACGGATACGTTCGTACTACGTACGAAGACAATCTTGACAACATGATAAGAGACTAATATGAAATGACTAAAACAGATGCACATGTGGTCACTAAGTGTGAACTTGCTAAGGATAGATGAGGTGGCACAGTGAATGTGCCATAACCAAGAGTGAACTACACGGGTGTAGTTCAATTGTGAAATCACTGGCATATCCTCCATGTTAGTCACCTAATGTGCCACTAAGTAAAGTTGTGCCACATCGCCAAGGCATGTAGTGGATACTAGCTCATGTGGAGCTCGACATCTCAACATACTTATGCAACTACCATATCCATGCTAGTCAGTCCACATTCTCTTATGGATCCATTGTGCACACATTCCGCATGCATGGTGAATCCCCATGGGTACTTTTTTCGAACCCACCCATCCTATTACTTATGTAGCAATAACACTTCAATTGTTACAAGCAAGAATGCCTTTGTGGATAAGGCTCGTTTTATTACGTGGAATTCCACCACTTGGTTTGGTTTAGAGCCTATGCTGGATTCTCTGCTGGCCCATCTTGACCATATATTTTCAATGGAGAACTGCAATGCTATAGCAAATGTTGAGTAAATGCAGGGGTTACTTTGTGAGTTTCACAACTAATCATAGCACTTTCCCCTTACAACTTGACCGCTATGTGGCGAGAGATTGAACATTGTATCAATCTCACTTATGAGTTGTATGAGTTTTCTATCAAAGCAGGGGATCATTTGAAAGTCAAGTTGGTCAAGTATAGGTAGTTATGCGCCAAGTTCGCCACTAGTAGCTCACCAAAGTCAGATGACGATCATGTTACATTCTTCTTAATAAGTTGCCTTTTAAATACTTTTACTTTATAGTACAAACCCGATTGCGAACCTTCTTTGAGTTCAAATATTAGTTTTTCCACTAGGCGAGGTTGCATGATCAACTCCACAAGGAGTCCTCTTCTTCATTTTCACTTTCAAAAGGAGATCCAGTAACTACCTCTTAAAAGAGAAATTTGGAGATGGCAATAACTCTCAAGACATGAAGACAACCCAAAATAATGGGAGACTCCTTCCAGAGATGGAACCAAAGAGACCAAAGGAACTATAGGGTTTTCTAGCTAAGAAACGACAAGCTGTGACTGCATCTACAGGCTATACTCCCTTAGAGAGTTAGTAGGGCTACCCCTCTAGTTGTTGCACCGACTACTCCTGCTCTTTTTGGTATATAGCCACCTTAGTGACATGTGCTTGGCATGTGGCATATGGAAAATCCCCTCTTTTATAGCCTTATAGGTATCCTGAAGGATTGGATGAGTGGTTTGCTAACTCCACTCCATTAGATTACTTACCATTAGCACTTTTTGCTACCACTCCAAGGTCTCCTCCTATACCCTCACCTAGGACCACTTCCCCACCTTGCCATGATTTTCACTGGCAAAGAATTATTGATGTGGACGTGCACAATGGTGGCCATACATTTGGGCTAGCATCTTAGGGTGCTCTAAGGTAGTATAGTATTACTTAGTACTCCTAGTTTCTTAGGCTAATGAGTGAGGCCCATAAGCTAATCCGTCCTTAGGTTACTTTTCTCTAGGATTCTCCTTCATCTCTTCTATTGCATTCACACCTTCACATCCTTCATTACTTTGTGACTCGTTTATCTTAGCTTTACTTTGGTTTTTTAAAGCATTAAGCATCTCATTATATGAGACTCTAGGTTGTAGATTTCAATCTCATTTGCAAGGGTTTGTATTTCAGTCTAGGACTAGCATGTAAGTCAGCATCGGTTCTCCTTAGGTTGGTGAAATGGGTTACTCATTATTCCTTTGTGGTTTCATCCTCCTTGGAGACTTGCTCTTCTACAAGCATAGAGGCTACCCCTCTTGTGGTGGATCTTGTGACATCTCTTGATGCTATCACGGCGGCTACTTCTCCGCAGTATGGAGGCTAATCCTCTCGAGGTGGTTCTTGTGACATCTCTTGATACTACCACAGTGGCTACTTCCCCCTAGCTCCTCTAGCTAGGGTACTTTAACTTCTTTCTTCTTCATGGTTCTTAGCACCACATGAAGATCAACATTTGGTTCCTCATCCTCCTTTGGCATTGACATCCATGGTTGAGATGGGGGTTCCTACCCTTTGTATTGCATGATCATCATTATCTTTGGCATTGACTCCATGGTTGAGATGGGGGTTCCTACCCTTTGCATTGCATGATCATCATTATCTTTGTAAAATAGTGCTTGGGAAAGTGAACGATTTTTCCGTGAGGGACACTGTCCAAGTGGCACCTTGATGCACGCGCATTCTCATCACGTAGCATTCATCTATGTAGAGCACCTTGAGTGGATCTTGAGTTGTTTCCATTGGTGGCTCTCTCACCATCATATCTCCATATCTCTTCAATATTCTTTTCCTTTGTTCAAAGTAGTTTAACATTGCCTTTGGAAGTCTTTGTAGGCCACTGGGTAGTTGACAACCACCCTTTGTCTAATGCCTTGGCCTCTTTGGATGACCCTTTGGACTCTTGAGGTAAGATAACCATCGCCTTTGTAGTCTTGGTAGGTTCTTAGGCAGCCCACATGCACCCATTGACCGATGCCCTGGTTGCTTTGAGGTGGGACATCTTGGGATAAAAACACGGGGTGAACTATGCTTGCAATCCCTTTTTTGGTTCGAGTTTTGGGCTTGAGGGGGTGTTAAGCTAAAAAAGATGCATTGCATATTAAATCTTTATTAGCTCTTAAAATAGCCCCAAAATCACAAATTACCAAAGTTTTTGTGTCCAATAAGACAAAACCTTGAGTTTGGGAGGGTCCACATCTACAAATAGGAGGTTGTCTAGCGGCTTTGTTCATCCTTGTGTCGCAAGTTCCAGCCATTAGCCCACACCATCAATGGCTGCTATTCCTTGTGACGACTACCACGTCTACATCAACATTTGGTGACTTGTTTAGTGCTCCAACCAGTGGTTACAACAACCCTCAAGATCCATCTTCGGTGGATGTCACTCTCCGACTACTCCTTCAGCCCACTCCCACAAGAGTCATCGGTTGTTAGACAACTTTGTCTTTGAGCATCTTGTATACTCTTTCCTTCATTTAGAGTATTCTCTCACTTTAAAGTTATCTTTCTTCTCAATTTGTGTTTTTGCGTATTTGTTTGAGTTATTGTGTTTTAGTTGTGTTCATATATTTTGTTTTTTCTCCTCGCAAACCTTAGCATATCTTCACAACCTATAGTGTCACAAAGTGACCTCTAGATATTTGAGCTTGTTTGTACCAAGGGAGTGAAGTTGCTTACCCCCATCTCAAGCATTAGGTAATGCTCCAAGTGCTTTGTTGAGGTCAATTGGGCACAACCAAATTCTGTTACATTTGAAGTGTATTTAGGTGAAGTTGAAATAATCAAGGTGAATTAGCCTAGTCACCCTTCTCCATCCACTTCATATTTATTATTCATCGCACACTAATAGGAAACTTTACCCCTAACTTTTCTTATGTGCCAATATCTATTTTCAAACCAAGATCTCATTAAGTTCGTCAACCTTTGACTATACCTTATGAACCATATCCTTGGCACATCTCCATAGAAAGGCCCAAGAAGACTAACGTGGAATGCATTGTGAATCCTCCAATGATTAGGTAGCTTCAACTTGTAAGTCACCTCACCGACGATCATGTGCAAAACTTGAAAAGTCCCATAATATTTCATACTCAACATAGGGAACAAGCGGTCTTTCAGCTTCATTTTCTTAAGCCTTGCCTTTTCAAAATGTAAAAGAACCCAATCTTACTCTATAAACTCTAATGCATAGTAGTGATTGTTAGTGGCTTTCTTGTGCTTTACCTAAGTCCTTTGGAGAGCTAGCTTTACTTTCTTGTAAGGTTCTCCAATGGTCTTGACATACGTGTTGCCATCAAAGAGCTTATCTTATATATGTAGAATGGTTGGGATTTTCATCCCCCTTTCTACTATCGCAAGTGGCGCCTTGCTAGTTGAATATGCATAGTGTTGCTATGAGCAGACTCCACCAGTGGCAAATCTTTTTCTCATTTTGTCTTGTGCTTTGATACATAGATTCAAAACATCTAGAATAGTGGAGTTAGTCTCTTCCATTTGCCCATTTGAGTATTGATGAAATGGAGATGAAAATTTATAAGTAGTGACCATATTTTCCAAAAAAAATTGTCATATGTGGATCTTTGTCATTCTTGATAGACTAAGGCACACCATGGTATTTAAAGATGTCGTACATGAGTAAATTTTCCATTTGATTTGTTGTCATCTTTTTTCTCATTGGAATGAAATGGATATACTTTTGAACTTGCATACAGATGCCATCATTCCCTACATGTGTCCTAGGAAGCTCAAAGATAAAACCCATAACAATATTGTCCCATGATCTATTCATAATAGACAAAGGAGGCAATGAACCTAGTGTCTTTTGACAATCAAACTTGATGTTCTGCATACAATGTACATGGATAAAAAATTGGCTCATCTCATATGCTTCTTAGACAACTTAGTTTGATTGAGAAATAACTCAAAAGTTTGATGATTTGTTTGAACAATAAAATCAGCCCCTAGTAGATAGTGTTGCCACGAAGACCTAGTTATCCATGTTTGATGGATGGATCGATTTGTCCGATCTGTCCTGTCAAGTACGACACATCTAATGGAAAGTGTGCGATTGTTTTAAAGTGCTTGCTTGTGACCATTTGGGGTTACTTTTGATGTGGTTGTAGGTGTTGTTTAGGATTCTTCTCCCACAACACATGTAGCCAACCTTGCACGAAGAAAGATACCGAACAACTCTTTTTCATAGACCTTCAAATGCTTTTCGGCGGTCCTATAAAACTCTACTCTTATAGGCTACTACACATCCATCTTGCATGAGAATTATGCCAATGTTCTTTTCACATGCATTACACTTGATGACTAAAGCTTTTCAAATATTTGGCAAGATCGATACTTCATCTTTTTTCTCCATTTGCAGCCTAATTGAAATTCCCTTTATTTTGCATAGCATGAATGTTGAAGAAATTGTATATGCTTCTTAGACAACTTAGTTTGATTGAGAAATAACTCAAAAGTTTGATGATTTGTTTGAACAATAAAATCAGCCCCTAGTAGATAGTGTTGCCACGAAGACCTAGTTATCCATGTTTGATGGATGGATCGATTTGTCCGATCTGTCCTGTCAAGTACGACACATCCAATGGAAAGTGTGCGATTGTTTTAAAGTGCTTGCTTGTGACCATTTGGGGTTACTTTTGATGTAGTTGTAGGTGTTGTTTAGGATTCCTCTCCCACAACACATGTAGCCAACCTTGCACGAAGAAAGATACCGAACAACTCTTTTTCATAGACCTTCAAATGCTTTTCGGCCGTCCTATAAAACTCTACTCTTATAGGCTACTACACATCCATCTTGCATGAGAATTATGCCAATGTTCTTTTCACATGCATTACACTTGATGACTAAAGCTTTTCAAATATTTGGCAAGATCGATACTTCATCTTTTTTCTCCATTTGCAGCCTAATTGAAATTCCCTTTATTTTGCATAGCATGAAGGTTGAAGAAATTGTATGTGAAGTTAGTTAAATATAGGCAAGAGTTTTTTGGAGGTTTGGCAAGATCAACACTTGACGTGAAGTTAGCTGAATATAGACAATTACTTCTTGAGTTTGCTACCATTGGCCCTCCAAAGCCAAAAGACCATTGGCATACATTGTTTTCAAACAAGCCACCATCCAAGTATTCAAATTTGTGCAATATATCATCTTGTTGCTTGTATACCTACCTTTTGATCTTGATTGCCAATTTTTGTGATTTGCATGGCATAAGACATCTTTGAGGGGCAGATCCATGATCCAATGTATCATTAACGAGCCATTTATGAACATGTATGCTAGGGGTGGAGCAATTAAGCTACCTCCCTAGGAAAGACCCTCTCTCAACCTCCTTTATGTGGTACTAGCACCGCTGAAAGGGGTTGAGGTTGGCTTGGGAATTAGGATTGGATTCAATTTTGGTGTGGTTAGAATACTTGGAGCTGTGGATGGTGTGATTTTCAGAGTGGGTCTAATATCCTTGGCCTTCGAGTGAGTCGCCATCTAGATGTTCGGGTTTTTGTCAAAAGGTAAAATGCCTATTCTTTTTAGGCAAGTATTGCCAAAAAGGTCTTTGTGATGTTTTGACTTTACCAGTCCCTTTTTCCTTCAAGGAAGGAGATTGAGCATCGGTATCAAAACATGGTCCATATGTAGGATCAATGGAGGAGGGTGGGATTGGGTCTAAATGTATAAGTACTTGCTTTCCATTTCCTATTACCTTCAATGGAGGAGGGACTCATCAGCACAAGAAGGGGGTTTGTGCATTTGAGCAACCGGGGAGGGTGGTATAGTGTGCAAGAGAGGGATTTCCTGTACAACCAGACTAGAGGACAAAGAGTAATGCACTTGTGGATATGGGAAAGGTGCATAGTACATGTGTGGCATTCTCGGCAACAAAGCACTAGGGTGCAAGTGGTGCACCTAGGAGTGTCTAATGATGGCCGAAAACCAAAATGTACATCAAAGACAATGTGAGCTAAAACTGGATAACCTATGGTAGGTATAAAGTAGGGTTTTAGATTTAAGGTAGATGAATCTAAATATACATGAAAGTGGGAGGGAAGGGCGAGAAATGTGAAGGCAAATGAAATAAAAGATAAAGGATTACCTTGAAGGAGTAGTATAGACATAATTAGATCCACACAAAAATGGATTGCATAAACTTGCTACCGGGCTTGAATATGAAGAATTTGAACCTTTCGTTGTGTCCCAAGTGGATAGTCTTTCTTGGACTGAGAGATGATCAGTTTTGTTAGTGGATTGCTACAACAAAAATGCACCGTGGGAAGGAATATAAAATGAAGAAGAGTTGGGTTTCTATAAGTGGTCCCTAGAAGAAAGATTAGTAGATGTGGGGTGGTTCTCCAAATTAAGACCATAATGCCTCAACATTGCCTCCATTGAAGGACTAGCTTGAGAAAGCACCAGAGGATCCTGAGATGGAGTGGTTTGAGCCATTGTGAATCAACATGTGACATATAGTGTAATCAAGAACAAACCAACAATCCACTATAGCCTCTAGTACCTCTTTAGAAGAGCACCAACTCTAATACCATGTGGAGATATGTGAGTGTTTGCAAAAGAAAACATAGAGTATATGATCACGATTGAAACATAGTGAACGCAAACATCAAAGCAGAAATGCAAAATGGAGATAATTGATTAAGGAACGAATAATGAATGGACGCATATAGAGTGCAGAATAGTAGAGCTGTCCAACAGTCAATGGCTCTCATGGGAGCAGTCTGAGTGTTGATGTGTGTTGTCCACAGGAGATGGATCCTGAGGGAGCAGGCTGAGGGAGGTATTGATGTGTGTTGTCCACTGAAGGCGGATCCCGAATGCAGTAAATACTAGTCTGTGCAAAGGCTGATGAAGAAAGTGCGGAGCATGCCTAAACGAGCTGCTGTAGATGCAAATGCAGATCAGGCCGATGCTGAAAATGTTTCCATGCAACGAACAAAAGCAAGACAGCCTATAGGGATGAAAATGCAGCAGTGGAGAAAGTCCTAATGTTCAGGGCAGCAGCTGGGAGTACCTGAACAGGGGCTGCAGTAGCCGAATAGAGGGCTGGAGTGATTGATGGTGATAGCAGTTGGAACCAAACACAGGTGTGGGCAGCCTTTGGATAATCATGAAAGCAGCTGGAGATGATGAGGAATGAGTTGGCAGTAGTAGCGGGAGGAGCTAGCAACCACTTGACATGATGAACTGGGGATAGATTTGGATAAACTGCAAAACAAGGGATGAAGCAAGTGGCTGGGCAGCTTCCTATTTATAGATGTGGATCATCCCAAAGTTTGGGTGTTTGCTTATGGGACATACAAACTTTGGTAATTTTTGAGTTTCGTAGCTGTTTTAATAAGCCAATGAAGGTTGAATGAGAAATGCTCGTTTTTTAAAGCTCAACAAGGGTGTATTAGCATTAGGATCCATGATTGAATGTATTTGAAAATTGAGTCTCAAGCATGGTTGCTAGATAAGATACTTTGATGTAACGGTTGATGTAAGGTGAAAGAGCACAAGTCTGATCAGAAGTATGAAGGGCTAGGGAGGTGGAGTGATTCAAAGAGAGATTCCACTTGTTTTGTGAAAGGTATCCAGAATCTAGGGTTGCCCTTTGATATATCCTAACATACCCTAATCAAATCATACTTGGCCTATTTAAGATACATTGATTAATGAAGAGATTACTTATATATGCTTGAATTATGTTGCTTTGACTTGTCAAGGTGAAGTTATTCCATGGCGATCCTGATTAGCTTCCGCTATTTTGTCATCCTCATCTTCTTTGCAATCATCAAGGTGCTGTGCTTCCTGTAGCTGCCTCAGGCCTTTAATCAGATTAGATCAGTGGTGGTTTTAGACATGTCGTGGTATCTATATTGCCAGCTCTTTATCATGGTTTGGCATTACAGCCCACAAAATTGGTTGTTCACTCAACCATTGTATTAATGATGTACTTAGCAGTCCTTCACATGACTTTTCCTTTTTTTTTTTCTTAATCTGTGGTTGTTTATCCGAGATGTAATTTGTAGAAAAGGGATGAGGAGCAAATGCTCTAATGCCATATCAAAGCCACTTGAAGCGAATTAGTTTTAGGTCCAGTTTCTAGATTATCTCATGGAGGGTTGCGTGTTTAACACTTGGAGAGCAGTCAGTCAGCTGACACAATCTTAACATCTGCTCCTGTATAAGGGAATCAAGGAACCGGAACTCCAACCTTTTTTTAAACTAGTTTTTTCTCTCGTTCGAATCAACTGAATTTACCAATTTTCACTACATCCTTAGTGCATTACTTTGAAAGACTCCTTTCTAAATCAACACAAATCCACATGCGATGTCCTCTTAGAATGTCCATCTTTATATTTCTTAGATAAAGAAATATCCTTCTGATAACTATTCAGCTCATGAGGTATACTTCATTTGTAATCTGGTGGAGACAGTTTTGCACCATGGTATTTCTACTCAGTACTGGTTCTAGATATTCCCTACCGGTTATACAGCTTCTCTTCTAAAGTTTCAAACTTTGAAAACCATTCTTGGTGAGTTGCAACATGTCATACTCATGAAAAGAGTTGCGGAATAATCAATGTGAGGTGATATGATTTATTGTTGCTTTTGTTATATTTTCAGTGGAACCAATGCTCTGAGTTATCCTCTATGTTTCACTTGGTTTTCTACAAGCTAAAAGAGCATTCAGAAACCTCACCGAATTACCTTCAAGGCATTACTTACATTCCATCTTTACATGTTGCCTCTCTTTTCTTTAAGGAATTCCTGCTTTATATAAAAAATGTCTGTAAAACTTTATTGTTTCTCCGGGAAATTTTGAGTGGTGTTTGATCACTTTATTCTTTCATTAAATGGATGTTTATGCTCCAGGCAACTTTCTGATCACTTTATTTTTCCTTCGAAAAAGAGAATATTCTATATTAGTCAACACCTCAGAAAATGTCTCTGATCACCATGTTTTCTTTCTCAGAGTGAAGAACTAGAGGGTTTGAATGTTGCTGTGCTGGATGGTCTTCAGAACCTTCATGTGGAAGCATTAACTAAACTTTGTCAAGCAAAGGTATGTATTCTCTAGTATTGGTATTGATATATTGCCAAGATGGATCATGGCAGAACATACTTAATGACTCTCATGAAAAGAGAGATATACATATTTTTATGTAGTATGGGGCTTCTTACATGGTAGAACCAGACGATTGTGATCTCATGTTTTCATAACCTTCCATTCCACTTTTGCCTACATAGCTACACTCTCTTAATAGGCTACTGGTGGTCACCGGCTCTAATATTCGCACAGATGATGTGTTTGCTACCCACAGCTAGCATCAAACTGAAGCTTTTAGGGGTCCAGAAGATTGGCAATTTGGAGTGCCTGTAGACTTAAAGACGTGACTGTTCCGTACCATGTTATTACACATAAGGGACAGCTGTATGAGTCTCATAAAACCAAAATTAAACAATCAACGTTCTCTGTTCTGCATACACTTTGGGCATCCTTCCTCCACTTGGTTAAGGTTAGTCACTGTATCAGCACCCTTGCATTTTGATTATACTCTCTTTGAGAAGTCAGTAAGAATTAGTTGATACAAGGTCTGAAAGGGTGCTCCTAAAAGAAGAAGAACTAAGTTCTTTTTCTGCATACAATTTGGCCACCTTTCCTCCACTTGCTCAAGGGTAGCCACTGTTTCAGCATTGTATCATTTTGAGTATGCTGCCTTTGATGAGAATTAGTTGTTGATACAAGCTCCCAATGGGTGTACCTAGTTGATACATGCAGCTAAAAGGTGCAGGGTGCACCTAGTACCCATGCTTTCCCTGTGTGTCTGTCCACAAGGAACTGCATGAGACTGTACTCCAAAAGGCACATCTAGCTGCACTCTACATGTTTTGCTCATCTCTATGCATCGACCATTCAGTCCTTCCCTCCAGAACCATGCATGCTTTCTCTTCTCTACTGTGATGGTTCCCTTGTCTCATCTTACCATCCCCAATTCTGCAGCCTCCTATCCAGCTTTCACCCACCCATGAAAAGGCCTAAAGTTACATCTATGTCTGAAGCTCAAGGTCAATGATTTTGAAGGATGCATCAATGCAATAGAAATACAGATTAAGAAAGAACTGCAGGATCACAAGACAGCTATAAACACTGCCCTCAATGTTAGAGATTACCACGCTCCTGTTGAAAACTGAAAGCAGCGGACACTGGAAGAAATAGTATATTTTCCACATGGCGACATGAATCACAAATTGCATGATTGAATGCTTGGTACCCCTTCCCTCAATTGGGCTTGCATAGCCACATTTCCAATGGCTCATGCTTTTTCTACACTAAACAGAAGAGACCCATAGCTACAAGTTTTTGTCTTGGCAGTACGTATATGGTCTTTGCTGTCATGTGTCTAGAATGTCATTGTTGGGAGAAGCATGCACCTGCAAGATTGGGTTTTTGGCAAACCCAAACTAGCAAGTTTTGTGCAACCACATGTGCAATTGTCTTCCACTTTCTATGCTTCTACACTGTTGGCTATCAGTTTTGTAAATTTCATAGGCTTTAGGAGCTTGAATTGGGCATTTGGGAGGGCACCTAAGTGGGCAGCTGAGCAGCCTATTTGGCCAGCTTCGTTGTCTCGGCCTCATTACTTGGCCTATATATAGGTGCCTCCTCTCCACTCTCGAGTGTCATTTCATTGCATGCCTACATCTTCTGGAGAGGGAGACTGGAGGCACTCTAGTGATAAGCCATGTTCCATGTGGTTTGTACTCATCTTCTCATACCTTGGTTTAGGGATTCCATGGCCCGTTTTTCCATTCATTGATTTTGACTTTTCTTGCTTTATTCTTCATCTTATTTAGTGTTCAGCAGTTGTTTCTATCACTTCTGCTTGCATATCTCATACTCACATGGTATCAAACGAGCAAGTCCCTGGTCTGGGTGCAAATCTTTCTGTTGTTGTCACTATTGTTTCAGATCTATCGGGCTGCATTTACTGGTCCAGGGGCTGCTGTGAATGTTGTGTTTACTGCTGCAGATCATCCTGTGTGCTGGGCAATAATATCTTTGCTGGACAATCTGTTTCTCAGCCTGTCGACTTGTTTTCTCATCCTGTGAATGCTATCATCTCTGTGTTTCCAGTACCACACCATTTGTCTTTGCAAACACTGCCTTCACTTTGACTTCTACTACAATCATCTACCTTTTTCCCAGCCCCATCGACCTTCGCATTTCGATTCCTACAGTTGTCACCTCATTGCCATTAACTTTGATTGACTTGTGTTTTCTAGCTGGTGGTAAATCTGATCATATTCTCACTTAAGATAGGGTTCATGTGTCCGTTGTGTTTAATCACTACATGCTCTTCACTTCAATCCTATCACTTCTATGTGTTTTCAACTTCGTGTTTGAACGGTTGAACTTCTATCTTCATTTCACCATTCAATGGCTCCTCCATGTTTCAAGATTGATGATAAGCTCTAAGACCCTAACTATCTAACTTGGACTCGAGGTATGAAAGTTTGCTTTTCATGCAAAAGCGATTGCAAACCTTGGTTTTGGGATTAACTCCTCGTCCTTAGTGACCATCTCCTCTACAATAATTGGGAGGACATTTTTGAGGAAGCAATCCTTGACTTAGATACAAATGATGACAAATCATATTTGGTGCTTCTTCTACGTATCTTGAAGGAAGTCCTTCCATTGTGCAGGTGAAACTCCAACCAATGTACAAGGCTCCATTGGCCATGTGGGATGTCACCCTCCATGGTTAGCTTTAGACCATTGTTTCAAGTCTACCAACAACATTCAGCCATTCACCCTTGGAGTGACCGGATTCCAAGGCTAGCTTCACAACATGTTGTCAACACTACCCAAAGCTCTTTAGATTGGGACCATCCTCCACCAGCTCCCTCTCGAGTCCGATGGTGTGGCGAACTACCTCATGAGCTCAAATGTCGCCAACACTACTAATTTTTCAGCTTATGACATCTATGTTATTGGAGCATAAGTCTGCACTTTGGTTATAGGGGATGCTGCCATCTCATTCTAGCAGCATCCATGATCATGCACTGGCTACTTCGGATAATGTGACACAAAGAAAAAGGAGGGGCAATGATCTACTTGTGTGGCAAGAAGGGGCATCTCTACAAGCACTACAAGAAGATAGCAACTTTGTGGAAAAAGGAGAAGGGCAATGACTTTCACTAGGCTAGAGAGGAAGTGTGAGACAGTGGTGGAGGTGTCAGAAGTGGAGCAACGGTGGAAGCATAAACATGTGCTGAAATAAACTGCTGAAACACAAGACAAAAAGAGAAAAGAAAAGAACACGATACAGATGAGAACTCAGATGTATGCACGGGAAATGGAATCCATATATCTGAACACGAGACAGTCGCATACAACAGTAAGTCACTGGCTGCGTGGGCACTGGCACTGGCTCCTCTCTCCACAGAGTCTGCAGATGGTGAAGATGATGTGATTGACTGAGGAGGAGCCACTGAGTATAAATAGGCTGAAAAAGTGGGGAGCAATAATGCTGGTCGGACAGCATTAAAGCTGGCCGACTGGTGCATAAAATGCTCCACTGGCATAAAATGCCACACCAGAAAAATACCTAAAATACCTAATAAAAAAATGCCCAGCCCAGATCAAGCTCAGACTCACACATGAGCTGACAAATACTCTGCTAACACCCTCTCTCAGATCATGAGTGATCTGATACAATACAATGAAAAGAGATCAGAAACTATACAACATAGAACCACCAAGTAGAACCATGGATACCCAAGCAGTGGGTGATCAAGCCACCACCAAGGTGCCTCGGAGAGAACCTGATGTCGATGTCGATCGTACCAAATACCCGAAAATAGAGAAGATCATAGCATGTCTCTGTGTCCATCATCAATGTCTCGCAGGAGCATACAAGACCATCCTGTCAAAAATGCCTCTGAACATATGTGACCATGGATTTCCGCCTTTGGCCAGACCGCCAAAGTGTCCCCTCATGTGAGCTCCAGACGAAAGCCTCCCGCTCTCTGTCAGATAACCAGCTCATCATGAACCTGGATGTCAATCCCAGCTCCAGGATTTGATTCCGCCAGACTGAAGTCGATGCGTCAGGGATGTCCCTCTCTGGAACCTGTGCACCTGTATAAAAATATAGATGAGGCGCGGCTGCCCCATCTGAACACCTGCTCACACTCCCTCTTTGGCACAAGAGAGTCGTGAGGGATGACCTCATCACCACCACTAGAAAGCAGCCGAGGAAGGGGCTACCAAGCCCTTTCCGCGATCCGAAGAAGAGGATCCCTTCCGCGCCTTGGACTTCACCTTGGACGGAGGATCGGAGTCGGAGTCTGATGAAGGAGAGGACTCATCGGTAGAGTCAGCATCCCGCTTCGTCTTCTGCTCCTTCTTCCTGGAAGCCGCTAACTTCTTGCAGTCCTTCCGCAAATGTCCCTTCTTGCCACAGTGGTAACACTGGGCCTTCGACTTCTTCTTCCCGTCACCCCTCTCTGAAGCTACATAAGCCTCGCCTCCATAATGTGCCGGAAGCCGCCCCTGTAATCTCAAGGATATCTCATGCTCAAGAAGCATCGAGGTCATATGTGTAAAACTGACAGGAGTCGATGATGTCTGCGCCCGCAAAGCATTGGCCACTCCATCAAACTCCGGGGGGAGCTTGTAGAGAACCGTCCCGACAAGATGCACCTCGGGAAGAGCAGATTGCATGTGTTGAAGCTGGTCCTGTACCTGCGTAACACGAAGAAGAAAAGATTGAATAGTATCTGTCGGCTCAAACTTCATCTGCTGGAGCTGGCCATAAAGTGTGACGGCCCGCATGGTGGAAGGTGCCTCGTACATCTGCTGCAACTTCTGCCATACTTCAGGAGACGTCCTACAGGAGGTAACCGCCGGTAAGACCGCTTTAGAAATACAGCGAAGCAACGCCGAGGAAGCACGGGCATCGTCCGACTCCCATGTGAGCACCGCTTCCTCATGGTTGTCCTCATCAAAGTCGTTAGGAAGAGGAAAACGACGGAGAGGTCGAGCAATAGCTCGACAGACGATGTACCATAGCCGCTTCTGCACAAACCAAGCTTTCATGACAGCACTCCATGTGAGATAATCAGGTCCATGTAACTTATCATCAGTGGAAGTGCACGGAGGAGCCATATGGAGAGGATAAGAAGAGAAGTAGAATTTAGAGATGGAATTTAGAGAGGAAACACAGCCAAAACACAAGCACAGACTGCAGAAAATGAGAGTTCACATGCAATAGAACCCAAAATCTGATCAATAGAAGACAAAATCTGCTGCAGAAAGTCAAAAAATCAGTCAAAAACTGCCAAAAACAGAGAAAACGGCCTGAAGTAACAGTCACCCAGCTACGAGAGATGCTGAATCAGCAAAACGTAGGCTGTAAACTGGAGAAAAACAGGTAGAAAACTGTCGCCAGCAGCTGCAGATGAAAAACGCAGGCAGCAGAGGGTGCGTAGGCAGCAGAGGGTGCGGAGGCAGCAGGCGATGGCAAAACTGCAAAAAACGCAGGCTGAAAACAGCCCCAAAACAGGTCGCCTGGCTGCGACAGCAGTCGTCTGATCAGCAGGGGTACAAAACAGTCCTGAAATCAGCAAGAAAACACAGCAGAAACACAAATCCTGAAAACTGATACCATGTCAGAAGTGGAGCAGCGGTGGAAGCATAAACATGTGCTGAAATAAACTGCTGAAACACAAGACAAAAAGAGAAAAGAAAAGAACACGATACAGATGAGAACTCAGATGTATGCACGGGAAATGGAATCCATATATCTGAACACGAGACAGTCGCATACAACAGTAAGTCACTGGCTGCGTGGGCACTGGCACTGGCTCCTCTCTCCACAGAGTCTGCAGATGGTGAAGATGATGTGACTGACTGAGGAGGAGCCACTGAGTGTAAATAGGCTGAAAAAGTGGGGAGCAATAATGCTGGTCGGACAGCATTAAAGCTGGCCGACTGGTGCATAAAATGCTCCACTGGCATAAAATGCCACACCAGAAAAATACCTAAAATACCTAATAAAAAAATGCCCAGCCCAGATCAAGCTCAGACTCACACATGAGCTGACAAATACTCTGCTAACATGCTAACAGGAGGTTGGGTATGCAAGCCTCATCTATCAATATTTTGCTCCGAGTGTGTTCTAACATGAGAGGGCATCTTTGGTGGTTCGGCCAAAGGTAGGGAGGTCATGATGTGATTTCCATAGAGCTAGTTTGTGATTGGCATCAGGAATCAACTATTTATACTAGAGTAGTTAAGGATTAGTATGATTAGTTGCCATATTTTGGTAGTGATGTGTATAAGCACACTTAGGACCATCGGGGCACTTTTTTCTCTCTTTAGGAGATTCTTTTTTCCCAACCTTGTATATATGTCTATTTACTTTTAGGGCATACTTAGTTGTGTAAATCTTCTCTATTGATAGCTCTCAATACACTTTGTGTTGTGCTCTCAGAAGGGTTTTTTTCTCGGTGTGAATGCTTGTCAGTGGATGTGGTACTTAGTACCTTAGGGATTGTGCTTCCATTCATCCTCACATAGCAGATGTGATCTTCCAGCACACTCTTCTCTCTTGCTATTTACTTGTTCACTGTGAGTGTGTGTGTGTGTGTGTGTGTGTGTGTGTGTGTGTGTGTTGCTGAACCATAACCTCACAGTGGCAAGATTTTTGTTAGTAGAGATGTGGTATTTGCTGAACATGTTGCTCTGCCTATGGACATGTTTGACAATTCGTTACCTTTATTTCAGCAAAGTGCACCTGATTTTGGTCAATTTCAGTAGAAAGTAAAGGGTACCGCTTGTACCAACCCTCCACCAACAAGATTTTTGTTAGTAGAGATATAGTATTTGTTGAACATGTTGGTTTGCCTATGGACACGTTTGACAATTCATTGCCTTTATTTCAGCAAAGTGCACCTGATTTTGGTCAATTTCAGCAACCTATTGAGGGTTTAGAACAGCAAAATCAGCAGTAGACACATGCTAAACAACAGCTTGATTTTTAGCCCATTGATCAAGGCATTGCTAATTATGAAGTGGCCAATGAGAGGGCTGCTATTCAAGAAGCTAAAACAGTCCCTAGATGGTTGTTAGGTACATTACAGGACAACAAACAGCCCGTTCCTCTTGCTAGCAGAACTAGAGTAGTCACTCACCATGCATAGGGTAACTTGATTGCGCAGGCACTTGTAGCTACTGCATGCAATGAAAAACTTGTTTCTTTACATGATGCTTTAGAAAGTGAACATTGGATGGTGGCTATGCAATCAGAAATGGACTATATTGATAAAAATGGCACATGGGAGCTATGTGACTTACCTGGTAGCAAGTGTGCTATAGGCACTAACTCTACAAATTAAAACGTAGATCTAAAGGTAACATTGATCACTACAAGGCATATCTTGTTGCCAAAGGGTACGCTCGACAGCACTTCATGTATGACTACCATTCATAGTGCTATTGCTTTGGTTGCTCATTATGATGAGACTTTTGCATGTACTTCACATATGACCACCATGATGAGACGTTTGTATGCACTTTACGTATGACCACCATTCTCAGTGTGATGAGATGTTTGCACACACTTCACGTATGACCATGATGAGATGTTTGGACACACTTCACGTATGTCCACCATGCGCAGTGTTATTGCTTTGGCTGTTCATTATGATGAGATGTTTGCACGCACTTCACGTATGGCCACCATTTGCAGTGTCATGATGAGACGTTTGTATGTGCTTCACGTATGACCACCATTCGCAGTGTTATTACTTTGGTTGCTCATTATGATTGGCATATACATGAGTTGGATGTGAAGACTGATTTTCTAAATGGTGATCTTTGTGAGGAGATTTATGTCACTCAACCTCTTGGCTTTGTTCATAAAGGGTCAAAAAGTAAAGTATGTCATTGTGTGTTGCTGAACCATAACTTAACACTCTCAAGCTTATTCTTGTCCAAGTTGTGTACCTGTGTTTCTACAACCCTAAATCTATTTGATTTTCTCATATGGGGATGAGATTAGAGGAGCATTCACATATGGATAAATATTATAGGGGAGCCTTGAGGGCTTGGCATCATTAGATCTTTTATTTAGGTACATTTTGGCCTCCATTTGCACTACTACTAGTGCTGGTAGGCTATTTTTTTCTTATTGTGCAGAATTTCCAACATCAAACACTTTTGTAGGTAAGAGCCCTTACAGTCTCCTTCATAATGAGCTACATAGCACAAGTTGGTTTTTGTATATTTTCCTTTACATAGGCAACTTTTGCATCAAGTACAGTCAATGGCCATGGTTGGAAACCACGATATATTTCTTATGTTAGTTGTTCAGGGCAAGTTGGATGGAATCAACTATCCCTTGTGGGCTTATGTAATGTATCATGTATTACTTACAAAGGGGCTTTGGACATTGTACATGGAATTAAAAGACGACCTAGTGGTATTTCACTAGTTGCAAGTGCAAGTGAAGGCAACAGAAGCATATACTGTTAAGGATGTTGTAGGTTTCAGTTTTGTTTGAATGAATGCTAGAGCACCACCACCACCTACTCCTAAGCAGATTCATTGGGATGACAAAGATGCAAAGGCTCATGCTTTGATTTTATTATCTATTAAATGTATCACGATTCCACATATTCACTTATATAAGACATATAAGGATGCTTGGGATACTCTCGCATGTTTGTATTAAGGAAGAAATGAGACCCATGTTTCTTGCTTGCTTAAGTAGTTAGAGAGTGAACATATGGATGAAGGTGACTCCATTGACACTTTTTTGAGAAAGACCAAAGATCTTAAGAAACAGTTGTTTGCTGTAGATCCGATTTTGCCTAACAGTTCACTTATGCATTGTCTCAATGGTCTTCTTGATTCTTATTAGAATTTTGCATCTACTCTTCATTTGATTATGAAAGGCAATCCAAATGCTTTGTCATTTGATAAGTTGGTTTCTATTTTGCTTCAAGAAGAATAATCTAGGCAAAATAGATCCATCATGTGTATTGCAAACGAAGCTTTTGTAGCTAATTGGAAAGGTAAGGTAAAGCTTTCTCTTCTGCTAGTAAGTAGAAATTTGCAAATGTTGCTCAGACAAAGAAGCCTGAAAAGGATGAGAATAAAAAAGAGAGTTAGATGTTTGAGGTATTGTAAGGCAAAAGATCATGTCATTAAGCATTGTCCTAAATTGGTTATGAAAGAGACTTAGAAGAAAGAGGCTAGTATGTTTGTTGCACACGTCTCTCCTTCCAAGTCAGAATCTACAAGTGTTGTGTAAGATACAAAATAGGCATTTAGTGCTCAATGCAATTATGACTCTTTTTTATGTGATTCTTGCATGTCTATTGTGGTTCAAATGTTCAGTACTTTGACAATGTTGCCACAAAGCATATTACTTCTCTACACAATTTGCTCATTTCTCTAGAGTGCCCCTAAAGGTAGTACTGTGATGTGTCAATAACTTCTCTTTTCCTATCAAAGGAGTTGGAAAAATTGTGTTGGCTATTGTTAATAGAAGTACTTTGACGTGAGGTTTTCCTTGGAGATATATTTTATTGATATTTGTGTTCATTGGTTCAAGTCCTACTATACTTAAAAACATCAAAACTATTGCTTTGTTAGCTTTCTATGCTACCTTGGTATTTCTACTAAAAGTCGTTATTCTAAGTTGTTTACTAGCGTCACCCTTGTAGATGCTTTGTATGTATCGGAGATAAAAAAGAGTTTCTATCAATTTCTCCACTTGTGTAGATTGGCTTGATTGTGAAGTTTAGCACATTTGATCCCATGAGAGACATGGATATCCATATATCTAGTATAAACAATAAAGCTATCATCTATTGATGTCCCAAGTCATCCTCGTCCCCAACTGATATTAACTATGCCTCCTAGTTGTTAGAGTTTGGCATTCAAGGGTTGTGTTTTCAGCGTTCAAGGGCGAGCAAGAGGCTGTGCATCAGAACAAGGTTGAGGCGAGGGTGGGCGTGTGAGAAAGGAGAAGATTTGTTGAAGGTGTTGCTGATTTTTGTTGTTAGAGAAGGAAGAAGGTTGTGTTTTGGGCCTGCAAGTGCAGATTTTACCTTTTCATCGTCTTCGGCGGGTGAAGAAGGCGCGGGATGAGTAGCGAGGAGCCCTAGTAGGTTGCTTTCATATAGTAAAAGGGGGCTGCTTTTTGTGTTTTGCACAAGCATTGTAGGTGAAGATATCTTTTGGGGCCAAGATAGTGTCTAGGCGATCATGGCCTGAAAGGTGCCTGTGTTACCGGCTCTTCCATTAGATCAAAAGCTCGATAGTGAGAACTACCACATCTGGCGGGTTATGATGCTTGCCATTGTGGAGTCCTATGATTTGGCAGAGCTTGTTACAGAGACTATTCATGATCCTTCTTCACATGACGAGTCCCGACTCTCTTCTAGTGATAAGTTGGAGTTGGCAAAGACTCAGGCATATTGGGACAAACTCAATGCTTGCATTCACTTGTTTCTATTTCTCTCATGCACTATAGTTGTTATCTCTTATATTGAGCATTTAACGGTGGCTCGAGAGATAGGCCGGAGCTTTGTATAATTGCATGGCTGTCATGAAACGAGTTTCTTTGGAAGTGCAAATAAGGACCATGAGTGTCAACAAGTCATCTACTATTCAAAAGTATATTAACAAGCCGCGGTAGCTTGAAATGCAGGTACAAAAATCACTTTTGAAGACATGGTGATAACTCTTATTTTGCAGTTATTGCCTTGTTTTAGTGGTTTTTATTCCACCTTGATTGCTTCAGGGCGGTTTGAGACTCTTCAGTGGAGGAGTTGGTTCCTATGGTCTTGGACTAAGAGGAGCAGCTGAAAGGGATCAATGCTTCTAAATTTGAGGCCTTGGTTGGACAATCCTCTCAAAAGAAGGGGGAAGGACCCAAAGAAGGAGGACAAATCAAAGAAGGATAAGGAAAAGGAGTCCACTTGTCACATATGTGGCAAGATCGGTCACTGGAAGAAGGATTGCCACTACAAGGGGAAGAAGGAGAAATCTTCAAAGGATTCTAGAGCGGTGGCTGCTCACTCATCAGTTGCTTTTCTCCACTTGGAGGTGGTTGAGGAATTGAATCTAAAGGCCTCTAATGCAATGTTGACAGCCCCATACACTCCGGAGTGGATTGTTGACAATGGTGCCTCACGGAAGACGACTCCTCTTGCAAGTGTTGCACATTTGCGGCCTTTGCATTGCCGAATTCTTGTTGGTGATAGTTCTTCTATTCCTATTTAGGGACGTGGTGACATGTATCTTATTCTAGATGGGCGAGGTGGTGCCCATACATTCGAGGTGCTTTATGTGTCGGCCTTGGGATACCATCTACTTTCAGTGCACAAGATTTGTGCCCTCGGCCTCTTGGTCGAATTTGATGTGGATTCTTTTCAGATTCTTGATCGTGGATCGAGATAGGTTCTTTCTTTAGGTTATGAGGAGAATGAAGTCTATAAGTTGCGGTCTTCTTCTGTCTTGACTTCTTTTCTTCTTACCTCTCAAAGTCAATCCAAGCTTTGGCATGCTGAATTTGGCCACCTCAACTATGATTACCTTCAGAAGGCATCTAAGGGACAACTTGTTTGAGGTTTGTTGGATATTGTGGTGAGCTAGCAACCTTGTGTATCTTGCATCCCTGAAAAGCAAACTCATGATGCTATTCCTAGCAAGGCTTTGAGGCGGTCTTCAGCACCCTTGGAGTTCTTTCTACCAATCTTTGTGGACCGATGAGGATGGAGTCCCTTAGACAGTAGCAGGATGATATGGGCTTATTTCTTGAAGTTGAAGTCAGAGGCTTTCTCCCACTTTACGGGTTGGTTGCTCTTTGAGGAGAACCGACCGGGCCAGAAACTAAAGACTTTACAATTAGATAAGAGCGGAGAATTTGTTTCTAATGAGCTTGCTCATTTTTGTGCACATCATGGTATTCACTAGGAGTTTGATTATAAAAAAACCTCTATGGAGAATGGCATATTGGAGCGGAAGAATTGCAGTGTGATCGAGATGGCACGTATCATGATGGAGCATCGTTAGACACCTCAATGTCTATGGGCTGAGGTTGTGGCTACTGTAGTTTACATTCTTAATCGATCCCCTACTTCTGTTTTTGTTGGTATGACCCCTTATGAGGCTTACTTTGGGTCTAAGCCAGATGTTTCTTATTTTTGGGTTTTTGGGTGTGATACCTATGTCCTGAAAACACATCGTGACAAATTTGAAGTGGCTTTCAAAAGACAGGTATTTGTGGGCTATAGCTTGCAGTTTCAAGGCTACCAATTGTATGATCCCATTAAAAGAGATGTCTACATGAGCCATGATGTTTGGTTTGTGGAAGTTCCAGCCTCAAAGGGGGGTGAGGAATGTTGGGATAAAGGCCCTTTATTCACCTTCGTGTATAGTACATTTGTATTATTTAGTTGTACATGTGAATATACCCTTACGTGCCCTAAGTATAAATACATTTTATTATTTGTGTGCCAACACATTGTTGGTACACCCAAAAATCGAATCGTACTCGCTCTATCTTGAAAGTCACTCTTACTCACCTACTCACTCCTCGAGCTGATAACATCCACAACAACTGGCATCAGAGATTACGGTTTAAGACCATCAGGCTGTGCAGTTGCTCGCGACAAGTGTGCAGACGGTGGAGTTCGTGCCCAGCAGGGAGTTAGGCGACCACGCTGTTGACCAGCGTGAACTAGTCGTTGGGACCAGAAGGGAGTCAAGTGACCGTGTTGCTGACCATCATGACCAGCGTGAACTAGGCAATGGCATCCAGTGGGTGGGTAGCAGGTGCACTAGATGTGACGACCAGCGGGCGTGAAATGGGGACTACGCGACGGCTATGGCGATTAGTTTGATGTTGTAGCAACGAGCAGGCGAGCGACGCGACGGGCAGGGTCAATGGAGCGCCTCTTTGATCCCTTATGAGGCTTACTTTGGGTCTAAGCTAGATGCTTCTTATTTTTGGGTTTTTGGGTGTGATACCCATGTCCTGAAAACACATCATGACAAATTTGAAGTGGCTTTCAAAAGACAGGTGTTTGTGGGCTATAGCTTGCAGTCTCAAGGCTACCAATTGTATGATCCCATTAAGAGAGATGTCTATATGAGCCATGATGTTCGGTTTGTGGAAGTTCCAACCTCAACGGGGGGTGAGGAATGTTGGGACAAAGGCCCTTTATTCACCTCCGTGTATAGTACACGTGTATTATTTTTGTACATGTGAATGCACCCTTACGTGCCCTAAGTATAAATACATTTTATTCTTTGTGTGCCAACACATTGTCGGTACACCCAAAAATCGAATCGCACTCGCTCTATCTTGAAAGTCACTCTCACTTACCTGCTCACTCCTCCAACTGATAACATCCTCAACAAATGGCATCAGAGATTACGGTTCAAGACCGTAAGGTTGTGCAGGTGCTCGTGACAAGTGTGCAGGCGGCTGGAGTTCGTGTCCAGCAGGGAGTTAGGCGACCATGTTGTTGACCAGCGTGAACTAGTCACTGGGACCAGAAGGGAGTCAGGCGACCATGCTGCTGACCATCGTGACTAGCGTGAACTAGGCGACGACGTCCAGTGGGCGGGCAGAAAGTGCACCAGACGTGACGACCAGCGGGCGTGAAACGGGGACCAGGAAATGGCTACGGCAACCATCTGACGTCACGGGCAGGCGAGCGATGCCTGCCCGTGATGCGAGCAGGTGAGCGATGTGACGGGCAGGTTAATGGAGCACGCTCCCCCCACGCGGTTAGTTCCTTTCAAAAAGAAATCAAAAGTTCTTTAATTTCCCAATTAAAGAAACCAAAATTTCTTCAATTTCCAATTAACCCCTTGCCTTAATGAGGGTTTACGCATGGTAGCATAGATTACAGATCTGTGCAAATCTCGCTTGGAAATTTGGGGGTTTTCCCAGATTTGATCCCATTTGTGCTTGGAAGTGACATTCGGGTCAGAAATTGCAGACATTGTGTGTGTTGACCTCAATTAAATTGGGGATTTTGCCAAATTTGTTAGAATTTCGTTCATTCAAGTAAAATTTCCTGACATTGGACCCGAAAAAATTGGGGCTTTTCATGTTTTGCTGAGCTGGGTGAGACTGACAGACATTTATGCACTGTTGACTTGGAATTTTGGCATATTGTGCAGAATTTGGAAAATTTCTACAGTATTTGTCCGTGTCGTGGCTGGTTTATGTAAAAACAACAAAGATTTATTACTCTCTTGCAGCTCCGTTCATTTACTCGTGTTCGTGATAAAATGGTTGTAACTTCTTCTAGTTCTAACATTAAGAGTTTGATGGAAATCAAGCGGTTTGATGGTCAAGGCTTTGACCTTCGGAAAGATCGTATGCAGGGATATTGTTCATAAAGAATTGTGAGGATGCTTTGCAGGAAGATAAACCTGCACAAATGTCTGATGCAGGGGCCAGAGTCAACAAAAAGGCTGTGGCTTACATAAAGATGGGTGTCACTGATGACATGTTGACAAACATGAAGGGCTTGGATACTGGTCATGCAATATGGGAGAAGTTGAAAACTATCTATGAGATCACCACACCTGTTAATTAGGTGCATTTAATGTGCAAGTTGGTGAATATGCGACTGGATGAGTCCAAGCCTGCAGCTGAGCACTTGAGTGCATTTACTGGCATTTTAAATCAGCTCAAGCATGCCCATTTGGATTTTGATGATAAGTTCAGGGCGATCTTTCTGATCATGACAATGCTTGATTCTTGGGAGACCTTGGTGGTTTCTCTTAGCAATAACCCCAATCTCTCATATGGTGGTGTGAGGGGTTCAATCTTGAATGAAGAAATTAGACGTAAGTCTAGTGGAGAAGGCAGCAAATCAGCTCATAATGTTAGAGGCAAGGCTGAAAAGAAAAATGCAAATGCTGGACAGAGAAGCAGAAGCAAGAGCAAAGGAAAGGAAAATAGTAATATTACTTATTATCAGTGTGGTTGGAAGGGCCACAAGAGGGAAAGAAGAATGCAGGAGAAAAAGAAGAAAGAGGATAAGACAGATGTATCTGACTCAGCCAAAGGCAAAAAAAAGGCCAATGTGGCTTCCAGTGTAGTCATAGAGAAGCTCTCGGATACAGAGGCTGACGTATTATGTACAGTTGATTATGATGCCCTTGTATGTCACATGGAGGATATGCAAATTACCAAGGCTGATGTGATTGATGCAATTTTGTAAGTTGATGATAGTGTCACTCAGACTGGGATTGTAGACTTTGGTGCCTTTTTCCATATAACTCCTTGCTTGGAGTGTTTCGCTATGTTCAATGCAGGTAGTTATGGAAAAGTATACCTTGGAAATAACTTTACTTGTAGCATTGATGGGATTGGCATTGTACACTTGTCTTTAGATAATGGGCAAGAGCTTGTATTAAAAGATGTCAGATATGTACCTAGCATCAAGAAGAGTTCACTATCTGTTGGTCAGCTTGACTTACATGGTTACACTACATTGTTTGGTGGTAGTTTGTGGAAATTATAAAAGGGTTCCATGCTGATTACAAAAGGAACCAAGAAGGACACTTTGTATTATTTTCACTGTAAAGCTTTGAATGGCAAGTTTCTTGCAGTTGCTAAAATTGGTTGTCATTTGGAGTTGACATAAGAGATTAGGCCATATGAGCTAGAAAGGACTTGATGTCCTTACCTCTTTGAAGAGGGTTTATGGAGAAGGCTCTACACTTGACTTTTGTAACGATTGTTCGTTTGGAAAGCAAATGAAAAATTCATTTTACTCTAGTGTCTCTCGTGAGTCGAATATCTTGGACTTAGTGCATTCTGATATATGTAGTATGCCCGTGAAATCGTTAGGTAGTGTTGCATATTTTGTCTCGTTTATTGAAGATTGTTCCAGGAAGATTTGGGTTTATTTGTTGAAAAAGAAAAGTGAAGTGTTGCTTTTTTTAAAACTTTTCATGCATTTGTGACCACTCAAACAGGTAGAAAGTTGAAATGTTTGAGAATTGATAATGGGGGTGAGTTCACATCTATTGAGTTTAAGTCTTTTTGTGACTTGCATGGAATTAAGAGGGAGCTTACAGCTCCTTACAACCCTTCTTTAAATGGGGTGGTTGAAAGATATAATAGGACTTTATGTGAAAGAGTGCAGTGCATGCTGTCCATTGCTAATCTCCCTCATGAATTTTGGGGAGAGGCACTTAAAACCGTGGTTCACAATTGCAACCGCTCTCCAAACTGGTCCTTAAATAATGGCATCCCTGAGGAGGTTTGGTCTGGCAAATCGGTCTCATATGACCATTTACGGATGTTCGGTTGTGATGCTTTTGTGCATGTTAGAGATGAGCTGAGGAGAAAACTTGACCCAAAATCCACCAAAGGCATTTTAATGGGCTATGGTGATGAGGGTGAATTTGGCTACAGAGTGTGGCTACCTCAATCTAAGAAAATTATTCGCTGCAGTAATGTTGTGTTTAATGAGGCAAAATTGCTGAAAGGTACTTTAGCCTCCAATGAAGACATGAAAAAGGTCAAATTTCAGAATTTGCAGCCAGCTATTATATCAAATGATGAGTCTCATGATGCTGTACCACAGGCTGAAACTGATGACCAGTTGGTTGTTTTTGAGCCAGATGATGATGGACAGCAAATAGAAGCACAAGGAGGTCATGGACAGCAAGATAGACTTGCTGATTATGCACAGAAGGAAGGGATTGACTTTCAAGAGGTCTTTTCACCTGTTGTGAAGATGAGCATTCTACGTGTGCTTTTTGCTCTCAGTGCTGTATTGAACTTAGAGCTGTACCAAATGGATATGAAAACAGCTTTTCTTCATGGTGACATTGATGAGGAAATCTACATGAAACAGCCCGAGGGCTTTGTAGTTCTTGGAAAAGAGCAGATGGTGTGTAAACTAAAATGCAGCTTGTATGGGCTGAAGCAAGCACCACGTCAGTGGTACAAAAGGTTTGACACTTTTATGCTCTCTCATGGGTTTACACGCATCCATGCAGATCATTGTTTGTACATGAAAAGGATACAGATGGCAGCCCCATGATACTTGTTTTGTATGTGGATGATATGTTGCTAGCTGGAAAAAGAAAGACTAGCTTGGATGCTCTCAAAGATCAGCTGAAATCAGCTTTTTCCATGAAAGATTTGGGGAATGCAGAGCATATTTTGGGCATGAGGATTCGTAGGGATAGAACATAGAAATTGTTATTCTTATCTCAAGAAAAGTACATTGAAAATGTACTAGACAGATTTAACATGGCTGAAGCTAAGCCTTTTGGGGCTTAAGCTTAGTAAAGCCAATAGCCTAAAAGATGACATGGAAGCCAATGCTATGAAGGGAGTCCCTTATGTATCAGCTTGTGGCTCTCTTATGTATGCTATGGTTGCTACTCATCCAGACATTGATCATGCAGTGGGAGTTGTCAGCAGGTTTATGTCAAATCCTGGCAAACCACATTGGAAAGCTGTCAAGTGTATTCTTCGATATCTAAAGGGTACACAAAGAAAGTGTATTTGCTATGGGCAGGGTGCACTTAGTTTGCAGGGTTATTGTGATGCATACATGGTAGGTGACTTGGACACTCGTAGGTCCACTAGCGGGTATGTCTCTATAGTTGCTGGTGAGGCCGTTTATTAGTGTTCCAGGTTGTAGAACACCGTAGTGCTGAGTACTACTGAAGCTGAATTCATAGCAGCTACTAAAGCTTCTAAGGAAGCTATATGGTTGAGCAGACTTGCAGAGGATCTCGGCATGTCTATGGGTAGTGCAGTGTTGGGATGTCTAAGGAAGCTATATGGTCAAGTAGACTTGCAGAGGATCTCGACATGTCGATGGGTACTGCAGTGTTGGGATGTGATAGTTAGAGTACTGTGTATTTGGCTAAGAATACCATGTATCATTCACGTACAAAGCATATAGATGTGTGATATCACTTTATAAGACAGATTTTGGAAGATGGTCTAATTACATTGACCAAGATCAAAACACAGGACAACCTTGCAGATGTTCTTACTAAAAGTCTAAGCAAGGCTCAGTATGAGCATTGCATACGACTAGTGAGAGTTGGTTAGAGGTTCACTTCGGATCTTTAAGTGGGAGGTTGTTGGGGTAAAGGTCCTTTATTCACCTCCCTATACAGTACATGTGTATTATTTAGTTGTACATGTGAATGCGTCTCCTAAGTGTAAATACATTTTATTCTTTGTGTACCAACACATTGTTGGTACACCCAAAAATCGAATCGTACACGCTCTCTTCCGAAAGTCACTCTCACTCACTTGCTCACTCCTCTAGCTGATGACTTCCAACACCCTGTTCTTGGAGATCTCGGTGATAGCTGGGCACCCTCGACTGTTCCTTTGAAGCCTGTGCCTCTTGAGGACTCTTGTTCGAATGAGGAGTTTCGTTCTTTGCCACCAGTGGACTCACCGATTGCATCCCAACCGTAGGTGGACCTTCCAAAAACTTTAGCAGATGGTGAGCGACGAGGCAAGATTTGTCCTCCTTGTCATTGGGCTCGTGACACTGTTCGTGATGCAGGGATTGAGGGGGCCCTTGAGGAGGGTAACCGTAGGATGGCCCTCGACGTTCTCAGGGAAACCAGGCACACCACACCGAGCTTGTGTATACTAATGAATGTTTGATGACTCGTATCATGCATGATTGGAACTTCACCTTTGTGAAGGAGGCTTTACAGCATGATCATTGGCGGAGAGCGATGGAGCAGGAGCCGGAGTCAATTGAGAGGAATGGCTTTTGGTATCTTGTGGCGAAGCTTCCTCATAAGAAGATCATTGGAGTCAAATGGGTCTTCAAGACCAAGTACCACATGATGGCACATTGGACAAGCACAAGGCCTGCCTTGTTGCTAAAGGTTTTGCATAATGCCCATGCATTGATTTCCATGACACTTTTGCTCCCACAACTCGTATGGCTACTATTCGTGCCGTTCTTGCCTTGGCTAGCCATAGGAGATGGCCGGTCTATCAGTTGGATGTGAAGTTTGCCTTTTTGAATGGGGAGTTGAAGGAGGAGATCTATGTTGAGCAGTCTCTAGGCTTCGGATCTTCTGATTGTCAGGTGTGCAGGTTGAGAAAGGCTCTCTATGGCCTCAAGCAAGCTCATGGTGCTTGGAATGAGAAGTTTGACTCGTTTCTCTAAGAGAAATTGGCGTATCAGAGTTCCAAAGCCGACTTTAGCTTTATGTTTACACCTCAGGTGGAGATCGTGTGTTGTTTGTCGTTTATGTGGACAATTTGATTGTGACAGGTGACCATACTCAGATGGTTGAGGAGATGAAGGTAGCACTTCATGAGAAGTTTGAGACAAGAGATATGGGACTTCACTTTTTCCTAGGTCATGAGATCTATCAAATCCAAGGGAGATCTTTATTTCCCAACAGTGGTATATAAAGGAACTTTTGACTATGTGTGAGGTGGAGCGATGCAAGTCTCTTACGACTCCTATGGACATGAATTAGAAGGCTACAACTCATTTTGATTCTCCTTTGGTGGATGTTATCCGTTATAGGAAGTTGGTTGGCTCCTTGCTCTGGCTTCTCAATACTCGTGTTGACTTATGTTATGTTGTAGGTGTGCTGGCTTGGTTCATGGGTGAACCCAAGATGGTGAATTGGTAGGTTGCTCAACGGATTTTGAGGTTTCTTCGGAGGATCCCTAATCTTGGGATCTATTATCTAGCAGGTACAGGTGATGTAGACTTAGTACTTATAGTATGGAGTGATTCAGATTGGGCTGGCAATGTGGATCATCGGTAGTGCACGATAGGTTATTGCTTTACCTTGGGTGTCGGTGCTGTTTCATAGAGTAGCAAGAAGCAATCCACGATTGCCCTATCTTTGGCTGAGATGGAGTATTGGGCGGCATCTTCTACCACATGTGAGATAGTGTGGCTTGGCAGGCTCTTAGAGGAGCTTGGCTGCCCTCAGAGAGGTCCTACTGTTCTTCAATGCAACAATGAGAGTTGCATTGCCTTGGCCAAGAATCTTGTGTTTCATGCTCAGATGAAGAATATTGAGATCCAGTACCATTTCATTCGGAAGAAGATTCTAGCTGAGACTACTTCCTTGGTCTACTACAAGACGGAGTGTAATGTTGCAGACTTGTTTACGAAGGCGCTTCCTAGGCTTTACTTCGATAGCACTCCAAATCCCTTAGCCTTTTGCTGTGAGAGTGGGTGTTAGAGTTTGTCATTCCCTGGACAGGCAAGTGCAGATCTAAGCAGTTTCCAGCAGCTGTACTAGGCAATCCACATGGCAAGTCTACGTGGCAGGTCGGACAGCTTTTGTCCAGTTGGCTGCATTTAAATGCTTTGGGGTTCTAGGCTTGTGGAAGTGGCCCTTGCTGAAGGTAAAGGGAATATTTCTTGGTTGACTAATGAAGGTTCATAATATGGTAGGTCGAATAGGCTGACCAAGCCACCTTCGTAGGCTATAAAGGGAGATCCCTCTAAGCCATCATTTCAAATAGGCTGACCAAACCACCTTCGTAGGCTATAAAGGGAGATCCCTCTAAGCCATCATTCATCTATATTTCACCCAGTTGGAGTTTTTTGCGCTAGTCTTCATTTACCGTCTATCTAAATTGCCCTCTAAGCGTCACAATGGAAGCACACAGAGGTGAATAGAGCCACCTTTGTATTGTCTTGTTTGGGATTATAGAAGTTTCTATTCTTTTATTTGCTGTGTACTCTCTATTCCTTGCTCAAATTCTATACACTGTGCCATATAATTTTTAGAAGACACACATGAAATGGGCATGCGTGTGATTTTTGGTATCTACATTTATCAACAATACAAGATGATATCCAATCTAACAGTAGCTTGGAGAGAACTTGCACTATACACTATGAGATCAGAGGGAGAAAGCTTTGCCTCTTCTGAGAGGGGTTTGGACCATTACATAGGGTCAAGAAGTTGCAAGTATGATTGGTCTTGCTTGAGCAGAGATGGAACAGAGACACACTCCTGAGAAAGAGGAGAGTAGCACCTCGAGACTCACTGAGACAGAGGGTGTTCATGGACTTCCTTGCCACATGTGGTCAGTAAGCACTAGAGCTTCACCCTGTCCCTCCACTGCGGACTCTCCACATCCAGGCAAGTCATCTTCCTGAGGAGTCAGTGGTCACCTTGGAGAGAGCCATAGCCCTACACCAGGTGAGGCATCCTTGATCCCAGGACAACCCTGCTGCCTCCATTACAGACAGATTGAAGCCATTATTTGCCCACCACAGGAGCTGCATTTTAAATTTATGATGATTTTGGAGGGTGCTTGAGTTGTAAGAAATTTAAGGGGAGAAACGCTATGTGAAGTTCTGGTCATGTTGAAATAAAACTATGCTAACAACTTGTCCCCTTCATCTCTCAGCATCCATCACATAGATCATAAATTCATATCTTATGTAGAGTCTATTTCTTTTGCAGAATTTCTATCCTGATTTATGTATATCATTAGCAGGATTGTGCATAAGATTGATTGAGAACTGATTACATTTACAGGCAAAAGTGCAACACAGGCTAGAAAGAGAGAAGGAACATGAAGCACTTACTAGTATGGGTGTCCTTGATGATGAAATGAATGAGCATATTTGCAAAGTCTGTTACGAAGAGCCAACGGCTGCTGTTTTGCTACCTTGTAGACATTTCTGTTGTGAGAATTAAAACTAAACCTATCTTTTTTGTTTTGTTTTTTTCCTTTGTTGGAGGGGGGCCTATTTCACAGATGAATTCTAAATTTTGGATCACAATCATCGTCTTGTTCCAGTGTGCAAACCCTGTGCTGCAGCATGTAAAGAATGTCCACTTTGTCGGAGTGCAATCACTGATCGGATAATAGCTTTTACAGCTTGATGAAAGCTAGAGAGTCCTGCAGTGTCAGGTACATAATTTAAAGTTTCATCTACATAGCTCTTGAAACCATGAAATTTTATCAATTGGGTTTATTGCAGGTTTTGGTCCTTAAGGACTGGCTGAAGTATTTCGTGGTTACTCGATGCACAATTTCTGCATGGAGATCTGGAAGGTTTCTACCATGTTTCATATTTATTCTGCTTCCCTGTTTACCTGTAACGTGTAAAGAGCATTGACATTCTGCCATAAATATGTCAACTTGTTGTATGCCTTCTTTAGGTTGTATTATGTTTGTAATATAATACTTTAAGAGAGTGAGACGAGTCTCGTGCTGTTGTCTTTAACACATAACACAAATAAGTCCTTCAAACGGGAATTTTGCAAGTTTGGTTTGCATTTCAAACGTGCTGGTGAGCAGTAGAAGCATCAGTACACCTAGTGGGAATGCCAGTCAATAGTCACTTGTGCCAAAGCAGTGAACGAGTGTGGTGCTTCAGGCTTCAGCAACATTATTCCTATCTTTTGTTTTTCTTTTTATGTGGCACAAAAGAGTGTTGCCAATTACAGTTCCCAAATAACTCAAAGCAAGACATGAATTTAGATGGGTTTAACAGCAGAAAAATGAGAGACATAGCTGGATCTGCATCAAATGCACCGAAAGTTTCTCAGGGCAGTCTAAGGGGAGTGGGGATAGGAGCAAATCATAGATCCAATTGGACATATCATCCTGCCATCCGAAGAACAGGCTATGATACGAGCATGGGGGACCCTCTGAGCAAATAGTTGATAGAAGTCCAGCGCACTATCAAGGTACCATAGTGCTATCCTCTACAAAACCAGCTGATGGTAGTCGTTAAAAGGATGCCGCCTTATGGTTCCCAATAAACTCTGAAATTTTTGCATTGAATGTGTGCCAGCTACAGAACCTGATAGCTGGGTAAGGCTGCGAGTCCTGGCCTCTTCACATGACCTAGCTCAACTATTTTAATGGGTTACTCATGCATTTTATCATCATTAAAATGACATGGTGGTGGCTGCATAATATCTTCTTTGATTTAAGATGCCATAAGTGATAGTCCATTTTACACTTGACTCTCCATAGCCAAGAAAAAATACATTTCTTGGATCAAGCTTACTTGTGCCTAGGTATATGCATGAATGCCTTACAAGAGAAAACATAAAACTCGTTTGTCCCTAAAGGAGTTATGGTCTCTTGCCAAACCATAACTTATTTAGTATCTTTCCTTCCAATGGCTTGTTAGGGGACCTATTGATCAAATGCACTGCTATCTTTATAACTTTCACCCAAAATTCATTAATGGGACCAACGATAGAGAGCATTTTATGAATCCTTTCCTAAGTAGTCTTGTTCGTCTTCTCAACCACACCATTTTGAGAAAGATTCTCAGGAGTTGTGAATTCTCTCTTCATACCATGGATTATACAAAAGTTTGTAAAAGCATATAAATGTACTCTCCATTATTATTAGTCCTCAAGTGTTGAAGTTTCTTTTCTCATGACTAATTCTTAGCAAATACTAAGAACTTTTGAAATACATCCAATATATCACTGTCTTGCAAAGGGGATAACCCCAAATCTTTCTTGTGGCATCCTTTTTAAAAGTGATAAGAGTACTAGATATCACTATGAAACAGTGAAATAGTAGGAATTGGCCCATATAAATCACTATGAACCAAATCATGACATTTTGATTTTTTGCTTTTAATTTATTCATAATGTAAATGACAATATAGCAATTGCTCTTTGACCCAATTATAATGAAGAAAGGTTATTTTAAGCATCACACGCATGAGACACGTTTGCAATATACATGTTTCTTTCACTCAACAACTACATTTTGTTGTGGAGTGTATCTACATGTAAATTACATTTTTATATCATTTTTTAATAACGAATAAAAAAAACTCATTGAGGACATATTTTGCCCCTCCATCTAATCTTAGATACTTCATTTTCAAACATGTCTCTTTCTTAACCAAAGCTTTAAAGCTTTTAAAGTGAGTAAACATCTTACTTTTTTAATGCATAAGATGAATCCATACTTTTGAAGGAGTATAATACTTGCATCTACTCATAGTTATATCCTTCTTAGGACACCACCCATCAGATTGTATCGACTCAAGTGGTTTCTTGTATACATTCTTTTCATATGGAAATGCATACCTTGCTTACTTGCCAAATTAACATGTTGCATATACTTTGTGTACCTCATTGACTCTAGACTTTAACAAAACATCTGTACTTTATTTTCACTTTTTTCGAATGTTATACATTTACATGAGGAGTCTACTTATGCTAAATTTCAATATTACCTACAATACCTAAACCTTGTACAAACATAGTAGCATTTGTTTTAGGCACAATTATAGCAAGGGTAGACAATATGCCAGCATGCTTATCTTTTGTAGTCAAGGTGTCAACCTTTTTCAAGGTCCTCTACATAATCACCATCAAATGTTAATCAAAATTGCAATTCCCACTCTACAATTGACGTGTTTTCTCTTAATCTTAGTCTTTATATGCTATGTAGTAGCATTTTCTAGAGAAACTTTAGGTACCATTGTATTTTTTCCTAATACATAGTTTCAAATATATTTTTCATTCAAGAAATTCATCATCCTAAAACTTCTTAGATAGTAGTTATTCTTGTCAAGCCTTTTATTATTGACAATCTAGTTGAAATTGTAAGACATTCTAGCAAGCCAGAAATCTTATAAAAACTACAATATGCAAGGAAGCGAATACATTGTGTATTACAATGAAGCATATAATCTTATTCAATACAAAGATAAAGCACATTGAGATAAAGTATTGCTTCATCTGAGAGGTTCTTGAGAAGTACATTGGGCTTATCAAGGTCCATTTGGATGTTAACCCTACATATCTTCTCTTAAAGAGTTTTATCTTTTGAGGATTTCATGCATTCCATGTCTTTGGTGCAAGTTCAAGTATGTTGTCTACGACAATGAGTACTATGGGACTAGCACTCATTTTGGAGGAATGTAATGTAATCTTAAAGGAAGAAGCACACAAAAGTCAAGTTAGATCATAGCGAAGGGATATACGAATCAAAATGCTAGACTCATTTTGAAAAGAAATATGTTTTTGGGTTACATTATATTAGTTTAGGCATGTTCATATGCAATGCGCAACTACAAAGTATCCCAATTATTTCTTATAGTTTAATACTATTTGAGATTCAGGCTTGCTCCCATGAAATCTATAAAATATCTCAGAGTTGGATAGGGATACACAAAACTAGATGTTTTAGGCACTAAACTCATGTTCACTTTTCATAGGATTGGTTCAATTAACCTAAGATGTATAGATTGGACAAAAGAGGACCGTTTAAAGGCCAAAAAGGTGGGTAGAGCGACCAACTTATGGATTCTCTTTTTCCTGGAGTTCTTTTTTTCTTTTTCATCTACTATGGATTGGAGTATGAGAGGTGGAGTTGAGGTGAGATTGGGATATCTCTCTTTATTTTCTACTTTGTGTCTCTTTGTTGGACCTATCAATGTAAGCAGGTGCCCCTCTAGTCCCTATAGGTGCTTACACTATTTTGTAGATGATGGATGCTATCAATGATGATGTACATATCTATCAAAATGAGAAAAATCCTTTTAATGATACCATCAACCATGAGCAAGAAGATATGGGAGTTATTAATGTACAAAATACTCCTTGTTTGGATGAGGGCAATAATGTAACTCATGGTTCCAATGACTATCAACAATAATTATGAAATGAAATAAAGCACACGAATGAAGGTGCTCAACAAAATATCAATATACACTCAAAGCTTGAGAAGGTAATTGTTGCATTCACTTTTCTTAGTGACAAATTTACTCCTACAACTGTCACTACTCATTCTCATTTAGTCCCAATCGAGCCTACTTTGCCTAGACAACCAAATCAACATCATGGACAAAATTTTAAGATAGGTGAGTCATCAACGTTGAGAGATTCTTATAAGCTAGATCAAATGTAAGACAAGTACAAAGCAAGAGCTTAATTCACTCCAAGAAATAATGACTAGCATGAAGGGATTTATTTCAACTTGAGATAAGATGATAATTACCATGGATGCGATGCAATCCATTTTTCACATATTTGTACCTATAGCCCTTAAGCATGCTTGGGAGAGTTGAAGGCAACAATCAACCCATTCATAACAACAGCCATGATGAGAAAATATAATCTCATGGTCAAGCAAATATGGAGTACTGCTCTTATGGATAGCCATCAGCCAATGGGAATGGTCATAATCATTTTGGATAGCAAATGCATAGGCAAAACACATGGAATCAAGAATCACCTTGGCAACCCTCTTATGGATAGCAAACTAATAGTGGACAGTCATATCACTTTGATATGAAGTATTAAGAGAGAATCAATATCCCAAACTTCAAGGGAGATAACCCATCTCCTATGGAGTTAGAGGAGTGGATCAATAAGCTTGAAATGTACTTCACCTTGTATCCCTATATGGAGGAGGCTAAATTTTGTTATGATGCACTTTATCTTAAGGTGTATGCACACATATGGTGGAGTTACAAGCACTAGTAGAACTTGGTTGGAAGGCCATTAGGACTTGGTGACTTGCTTTTTTTGATCCCTCTAATCACACATTCAAGCTCCTCCATTGAGGATGGCGTTGCAAGGACAAGCCTCTTCTCCACCAATGGAGCCATCTGATCCACATAGCCAAGCTTAAACTCCATCTTGAGCCGAACCTCCTCGTTTGCTCATACACACTGTCCACATTACAAAAGTGAAAATTATAAGACTCCTGCAATCTTTTCATTCCTTGACTTTCTACTAGTTTAGAATTTGAGGATCATATGAAACCCATAGATTTGATCCTTTAGAATATCTATAATTCTTGTTAGAATGAGTTTTATAAATTGTATTTTAGTAAAATTTGGGCTCTATTTAGATAATCATACACTTCAAATTAACAACCCATCATTAAGATATGATTTATAGAACTTTTATCATGTTAAAACTAATTATAAAGACTTAAGAAAGTAGTTTTCGCCAAAGTATGCCTTCAAATCAACCTAGACTTGGGTCAAACTCTCTAGTTCACACTTAGATACAAACCTAACCTCTCTACAAAGTAATTTTCAATTTATTTGAAATTTAGATGCACTATATGTTGGGGGTTAAACATTGCCTCTACCTAGCCATCTACATTTTGTATACATTGCCCACACACCTATATAAATTGCAGGTGGTGGTTGCCCATCACTATCACTTTATTCTTTATTCTTTTTATGATAATAACATAAGGTGAAGGTGGGTCAACATTGTGGCTATTGGAGTTTTCACATAAATATTGTCTTGCTCTCTCTTACTTGAACCTCCATAGCTCTTGCTTTTGCTTGTGCTCTCATTTTTGCTCCACCTTTCAACTGGTATTAGAGTAGCCATTTGAGGAGTTTCACCAACATTTACTTTAGTTTGGGAAGAGAGCTTCATTTTCAGTTTTCATGGCAGCTACTCAATGAGGTATACATCAATCCGGTTGCTTCTTAGATCAACTCCACACCTTCCAATAGTGATTAGTGTGTTCTCTTAGATCAATTAAGCTCCAACAAGTGATCACTAAGCTTCAAGAAAGCATGCAGTACCCTAAGGACAGCTAGTATCAATTGCGCATGTCCTAGCTATCCCTCCTCAGCCATCTTCAGTCCCACTCTAGCTCTAAGTATTGCTCGAGCTTGGTACACCTTGATATTTTCTCCCAAGCACTTGTGGCTTATTCTTAAGCATCTTTTGGAGAGATTGATGGGAGCCATTGCTCTAGTGTTTAGGATAAACCTATTGTATACTATTTGGATAGCAAGCATTTGCTTAGTTAATGCTCTACTGATGCATATGGAGCAAGTTTGTTATGATTAGATGATGTATTGATGCTCTAGAAAGGATTTTGGATCTATTAGAGCTTGAATAACTCTTTTATTGAAGGGCTATTTGTTATACTACCTTGTGGCAGAGCAATCGTATACAACAAATGCTCATGTATGAATGCCTACATATGCTTTGAGATGCTATATCGATATATTGATGCTTGGCATTGGTTATTATGCATAAATATGCTTGTTTTTATGGGCTTGAAGGCTTATTATTGGTATGTGCTCTTGGATGTATTGCTTCATGTCTTTGGATACCCCAATGTTATGAATGAAATGTATTGAGGTTTTCTTTGCTCTTGGACATTCTAGATTTGCTTTTGTGGGAGTACCTTGATATTTCTCATTGTAGAGCTTCGTTTATATGGAGACATTAGGAGTTTCTTGTCTATGTATATATGTGTAGTTGGTTTTGATATACACTGTTCTCATAGACATTGATGATTGTGGGCGCTCTGATTTAGCTTTGGTTTATCTACTCCATACCTCCTCCTGTCATATGAATTTATTAGTTTTGGATGCATGCTTGATTATGTACTTGAGCTTTATTATTCATATGTACTACGTTAATTGCAATTTGGTGGATCTTTGCTACTTTTGGGGATCTCTTATACAAAGTTTTCTTATGTACATGCTACTATTTTTCTTGAGGTTACATGTATGTATTTGACATCTTTGGGTCTATGATAACATTTGGTACCTTGGTGATTTATGCTCTATCTTGCACTCCTAGTTACATTCTATATTCTAGTTGCTACATGAATATCTCTAGCATTGAGACCTTTGCATTTTGATATTTTGTCTTTGATTATACACTCATTTAATGCAATTTTATAGGCAATCATGTTGAATTTTATTTTGAACAGTTTCTTTGAAAGCAAACACTTGTATTCTGCACTCTATTGCTTGTTGCTTGTGGATAATAGTATATCAGCTCAATCTTTCTCTTGTTATATACCTTTTGGCTTGGTTTTGGGGCTGATTTAATGTTATTATAATAGCACATACTCTCTTTGGTAGACATAATTGCAGGTGTTTCAATTGCTTCCAATGATAGTGCTATCTTTGACATAGAGAAGTTTGATGGCAATAACTTCAAGTAGTGAAAGACTAAGATTTAGTATGAGTACCATCTGACTAGCACATAATTTGGCCTTTTGTGCGAAGATCAAGCACATTGGGCTTTGTTATCACTTCATCAGAGAGGTGATTGAGGACAAGCAGATACAGATGAGAATCCTATAGATGTGCTTAGTAAAAGTTTCCTAGTGGAATGTTATGCCTTCCTTAATAAGTTGATGGGTGTAGAATGAGATGCCATCTACACTTTTTTCTTGTTGTCTCCTCACTCAAGCACATTAGCCTTTAAGTGGGAGATTGTTAGGGATTAAAGGCGGTGTGTGCCTAGTTGCCTACATTTACTTTGTACATAGTGTCCACACACCTATACATTGTAGGTGGCGATTGCCCATCATTGTAACTTTATTTTTTATTCTTTATTCTTTCTATGACAATAGAATAAGGGAAAGGCAAACCACACATTGTGACTATTAGGGTTCTATCGTCTTACTCTTTCTTGCTTGAATCTCCATGGCTCTTACTTTTGCTTGTCCTCTCACTCCTGCTCCACTTTTCACTATACAAAGCAAAGTTATAGCTTATAAAAGAACTACAACTTATATTAGATATGGTTTTAAATAAATACATTTTTAAAAAGTTTATTTTAGCTAAAGATAGTCTCTTGGTTGAATTCTATATTTTTGTGTATAAATGTGCTTGTTAATCCTTTTTAAACATTGATTTGATCAATTTTTATTTTCTTTTAGAGCATATTAAAAGATTTAACTTTTGTAGAGCATTGTAAAATCTAGAAGTTATATTTGATATAAATTTTCTCAATCATTAATGACTCTCAGGACATTTTAATCATAAGATACCCGTAGACATGATCTTTATCTCAATAACCAAAGTATTAGGTTCTAGTCATCTTTAGACTTCTAATTGGTTTGGCCATCCTTAATAAGTATTAAAACTAGGCCTTTCACCTTGATTTAGACTCAAGAAACTTTTTATGCTCTTAATCTAGCTTTTGACTTTATGCATGCTATATGACTAGTTAGTTTCTAGCTTATGAATCTCGTACTAGAAATTGAATCATTTCTAATAAATTCAAAGATACTAAGTATTTATGAAGCAAATAACTTGTAGCCTTAACACACATAATGTAAAAAATATAATTAGTAGGAATTATTTACTAATATAGCCTTGAATTTTATCTACTTGCAAATCTATTTCACTTATAATCTATTTTAAAATTTGATTTAGGACTATTAAAGAAAACTTCAAGATTCTACCAAGTTTCTTAGCAATGTATACAATTTTATTTGCATGTTATTATCTTTAGTTCAATAAGAGTATCATTTAATTTATATTAACATTTTTTCATTTTGATTTTTATTTATACATTGTCTTCATTCATTTGTGAGTTAAGTTTTCAATGCAAAATAATAATAGTAAGTTTTCATTTATTACTTTTAGACTAAGCTTAGTTTATTTATACATTTTGAAAACTATACTTAGTTATTATCTCTTTATTACAAAAATTTCTATATTTCAGCAAGCTCAATTGAGATATTCCTTGTATTTAACTTAATTCAATAAAGATATCTCTATTTTGATTTTATATACCACTTGTCTATTTTCCTAAATTTTTTCTAGGAGTTTAGATTAATTCAATAAACCAAAGAAAAGTAAAACTAACAAAGCTCTATGCTTTAGATTACTTTGTCTTAGTATCTATGGACTCTAGTATTTGTTTTTGCCAACTTTAGGCCTTCTTAAGTGACTAGATTGTGTTAAACATGCATTTTCTAGCCATGTTAAACCATAAATTCTTAAAAATATGTATTTTCATGATTCACAACCCTTTTATCTTTCATGTGATCTCTTTAATAGAAATGATATTAGAGAATAAGATTTAAGGTAAGATTTACTTTGAAATCAAAATAAGCTATCTCTATAGAATGCATTGCTATGTTCTTTATGTAATATATTTTCAAAAAAGCTTTCTTAGCTTTCTTTCTTAAAGCAACAAGATTACATGCAAAATTGTAAAATAGGGCAAAAAGATAACTTGGTTATTTCTACTAATCTGGAATCAAAAGTCACAAATTTCAATGTTGTTTTGGGGGGTTTGGCATGTTTCGGATGGAATGGTGATGTCAAATGTCATGATTTGGATGTAGAAATGAGCTACTAGATCAACCTTCAAGATAGCTCCTAACAAACAAAACTTAATATTTTGATTCATATTTATATTCCCTTTTCATACATACATGAGATATGGATGTAAATAATGATATAACTCAATGTTCTATAATGGAGGATGGCAAACCATGCTTTTTTCATGGGAGAGGTTGGACCCTATTATGCGTTGTTTCTCTTTTATATTTTAATATATTGATTTATACAATTTTTAATAGTTTATGAGGTTATATGTATTTGAGTTTTGAGATGCTAGGTTCACCTCATGTTTCACGTTGAACAAGTCACAACCTATCTCTAATAGTTGCATGTCATAGTCAACCACTATCTCTAGCTAGTCATAGCTTGTCACAGCTAGTTACTAGTCATAGTTTGTCTTTAACAAGTGACTTGCATACAAAAATCCATCACCTTCTTTCATACAAAAATCTATCACAATCTTTGTATATTTCACTTCCATCACATCCTATTCTTTCGACCCTCCTTTTTCTGTAAGGATCGATTTTAGTGCACAAACCCCCTTCTTTCTCTATGAGGGTCTATTTGCATGTATGAGCTATGACATTAGTCTAAGATTTCTTGTTATCTCTCCATAGGGTGCAAGACTATCACCTAAGGGTGAGAGTTAGACTTGAGCTCTTGCCCTAATAGCAAGATGTACCCAAAGACTTTCTCATTGGTCTTGGCATCACCCCTTAAGTCAAATTAAGAGCCAAGCTTATGAGAGGAATGCCCAAGCTAGTGAGTTTACAATTTGGAAGTAGAGAATATGATTTTGAAAGACACTTACAAAAAAAAAAAGATCATGTGTAGTAGAGCTAGAGAGACATTTGGCAATAGAGATGGCTAAAAGTAATAAGAATATTAAAGATGAAGCCAAGAAAATGACAACCAAGTGCAAAAGGATGTACAAAAGGAAATCAAAAAAGAAATGAGGGAGTTAACATATATGATTGGCACTATCTTTGTAGTAGTTAGTGAAGCTATATTGAGTCCACCATCTTGGCTTCATCATCTTGGTGGGCTTGAGATTACTTTCCATTGGTATGGGGGTTGGTTTGCAACTGTCCATGTGGAACCTCTTCAAAATGTCTTGATCATGTCTCCTTTGAGAAAGGATTATCCTCTCACTATTTCTATCAACTTCAATATTGAGAAAGTAGGAGAGAGCTTTAACTTCTCCAATGCATGTCTAGTTGTTGCTATTGAGATCATCTACATAAATAATAAGAAGGGGGATATCATGACCTTCATGTTTTATGTAAAGGGTAGGATTTGCAACACTTTTATGAATTCCATGAGAGGTAAGGAAAGTATCAATCTTGTTGTACCACACTCTTGGAGGCTTGGTTGAGACCATACAATGACTTCGTTGATTTTCAAACTTTGTATGGATGAGTAGGATCCACATAGCCTTGCGGCTTAAACGTGTATACCTTTTCTTGCAAGTCTCCATTAAGAAAAGCATTCTTCACATCCATTTGATCAAGAGTCCATCCATAATGAGTAGCTAGAGCTATGATCATTCTTAGTGTTGTCATCTTTGCAATTGGAGCAAAGGTTTCATCATCATAGTCTTCTCCATAGAGTTGAGAAAATTCATTGGCACATAACTTTGCCTTTTGTTTTTCAATAGAGCCATTTAGATTGAGCTTGACTTTATATACCCATTTGCTTCCTATGACCTTCTTTCCTTCAAGTAGGTCTGCAAGCTCCCATGTATCATTCTTTAATAGAGCAATGTACTCCTCTTCCATGGCTCCAATCCACTCTTGGTTTGTAGATACTTCTTCATAATTTTGGGGCTCTTTAATATGTGAAAATTTAGCCATCACGGCTAAATTCTAGGCCTTAAAATGTGATGTATAGGTTAGACTTTGAGGTGTGAACCTTATCCTCATAGATCTAATTAACTTTGAATGTTGTATCCACTTGTGCTATGCTACTATTTGTATGTGATACATGACTACTTGGCTACAATACAACACTCCCTTGATCACTTCCTTGAGTAAATGAGGAATCTCTTGATGAACTTTTAGAACGAGGGGTTGCATCCTCATCTTCATTGGGATTCCATGATAGCTTGATGAGATATCTTTGAAGCACCTCTCATTTTAATTAAAGCACTACATCTCTAAAGACATAAACCTTTCTTGAATTTGGATCAATCAACATGTAACCTTTAGAATGAGACTCATAACTAGTAAACATGCACCTCTTAGCTTTGTCATCCAACTTTCTCCTCTTCTCATCTAGAATATGCGTATAGGCAAAGCATCCAAAGATTTTCAAATGAGTGACATTGGGATTGATACCTAAAAATGCTTTCTCTAGAGTGAGCTTATGTGTGGGACTCTTATTCATTAGATAGACTGAGGTGTTAACAACTTCATCCCAATATATCTTTGGAAGAGTTGTGACTGTGATCACCACTCTTGCATGCTCCCCTATTAATATATTCTTCTTCTTTGCCAATCCATTTTGTTGTGGGTCTTCCATTAGTTATTGCGTTTCTTCTATAATCTCTTTACCAATGTCCAAGCATACCAAAAGTATAAAAGTTGTTGCCAAGTCTTCTTCCATTGCCTCTTCTACTTGTACCTTGATGATCACCTCTTCCCCTTTCAAAATATTGATATGGTTAATGGATTTTGAGTTGAATTTGATGAATTCATAATCCTAGAGTCAATGTGATGGTTACTTCAGCTTGAGTAATCTTCACAAATCTCTTTTCTCCTTGAACTAGAAGTGAGGTAAGATATTCTAATGGGGGAAAATTCCCTATTGTTGCAAGTTCAACTTGTAAGTTTTTAAGATTAAGCAACCACTCATGCACACTTTCATTTGTTCTTTTATGAGTGTCATTGAACTTGGACTTCAAATGCATGATCCTTATGCTGCTATTCTTTAAAACGTTTTTGCAAGGATGTCCCAAGCTTCCTTTGCTGATGTACCACTCCTTATCAAATGGTCTGCCTACCCAAAATTCATGATAATTTGGAAAAAAACATCAATCCAAAATCAGATGTACGAAAGGCTGCTAAGTTGTAGGCTTTTCCCATGAATATAGCAAAGTATATTCTTCACCCCCATGAATTGAGGTATGAATGGTTGATCCATGACTAAAGGTGGTAAGTTTGTGTGGTAGACACATAAGGTGACTTACTATGTTGTTATTCTACCATGCCTTCATGTTTATACATCTCATGCTAAGGTACCATATCTTTGACTTCTTTAACAATGCTTTCTATAATTTAGAATACTAATGTTATTCTCGATCTAAAGTCCCATAGTTTTGGCCTATACATTCAACCTCATTTGCCAAGTTCAAATGGGGCCCTAGGTATCCATTTTCTCTATCCCAAATGTATGGTCTTTTAAGCAACATAAGGAGACCATATATAGAATTGTGCACTTTGGTGAAAATGTTTATGTTCGTGAAATGTCATTTCGAGGCATGTGATACAACCTTGTGATTCATAAACATGAGCTTGGCAATGCGATAACAATTGAGCCCATTGTAGAGATAGAAGCAACGATGAGACCTACTTGGAAGTTTTGTTTCTACATTGCTAAAATGCAAACCTAGCCATAAACTCTTAATTTGTACTAAACTTTCCATTGCATTAGTTTCTAATAGCTATGGAACTTTACATGGAACCTTCCTACTATTACTAATACATTTGAAGTAGTATAAACTCTCTTTAGGCCTTATGGAGTTAGAATAAAATTTTAGATTGCAAAATTTATTTTCCCTTAATTCTTAGAAGTTAAATTTGAACTATCTATAGGAAAATTTAATCCAATTCCATAGAAGCCTTGATGGATAATTTTTTTTTAAAAAAATGTGTAGCTAACTTGAGACAATGAGTATTAATCGATTTACCCATAGTCATCCTTATGAATATTCCTTAGCACATCAATGAAAATAGCTAGCTCCATCCCCCCCACACCCCCCCCCCCCCCCCCCCCCCCCCACACACACACACACACACTCGGCATACCACCCCTACCAACTAGACATCACGAGTGATGGAGATTATTATTTTATGATGGATTTGGGCCTACTTGTACCAATCAAGCTCTTCCATTTGCATGAAACATGTGCAAGCCTCTACACAACCATCTTATTCACACAAGGGTGAAAGCATGGATTGGTTGTACACCCTTTCTATCTTTTATGGTACATTAACAATAATAATGGGGGATCTATACAATTATTATGACAACTTGGAAATGTTATTAGACTTCAATTTTAGATCCTTCTCTTTCAAATCTATGCTTTGGTAAATAGCATAATATCCCACATTTTAGTTTGACCTATGAAAAAGGCACCTTAAGGGTTTCTAAAGTAGTGCCTTGAAAGTCCTTTTCTTGAACCATCAATGCATGCTTTTACCCACCATAAAGGACCTAAAAGGCAACTTGTTCTACCAATGAGAAGTTTGGAGAAGGAGCAATTTTGCTTTCTAGAAGTTGCCAAGTCATTGAAGTGAGGCTCAAGAAAGTCTCGAACATCAACATAGTGGCAAAATACTACACAAACAAGATGACTTGCATGGTCCCTTGAAAAGTCAAGGGAAAGGAAATTCGATCTTTCTAGTTGGAGAAACCAAGACAACATACTTGTGTGGGACTTGTGTAGATATTCAAATGCTTTAATTCATATGTAAGTGTGTCCCTCACCTTGATAAGCACATATGTTTTGTTAGTTTTGGCATAAACTTAGCAAAGATTATTAATTTAGTGCTTTTGGTTATATGAATTAATTACCTACAAATACATGATAAGGAATACATGTCACTTCTCAAAACTTCTATTTCCATGGGTAGAAACAAGTACTTTGTGAGCAATACTTATTTGCACAACCTTTAAGCTAGATATGGTAGTTTTGGTTGGTTGTGGGATAAACTGAGACATTTTTAAAGTGAGTTTTAAATTTTCTTTAAACTGGACCTTGTTATTTTAGAGCAATGACACACATAAATCAATTCAAAATGTGTGAGTGATGTCATCCATTATGACCAATGCATGGATGAGTGGAGATTACTTTACTTTGAGGAAAGTAGAACTTTGATAGATCAATAGAGGGCCCTTGCAATGGGGTTCCATGTGAGTTGAATAGAGTTCATATTGACATAGTATGATGACATTTAATTGGCAATATTCTCTCTCATTGTTTTGATTTCTCTCATCCCTTGTAGTGCAAACATTTTGGGTCCATGGTAGCATCAACTTGTGGGTGGACACTCTCTAATGGTACTAATAGTAGTCCCTTGTGCAAGTCAATGGATGGGGATGAGGCTCTTAGAGTCAGGACATGTGCAAGAGTTTGTGTAGTCAAGTTCAATGATGCATGGATGTTTAACTTTAACCACCCACTAGTATGGTCTATGAGGTATCCTAAAAAATAAGGGTACTCCATTAACTGACTAGAGCTCAAAGGACCTAGCGATTGTCCATTGGTGGACATCATATTCTCTCTCATCAAGTGTGCTTTCTCTCTCTACAGATGTTTCATCACATGAGTTATACATAGTGGGGTCTGAATAGATCTCATGTTGGATGCTTCGACCCAAAGTCTAGACATCATACTTGCTACTTCAATTAGATATGGGACCTTACTAAGAAGTTTAGACAACACATTTGTTAGTTCAATTACACATGCTACTTCAATTGGCTTTAGGGCCTTACTAAGCAAATTTTAGTTAGAGGTGTGTTGCATACATGTGGAATGCAAACATAGTCAAGTCTAAGAGTGTGTGGTGAGGCAATATTCACTTGCACTTTGGATCATATGACTTGTAGAAGATGTGCCAAGGTGCCAATTGACAATGTACATGGTTCTTCTCTTTCTCTCTCTCTCTCTCTCTCTCTCCTACATTGTTCTTTTCTCTCTCCTCTTTTAAGATGACATGTTGGGACTAGTCTCCTCTTTTGAGGTGACATGTTGCGACTCTTGGTATGGAGTCTGGAGTTGGACTCTTGTAAGATATTTTTATACTCACGGTGACGTTGCCTCCTTTGTTCATTTAATATCTTCTTGATCTTGACTTTTATGACAGTACTCTTGTACTGATGTTGTTGCCTCTCTGGTCCCCTTAGAAGCTACTATTGTACGCATTTTCTGACTTGACTTCACTTTACAGTCGACTATGTATAATGTAGTGGAGATTCTAGCACATGTTGGAAGGGGTGGCATGTAGGGAGAGACTCTTCCCACAGTGCCATTTTCATGTATTGGCTGGCTCGCTCTATAAATACGACTAAACCCGATACCTTTGTTGAAGCCGATAAGATGAGGGCGATTAGCGTGGTGCTGTTGCAGGTGTGGATGGTTGCAGGTGGGGGGGCGTGGGGGGTTGTGGCAGGTGCCGATCAGGGGCAACCCAACGAGGAACCATCATCATGGGGAGGGTGGGAGGGATGGATGAGAGGGGCGAGCGACAACACATTGGACGGTGCGCAATTCAAGGAATGGGCATGGCCGCTGATGCAGATGAGCGCCAACGCCTACCGCTACGCCACCCCCTCTCCCCTCACCCCGATCCCGGGCTGGTCCCTCTCAGACCGACTCCCGCCCCTCCGGCCCAGCCCCGGCGGAGCGCACGCCCTCCTGTACAGCCGCCGCCGCCCAGTCCCCGACGCGGGGCGCCGCCCCGCCGTCGTCGTAGCCTTCCGCGGCACCCAGCTCTCCACCTCCCTCGACGCCTTCGTGGACCTCTGCGCCGGCAAGCACCTCTGGGATGGCTTCCCCCTCTCTTCCCTCCCCCCCGACTGCTCCGCCTTCGACCTTGACTACTACTCTCAGGCCTTGAATTATACCCTCCAGGTACGCACGCCCACATTCCTCCACAAACACCTCTTCCTCTTTGTATAGAGCTCCAGACTAGACCAGTATTTGCCAACCATGAACACGTGCGCAGCCTGCAGGAGGCTTAAGCATTGTACTGTACACACAGCGTGAGACACGTTATCGAAACATCAGCTCACGTACATGGAAAACTATGAAATTTTAATTAGGCCACGTGTCCAACTCACTCTAGGTAACTAACTCTCTCATAAATAGTTGTGATTACATGGCTTAAGTTTTTGGATCTATACTTAAGGTCACTGCACACTACCATTGTCACCACATGCTTTCCTTAGCTTTTTGACAATCTATATTGGAATCTTATATTTTTAATACTTTTTTATGGAATCATATATTTTTAATACTTTTTTATATAAATCTTAACAAAAGGAGTTCATGAGACATTTCAAACCAACACACTCACATTTTGCTATAATCACTTTTATATACATATACATACTTACACACACACACACACACACACACACACACACACGTGTGCATATGTATGTATGTATAATCACCTTGCGATTAAACAATCCATATCTAGCATTATTAGGAATATAAGGACAACATGTGTGGATAGAAAAATAGATTAAATGATTTTTTTTGAAAAACCTCTTTTTCTTATCAATATTTATAAAAACAAAAAGTTAAGATGTAAATAACAATCTCACTCACTACAATATATGGAAGTCCAAGGAGAATGGAAGATATTAACCTTTTACCCACTGGAAAACAAGGGCGAGAAGAGTGCACTTGAGTATTGCCCTATACAAAGAGAGAGAGAGAGAGAGAGAGAGAGAGAGAGAGAGAGAGAGAGAGAGAGAGAGAGAGAGAGAGAGAGAGAGAGAGAGAGAGAGAGAGAGAGATTTGCATTAATGTCCTCTAAGACACCTCAAAGGCACCTAGGACAAAATGACACATTTAGATTTTAGTTATGATGCAATTGGGGGTGCCATTAACACAAATAAAAGAAAGAGGTACTAAATATATCATGACCCTAAAACAACTTAGTGCTTAGGTGTTCTAAACTCCTTAATAATGGCTTTGGCACCTTGATAAATTGCCCATTTGCGTTCTTTCCTAGCCACCTTCATCTTGATAATTTCACCTAGTCATGTTTTGTGTTGTCTTAGTATATAGCTCATTTGTGGTTTACATATTGGTTCCTTTGAAATAGTTTGATTAGTTTAATGCTTCAACTATATCTTATGTATCTCCAAACTCTAAAGTTGCTAGATTATTCTGTTGCTTAGTGATAAGCCATGACACTATCCAATCAACCTTCTTTTCCAATAATGGTCTGTTTTTGGTCTTTAGCATGTATGACTCTGAACATGTTGGATAGCCTTCATCATCAAGTTCGTCTTATGTTTCTTTGTGCCACCCATTAGGAAGGCCTTCTACACATATATGGGATGTAATCTTTTCCAGCAATGTAGCTTCGTTGACTATTGAAAAGATAGTATTTGTCATATATTGCTTATTTGCCTCCTTGTTTGGATCTCTCTTGTTGTCATTTCCTTGGCTTATCTTCAATCTTGCTATAAGCTTTAGCCGTCTTCATCACCAAGATTTCTCTAGCTCAAAAAAGTGTGAGCACTTTGGCCAATGAATTCTTCAAGAATATATGCTTTACTTCCAAATTGTAGACTCATTTGCATAGGCATTCCTCGGACGAGCTTAGCTTTTAAATTACCTTAGATGGTATTGTCTTGATTGTTGAAATATAACCAAAATAGAATAGGAGAATAATCGCATAGAATAATTTTGAAATTCGTGCAAGTTTCAACCACAATAGAAATTGACCTAATTAGTGATTTTTAAAAAAGGTTCAATAAACAATGACAAGTTGTAAACGGTTAACCTAGTGGAAGAGAATGACTAGTTGAAAAGAAAAAACTTAGGAAGAAGGATATCTAGTTCTAGAAAGAAAAGAGAAAGCACATTAAGTTAAGGCATCAATTTGCAAGGGATTGGCTACAAAAAATATAGAGTGCATTTGTGAGGGGGGAGAGTAGGAGATATGGCTTTTCTAGGGTTCATGTGCAAGAGGAAAAGAGGAATAGGAGGAAGAATAAGGAAAAAATGAGGGCGATGAAAATGACAATAATTTAAAATGAAGTATCTTAAAATGTTAGAGAATACAAAAGCTGAAGGAAAAACACCACCAAACCAAAAAAAAAACACTATGGCTTTCCTTTGGTGGGCTAAAAATCCCTTTGCTTAAGTATTTGAGAAATCCTTAAACATTCAAGTCAAAATGTCCTCAAACTTCAGTATTAACATAATTACTTTTGAAATTATATGAGTCTTTTTTACAAATTTCACGACTTAACATTATACTTGAATTTTTGTGACTAATGTACAGGTTATCCATGCCTATCCATCTATTGACATCTTGCTCACTGGCCATAGTATGGGTGCTGGCTTGGCAATCCTTGTGGCTGCAGGCTTGTCCCCCACCTATGTCCTACCTGTGGTTGGGTTTGGAGCTCCAGGTACTAGGAAGCCCTTGCTTGATAGGGGCCTTCTAATACCTAGCAACATTGTTGTGATTGGTCATCCATGGGACATTGTCATGAGGATCCATATGGATGGTCAATTGGGGCTGCTTTGTTATTATCCTCAGAACCCATCATATTCTTGTGAAGCTTGTGTATCTTCCTTCAACTCACTTGGTCAAGAGCAAGAGTTGGCTTCCCTTGTCTCTCATGAGAGAAATGATAGCAAAATTGAAGGCTCTTCTCGAAGAATGGTCTTGGAGAGTTTGGCTAAGTGGCAAGGAAAATTTGGAGGATTCTATCCTAAAGATGACTGCTTTGAATGCTTCTTTGGAATGCATTACTTTGAGAGCTTCATTACAATTTTGGAACAAGGACAAAGACCCTCATGCAAGCAAGCAACCCAGGACAAGGTGTTGAGATGATAACTCATTTTTTACATAAGTAGTGACACATTAGCTAGTTCAACACTTAAACATTGACACAACTACTTTCTCTATTAAGGTTAAAGTTTCATGTATACCTAGGAACAACGGTCCTTTAATTCAAGTATAAATTATACTTCTTTATTTTTTATCAAGCTATAGACTATGCACCTCATCATAATGAATGATTTGTGCAACCTTCCTTTTCATTCATTGTTTCTTAATGCATGCAACACAAATGTGAAAATGTCACAATATGAGAACAAATGAGACAATGAAAAGAAGAGATGGAGAGAAGTTTTCTTTCTTTATTTATTTCTTCTTCTTCACATAGTATAAAGTGGATAATGAAAGATGATATGAAAGTAGACTTGCCTAACAATAAGCCTATATGTCCATACAAATGAAAGTAGATAGGATAGTGCTATTACTATGCTAGCTAGCTATAGCTAACCCAACTAATAAGCATAATGGATAATCACTAGTACACCATGATGCTCATCACTTTTGTTAGTGTTACAAGTGCAGATCAATTAATATAATGGATCCTTTGCATGTATTAAGCTTGACTTGTACAACATTTTTTTCAAGTTCAACTGCATGTCTTATCCTCCAAGTAAGTCCCTAACTCTTTGGAGCTTGTGTACACTCAATGCTTTTGTAAATATGTCAACTTCTTCATCATGTGTGTTGATATTACAAATCAATATCACTTGCTTGGATGCACTCCACAAAAAATGATGGGGTCTCTCTATGACTTTTGATTTTCATAACCCAAATATATGCTACCCATGTTAATCACAGTATATGAAAATTGCCTTTCTCATCCAAATCACATGCATCCATAACTCCAAGATGCTTGATACAAAGGCCTTACAATGCAAGCGGAGGGAGCAAAAATAGTGATAGGGGCAACATTCTTGGAGATGATATCACTTCCATAAGAGCTTACTATTTTTCACAGACATATGACATCTTTCCATTTGATGGTACCCAAGCTTTGAGGGGAGCACACTAACATGGGATAATGTATGGAGTGAAGATTGAAGTGATTAATGGTCCTAGATTCAGTGGATGAAGAATTTAGTATGGTGGGCTTTGCACTACAACTCTCAATTGCTAGGAAGAAGAGGGCTAGCACTAAGGATGGAGGCTCAATCCATCTTCTTCTTCTTCCTTCTTCCTTCTTCTTTTTCTTTCATTCTCCACCATAGCTTGTACAAACTATCTCCCAAAGTGGATAGATACTTTGACCTTGAAGTCACTTTACACATAGCCTCTCTCTTTATTTGACACACATAGAATATTGTCTAGACCTATGTCCATGTCGTATTTCTCAACATTCCCTCTCAAGCTCAAAATGAGTTTGCATCCATAATACTCCAAATAAACTTATAAAATAAAACTTATCTTTACCTAATGCTTTGGTAAAGATATCCATGACTTAGCCATTGGTTCTAACATGTACCAAGTCTATCTCTCCATCTATGACTTTCTCTCTAATAAAGTGATAGTGCACTTCAATGTGTTTTGTTCTCGCATGATAGATTGGGTTCTTTGCAAGCATGATGCTACTAATGCTATCACAATACATGATAAACTCCATCTATCTCAATCCCCATGTCACATAGAAGTAGTCTTAGCTATGTTTGCTCACGAGCTGCCAATGCTATCCGTTTATACTTTGCTTCTATACTCGATAATGCTATTGTAAGTTGTTTCTTCTTGCTTCAACTTAGCATGGATAAACCAAATGAGAAATCATATCCACCAGTAGATCTCCTATCCATAATACTTCTTAGCTAGTCTGCATCTATGTATCCAAACGAGATAGGATTGATTCCTTTCTCATAAAACAAGCAATAACTCATTGTCTTCTTAATAACATGCATCAACACTCTTCTTATTGCATCCAAGTGCGATTTGTATGGCCTTTGCATAAATTAACTCATCACTCCAATTAAATAGCTCAAATCCGATCTTGTTATTGTCACGTAGATCAAGCTACCAACCATCTTCCTGAACATGGGAACGTCTTCAACTGATTGTGCATAGTCAACTATTTTTATGTTTTGGTCTAATGATGTGTCAACTAGCTTACATGCTATCATCCCTTACTTTTCCAACATTTCCAAGGACTATTAATTTTGCACCAATCAAATTTCATGTAGTGTGTCAATTACTTCAATGCCCAAAAAGTACCTCAACAATCCAAGATCTTTGATGTCAAAATTCATTGTGCAAACCATGCTTCACTTTTGAAATCTCTCTTTTAGAGTACCTATTATGATAAGATCATCAATATAAGTAACAACCACCACCATTTCATTCTCCATGTATCTAACAAAAGCGAGTAGTCAGCCATGCTTTGCTAGAATCCCATGTTGCATAAAAACTTGTTGATCCTTTCATACCATGCTCTAGGTGCTTGCTTTAACCCATACAATGCCTTCTCTAGCTTGCATACATAATAGGAATACTTAGGGTGCGCATACCATTCTAGCTATTCCATATATACTTTCTCTTCCAGGGTTCTATTCAAGAAAGCATCCTTGTCCTTGATATCCATTTGATATAGATTATATCCATAAATTGAAGCTAAGGAAATAACTGATTTGACAATAGTCATCTTTGTATTGGGCTAAATATTTCTTTGTAGTCCAATCCATATATGTGTGTGGAACCCTTTACAACCAATTTTGCTTTATACCTTTTAAGAGATCCATATGACTTGAACTTGACTTTCTACACCCACTTGTAGAGCCAATGGCTTTCTTGCCATGAGGTAAGTCAACTAGATCCAAGTCTTGTTTTTTTTAAAAAAGCATACATTTCCTCATCCATGGTTTTCTTCTAATCCTTTCTTTCAACTCCTTCTTCAAAGAAAGTAGGCTCCAAATGCTGTATATGAGAGATTATATACACATAATGTATCTTCATGTAGCCATTATCTGTCAACCTATCAACCGGATGCCTTACTCTTCCCTAATCTTCTCAATAGAGGTACACTAGATGGTATCTCAATTTGTCTTGCATGCAGTGGTACAAACTTCCCTGCACTTTTTGTGCTTGGATTTCTAACATGAGGTATCCCAAACTCGTCATCTATAGATGCATCTTTTGAACTCTCACCCATATGCTTCTTCCCTTTTGCTATTTTTTCCCTCTTTTGTGCACTCCTTAGCCTCCATGGGCTATGACTTCCACTACTTTTTGCATTATCTTATTATATTTACATGTAACCTGTCTCTTAATCTCGTGCTCTCTCAAATACTCAGAAAACTCATTTGACATAGTTCACCTTCGTTATCCCTCAAAAACCTCACTTTTATGTTGCAAAAAATAGACCCGAGTCATTCTATTGAAATCATCAATGAAAGTAATATAAAACCTATATCTCCCGCTCAATGAAGTATTTTGACATGGACCTCATATGTCTGAATGTACCACTTCCAAAGAATATGTGCTCATTCTCCCCCTCTTTAGAAATGGGAGTCTAAACTGCTTACCAAACTGACATGCCTCACATACATGGGCATAGTTTACATACCCAAAGTGTGGAAGACTACAAAGTTCTAACCTTCGCAAGTCGATGTGCCTAATTCTTCAATGCCACAACTCAACATCCTTGTCTTGTCCATGTCCAACTTCCACATACATAGAGTTTTGCACAATGGGAGTACCTACATCCAATGCAAACAACCTACCTTTCTTTTGGCCATGTGTAATCAACTCGCCATGTTTAACATTCCTAAAGTCCTCAATGAAGCAACCGTATTTATTAGACCTTAATTATAGCCCTTGATTAGCCATTTTCCCAACAAAAGCCAAATTCTTAGTAATCGTAGGCACATGCAAAACATCCCTGAGTTTATTCTCTATCTCATCTCTAGTTACCAATGGAACATTTCCAATGTGAGTGATCTTATGCATTGTGTCATCTCTTGTAGCAACATACTATTTACTTTACATTTGTTGCTTGAGAGAACTATCATGGATTTGGAATATGTAAATAAAGAATAAATTTTATGGCATTATACTCTCCCCTTGAGTGTTACTAGGATTGACTCTATCACATAGTTAGATTTATTACCACTTAGAGTGTGAAAACCCACACTTACGACCATGAGATTATGTGTTAGAGGAAGGTTCCCTCCTATGGTGGTATAGGGACAAATGGGAACTCTAGTTATATTAACATTAATCCCATGTCTATGTATGATACAAGAAGAAATACTCAATGAGAATGATATAAGGGCACTAAATCTAGATCTAAGGGGTCAAGATATCCCTTCCTATTAGACCATTTTGCATGATGTGTCATATGGTTCATAGCTCTTGAATCCAAAAACCAATCATCCTCTCTAGGGGGATGCATCATGCTACCAAGTACATTATCCATAGGGAAAATATGTCCTCTAGGAGATGGAGGACCTCTAGAGATATAACCTATGCCTCCATAAACACCTATGTGTTATGACCATACTAAGTCTATCCACGACCTCTAGACATAGCATTCTACTTATGGTAGCATTCCTTCTCATAATGTTCAAATTGTCCATAGTAATTGCATGTACCATCTCTATGAGGACTAGACCATTCTCTACCTTTAGAGAAGGATCTTCCCTTGCCTCTAGGCACAAAGTCTCCATGACCAAAATAACCATGGCCATGAGCAAAGCTATCTCCATGACTATATGAAGATCATCTAGCTCTTGATGAACAACCACATCCTCTTGGATGGTAGAATACACTGTCTCCACTAGTGTTTTTTCCATTGCTAGAGGCATTAAGACCTAGTTTATTTATTCAATAAGCGATAAAGTAATCAACTTTTCAAAATCAAACATAGAGCTTCTTCTCTTAGAAATAGAAGTATATTGGGACTTGTATTCAGGGTCAAATCCATTAAAGGTAACATAAACCAAGTCCTTATCATCAATAGGTGCATTAATTAAAGCAAGATCCTTTGCAATTTGCTTTGTCTCCAAAGCATAGTCACTAATTCTTTGATTCCTGTGCCATGCACCATGTAGCCTTTACTTTAATTATAATTTCCTTTCCTTCGTGCAAGTGCCATACATCTTATCTCCCATGCATCTTTGCATGTACTTTCTTGATGTGTGGGATCAAGGTCTTTGAAATGCAAATAAAGATCCAATGCAACACTTTCCTATTTTTGTCTGTCCAATCTTTATAAAACTTCTTTTGTTCTTCCATTGGCTCATCAAGGATCTTGGGACATACATCTTCACTTGTTATAAGGCCCCATAGACTTCTTCCCATCAAAAATTTCTCCATGCAATAGGACCAAACATTGTAGCTATCCTTAGTCAATTTATCCACAATAATTTATGTAATTTGTGCAATTTTTGACATTATGATAGTTGCAATTTTAAAAAACCAGCAACATATAATGTGCCAAACCAATGTTCAAGAGCACAAACCAATCTCGAGCATCAATCACTCAGAAACACCAAATTCAAAGCTCAAACGGTGCCCGTACAATCCAAAATGCATCAAAATACAAGCCAAAAAACAACAATTTTCCATGTTGTTCTGATGCAGTTTTTTGTACTAAAAATGAAGTTCATGCCAAGCTCAAACCACAGTAATTTGATTTTTTTTTACAACTTTTCCCTTTCAAAATTTCACTCGAAAGTTGCATAGAAATTGCTCTATTTTGGCCTTTAAGACAACTAGTTTACCTCTCTATAGTGAGAACATTGAAAGTGTGAACCAATTTAGCCCATTTGGTGTGAAAATGGTTTGCCAAATAACGAGTTTATGTAATCTCCAATGTGAACAGAAATGAGTTGAATTAGTTTAGAACTTATAGTATGAAAATGGATATTTAAGGAGGAGGGACCTATTGGCGTGTTCCTTAATTCGATTATTAACTCCTGCTCTAGTACCAACTAAAAATAATCAACATACACATTAAATGAAAGGGAGGCATGCTCGAGGAGGCTCAATTCATCTTCTTCTTCTTCATTATTCATTCTTCTTTTTCTTTCATTCTCCATAGCTTGTACAAAGTGAGTATCTCCCAAAGTGGATAGTTACTTTGACCTTCAAGTCACTTAACATATAGCGTCTCTCTTTATTTAATACATACAAACAATATAGACTTAACCTATGTCCATGCCATATTTCTCAAAAATTTGGAGAGTTCACTTAGTCCTACTCATGTTTCCATACCTTCAATCCTTCTACATGGGATGCCTTGGCCCCCTTAGAGTATTGTCATTATCTTAAATTGCATATGCCCCTGACCAATTAGTGGGCCTTTGCATCTCTCTCACGAAGAAGGAACAAGTAATAATGGGGAAGAAATTAAACATTCCAAAGTTCTATGGCATGTGATATGGCAAACTTATCTTCACTTGGGTAAAGAAGGGAAACCATGTCCTTGCCTTGATGTGAAAAATGGAGAATATAAGATAGTGAGTGTTTAGAATAGTCTTACATACCTTAAATCACATGCAATGAGTACTTGGGCCTAAATGTGTTAGGGCATTATTCAACATTTTACTTTGATAGACACTTTATCCCATGAGACCCAACAAGTCACTAAAATCATATTAGAGAGATATTCTCCCCCTCCATCTGACCTCAAGCAATTAACTTTCAATGTAATGATGCTAACTTTTGACTAGAAAATACATTTATTACTTGCAAGAGATCAAGAATATGAATAGCCATACCCAAGTCACATTATGCACATGACTCAATGAAGCCATAGCCATGAAATACAAAGGTGAACATGATGGAACAACAAGAAACACACCTCTTGCAATGGTGGAGTATGTAATTCACTAGGAAGTGCCACTATCAAACCACCAACATAGAAGGAAGAACATCAAGAAGAGTAGGCAAAATCAACAAGGAAGGGAAGTTAAAATCATATCTTGGTTCTTACCTTACACTCTCTCTATGTTCAATATCCTTTTTTTCTTATAGTATGTGCCACAATCTCTTAAACAAATGTAATTATATACACTCTTGGCTTTCTCCTATACATTCGAGATTCTCACATTGTTTCCAAGTTTAAATCAAAATCCTATCTCCTTTAGTTCCTCATTATCACATCCCTACTTCTCAATATGCGATCCTAAATCCCTACACATGACCTTATCCTACCATCACATTCCATCCACACTATGTTTATTTATCTCTCAATCAAATCATCATTTTTAAAAATCCTACCATATCCTTACCTTTCTCTACAATCATCTTGCTCTAATTGTATACCCAAATCCCAATTATCATTCTACCTTACATGGCAACAACCTCATCAACAATCACAAGAACCGTCTCTTTTCTCATTTCTTCTCAACCTCATCATGGAATGGTCTATCTGCTACCTTACCCAAATCACCATCTACAAATTGTATCTTTCTCAAATCAACCAACTATCTTGGCCTATCCAAGGAGGGGAAACGAATGGATAAAGTATGAAGAATCACATAAGCACATTTGCACAAACTACTTTATAAATAAAAGAGCACACTAAAACTAAGTATGCTATTACTAAAGATGTTATGCCCAACTCTTAGAGTCCTATGAAATATAATATGCTTGAAATTCCTCATCAATCACTAGCAATTCATCAAAAACCTTCCAAAAGATCAAGTCACAAGCACCATATCAATCTCTCTCTTGCTATGATATCTAGCCACATTGGGATCATATCTCAATCTATAAACATGCTATCTCATTCCTTTTTCTCACCATTGTTTCACTCCACCACTATCATGTTGCAATTGCAATACATCATCTATATACATGATGAGCCTGCCTCTTATTAAGTCTATCATGGAGCAAACTATGGTGATCAAATCTTATTCAAGGTATCCATCAACCAAAGCCCAAACATCTTCATCATCAACTTACATCCCTTAAATCATTGAAAGCAAAGATTGATGTATATCTTCTATAACAACAAGGACAATGTCTCATGCTATACTTATCATTGTAATCTTACTACTCTTGTAACCATGATGATTGGCAAAAGTCTTTGTATTGCAAAAAAAATCCTATTTTCTGCTGAGAATGGAGAAAGAATATTATAATATATTCTTAACCTTTTTTAGAAAGGGGGAATGTTAGAATGTACTCATATGAACATGCACTTAGAGAATATCTAGGAAGACAATATCTAGATATTTACGAGAACTAGATAAGATATATCTAGAACATGTGGAGGATATGTCAGTATGAGGACCTACCATACTGAAATGCCACAAAAAAACGACTAGGGAGCAAAATCTATGCTCAAATTACGGCAAGCGTCATCATCAAGAAAGAAAATAGAAACTATCATCTACATCCTCACTTTCATCATTACTCAAGATAGCCATTGAAGAAAAGAGAGAGAGAAAGAGAGAATTGAACATGAAAAGGATAGTGTGGGATGAGATGCACGTCGAGGATGAAGAAGAGAAAGAGGAGACACACCCCTTCACCCCACGACCCGTGATCCACAACTTTTCATTAAATTTGAGGTTACATGGACTAAGGTACAAGCTTAAAATTGAAATAGGTACATGTGACTTTATAGTATTAGCCAATTGCATATCTTTGCAAGATTTAAATGAAAAAAAGAATTGGTAATAAGGGTTTTTGTTGACGTAGAGAGGGAATATTATGTTTAGTTTTTGCCATATTTCTTGGTCCATCATCTCACCCACATTGAAGAGTGAAGCATCCATGCAAACAATCTTGAAGAAGAACCACCATCAGCACAAAAGATGGAATTCATTAAGGGGTAAAACTTGGTGATGAAGGAAAACTTGATGATGAAGCCAAGCCATGACTATTCATGACCAAACTAGGGAAGGGACCCCTACTTCATCGATCGCATACAATGCACTTTACATAGTCTTCAAAAAGTAGGGCTCTAACTTCAATCTTGGTACAGATGTCACTTCTCACTACGATGGTAAGAAATGATACCATGAAGTAAGGCATGTGAATAGTGTGTTAGAGTTTAATGTTTTCTATTTCATTTGTAACATCGTGAATTATTATTCACGCTTCTTAGACTCTCTAATGAAGCATAAGAATACTTATCTATTGAGTTTCTTCATCTGAACTAGAGTGAATTATTATATCATAGAGAAGAAATGATGATGCACGAAGGTCATCATGAAGAATTCCGCCATCTACAAGGAGATGAGGTTGTCGATGGAAAGCACATGGAGGGAAAGTCACCATGTGGCAAGAGGAGCCGAAAGAGGAGGAGAGGGAGACTGATGGGAGGGAGGTGGACAATGACGGGAGAGGGAAAGGAGGTGGTGGGGTGAAGGTACTGGCAAGGAGTTAAAAAACACGCCACCAGCATTGTGGTCCCCTGGTGAAAGTTGTTGCTTAGCATCACCCCTTCCACGAATATAATTGCCCAAATGCCATGGTCACCCACACAGTCCAATGCTAGTATGGAAAAGGAAACCAAAAGCAGAGCCATCACCATCTTCATGACATATATAACCTTTTCTTGCTTCTTTTTGGTTGTTGATACATCCATGATCACTGATGACTGGTTCTCGCAACGCCCCCCACATGAAATGCCAAAGAAAAACAACTAGGGTGCAAAATCTATGCTCACAGCAATCGTCATCATTGAGAAAGAAAACAAAAACTAACATCTACATCCTCACTTTCATCATGACTCAAGATAGCCATTGAAGAAGAGAGAGAGAGAGAGAGAGAGAGAGAGAGAGAGAGAGAGAGAGAGAGAGAGAGAGAGAGAGAGAGAGAGAGAGAGAATTGAACATGAAAAGGAGAGTGTGGGATGAGATGCACGTCGAGGATGAAGAAGAGGAAGAGGAGACACACCCCTTCACCCCACGACCCATGATCCACAACTTTTCATTAGATTTGAGGTTACATGTACTAAGGTACAAGCCTTAAAATTGAAATAGGTACATGTGACTTTATAGTATTAGCCAATTGCATATCTTTGCAAGATTTAAATGAAAAATGAATTGGTAATAAGGGTTTTCATCGATGTAGAGAGGGAATATTATGTTTAGTTTTTGCCATATTTCTCGATCCATCACATACCCACAACTTTCTTGTGTGTGTGTATACACACACACACACACACACACTCTCTCTCTCTCTCTCTCTCTCTCTCTCTCTCTCTTAGTTATTACAATACAAGTGTGTGATTCATTCTCCATCTCACTGTCTCATTGTTTTACTCTTTTTCTCTCACCATCACTTTCACTAGAGGAAGCTTTCTTTTGGGATACTATTGCAAATAAAAGACTCAAACAATTAAAAGGTTTACTCACTTCTACTCCTATTCTAGTCTACATAGACTTCTCTAAGGAGTTTACTATATGGTGTGATGCTAGTGTGGTAGAGGCATATGTATCGTATTGTTACAGGAGCATGGTATTATTGCTTTTAAGAGTCACAAGCTTACATAAAGATTCATTAAGCATTATGTGACCATTGCTATCTCTTTGATTAATAGATTAAAGAAGAAATATTTCTTTTGGGATGCTATTGCATCCATAGATTGATGGCCAGATAGAAAGAGTCCATAAGTGGTTGGAGGACTATCTTAGACACTTATGTCATGATGTGCAACATAATCTCTTGGCTACACTTGGTTGATTTTTCTTATAATAATTTTAACCCGGCCAGTATTTAGAGTTTATCTCTTTGAAGCCTTGTATGACTCTAAAATGCCCCTTTCTATGTTGTCTTTAGTTAGAAGATTAATCTTTGTGGGAATGAAGAGTTAGAGCCAATTTAGACCCTTCTTTAGCAGTGTAAAATGAATATTAAGAAGGATCAAGAGCAAATGAAGATATATGCTTATGAGAAGAGATATCCTATGGAGGCCTAGGAAGGAGAATTGTTGTTGTTGAAAGTACCTAAGTCTTGCTACTCTACTTTGCATGATGACTCAAGCAATAAGCTTGGTCACATGTATTGTGGGCCATCTCGGATCCTTAAGCACATAGGAGACTTGGCTTAGAAATTGGAATTTCCCTCTTCTATAACTATTCACAATGTCTTCCACATTAGCTAGCATAACCTTTCCTTGGTACTTAGGTTGATTATGTGTATAAGCTACTGCCTATTGATGAAGAAGATCTTGTACAATATATCCTTGGATCTTAGGTCAATGAGAAAAGAAGCTTTTCTCTAAGTTCTTATTGAGTATTTGATTAAGTGGAAGGGTTTGCTAGTTAAGAAGGCTTCTCGGAGGCCCGCATCTATATTGAAAGAGTATTCATATCCTTAGGATGTACTCTTGGTATTGAGACCTAGTTATAGTTGGGCCTATTATGATATAGATAGCATTGAGACAACAATTTTTTTAAGAATAGATTTTATAGTATCCTATTTTTAGCAAAGTTCCACCTATACAAATTGAAAGTACTCTTTAAGATCTTCATGTTGCTATGTGAAACACCCCATTTGGACCAACTCTTGAAAAGTTATTTTAGACTTTGTCTTATAGGATTTGTTTATACAGCAAGCAAGCTATTAGTTGGATGTAGACATTCTTTTATGAAGATTTTGTTGCTCAAGATTCTTCCAAAAGACATTTGGATGTTATACACTAAAGAGGCTTCTACTTTAGTCTTCATTTCAGCCAAATTTTTTATTTTTCCTCAACATTTTTGTATAATTTGTAATGTTGAAAAATAGAGTAGTACTATGTGATGTCTCTAGTACTCCATCCATTGTAATAACTTCTCATTTTGTTTTTGAGGGCAAAAACCTTAGGATAGGGATGGAATGTAAGAAATTGGGAAGATTATTATCTAAAATATATTTGGAAAAATAAATGCCATGTCACATTGACACTGCTATAAGATATAAGAGACTTCTAAAATTTTCTCCATTTAGAAATTAGCAAATCAATATCTTCATCCTTCAACTCTTGCAAGCTTTCATGGCTTCTTTCTTCTTTCCTCTCTCATTCTAATATATCTCTCTCCTCATAAGTTTTTCTCTCATCTATTTTCTCTCTCTTCTACACTTTTCTCTCTCCTCTCTTGTCTCATTCATGACGATGTTTACATTGGCCATGCATTCTCTAAAGTTTGGATGGAGGGATCAGTTTATGCATATCTTAGATGAACTTTATGACCCTTCTCAATTGTAACGTAAAAGGCGATAAATGTGGAAAGGCATGTATTGCTTTATCAATGCTTATCATCTTCCCTATTGTTATGTCCCCATTACTTAATAAACAATGTGCGTATACATTCCAAAGAAAATTGATTTATGTTGCACATTTTTTAATGAAACTGACTCTACTTATGAATATAATAATTATTATTAATGAGGTATTATATGCCAGTTCATGGAAGAAAGACTTGGGAAGCCCTCCCAAGACTTGCTTATTCAAACTATGTTTGTAGTATAGAACAACAAAAAGAACTAGCCTAGTGGATAGTCACTTGGCAGTTAAGTGCACTTGAGTGATGATCCACTATTGGGATGGGTGACCTCCTCGGAAGATTTTCCTACAAGCTAGTAGGACCTTCTCATGTGCAGCCAATGGCACAAATGAAGCCTTCGTAGTCCGTTGTATGCCAATGTCTATGCCTTGGTCGCCGCCTTAGTCACGACACCCGCACGGTGTGTCCTCGCCCATATATACGTCAATTTTTATCTTCACGCTGCAAAAATGGAGCCCCTCTCTGACATCATCAATGACATCATCAAAAACACTAAAAGAAAACGTTCTCTCTTTGTCGTCAATAGTGTTAGAAAAAATGCTAAAAATCAGGCGCCCTTTCTTTACCCCCCCATCATTTTTATATAAATAGGGGTAGAGCATCACGTCAAGGACACATAACAATCCATGGAGAAGTCTCTCTGTTGCTATTGACGCTTTGAAGCTCTACTGCAATCAGCCTCTCTCTCTCTCTCTCCACCCCTACGCAGAAGCGCTGCTTGAATCCATCAAGCTTCTTTCTTGGCTCCCAAGAGATGTTGAGATGTTGTGCGAGGTCACGCTTAGAGAACTCCCCAACATGAAGAAGTAGTTGCTGTTGAAGCGCAAGCAAAAGTTAAACTGGAATCTATTCAACCCAAAGGACCGGTTATTCCACAACAAACGGAGATAATTAGGTTAGTATCTAAGAAAAGGATTACGATTAGTTAGAACTTACTTAAACTTGCAAAATCATGTTAGTATTATCAATTCGTTTTAGGAAAGAACATTGGAATTGATGAAGATGATAGATTCTATACATCACATACATTGACAAGTGTGTTAAATTTTTTTTATGGTTATGACTGCTTTTGGATTTGTGAATGATTATTTATGGCTCTTATGATTCCGGGCTTGCATAGCCGGACGAGTTATGGATTGTTGTGAGGTGTCCGCTAGTCCCAATCCACGATACACCTTTTAGTAATCCTTCAGTAGGTTTTTCCATAAATGATGCCGCCCGCTGCTCCCTTGGAACATCACGGGATTGTCACTTAGGCCCTACCGAGTCTACTTCGCAACGAGAGAGTTCTGGCCGAACCCACTAGGATCGACCTGAAGACTTGGGTTTCTAAAATCGGATGGGTCTCCTAGCAGCCAGCTAGCGTCAGTAATTTCGAGTTCCACTTTTTAGAGGATTACTCAATCTGAAGCGGACTTGCCATTGCACTTGGTTCAAAGAGAATGGGAGACGGAGGGGAGTGTGGTACGTCAACCCTCCTGCCCATAAAGCAAAATCCCATTCCGGTCCCCTAAAACAATGCAAGTCGGTTCTACCTAATGACTACTTGGTCAATTTATCGTCTTCCTATTTCTATATTCGATGTAGAAAAGCTCCCAGCTAACCGGGACCACCCTACCATTGGACGGACCCGTCGGGGGTTACGCCCACCCGCTTTCCTCTGATGATGGGTCATCTTTAGTTTTTTAATTACCTACAACACATTTATTGGAACATATACAACCAGCTTCCTTAATTAATCCATTTAGTCACACGTTCCTTCACATAATTTATCTCACTAACACGCATACAATTCGAACAGTAAAGCAAACTTCTTTATTGTATTGGAAGTTTTATTACAATTTTCATCATTCCGACCCAGCGGAGAGATACACAGAATTCCATAAGGACATTCTGTCCACCAAGATTCCACCCTCATAACTAGTATTTAGGGTTCCAGGATCCCATCCTGGGTCACGAAGGGGCTCGTCAGATTCTTGGAACAATGCAGGATTTACAGCCAGAGCCCCCTCTGGCACCTACAATTCCTACTGCCCGAGACTATCCCTACTGACAGACCTTTCGCCTACGGAGCCGGTCCAAGCCTCTCGTAGCGATAATCATGACCCCCTTGGAGTAGGGTCTCGCTACTAGCTTGGGGGTAGCCTAGCGCGATCCTTCCTTTTATTCTGTTGGCAATAATTTCAATCAAAATCTAGATTCTAGCAAACACAAACAGTCCTTTCAAATATGTATCAAATAGTGCATTGACAATCATCCCAACATGTAAATCACAGTTTCACATAGCCAAGGTAGACCTTATCCTAAGGTAACCTTTCATTCTAATGAGGATTCTTCTCCCCATAAAGAAGTGTTGAGTACACTTCTTAAAACATGTTAAGCAGGGCATGAGTTTTCCGTTTGGATTCACTTATCTAACATAAGCAAAATCCCTTAAGAAAATATATTGTGTCAATAAACTCAACGAGATGGTCTTTAGGATTCCTAAATAGATAACCAGTTTTTATAACCTTCACTAATCAATTCTTAACCTTGTCGCATTTGATCATAACTATATTGAATTCGCATAAAGACATATGTATAATAACCTTTGGCAATTAATTCTATCATGATTCAATGCCTTAGTATCCCAACTATTCTAGCTAGAAATCATAGTGATTAATCGTTTTATGCTTGAATTAATATGTCTTTCTAGATGAGTTATGTGTAAGCGAAGAATATGAAAGCTAATATCCTATGTAATTTATCTTATATTGTAAAATTGATAATCTAGTAATGAATAACCTGGTTTGGCGGCATGACGACATTAGGAACTTCATCTTTACTCGCGCTCGCATTAGCCACACCCGATGTTCCAATTGTGGTGGCAATTCCCGCAACCTCGGGCACTCCCGTATCATTGGCAATACCCGTTGCTTGACCGGTTGCGTTGATTTCCATGATTTTTTCACTTTGTCGCTTTGGAGCCATCGTCCACGAGGAGTTTGAGAGATAGGGAAGGTGGGATAGATTTTAGATGAGAGAGGGTAGAGAATATGGCTTAGTTAAAGATCGAGACAAGGGATTTGAGCTAGCTCTCTTCCTCTTTCTCTTTCTCTCTCTCTCTCTCTCTCTCTCTCTCTCTCTCTCTCTAGCTTCTCACAGCCTCTTGAAGGAGTATTCTTCCTTCTCTCTTCTTCTCTCTCGCAGCCTCTCGGGGTCTCCTTATCTCCCTTATGCCTCTCCCATGCCTCGTATTTATAGTGAATTGGGGAAGAGGGCTTGTGGTTGAGAAGTGGAGCTCTTTGTGGAAGGGGATCTTGGAAAGATCAGTGATCTGATGCTCAGATCATAAATCTGATGGTTCCATTGGCTCCGAAAGGGGGGTAAAACTCCAAGACACTTGGTTAGAAAGCTCTCAGTTCACTCTTTCTTCTTTTCTCTGTTCGAAGTGCTGTCTACTGCCTGTAAACTGCGATCGCGGCGTGCGCGATTTCGCCAGTCACTTTTCTTTATTTTTCTTTTTATAAAATCTTCAAACTAACTAACACATCACTTGTTTTTTTCTTTTAAATGACATCTAGTTCTAGAAATCTCCATATCTCTTTTTTTAAAAAATTAAGATAATCTCTAAAATATCTAAAATATTCTAGTCTTGTCCAAAGGTCTAATATTTTTAGACTATACACATTATCCTAGTGATTAATATAACTCATAAGTTTCGTTCACGTTGTAATTTACGTGAAGGATGGCCACGGTCCTTGCTAATTCGAAAAAAATATCGAATTTACGACTTTTGATTTTTCTAAATAAAATATTTTAAATTAAATAAAAATTATTAATAATTAATGTTAGTTAGTTTTTACCTTAGTTAGTCTTTAGTTAGTAATCTTACTAACTTAACTAACTTTTGAACTAACCAACTAACTTTTATTGTGTGGAAATATTACATCCTTCTCCCCTTAGAGAAATCGAGATGTCCTCATCTCGAGAGAAACTGTGGGTATTGTTGATGAAGAGCATCCTCATCTATCCATGAAGCATCTTCTTCAGGGTAATCCTTCCATTGGACAAGGTATTCTCTAAGGGTTCTACTCCTCAATTTTCTCTCCCTTACATCAATTACTCTGTCAGGTTGTAGCTCAAGGACTCCTTGGCTAGGTATTACAACTTGTTCATCATCAAGGATATGGTTAGGGTTAGCTACGTATGCTTTCAATAAGCTAACATGAAATACATTGTGGATTTTTATATTCTCAGGGAGTTGTATCTTGTAAGCGCTTGGTCCTAGGCACTTGAGAATCTTATAGGGTCCACAATATCTTGGACTTAGCTTCTTAAACTCACCTAAAGACAAAGAACTCTTCTTTGGATGGACACGGATGAAGACCATGTCTCCCTCTTTGAAGATTCGTTCTTGCCTTTTTAGATCAGCATACGCCTTTTGTCGATCCTTGGCAGCTTGAATATCCTGTCTGATGATCTTGATTTGATCATCCATTTCTTCTAACATTTTTCTCGAGGCTTCTACCTTAGAGTAGGATCGGAAAAATTAAGTGGCATACGACAATCTTGACCATACAGTGCCTGAAATGGAGTCATCTGAATACTTCGATGATAGGAGGCATTATAGGCAAATTCCACTAAGGATAGATACTGAATCCACCTTTTAGGTTCCTTGCTGCAATATGCACGTAGAATATCCTCAATTACTTGATTAACTCGTTCTGTCTGCCCATCAGTTTGTGGATGATAAGCAGTACTGAAACAAAGTTGGGTTCCAATGGCTTCAAATAAACTCTTCCAGAAGTGTGATGTGAAAAGAGAATCACGATCACTGATGATCCTTTTAGGTAACCCATGTAATCTAAAAATCTCTTTTACAAAAATTCTAGCAATATCTAAAGCCTTGTAATTGGTTTTTGTTGGTAGAAGATGAGCGACCTTTGTTAGCATGTCTACTATTACCATTATTGAGTTATATCCTCCTTGTACAGAAGGTAACCCAACTACAAAGTCCATGCTAATAAATTCCCATTTCATCTGGGGAATGTCAAGTGGCTGGAGTTTTCCTGGTAACTTGACACGTTCAGATTTTACCCTTTGGCAATTTAGACATTCAGTGACATACTTAAGTACATCACCCTTGAGTTTTTGCCAGTAATAACTTTTCCTGACAGCATTAAGAGTTTTTGCATATCCTGGGTGTCCTGAAAAAGGAGAATCATGTGCTTCCCAAAGTATCCTTCTCTTGAGAGTCTGACTTGAAGGAATGCATAGTCTCATTCTGAAATAAACAAGTCCTTCATCTTCATCTATAGAGAATTCCTGATACTTAGTCTTGAGTTTGGGATCTTGCTCCTTATTCTGAACTTCCCAAAACAATTGTTGATAGTCTGGGTCCTTATTTGCTTCATCCTTGGTCAACTCGATGATAGGGTTAGTCGGCATCGATACCATTGTAGCCAGAGTTTCTGACCTAGATGGTTCTTCAGTGATAAGAGCATTAAGGAAGGCTTTACGGCTAAGGGCATCTGCTACTACATTTTCTTTACCGGGTCTGAACTTAATTTCAAAGTCATATTCTTGTAGAACCTCGATCCAACGTCGTTGCCTCATATTAAGATCAGGCTGAGTAAAAATCCACTTAAGACTTTTATGATCTGTGACTAAAGAAAACTTATTTCCAAGCAAGTAATGTCTCCATAATTTGAGAGCATGAATCACAGCTAATAACTCCAGGTCATGAGTAGCATATTTCTGCTCATGGATTTTCAACTTTCTTGAAGAGTAAGCTATAGGATGTCCTTCCTGCATTAGTACACATCCCAATGCAAGAGAGCTGGCATCTATGACAACTTCAAATTCCTTGCTTAAGTCAGGTAACCTTAAGATAGGAGCAGTTACCAGACTATGCTTTAGTTGCTCAAAGCTAGATTGTTCGATTGGCGTCCAATTAATGGCAACTTGCTTCTTAAGTAAATTTGTAAGAGGTGCTGCAATTTGAGCATAGTTTCTGATGAATACCCTATACCATCCTGTTAGGCCAAGGAAACTTCTCACTTCCTTGATAGTGGTTGGGGATGGCCAATCTTGAACATCCTTGACCTTGGCAGGATCTACTGATATACCCTCAATAGACACTATGAATCCCAAGTATTCAATCTTTCTTTTGAAGAATGCACACTTCTTCTTCTTGGCATACAACTTGTGTGTTCTCATTGTCTCTAGGACAATACGAAGATGTGGTTCATGATCCTCTTCCTCCTTAGAATAAGTTAGGACGTCATCGAAGAATACAAGGACAAAGTCATCAAGGTGGGGTCTAAAAATGTCCTGCATTAACCTGTTGAAGGTAGCTGGAGCATTTGTCAATCCAAATGACATCACAATGAATTCGAAATGGCCCTATCTTGTGTTGAAGGCAGTCTTTGGAATATCTTCATTCCTGACTCTAATCTGGTAATATCCTGACCGAAGATCAATCTTAGAAAAGATCTTTGCTCCTTGTAGACGATCAAGAAGCTCATCAATCCTTGGGATTGGGTACTTATTCTTTACTGTCACCTGGTTTAGCCCTCGGTAGTCGATACAAAGACGGAGAGTTCCATCTTTCTTCTTTTGGAATAATACTGGGGCTCCCCATGGTGAACTACTTGGCCGGATATACCCTTGTTCTAGCAGTTGCTTGAGTTGCTCTTTTAGTTCGATGGCTTCAGGAATAGACATTTTGTAAGGTCTTTTTGCCACTGGAGCGGCTCCTGGAATAAGTTTGATCTCATGATCAACTTCTCTTTCTGGAGGTAACTCAGTTAGCTCTTCAGGAAATATGTCAGCATACTCTTCTAACCAGGATGGTTCTTCTTCTGCATGATCATCTTGATTTACCTTGTTAAGCTTGATCAAGTAAACAGGTAATCCTTTCTTCAAGCCTTTCACAATTCGAGAAGCTTTTGCCAATTGAACTTTAGGTTTCCCTGTTTCACCTTGTGTAGTTGCTATTTCACCGTTCAAATCCTGAAATGTGACTTGACCTTTTCCACAATGGATATGAGCATCATTGGGAATCAGCCAATCCATTCCTAGTAAACATTCATAGGCTCCTAGGTTCATTACTCTGAACCTCATACTTGAAAGGTTTTCCCCTAGGTTAAACTCTACCTTGGTAGTTTGCTGTGTAGAAAGTACTTCCTTTCCATTTGCTAATTCCACAAGCAGCTTTGATGCATTTACAGTATCTATACCTATCTTCTTAGCACACTTGGGTGAAATAAATGAGTGTGTACTTCCACAGTCAATCAAAACTTTAAATGATTTACCTTGGTGACTAGCCGGTGTCTGTATTACCGAATATTGACGATTTGGTCCTTTCCTGTGGAATGCAGCGTGAACAGTTGCTCTTTCAATGTCTTCTTCCATAGTAGGGTCTTCCTCCTTATTAGTCTCTTTTAGGGTAATATTTGACGTTCTTCCTCTTGCCATAGCTACATAACCACGACCTTGGGCAGCTCTGCCTTGACCTCGAAATTGGCCTTGGTGATGGTTTCTACCAAGCTTTGGACAATCTCTCCTGAAATGTCATATTTCATTACAATGGAAGCACCTAAGACCATCCCTGTTTTCTTGGGTAGGAATAAAATTTCCAACTGCATTGGATTTTGCCTTCTTCTTTTGTCCTTGGAAAATTTGTCCTTGGGTTCTTTTTGCTTGACCTTTGAATCCTCCTTTGTTCTGGTTATTGTAGCTCCAGAACTTATTGTTATTAGGCTTTGATTGTACTTCCCGCACAATAGGAGCAGCTCGAATCAAAGCATCCTGGAGGTCTATGGGACGCATTGATTCTAAACGAGTGTTCAGAGGATAATTTAGCCCATTGCAAAACTTGGACACTTGTTGAACAATATCCATGGGGGGTGCATATTTAAGAAGAGAAACAAACTTGGAGTAGTATGCTTCCAAGGTCAGTCCCATTTGCTTCAAATTGAAGAACTCGTTCATCTTTTGGGTGCGATAAGCTGGAGGTAAATACCTTCCTCTTACAGCTTCTTTCAGCAAGTCCCAAGTAATGGTATTTTCAGGGACACCTTGATCTCGGCACCACTGCTTCCACCAAAGTCGAGCTTCGCCAATTAATTTTAGCTTAGCTATCATGGCTTGGTTGGCTGGGATAGTTCCAGCAGCAGTAAAATAATCTTCCATCGATTCGATCCAAATTTCTGCATCAGCTTTCACATTTTCGCCTTTCCCATTAAACTCTGGAGGTTTGACTTGCTTCAATAAATTCCTTTTCTCTTGAGCTTCATTGGGAATTATTGTGGGTGCGAGATTCTGGGAAATTTTTAGCAATTCGTAAGTTAAATTTTACAACTCTATGTAGCGTCAATAATAGAGTTCAGTACTCAAAATATCTCTCGCTTAGTTTACTGAAACAACTCTCAAATCAACTTTCTTCCCATAAAATTAAATTGCAATTTCAGAGGTCTCAAGACAAAAATAATAAAATAGGATTGCATTATTTCTTTGATTGATGAAGTATCAATCAATCTTTTATTACAACGGATATACAAGGTAATCAGATGGAAGGAAATACATTATTCAGATGGCTCACAGGCTCATCTTATTTTCTCTCAGGAAAGGATTCGCTACCACAATCTACGTATGACACTCTGATACATCCTTTATGAAGTAACTTGGATTCGGAGAGTGAGTATCTAGGAATCTATATTTTTGAGGGAGTTCAGGAAATCCCTCTTTTTTGTAGTTGCGGCGGCTAGAGCGACCTATGACTTTTATTCTGTCAGCCGGAAGGATCTTCGTAACTTCCCCATAGATATATTGGTTTAGTTTGATCTTCTTGCCTCTAGTATACAGGGTTGAGTTTACAGTGGCCTCATGAAATAGATAGATCTTAACAATTTTAAGATCTTCCATCCATTTTACCCTTTTCAGATTATTTTGAAGATAAGCTAGACGGCTTGCATCAATATAGCAATATCCTCCACTAATCATCCACCGTCTTTCACGATATAGAGGCGACGGGTTGTACAACTGATCTAGTACTCGCATCATCTGAATTCTCCAGGAAAAACTGGATGAATGCATAGCTGACATAAACATTACTTGAAAGATCAAGAATCGCTTCCAAGATTCATTACTCTGCCATAATTCAAAAAACATACGTTAATAAAAGGAAGAAAACATGTCCTAGGCTATGCTTAGAAAAAAAATAATATTTTTCTTAAGCTTACATCGTAATCTATACTAACGTGCGCTCTGATACCAACTGTGAGGTGTCCGCTAGTCCCAATCCACGATACACCTTTTAGTAATCCATCAGTAGGTTTTTCCATAAATGATGCCGCCCGCTGCTCCCTTGGAACATCACGGGATTGTCACTTAGGCCCTACCGAGTCTACTTCGCAACGGGAGAGTTCTGGCCGAACCCACTAGGATCGACCTGAAGACTTGGGTTCCTAAAATCGGATGGGTCTCCTAGCAGCCAGCTAGCGTCAGTAATTTCGAGTTCCACTTTTTAGAGGATTACTCAATCTGAAGCGGACTTGCCATTGCACTTGGTTCAAAGAGAATGGGAGACGGAGGGGAGTGTGGTACGTCAACCCTCCTGCCCATAAGGCAAAATCCCATTCCGGTCCCCTAAAACAATGCAAGTCGGTTCTACCTAATGACTACTTGGTCAATTTATCGTCTTCCTATTTCTATATTCGATGTAGAAAAGCTCCCAGCTAACCGGGACCACCCTACCATTGGACGGACCCGTCGGGGGTTACGCCCACCCGCTTTCCTCTGATGATGGGTCATCTTTAGTTTTTTAATTACCTACAACACATTTATTGGAACATATACAACCAGCTTCCTTAATTAATCCATTTAGTCACACGTTCCTTCACATAATTTATCTCACTAACACGCATACAATTCGAACAGTAAAGCAAACTTCTTTATTGTATTGGAAGTCTTATTACAATTTTCATCATTCCGACCCAGCGGAGAGATACACAGAATTCCATAAGGACATTCTGTCCACCAAGATTCCACCCTCATAACTAGTATTTAGGGTTCCAGGATCCCATCCTGGGTCACGAAGGGGCTCGTCAGATTCTTGGAACAATGCAGGATTTACAGCCAGAGCCCCCTCTGGCACCTACAATTCCTACTGCCCGAGACTATCCCTACTGACAGACCTTTCGCCTACGGAGCCGGTCCAAGCCTCTCGTAGCGATAATCATGACCCCCTTGGAGTAGGGTCTCGCTGCTAGCTTGGGGGTAGCCTAGCGCGATCCTTCCTTTTATTCTGTTGGCAATAATTTCAATCAAAATCTAGATTCTAGCAAACACAAACAGTCCTTTCAAATATGTATCAAATAGTACATTGACAATCATCCCAACATGTAAATCACAGTTTCATATAGCCAAGGTAGACCTTATTCTAAGGTAACCTTTCATTCTAATGAGGATTCTTCTCCCCATAAAGAAGTGTTGAGTACACTTCTTAAAACATGTTAAGCAGGGCATGAGTTTTCCGTTTGGATTCACTTATCTAACATAAGCAAAATCCCTTAAGAAAATATATTATGTCAATAAACTCAACGAGATGGTCTTTAGGATTCCTAAATAGATAACCAGTTTTTATAACCTTCACTAATCAATTCTTAACCTTGTCGCATTTGATCATAACTATATTGAATTCGCATAAAGACATATGTATAATAACCTTTGGCAATTAATTCTATCATGATTCAATGCCTTAGTATCCCAACTATTCTAGCTAGAAATCATAGTGATTAATCGTTTTATGCTTGAATTAATATGTCTTTCTAGATGAGTTATGTGTAAGCGAAGAATATGAAAGCTAATATCCTATGTAATTTATCTTATATTGTAAAATTGATAATCTAGTAATGAATAACCTGGTTTGGCGGCATGACGACATTAGGAACTTCATCTTTACTCGCGCTCGCATTAGCCATACCCGATGTTCCAATTGTGGTGGCAATTCCCGCAACCTCGGGCACTCCCGTATCATTGGCAATACCCGTTGCTTGACCGGTTGCGTTGATTTCCATGGTTTTTCCACTTTGTCGCTTTGGAGCCATCGTCCACGAGGAGTTTGAGAGATAGGGAAGGTGGGATAGATTTTAGATGAGAGAGGGTAGAGAATATGGCTTAGTTAAAGATCGAGACAAGGGATTTGAGCTAGCTCTCTTCCTCTTTCTCTTTCTCTTTCTCTCTCTCTCTCTCTCTCTCTCTCTCCCTCTCTCTAGCTTCTCACAGCCTCTTGAAGGAGTATTCTTCCTTCTCTCTTCTTCTCTCTCGCAGCCTCTCGGGGTCTCCTTATCTCCCTTATGCCTCTCCCATGCCTCGTATTTATAGTGAATTGGGGAAGAGGGCTTGTGGTTGAGAAGTGGAGCTCTTTGTGGAAGGGGATCTTGGAAAGATCAGTGATCTGATGCTCAGATCATAAATCTGATGGTTCCATTGGCTCCGAAAGGGGGGTAAAACCCCAAGACACTTGATTAGAAAGCTCTCAGTTCACTCTTTCTTCTTTTCTCTGTTCGAAGTGCTGTCTACTGCCTGTAAACTGCGATCGCGGCGTGCGCGATTTCGCCAGTCACTTTTCTTTATTTTTCTTTTTATAAAATCTTCAAACTAACTAACACATCACTTGTTTTTTTCTTTTAAATGACATCTAGTTCTAGAAATCTCCATATCTCTTTTTTTAAAAAATTAAGATAATCTCTAAAATATCTAAAATATTCTAGTCTTGTCCAAAGGTCTAATATTTTTAGACTATACACATTATCCTAGTGATTAATATAACTCATAAGTTTCGTTCACGTTGTAATTTACGTGAAGGATGGCCACGGTCCTTGCCAATTCGAAAAAAATATCGAATTTACGACTTTTGATTTTTCTAAATAAAATATTTTAAATTAAATAAAAATTATTAATAATTAATATTAGTTAGTTTTTACCTTAGTTAGTCTTTAGTTAGTAATCTTACTAACTTAACTAACTTTTGAACTAACCAACTAACTTTTATTGTGTGGAAATATTACAATTGTGGTGGTTCAGGACATTGGGGTCCCCAACCCAATGCTCCCTAAACACTTTGCGGAGTGTGGAAAAACTAACTTGAGGGTAGGGGTCCTACGCTCCCAAGGGAGGTAGGTGTTTTTGGAAAAACTCACCTACGGGTGGGGGTCCTATGCTCTTGAGGGAGATATGTGTTTTTGGATTTTGATCACTCGAGCACTTGAGAGGGCAAAGGGCCGAGTGGTAAGTGCCCCTGTTAAGTAGGACGGCTCCTGAGGCTCAGGGAAGCTTAGAGGGGCTTTGAGCCAGTAAATTCCTTGTTGACCGCAGACAGAGTGCGATCACATACAACCCAATCCCGAGGGATTGGAAGGTCGTGGACGGTGTCTTTCTGCGGAAAGAAGGTTTTGTACCACTTTGCAAAGTGATGGTGAAATAAAGTATCTGATTTTCAAATTGTTTGTTATGTGCTAAAGATTGAGTTTAATGAACCCAGTTTAATGGAGTAATAAAAAGAAGCTGATTTTATATGTGCAAACAGTGTGATAGTATGCTTTGCTAATTAGAAAACTAAGCAAACCCCATCTAGGAAAGTGGGAGACTTAGATCCTGACGATTGGATGCCTATGGCTGAGTGGACCCGATGAGTCAGGTAACTTTCCAACATTAGATAGAGTTGATTAAATCGTGACCCTCCCAATACCGGTAGGCTTAGTTACAAGTTTTAACACCATTTTAGGGGACCGAAGTTGAGATTTTAACTTATGGGTAGGGGGATCAAGCTACACACTTCCCCATCTCTCACTCTCTTTGAACCAAGTGTGGTGTTAACCTCACTCCTGCCTTTGATTGATTACAAAGTGGTTTTTCTAGGTGGATATTAGATTGTTGTTAGGGGTGACTTATCCACGCTTCCCTTGTGAAGTATAATTGAGATTCCCATGTTCAACTAAGTCCAAGGTTTCCCATGAGGAGATGGGATGGTGATGTGGATGGATATGAATTTCAATCGACTACTAGAGGACTCATCCAAGTCTATTGGAGAAGGCACCTCACACGTGGTATCGAAGCCTAGGTTTCAAAAGAGCTTTTAGTATAAGGTTAAGTAGTCAACGTATAAAAGGAACTAATAAGATACCACACTTGTTTAAAGAAAATTGTTGTTGATTATCTTGCACTAACACTAGCATACACATTGTGCTCATCAGGAACTTAGTGATGAGGAAGCTACACGTTTGCGAGATATTTTTCCCATAATGCATCAAGTAGCCTTAGGGTCGAATAAATTCTCATACTGCGAGGCTATATTTGAGATAATGGAGATGATCTTTATTCCTCCGACTGTATTGCAACCTTATCCTAACTCATGGTACATTAGAGATTTCTAGCCAAGGAATAGGTCACATATGGAGATATATTGTGGGCATAACATTCTTCTTCATTATGAACTATGGATGATTTGATGGGTTAAAAAACTAAGGATAGTTAAGATATACCTTTTGTTTAGTGCTTTTATTGAATGGTTAATAGATATTGGGAATGAGCATGTACCTGAAACCTTGTGGGTATATCGGAAAGTGCTACAAATCATACCACCCGAGAGGGTTGTTGTAGTGCCAAGAAGGCCTTATTTTGGTACGGCATGTTTTGGTTATCCCCAAGAACCACCATATTATGTTATTTTCCTGTACAGGAAAACCCACCAAGATATGAGAGTATAGACCCTGATCCTTTTCATGAGGAAAGGATCCACGAGATGATGTATTGGTAGATCATAGTATGATTAGTACATCTTTGTAAATACTTTTCATAAATATAAAGTCTCATTGTTATTTTTGAAGAGCGTGAATTATGAGCTCATGATGATAGTTGCATTGCTTTGACTAGTTAATGATGAAGTACACTTTATGCAATTGATTTTTGATATAATGTATTCCACTGCTTGCCAGTCAAACATGTTTGAATTAAGAGAGAGTGTAATGTCTATCTTAGAGAATACTTATCTATGGAGTTGTTTAAGCTTACAAAGGGCTACGACTGGGGCCTAAACCTGGGGACAGGACGACCCTTACTAGTACTTAGACTCAACTCTGTATATGAAGATGTGAAAGTCCATCTCAAGTTGTTGAAATGGCTTGAAGAACCAAAACTAGTTCGATGTTCTTATTTCAAGGATAGAAGGTTAATGATACTGTGATAATTAATGGGGAGACAATGACCCTACATCGTTGGGTGTATGACCACTATACAAAGGTTAATTCTTCCGATAGGATTGCCCTTACTGAGAGAGCAAAGTCAAAAAAAATTATGAACTTTCAAAGTATCACAATCTCCCAAAATCTTATCAATTCCTAGAGATACCTCGTTTTGTAACAAAGAAGTTAAGGAGATAATCAGGATCACCAACTTTTGCGAATTGATGAAACATACAGGGAACTCTAAGAGAAGAAGTTTCTTCTCAAACATACACCAATACCTAGGTTTAGCAGTGAAGGGATGAAGGTGGAGCAAGATGCAAAAGCGTGGATTGAGGCTTAGGATGACTATTTCCTAGCTGTTGAAACTACTGCTGCAAACCAATCCATGACTGCTCATCTTTGTCTTGTTGGCAAAGCTAAGCTAGAAGCTTCCCAAACTTGGGAGGAGATCAAAGAAGCTATGAAAGGATGTTATCTTCCCCCATCTTTTGAATCAATCAAGATGAATGAATTCTACAACTTATGACAACTAAGTCTAATTTTGGAAGGATACTATTCTAAGTTTGTGAGTCTGTGCAAATATGCACCCCCAATGACAATGTCTCAATAGATTGCAAGGTTTTGCCAATGACTAAATCCACCTTTGGACACTCACCTTGAATCAATGAGACCAATGACTCTCAAATATGATCTTATGTGAGAAAAACCTATGCCCAAGGAAATCGCTCAAAATGGCCAAAGGAACCATCCAATAAACAACTATGGAAGGGGCTATCCAAACCGTGGTGTCGACATGGCCAATGCCAGAGGGAATGGTAGAGCTAATGCAATCACCCAAGGACCAAATGGGATAAGAATCAGGCACTGCTACTAGTGCGGAAGGATTGGACACCTAAGGAAAAATTGTCCTAACTGTCCTCAAAATCCTAGCCCAAACCCAGTTGGTGGAAGAGGCCAAGGGAACAACAACAACAACCCAGGCCATGGATGTGGAAGAATAGCTGGTGCCCAAGTAAATACCATGATTGGACAACCCAAGGAATACACGTTAGGTGAAGAAATTGAAAGAGTATTCATTCATGCTGCCGTGGAAAGGAAAGGAGCGGACCACCAATGTTCAGTAATTCAATCTCCAGCTACTTATAAGGGTACATCGTTTATAATCTTAATTGATTGCGGTAGCACACATTCCTTTCTTGCACCCAAGTTAGTTAAAAGATTGCATCTAGAATCCAAGGGCACAAGGAAAATGATAGTAGAATTGGCTAATGGGAAGGAAATTGCCTCAACCAAAACTGTAGGGAGACTTCAATAGGCTACTTAGAATTTTAAGCAAGAGCCTACCTCTCATGAATACTGCCTATTACCCCTATTTTTTAATTTAAATGCTGGCATAGATAGTTGCACGATGGCCAGGCTCACGATGAGAGCCACCCTCCTTCCATCCTTCATGGCCCTACTAGATGACATGAATCAGAGCCAATTTACTAGGTGTAGTCATCCATTTTTCTCAAAAACCCCTCTAAATATATGTATAAATCTAAAGAACTACATGCAGATTAAAAACTTCCTTAGTAAGTTCCTTAAGCCCCCAACCTCTTCCTCCCACGAACAAGAACACGAGGACTAGTTCCTCGTGTACATTCAAAAAAACAAACAAACAAAAGGAGAGAAAGAAAATAAAAAGGAAACAAGAAAAATAAAAAGAGAAGAAAAAGACAACAAAGGAAAAGATGCGAGCAAACAAAGAAAAGAAAATCAAGGAGAAAGTGGAAAAACACATCTCACTTGATGAGTGCCACAATCAATGCACCTAGGGGTCCTCAAGTTAGGTGCATCTTGTGGCCTTGGCTAGCTAGCTCCGTTCCTAAACCCCTAGCCCTTTTGCTCCCCACTTTTCACGCTTATGGCACATCAAGGGCATGACACATCTAGGGAGTTCACACTCGCCTATGGTTAGGCATGTCTCCCTAAGCTACACCCACAACACTTTCCCTATACGAACTAGGTTCTCAAGTGTGGGACAACACCCTGGGCTTAACCCAACTCCCAATTCCACTAGTATAGACACAATTCACTACACAGTGAGGTAGGCACATCCCCCACGTTAGTGCACTCTATTTTCATTTTCAAGTGAATTTGACAACGTGCATAACCCAACCACTGAGATTGGAGGCCCCCGTCATCCACACAATATACCCTTGGTCTCTAGAACCTCAACCATTTCGACATGCTCCTCTCCCATGTCCAATCCCCACAAAAACCCCATCATCGACTCACATGACCACCCTTCAATCACCCGAGCCCTCATCAACAAAGTCCTGCAAGTGCCATGGGGCTGGCACTTGGCTAGGAGGGGGTAATGTTAACCCCAATACAAGACAGAGAAAAAGGAAGCAAAAGAAAATTTAAGAAATTTTAAAAATGTGGAGCAAAGTGAAAAAGGTGGCCCGACCAAAGGATAAGAGGAGAAAAGGCCAAAAGCACAAGGGTAACCTTAAAAGTTCAGGAAAATGCAAAGGCACGTCTTAAAATATAAAGGCACCCCCTAACTTTTATAAAAGAGTGCTACTCTCTATCCTTGTGCAAGTTGTAAAGAGTAGACATGCATAGGTGAAGGCATGATGTAAATAGAAGGGAATAGGAAAAGAGGACCTTGGCAAGATGGCCGATCATGCAAAAAAAGGGATGGGTGCCCAAAGGGATAAGGGCATGTATAAAAGCCAAAAAGTAAATAGAGAAGCTCATTCTTGGTGTGTGGAAAAAGTGGCTCTCTTCTTCTTCTGTTCTGTTCTCTTTTTCTTGCTCACTTGTGCTTGTGCTTAAGTGAGGGAGTGAGTGTGTGAGGGTGAGGGACCATGGTGGAGAAGCTATACATCTTCTCCTCTCTTCTTCTCTTCTCTTCTCTTCTAGATTCTTCTCCCAAAGTTATTTACAAAACATAAGAAATGAGATTGAATCATTGCACTCCTTAGTGCCAAGAGACAAGGGTAATCCAACGAACCCATTGAGCTCTTGGAGAAGGTGAAGAAGGTAGACCTATGTTGAACTATGGGAATCGCCAAATCCAATCTACAATGCCAAGGGTCTCAATGTGAGAATGAAGGATATATCATTAATCTACTAAAGAAGTACCATGATGGGTTCACTTAGAACTACACATATCTCAAAGGCATACCATCCTAAATGCTAATGCATATAATACAACTTAAACCTGATAGTAATCCAATAAAACAAAAACCCTATCCCATGAATTGCACCTCACATCCAAGAGAAGCTAGAAAAGTTGCAAAAAGTAAGATTCATTTATGATCAAGCATACAGATAGTGTATCACCAAGTGTCATGTTACTCGAGAAAATTGGAAAAATATGAGTATGCATCAAGTACAAAAATCTCAACATTACAACTAAGTGAGGTCATTATGTGATATTGTACACTGATCACATGATTAGGCAAAGAAGCTTACAGATTCTAAGATGGGTTTTCTAGTTACATTCAAGTACAAATGCACCCAAGTCGTAGGCCAAAGAACCATCAAGTGGAGAGTGTTTGCCTACATTGTCATGTTCTTTGGTGGGATCAATGTATCAATAATTTTTCAAGTTAGAAAACCATATAACTGAAGCAAAATTTCAAATCCTACCACTAGGATGCTATGATTGCATTTTGGGAATGGATTGGCTCAAGAAGAACAAAGCCCAGATTTTATGTGTTGAAGAGGAAATGATCTTTCAAGACTTGGAAGGAGAAAGTGTAAAGCCATATGGGGAAGCTAGAAGAACTAGAGTCCAACTAGCCAAAGCAAGTCGACTCAGGAAGGGATTGAAGAAAGGTCAACCAATCTACACGATTCAGTTGAATAAGGTTGAAAAGACTAATGAATGCACTCTACCTTCCTGGATCAACTATTTCGAGGATGTCTTTCCAAAAAAACTGACTCAACTGCCTCCAAATCGTGAGGTTGATCATAAAGTACAATAGGTTCCTGAAGCCGAACCAAATGACCATACAAAATGTCTATTCCTGAAGCTATTGAGCTTAAGAAACAATTAAGGCAACTGATAGAGCAAGGATTTATCCACTCAAGTAATTTACCTTTGGGAGCACCTATCCTCTTCCAGAAAAAGAAGGATAGAACACTTAGACTTTGCATTGACTTCAGAGGACTAAACCAGGTTACGATAAAAAACAAGTACCCCATACCTAGGATAGATGAACTTTTAGATCACCTACATGGAGCCAAGGTTTTTTCCAAGATTGATCTAAGGTCCAGATACTATCAAATTCGAATCAAGGAACAAGATATCCAAAAGACTTCCTTCAGCACTAGGCATGGTCATTATGAATTTTTAGTCATGCCATTCGGATTGATTAATGCCCCAGCTACATTCAATCGTCTAATGGAAGACATCTTTCGACCATATCTAGATGATTTTGTGCTAGTATTCTTTGACGATATACTAGTATACTCCAAATCAATAGAGGAACATGAACGCCACTTAAAGATCGCTCTAGTAACACTTCGTGAAAATCAGCTCTATTCCAAGATGAGTAAATGCGTATTTCTCACTCACAAGATTGAATATCTTGGATACATTGTTTTCGCTAATGGAATCTCTATAGACCCTACCAAAGTAAAATATATCCTAGAATGGCCAATACCTAAGACAATAAAAGAAATCCGAGGATTTTTGGAACTAACAGGATGGTACCAAATCCTCATTGAGGGTTATTCCCTCATTGTTGTACCCTTGACAAATCGTTTGAAGAAAAATATAGTAATCATTTGGACCAATGAGCATCAAGAAAGCCTTGATAAGCTTAAAGAAGTTGTAACCACTGCACCTATATTAAAACTCCCTGACTTCAGTCAACCATTTGAAGTGATCAATTGATGCAAGTGGACTTGCAATCGGTGGGGTCCTAGTACAAGAAGGAAGACCAATGGCCTACACTTCCAAAAAACTGAAACACTACGAGTCCAACTATGCTACTCATGACCTTGAGTAACTCGCAATAATCCATGCCTTGAAAATGTGGAGACACTATCTATTGGGAAGGGAATGCACTTTAGTGAAAGATCATAAAAGTCTTAAGTGGATCTTCACCCAAGTTGACCTAAACATGAGGCAAAGAAGATGGATAGAGATACTACAAGAGTTTGATTTTAAAATCAAATATCATATATGAAAGGACAATGTTGTTGCAGATGCATTAAACCGAAAAGCATTTTAACAGCATTGTAGAAGTTCAAAGCTTAAGAACCGTATCCATACCTGATAACCCTGAACTTGAGCTTGTACGCCAATCCATTTCTCAGGATAAGGAATATGAAGGACTCATGGCTAAGGTACTTTAAGGAGAAATTTCTAACAAAGAATGGTATAAGATTAAGGATTATCGTGCTAGCAATGGTTGCCTATATTACCTTGACCGCCTTTGTCTCCCAAAAAGACCAGAAGTGAAGGCCAAGATCTTATGGAAAGCACATGACAGCACCATTGTAGGATATCCGAGGTATTCCAAGACACTCAATGCAGTTCGTAAGAGCTATCACTAGCCAGGGTTAAAAAGGGATGTATTAAAGTATGTAACTCAGTGCTTGACTTGCCAAAGAGTCAAGGCAGAAATGATCAAGATGCCTAGAGAGTTACAACCCTTGGACATTCCACAAATGAAATGGGAGTCAATAAGTATGGACTTTGTTTTTGGATTACCTATTGTTGCTAGTGGATATGACTCCATCATGGTAGTGGTTGATAGATTGACAAAAGTTGTACACTTGATCCCAGTCAAAACAACCAATAAGTCATCTGACATTGCTCGAGTCTTTATCAAAGAAGTTAACTGGGCACTCATAGACTTGATTCTATGTAGATTTTTGTTTTCTATTTCACAAAAATATAAATTTTTGATAGTAAATAGTAAATTCCATAATGCATGTTTGATGCTTTGGGGATGCTATTTTGGTGCCTGGATGGTATGGTTATGCTTTTGGACTGATTTGAGCACACATTATACTCACTTTTCTTAGAAATTTCATCACTATAATAACATGAATAAATGTTATTTATCTAGGAAAAATGCCTCTTCTCACTTGATGCTTTCGAGGCTTGGTATTTATGCCTACATGTTCGCTTGACACTTGGGGATGCTTGGAACATATCTTAGGATGCTTTTGGGCTTATATTAAGCTCACATTCACTCAATTTTGAGTATCATATCCCTATTTTTTATAGTGGATAGCAAGCAATTTTCTGATAAAGATTATGCCCATTATGCTTTGAAGCTACTCGGGTAGCACATATTGGATGCACTAACACTTTCATGTATGCCTATGGATATGTTTATGACACGATCCTAAGCTGAGATTGGAGCTTGAATACTTTGACATTGGTTGTCATTCCTATCCGTGGATGCTATTTGGATACTATAGTCAAAGTCTTGCAAACTACTTGGTTTCAGTGCTTCTGAATGTATGCTCTATGGATCTTGGATACTTAGATGTCATTCACAAGATACTTTGAACTTTGCTAGCTCATTTGGCATTTGATTTACTTCAATGGGAGCTACTCAGCTTTATGTAGTAAGCCACATTGGCACTTGGATGTACTACAGAGCATTTGGTTTATGCAGTTGAGCTTGAGCTTATTATAGTGAGATATTGGTACTCATTGTTTGTGACATGTACATGCTCCCTTGATATTGATTGGATGCAATTACTCTATTGTGGGCTAATTTGATCTCTTGGTTTGGTCCTGGTACTTATATTTTCCAAGGTATTGTAATTGATATTTATGTGTTGTAGGGTTATGCATTGAGCTTTAACTCAGTGGGCTATGCATTTGTCTCTTCTCTTTCATTTATCCTTCTATGTATGATGTCTATGCCTATTGCATGTATGGGTTCTGATACATTGCAATTGTGATAGCTTTTAGTGTTGGTTGTTCCTACCTTCTTTCTTCTTGGTTGCTTACACTTGACTGTTGGCACATTGCTGCAATTTATTACAACAATTTGTCATTTTAGTTCTATGCATTCTATTTGAGGGTAGTCACCCGAACTTGAAAGTCTTTTTCTTACCATTTGTGGAGTTCTCGTTTGTTGTTTGGGATGTGGAATGTGATAGAGGTGCGTCACCCATGCTAGTTCCTAGCCATCGTGCAGATTGGTACTGAGGGCGTGTCTCTCTGGGCTCACTAACTGCCTTAGCAGCTTGCTCATATTCCTCATTATTCGAGAATGATAGATCAATTGTGGCTAGCACATGCATCCAATCTCAATCATCCTTAGGGCAAGGGATATACTGGGTTAACAGCCCATAAAATTTTCTAATCCGAGCATCGCCCTTTAGCATAGTTGAGATGGTGTCTAGGTTGACTGGTGTAGTCTTCCAAGTATCCATCTCCACTCTTACTGCTTCTGTCTGATTGACTAAGAAGATTAGACCATTTCCCTAGTCTTCTATGACTCGTGTATTGCACATCCAGGGCCGACCTAATAGGATATCATAGTCCACTCCTTTCATGACTATGAAGTCCACAGAGAACCGAACACTTGCAATCTTCAATGGCTAATTTTTTAGCACTCTAGATGGCTTTACGTTCATTTCGTTAGCCAGTGTGACATTGAACCTAGTATCCTTGGCAGGTGGGTTATCCCAAGCTTGGATTAATGTATGGCTACGCACACTGACTCCTGCCCCTGTGTCTACAATCCCTTTCCTCGTGGTATCATCTAGAGCTAGGACCAACAAGACCCCATCCATCTTTGTGCCTTCCCAAAAAGCATTAACATGCAAGGACTTAGGCACTGAGTGCAGATTTAGGCTCAGTATTTGCATTATTGCATCGTGGTCTTGCAAGTCAATAGAACCTTGCTCTATCAATCTTTCCACCCATTGCTTTAGCTCCAGCCATAATGTCAGATACTGTCTAAGTAGGTCTCCTAAACTTACAGTTATAGGGTTGGTCACACTAGCATTGTGAGAAGATTGCTAGGCGCTTGCTTCTCTCGTAATTCTACGCTCCCTGGCCAATGGCTTTGACTAGTTTGCTGGCCCATAGTGTTCAATCTCTATCTAGGCAACACAATGTGCAGTGCAGATGTGTTCCTCGATTGTATAGGTGAGAGTGGCATGCTTATACTAGAGAGATCATCAATCCTATCTTCTAATATGGGCTCCACATCCTTTAGGTGTTCTTGGGCTCCTTTCACCCACTCCTTGACCTTTTCCATAGCTTCAAGTTGGCACTTCAGGTTGGGGTACTCCCCTACCTTAGCATTCCCTTTCTCAATAGTCTTTGGAGCAAATTTTTCTGCCTCAGCTTTTGTGACTTTCTTTCCAACATGTAGTGTTTTTGCACTCTCGCTTTTCAACGTAACATTTTCTTCACTTTTCTTCTTTCTTCGCCTATGACTTTTCTTTCCGATGGAGGTTGTGTCTAGGTTACCAGGCCCTGGCAATGATATGCTGACTTACTTCATCTGCTCATGGGTCATAACATGCAATGGGATGGACGTGGCCTCCCCATTGAGTGTCTCGACACCAAACATCCCAATGAGATTGATGGTGCAATTGTCAAACTAGAGGATGGTTTCTACCTAGGGTAATTGGCAAAGAGGTGGGTGATTCTACACTCACTGCATCTAAGATCAGCCTTATCTCTATTGGCTTGCTCCCTCTCGATGCAGCACGAAGAGATGTGTCTAGAATAACCGCAAATCCAACAAGAAATCGACTCTTGGGTCTGCCCCCCTAAGCCTCTGCCTCTCCCTCATCCTAATGCCATCACCGAGGCACTGGTCCATAGTCCATGAGAATTGGATTGCCCTCTTTGTCATGTACGAGATGTAAGGTTTCACATAAGGCTCCTCATTGTTCGGCTCCTCCATGTAATGGACTGGAGCATCACTCGGTGGATGGGTTACGTAAGGTCCAAGTGGCTTAGATATGCATGTGGGATTGATTTCCATCCTAGGGATGACTGGCTTTGCATTGTTAGGTCCCGGAAGGGCCAATGGGGCTCCTCTCCCAAAGAAATTTGGAGGCCTATTCCCTAGGTAAGGCTGGTCATAAGGTTGTGAGTGTGGGAGTCTCCTCGATAGTCCAGTGCATGGCATCATGGCCGAACCTATCGCAATTGGCACAAGGTTGGGACCTAGGATCTTGACACTCAACTAGAAGGTGGTTTGCCACAATATATGCATCGGAGATGTGGGCACATAGGCCTTCTCATCATCTCTTATAGTTTGGCTAGCTCCATTTTCATCTCCGCTAGCTCTTGACTACTTGGGTCAGTGCCTTTCCCTTTGTCTTGGTTGCTTGGGCCTGATCGTTTGCTAGATGCTGTTGCTCTTTTTGGGGTTTTAGAGTTGACTTTGTCTCAATTAGAGCTCTTGGAGCTTCTCTCCTTGAGCTAGTCATCTACTCGTATGGCCTCTTCAAAGACCATGGCTAGTGCATCTCTCTGCAAGCTTGAGTTGCCTGCCAAGGTCTTGTAGAGTTCCTCACTGCATATTCTGTTGATAAATATGGTGGACACCACTCTCTCACTGGGTCATTCGTTAGTGGGGATTCTCTTATTATAGAGACTCTGCATGTGAGTAATGTAGTCCTTGATGTCCTCTTTGTCCCTCTTCTTGACATTCATCAGCCACACTATAAGATTATCTGAGTACCGTGCATCTCTTGATGAAGAGACTCTTGAGGTCTTTGAAATTGTTACGCTCCGCAGCATCTAAGCTTGTGTACCACGTCTTACCCTTATCACCCAAGCAAGCATAGGTCGAAAGCTTGTGAGCGTTGAGCGAGATCAATGAGGGTATTGGCCTCGTAGACTTGCTCGAACTACTCTATGAAACTATACAGGTTGTATCCCTAGCTGGTATTTGTCTAGTTGTTTCGCAACTGTGGGGATTCTCGATTGGCTCTTGGAGCCTTGGGTAACTCCTAATCCTGCAAGAAATAACATTGCTAGTGCTGCTGCGCTTTGTTTTGCTGACGTGTTGTCTATTAGTCACTTTATGAGAAGCTTGTTTGCCTCTAGCGCTCTTTCCCTCTTTGTGTTCGATCCTGTTGGATTTCTATTTGCTAGTACTAGCACGCACTAGACTTCTCGCATTTCTATGTCCTGCTACAATCTCCTAGTTTGCTCTGTTGGTTGTATGCCACTATGCTTTGCAAAGCTTTCTGCGCAAGCTTTCTTTTCTCCTCAGGTCCATTATGATGTCTTTTGATGATCTGCCATGGTGGTCCAACTTGGTTTGTGCATTGTATTCATTCACCATCTGCTGGATTTCGATTGGGAAATCCCCTAGGTCGAGCTCTTCATTTTCGCAGTTTATATGGGTTTTGCCATATTTGCGGTTTCTTGCTCCACCAAGTTGTCGATGAGGTTGATCAAGTTGGGCAGTGTTGTGCCCCCAATGGTGTCACTCCTATGTGTTTGGCTTTCCATGTTGTGTCTCTCACTTGGTCCTACTAGTTGGGGTTCTTGATCACCCGTCCAGGTTTGAGGGTTGTCTTCTATTAGTGGTTTTGTTTTGTTCATTAAGTTTGAGTGTGTTCCTTCTTATTTATAGAGACAATCCTCAATTTACGTTCACTCAGTGAATGCATGGTGCTCTTTTCCATGCACTGTGCGAAATCAAACTTTTAGTTTTTCAAGTGCAGTTCAAGTGTTGAAACAATGTGGGTGCAAACATGAGATGATAAATGCAGCTTTCGCACTTCGATCTAAGTTCTCGACCAAATAGGGGTTGAGGCTCAGTCACACTAGCCACCCTCACTAGTCTCTAGGATCTTGTGATATGTTATTCCACACTCTGGTCTAAGTTCTCGGTCGAATAGGGGTTGAGGCTCTCAATCACTAACCGCCCTCACTAGTCTCTAGGATCTGTGCTATGTTATTCCGTTCAATCAAGGTCACTTGGAGCATACAAGAGGTCAGTTTATAGCTCTACAAGGGGCTAAAAGCTAACATGACTGTCAGCGGTGGTCATATCTAACCGTTAGGCTATGATTTTTGAGATCAATTGTGCTTGTAAGGCTTTCGGAGCCTTCCCTAGTTACGACTTTGGTGGAAGCAATGGTGCAGGGATCGAGGGATTTCAGAGGGATCCGTTACCTGGGAAAAGCTGAAGAAAGCCGTGCAGGGAAGATACTTACCACCTGCATATCGCACGCAGAAAATGAACGAGTTCTACGAGCTAAAACAGCTAGGACTCACTCTTGATGCATACTACTCTAAATTCGTCTCACTTTTAAAGTATGCGCCACAGATGGACATGATGCAGCAAGTGTCCAAATTTTGTGCGGGCTTAAATCCACCAGTAAATACCCATCTCGAATCTATGCATCCATCAGATCTTCAAGATGCACTCATTCGAGCGGCGCCTATAATTCAGGAGGTGCAAGCTAGACCAAGGGGTAACAAAACTTGGTCTTATAGTGACCCGAACAGAGGAGCATTCAAACCTTAAATGAAGAGAGTTCAAGGTCATAATCAGGGACAAAGAAAGAAAGCAAGGACAAATAACGTCAACAACTTTGTTCCTACTCAAAGTAATGGCCGAAACCTCGGTTGTTTCCACTGCAACGAACCCGGTCACTTCAAGAGAGGTGTTTTGCTTCGTCCGGGATGCACTAAATTTGTCAATTTCTCCTGTCAGATTTTTGGTCCAATTTTGTAGTGTTCGATTTTGCAGTATTCAATCCCTAGAATCAAAATGTCTGATTTTCAATCATTCGATTTTAGTGCGTCTGATTTAGACTTGTTCGATTGTGGCATCCAATTTTGATGTGTCCGATTTGGACTAGTCCAATTATCATTTGTTTGAGTGCCCAATGACCGAGTATCCAAATTCGATTTTGGAGGTGTCATAGAGGAAGGTCTCCATATACTTGGTATGTGCAAAAAAATCTTGTGGAAGCTGATCGATTTGCCCGAAGCTCAACATCTCTCTCTCTCTCAAGCTCTCTCTCTCATTGCTGAAGGTGAAAATGAGCTTCCCCATTGCTCTCTGAGGTCCTAAACCCTTGTTCTACTCAGCCTTGACCTCTCCTATTGCTCCCCTTGTAGTATAAACACATTTAATCACTCTTTTTTTCCCACTTTTTCCTTGTTTGTGCCCTGTTTGGGCCTGTTTTACAGCAAAAATCCTAAAGCGTTTCACTTTGATCTCTTGATCCTATCCTACCCTAAATGCAACAAAAATCAAGACCCAAATATTGAAATGATTTATCCTACTTGCCTACTCATCAAAAACCTAAAATACTTACTTGTTTTGAAGATTAAAAACCCCAAATCTCCTACCTACCTCAAGTACTAGTTCGAGGATGAAACCTTACTTCGACACTCGATTTGAGGCGTGCAAGTGCTCAAGCTTGAATCCGTTGGTCCCGGCAATGGAACCAAAACATAGTGGGAGCTCATGCTCATCCGCCAAGACCTACGGACCGCTTATTTCTTCAAGTGTTTCAAGTGAGTTCAAATGGCTATCTCTCACCTAGCCAATGCGCTTTCGATCCTATGGGGGTGTAGTGAGCTTTACCTTGATGCCCAAATGAGTAGACTCCTCACTCAAGCAAACCAGCAGCTCCACGATTCGAGATTCGGCCTCAATCAACCTCAAGCCTCCATCTCCAAGATCCATCCTCCATAGCCATGCACGAGACAAGAGAAGAGAAGAGAAGAAGAAGAGAGGAGATGATGGAGAGCTTCTTCTCCAAGATCCCTCGCCCTCACAGACTCACTCCCTCACACTCTCATACTCCCTCTCTCAAGCACACACAAGCAAGCAAGAAGGAGAGAATAAGAGATCACTTTCGCCACACACCAAAGAATGAGCTTCTCATTAACTTTTTGAGTTTATATACAAGCCCTAAATCCCTTGGGCACCCATCCCCTTTTTTTTACATGATTGGTCATCTTGCCAAGGTCCTCTTTCCCTATTCCCTTCTAGTTGCCTTTTCTCTTCACCTATGCCTGCTTAGACTTTACAATATAAAATGAATTACCTTGTGCTCTATGCTTTTCTTACTAGGACATTCTGTGCACCTTGCTAGAATATTCGGTGCTCTCCTACATTTTTTCTGAGCTTGCCTTCTCCTCCACTTTTCTCACCTGGGCAAAATGAGCTTCTCTATTCACTTTTTGACTTGGGCTTCCTTGGTCTTTCTTTGCTTCTTTTTGGGATGTATGGTACATAACATGTCTATAATAGGCCACAATGCCATAAAAATGCGTGAAGACAAGTGCAAGGAAAAGGGAAAGGGAAAACTACATGATGAAATTGATGATCACAACATTGTGCCTGGCAAATTTAGTGTTAAGATTGAGGAGATTAATGTGGTGTAGCCAAATGTATCTAATGATTTTATCTTAGTAGCTTCTTCTTTGGATGATTCAAAGCTAACTGATACTTTGTTAGGATATACTCAATGTTGGTTGATAGATTCAAGGGCTTCCTTTCATGTGACCACTCATAGAGAGTGGTTTTACTCCTATCATAATATGATTGGATCTGTCCATTTGGGAAATGATCTGGCATTGGAGATCGTTGGTGTTGGTGATGGCTAGTTGCATTTTGATTCAGGCAGAATGTTTACTCTTCATGATGTATGTCATGTATCGCCTCTCACGAAGAGCCTTATCTTTGCTGGCACCTTGGATGATGCAGGTTATGTTGTCTCTTTTGGTGATTTATCATGGAAGATTTCCCATGGGAATCTTGTTATGGCACATGGTGCTAAGTCTAGTGTCCTTTATCCTTTGCATGTATTGACCATTTTTTGTACAATTCCACATATATCTCTTTGGAATCATCACCTTGGGCACATGTTTTTGAAAGAAATGAAAATGCTTACCAGTTTGCAGTATCTTTCATCCCTAAACTATAAGCATTTTGAGTCTTGTGATCATTGTTCATATGGCAAGCAGACATGTAGTATGCATAAGAAGTCTGGCATTAGACGTATGGGTGAGCCTTTGGCTCTTGTTCATTTGGATGTATGTGGTCCCATGCCCTGTCAGTTGCTTGCTAGGTGGTATGAAGTGCTTTGTCACATTCATTGATGATTACTCACATATGGTCTAGGCTTACCCTATTAAGTAGAAATTGGATGTCTTGTCTACCTTTCAGCATTGGCTTGCTCTTCTTGAGAACCAATCTAGGTATATGCTGAAGTGCCTAAGATTTGATCATGGGGGCGAGTATGTCTTAAAAGATTTTGAATAGTTTTGCGATGAGCAAGGTATTAAGCATCAGTTGGCTGCCTCTTACACCCCTCCCCAAAGTGGTATTACCAAATGCATAAACATGTGAGAATTCAGAAGAGAGTTCGTAGTATGCTTAGTTGGGTATGCTTACTAGAGTGCTTTTGGATTGAGGCAATTGTTATTGCCATACACTTGACTAACCGATTCCCCTTGCATTGCTATTGATTGCCAGGTTCCCAAGAAGGTTTATTGGATTGGAAAACCTCCATCATATGCTCATGTGTACATCTTTGATTATGAGGCATTTTTCCATGTTTCTAAAGACAAGTGCAATAATATGGATCCTAAGTCCGTGAAATGCATCTTTCTTGGTTATAGGGATGCAAGTGAGATGGGATATCATTAGTGGGATCTACAGGCTCGCAAGGTTATTTGTCATTAGACATGGCGTCATTTTCCATAAGAAAAAGATGCATAAGTAGTATGAGTAGGTGGTACGCAAAGTGATCTTCTAGGAGGAGCCTCTTGCTCCCATATAGCTAGCTAGATAGCCTGGAGCACCTAATGCTCCAGTGGTCCAGGCCCCACCTAGTGTGCAAGTTTAGCCTGCTTTGAGACACTCTATTAGAGCTGGTAAGCAATTTATGCCCTCTGTGGATTATATTATGGTGACAAATGCATGTGAATCTCTCTCTTATGATGAGGCCATGCACAGAGATGATGGTCACTCATGGGATAGGGCTATGCAATCAAAGTTTGACTCCTTACAAACTAACCTGTGTCATCATGCATTCACTTGACATTTCGTGAGAGTATATGCAAGTCACATGCCTTAATTATAATGAACAGATGTAGTACAAAAAGATATTACTTTATCAAAATCCTATGGTCCTGACTGCGATGCATATCATAGGCGCTTGTTAACAACGTGACCTATATCAATAGTCAGTAAGGGAAGTTTGTACAGTTAGGGAGCCTGCCCCGTTAACCACTTAAGGACAAAAAGTTATGACAAAATGGCATTTGGCAAGTAGCTTATACAACATAGGGCCTATTCTATTTGTATGAGGTAGGGTGAGTTCGGGTGATCAGACGACTAGGGATGTGCCGGTGGTGGGCTCCTATCAAGCTGGGCAGGGAAGATATCGGCTGGGACCCAAATGGTGTAGTCCCTGGCTGCTACCGTTTCAAGAATGCTTTTAAATATCTCATCAAATTCCTTCTTGTTTTTAGCTTCTCTATCTTCTTTTGAGCACCTGGTGCCCGAGTGTCAGGGGAGGTCCTGCACAGCAGGTGTTGCTACACCCCGGGCGCTCCCTTGAGCCTTCGTCCTCCTGGCTTGGGGAGTTTTTGGCCTACAAACTGGGTGGTGTTGCTTGGGGCCTCTTTTCAATGTGTACCTCTTAAGGGTAGGCACACATCGCTCTGGTGGAGGCGCTTGTGCCTTATGCTCCCTTCTACGAAGTAGAGTTTCCTTGCATACTAGCTGCATTGTGTGCTCCATGATGGCTACTGTGGGGAAATCTGCAAAATGTGAACCAAGGTTAGGCTTTGAGGCAGGATAGAATTATTTGCATGAAAGGGATTAAACAGTGGATTATCAAGCGCATATGAGGAGGAGGGGTGAGGTGAGGCATGTAGTGTTTGTTGTAGAGGGATGGCCCCTGTGATGATATTCATCCTGCTTCAACTATGTAGCGTATTCCAACTATAGCAGATCTTGGCTTATGCTGAGTTGCATGGACTGGTTGTCATGGAGTGGAGCAGGGCTCATCCTCGGAAGCATAGACTGGAAAGGGGAAAGGTGTATAGAAGGGGATGGCACCCCATCTACGCCGTCAAAGATGTTGGTCAGGGCTTCCTATGGCAGTAATGAGGGTTGCATGCCCTCCACATGGAGGTGGGAATGGTCACACGACTTCTAGATGTGTGGTAAGAGGAGGATCTGAGGAGCTCAGCTTGTCAAACCCAACTCCTCTCCCTGCGCTTGACTATCATTGCTTGTGTGTGTTGATATTATCTATACAAGGTCACAAAACTCATTGTTTATTTATGTACATATTTACGAATCCATGTCACTTCATGAGGATAAAAACCAATTGTAGAACCCAGGATTGTACTGGAGTGTGGCACATGCATCAGTACTCGTGGTAGCTTACTCAATAATGATAGATATTTTACAATATCGAGTAGCATGGTACCTTGTTCGAGTTTACTGGCAACATGTAACTCCTCCTCAGTGAGAACCTTATCATCCAGAGAGTCCCATCAGCTAGTTCCAGCTAAGTTCGTACCCCGAATGGCCATTAGCACACTCGACAGGAAGTTGGTGCCACATAGGTTGGGTCTCTTTGAGAATGCCATTTAGCCGATCGCTCCTTTGAGACTGTCATAATTTGGGCTCCTAGTTCGGCCATTGCAACGTGATTTTCAAACCAACGTTTTTCAAATTTACTTTGATCCTTTGATTGTCGCTTTAGTTGCTCAATCTCTAAGAGATTTGGTTGGCAGAGCACATCATTGAATGTTACAGTTAAGCATAGTTCGTCGGCTTCCTCGTCAGAGGTGAGTCACATGCGTTCATGCAGGAGCTTGTCATAGTGCTCGTCAAGATGTTCTTGCTTTTCCCAGGATAGGGGAAATGGCAAGTATTCTTCAAGCTGCTCCCTAGGGAATGCGCTCATGTCTGCAAGGACGTAGACACATGCGAACACTTTGAGCTTAGCATCCAACTCAATTAAGCATTCTGTGACATTTATGTTCAATGAGGGCTTGTTTGATTGCTATCTCATGCAAGGTTCTAGGAGTTTCCCTAGGCTTTAGCATAGCTGGGGGCTCAGGCCTAGATGAGCAAGATTGGTCAACGCTAGGATTACTTATGCTCTCGGGGTTTCCATGTTTCTCCTGAGGCCTTGCTGCTATTGTGTAATGGTTCTCCTTGGATGTGACCGGTGTCACCCTGTTGTGACAGTGTTGTATCCACTCTTGATTGGTCAATGCGAGTTCTATTATCAGTGGATTGAGTGTTGCAAGCAATCATTGATGGTAATTGTTGCTTTGATTTTTCAGAACACACAAATGTGTCTAAGGTTTCACCGATGTTAGGGGAGATGGTACTGGGTTCATTGATGGATGGGCTTGATGTTTTATTCCTCAGCTCTTCAGTGCTCTTGGTCTCGTTCTTATTGGCATCTACCACCACTTGCAACTATCGTTGTTTTTGTTGTTTTGTCATCTTTTTCTTGGGCAATTGTAGTGTCTCCTTAAGGACTCAGGACCCTAAACTAGGTCAATCATTGATGTGTTTGGTTGGGCCTCAGCATTCTCTTTCTCTAGTTTGTCCTCATGGAGCATGGCTACGGCCTACTGAATAGCCTTACTAGGTTGATTGGTCAGATGCACCCTCTCCTTGGCCACCTCTTTGAGAGATTTCTCCTCAGGCCTAGGCTTTAGGTGCTTTGGAAGTGCTGGAGGTGTCAAGGATGTTGGTTGCGACGCCTCTTCCATAGGTGAATTGCTAAGGACGTATTCCGCAAGGGGTGTTGTCATGGCGAAAGGCTGTGACTACTGTGATCCTTGATTGGAAGTAGTAGTAGCTAGTTCAGTGGACTGGCTACTGTTAGTAGATTGCAGTGTCAGGTCCTCAAGAAAATTGGAAGTGGTTGTGTCTTTTGTTGCCCTTTGAGCATTCACTTGTGCAAATCGAGCCTCAGTTGATCTAGTCACAATCGATTGCACAGGCACTTCCTTGGGCCGAGAGCTACGGGTGGTGTCATGTCCCACCTCTTAGACATTTGGAAGCTTAGATGGAGATAGAGATTGGGATTGAGCAGTTGCACTTGACAGCTGTTGTTGTGCTTCCTGTGTTCATTTAGGGAAAGAGGGTGTAGCAGACTTGGGACTCCTAAGTGGCTTTGACACTTGCTGGGAGATTTGCTCGTGGCTATTAGATGATTTTGCCATTTGCTTTGTTGAGCGTTTAACCTTGCCATGAGCAATGTTGTGTGTATGATGCCTGTTATCCTCTTGGAAAATCAAAGGCTCCTTCGGTACTAGTGGCTTTTTCTTACCCTCAATGATTACATCTAATATCTGCTCATTAAGCACGCTAGGCTGCGGATCTACTCTTCGAATAGTCCCGTTTGATTTCTTGCCTCGAGACCTGGATTTTCTCTTAGATTTCCTCCTGTGCTTCTTTGCTTTTAATGTTGAGAATCAGCAATCACACTCACTCAAACAGCCTCTTTGTATGGAGCTTCAGGGTCAAGGATATGCATGCTAACCTATCCCATATGCACAATGGTGCCTACTGCAGTTTCCTACTTTCCTATAAAGCATTGTACTTGCTTCCTTTTCTTAATGCAATGATAGTACTCTTTTCTTTTCAGTGAAGTGTCAATGTCATTGTCCACATACACAAGATTGTGTTTATGAGTCCAAGTCTCAATCTTGGGACCTAATTCACTTGTGTAACAAACAGTGTCTTTTCCATCATGAGTCCACACTTCTCCTTCCATCCTCCATAGCTTCCGCCTTTGCCATGCTCTAGATCCCACATTTCTCACATGGTATCAGAGCCCAGTTGGGCATGGCATTGCTTCTCCAGCCTCTCTTGATTCCTCTCAACCTCAGTCTAGCTCAATGTCAGCTCATGACTTCATCTCCCAACTCTACTCTCACTGAAGCTTCCATGGCAGCCATAGCCAGTAGCACCCTGTCAGATTGAGCTGCTTATATCTCACTCCACAGGTCAAATCTCTTGGAGCTTCCTTCTGGAAAAGTATTCCCCAACTCACAAATCTTCCCTGTATCACATCAATCTAGGACATTTGACCATCTGAAGCTCAGCATTGTGAAAATCCTCAATCTCTGCTCTGTGTCTGCCATAGCCAGACAGGACCTACCTTACTTGGAGCTTCAATAACTTCTCAACCAAGCCATTTCAGCTCTTGATTTCTTCTAGGGAATTGTTCTTCTACTCAAGGCACTTCATCCTGGCATGTAAATCGATGACATTGCTCCGCCCTGACCCTGGCATTACAAAAATCGTGGAAATCTGTCCTGAACTGCGCCGAATCTGTTCGAGCTGCCTGCGCACGCCATACTGCCTGCGATCTTGAGATTTTCATAGGGCTTTGATAGCCCATGAAGTCAGCTTCCTAGGCATGTAAAATTTTTTGAAAATGATCAAGTATAGCTCCTGCAATGTTGAAAAAACCAGGCCCCTGTCTCAGAAACCCTAATTCCACCATAGCCAAAATTTCTCAAGCTTTTTTTTCCTCAGTTTTTCTCTCTCCTGACACTCAACCCAAGCCTCTGTCACTCTAATCCATTGACCCAGCATCAAATCAAGGAGGGGAAGGACCTGAGAAGATTGAAGAACGACCGAACGATCCCGAACAAGAAGAATCAAGAATCAAGCTCAACATCAACACTGACATAGTGTGTTTTCACACTGTCACTAACTGTGTCTCTTGACACACTGCATTCTGCTCTTCTACTGATAAAATCTCAGAATTTTGGTGTTGATTTGCTGCTGATCTTGCAACCTCAACATGGGAAAAGGCTCTCTAAATGCTCGAATCAAAGGAGTCGGGTTTCACACCTAGCAAACCCGCATCAAGCTCATCTTGATGAAAAAGGGTCTCTGGGCCATCACAAATGGCAAAGAGAAGAAACCTCGAGACGCGGACCTTGCAACTACTTGGCAAAAGAATGATGACAGAGCCCAGGCCATTATCAAACTGGAGCTAGACGACAGCTATATCCACCATGTGGATAACTGTGAGACCTCATAGGATACATGGAAAAGACTTGACACCCTGTTCGGTGCACAATCTAAATCATCAAAGTATGGTCTCCTGATTGAGTTCTTCAGGCTTGAAATGAAGTCCAGCACATCACTTGCCACACATCTCAATTACATGGAAGGACTCCTAACCCAACTTGCAGGAATCAACATTAAAATGGATGAAGATGTTTGCATCGGTGTTCTACTTAAGAGTTTGCCTCCTGAATATAATAATGTATCAACAACTTTAATCAACATGCCAAATCGTGAACTTGTTGATATCCAGGCATCACTGTTAGAAGAAGAAAAGAAACTTAAAAGCAAAGAAGAGCCCAGCACTTCAAAGGATGAACAAATGTTATATGTAAACAACAGATACAAAGGTAAAAAGGAACCGCTCTTCTGTGACTTCTGCAAAAGGACCGGACATACTGAAAAGTTCTATCATGCTAGGAAGAGGTCCCAAAAGGCCATGGACCAAAAGATGAAGATGAAGAAGAAGATGAAGACCACCAGGATCAGAAGGACAAGACTCATCAGTCCTTCTACTCTCATAACTCTGATAGACTGTTTTAAAAGCCTTGTACTTCCTTGCCCTAATGCTTTCTGCCATAAGCTTTGTAAAACTCCTTATGTAACTTGGCATTATAGTCCCTGTACACTTTGTGAGGCCCCTGTTACAGCCTCTGGATGTCCACCATGTTTATGGTACCCACACTTAGCCTTTTCTGCGATAGCCTCTGGTGTTTTGCCATGTTTGTGGTGTGCCCACACTTTGCAGGTGGTTCTCATTACAGTCTCTACACACTTTGTGCCTTTCTAGTTGTGATTGAGGAGGGGTGTTGAGAATCAGCAATCACACTCACTCAAACAGCCTCTTTGTATGGAGCTTCAGGGTCAAGGATATGCAGGCTAACCTATCCCATATGCACAATGGTGCCTATTGCAGTTTCCTACTTTCCTATAAAGCATTGTACTTGCTTCCTTTTCTTAATGCAATGATAGTACTCTTTTCTTTTTAGTGAAGTGTCAATGTCATTGTCCACATACACAAGATTGTGTTTATGAGTCCAAGTCTCAATCTTGGAACCTAATTCACTTGTGTAACAAACAGTGTCTTTTCCATCATGAGTCCACACTTCTCCTTCCATCCTCCATAGCTTCCGCCTTTGCCATGCTCTAGATCCTGCATTTCTCACATTTAATGCAATCTGGCCTTCAGCTGATAGAGGTGGTTTAGCAGGGGGTTTTGGTACCCAAATCCATCGGTTACCTGCGTAATATCCTTGAGCACGTAGCAATGCTTTGGATATCCATCTCGACGTTGTGCTAGCTCTCCATCGATGCCTTCGTCTATGTGGGGTTTTCTACGATATTTCTAAGTCCAAAGCCCGTCCTTGGCATTTTCTCCTGACCTTCTTGTTTCAAGCATGGCCCTCACTCACTGGTTCTCGTTGTTCAACCTGTGCTTGTATCAATTCTTTCAACAGGTCCTTGCTCTCATTACTAGGCTTGCCTGTTATGTCAACACCTTCCTTGCCTTTCCCTCGAGGTTTGATGAGGTCAACCTTGCTAAAGGTTGTGACTATCCTCACACCTAGTAGTGTCAAGTGTATCCTCTGTGCTACATAATCGGCCTCACACTTAGTTGCCCTTTTGAAGGGTCGTCCAAGGAGGGTTTCCTTTCTACAACTAGCACTATTTGGAAGAACATGGAATAGGACATGCAAGCTTTCAATTTCAATAGTTACAAGGATTTTGCACTTTCCTATGAGTGTTTGTGGGTGTCCCCCATAAGGAGTAAGAGTTGCATTAGTCAGTGTGAGCTCTAGTTGGCCTAGTAGGGTCCATACTTCATAGGTCAAGATATTAAAATATGCCCCTTCATCGATGAGAGCATCGACAGCATGCTCTCTTTTTGCGGTGAGTTTGACCCTAAGATAAGCAAGCGGTACTATGTCTTCATCTTTCGAGTCTTGGCTTATAAATTTAAGCCTTTTGACAAATGCCCTTGAGTCCCCAACTGCGCGACCAGATGTGGATTCTCCAATGATGTCTTGGATTGTCTGTGTAGTGCTATTCAAGATGCATCTATCGTCAGGACTGTCATATCTAGTCATCCTCATAGTTGTAGCTTAATGTCGTTGATTTTCACTTTGACTAGATTTAGTCCGAATGCAGCACATATGTGTTTTTGCGGTGTAGCCTTTTTTCCCTTGTTGGCTAGATTGGTCCATTGAGGTTCTAGGGTCTCTATTTGTCTTTGTTTGGGTATGGGCTTTTGGTTGCTCCTTTGCAAGTGAGAATCCATGCTTGTGTAGAGCCATTACTACAGTAGGATCTAATTTGGAGGACTTGTCACGGCACGTGTTTTCTCTCCAACCTACTTGGGGGAGGTGTAGAGAGGGCAGAGTCCCCTCTGCGGGGGTCTGGGGGGGCAATCCCCCCTGGCCCGTAGGGCCATTACCATAAATACCATGCACGATTTGAAGGACCGTTTATAGCCAATTTTTGAACTACTTGCTCTAGATTTCAATCTAGTGATAGATCCATGATGTGCTTTTGGCTCTATATGGCCTCTTTGTCGGTTTTGAGGTCTAGAGGTCAAATATCTTTAAAAAATCCAAATTCGGCCCAACAGGTCCGAATTGCAGGGGCTGAATGTTCGATTCAGTCCATTCGAATGGTCAAGGGCCGAATGAGAAAGGGCCGAATGCAACTAGTCCGAATGTTAAATTCAGCCGGTCTGAGTGCAGTTTGTCCGAGGGCTGAGTGGCTGAATGGACCAAGGGCCGAGTTAGGTGGGTCAAGGGCTGAATGGTAACTTGTCCAAGTGGGGTTGGTTCGAGTCGGCCGTGGGCCGAGGGCCGAATATCAAGTTGGTCTGAATGGTTGATTCGGACGGGCCAAGCAGTGGGTGTTCGAGTAAGATGGGTCGAACGGTTGATTCGACAAGGACCGAGGGCCGATCCTAGGACTCATCACAGAATCAATGTCACTTGAACGGACCGAATGCGGCATGATTTTGGCTGACGCAGTAATAAATCGCTCAAATCACATGATTTAGGTCACGGCCTGTCGCGCACACCTCCAGATCAAAGCTATGGGTGGAGGCAAAGAGTTGTATATACTTGGAATAGCCAATAAACTCCAAAATGCAAATCTCTAAAAGAATCAAACCCTCATTCCCTATTATGACAGGAGAAACCCTGGTGCTTCTTTTTTTTCTTTTTCTTTATTTTTTCCTACCCTAATGCATCCGAATCACAAAGCAAATACCTACACTACTCCAACATGCTTTTCCAAGTCCAAAAACCAAAAAGCTACTTGCTAAGGAGATTGAATACCTCTTCAAACTCCCTCGCTTCCTACCTATCTACCTCAAGCGCTGATTTGGGAAAAACCCTACTTCAATGCTCGATTCAAAGCACGCAAGTGCTAAAGGCTTGAATCCGTTGTCTCAGCAATGGAACCAAAATGTGGAAACTCTCACTCAAATGCCAAGACCCACGGACCGCTTATTGTTTCAAGCGTTCCAAGCTGAGCACTAATGGCTACCTCTCACATAGCCAATGCACCATCCATATCTACGGGTGTAGTGAGCTTACCTCCATGCCCGATTGAGTTACCTCCTCTCGTGCGCACTCCGATAGCTCCACAATCCAAGTGCAAGCTTCAAGCAAGCTCCATCCTCAAGCTCTATGCTCCAAGCTCCATTGCCACGAGCAAGACAAGAGAAAAAAAGAGAAGAGAAGAAGAGAGGAGAAGATGGAGAGCTTCTCCTCCCCGGTCCCTCACCCTCACACACTCACTCTCTCACACTCTCAGGCTCCCTCTCTCAAGCACAAGCTCAAGCTAGCAAGAACAAGAACAAGAACAAGAAGAGGAGGAGAGCCACTTTTGGCCACACACAAGAATGAGCTTCCCATTCACTTTTCAACTTTATATACAAAACCTTAAATCCCTTTTGGGCAATCATCCCCTTATCCCCTTTTTTGCATGGCCGGGGCCCTTTTTCCCATTGTCCTCCTATCTTCCTAGCTTCCTTTCCACCGCCCATCTACATTTACAAATTGCATGGGTGAGAGCTTGGCACTCTTAAAATAAATCATGGTGTGCGTTGCACTTTTTTACAGCAGTATAGACTTGCGCTTTTTCTTGTGCACCTTTTTCCTTTATTTAGGACTTTTCTGCACTTCTTATGTTTCCATATTTTTCTTGGCGCGCCTTCGTTTTCCGTTTCACTTTTGCCTTGGCCTTTGTCTTCTACTTTAGATTTTCTGGATTTCCACCTTGTTCATCTGAGGGTTAACAAATGGGAAACCAATAGGCTTACTATCCTACATATGGAACCTCATTAGGCTTACTATCCTCTAGAACCTTCTGGATGTACTCCATTTGTGACAAGTAAATGAGCCACTTAGAGCAATTGCTACATGATAAATATCCCAAGAATATGTGAGGCCTCTCCCATGTCCTTCATCAAGAAGCTCTCCTTGAGCTAATTTCTCAAGGCATCCATCTTATCGTGAGCTCTCCAAACATTCAACACATCATACGCATAGAGTACTAAAATCATAAGGCTACCATCGCAAGCCTTCTTCACATATAAACACGGATCCATATCATTGTGGATATATCCATGTGAATGCATGAAAGCATCAAACTTATGGTACCATTCCTTAGGTGCCTACTTAAGGCCATAAAGGCTCTTTCTCAACTTTTACACTAGGTGTTCCCTACCTTTTTTCTCAAAGCCCTTAGGCTACTTTAAATAAATCTCATCATGCAAAGTTGTCTTTACATCCATCTACTAATAAAGGTCTAGAACTAATTGTGCAATCAATGTCAGTACCAAGCGTAGGATAGTCATCTTGATTAAGGATAAAAGGCCTCATCAAAGTCAACACCATGCTTTCACTTAAAACCCTTAACAACCAACTTCAAATTGGGCAATCCAAAGATACTCTTTAACTTGTACACACTTGTATAGCAAAGCACTTTTTCCACTAGGCAAAGAAACCAAATCCCACATATGATTTTTTTGTAATGAGTCATATTTTGAGTGCATGGCCCTCTTCCAAGAGTGATATCACCTCTATGTATGGCCTCATCTCATAAATGAGAAGCTCACAAGCATCCATCACCATAACACAATCCATGGAGGGCTTAAACCACTCAGGAGGATGCCTATCTGTAGTAGAATATCTCAAAGCAAGCTATGGAGCCTATACATCTTGTCTAACCTCATGGTCATGGGTTACTAGACTGTTAGTTTTGCAGGCTATCTTGCTAGCTATACAGAAGTAAAAGGATCCTCCTAAAATATCACCTTGCATGCCTCAACTACCTACTCAGGCTACTTATGCATTTTCACTTTATGGAAAACAACATCATGGCTAAGGATGACCTTTCGAGCCTGCAGATCCTATAGGTGATAGCCCATCTCAATTGCATTCCCATAACTAAGGAATATACATTTCACTGACTTAGGATCTAGCTTATTACATTTGTCCTTGGGAACATGGTAGAAAGCCTCATAATCGAAGACATGCAAATGGGCATATGATGAAGGCTTTCTAGACCATATCTACTTTGCAACCTGATAGCCAATACTATAGTGCATGGGGATTTATTAATCAAACATACAACAGTAGTAACTACGTTAGCCCAAAAATACTATAATAGACATGCCTAGATAAGCATGATATGGACTCTCGCTTGATTCGTCCTATTCATGTGCTCACCATACCATTTTGGGATGGGGTGTATGAGGTAGTCAACTCTTAGTATTATTACCTCTAACTCTCCAAGCATGAGATCTACGGAAAGCATCAATAATATTTATGTTAACTTCTTTGCTTAATAATGTATCCTCTACATCCTGCAAATTCAGTCCATCACTAGGCATATTTACACACATATAGTACGAAATGTGTCCCATGATTCATGTAATGTAACCAACAAGAACAGTGGTGGAATATTCTCCTTAAAGTCAATCCCTTGTGAAGACACTTGAAAATAGAATGAAACTCATTTAAGTGGGCAGACATGGAAGTTTCCTCCTTCATATGAAGGTCAGTGAGTTGCTTTAGCTAATATGTCTGAAAGAGACATGGCTCTACTCATCATAGACATTATGGATCTTGTTCCATAACTGCTATGCTATTTGCCCTTCAAAAACAACATTGTAGAATATCTGCTTATAGAGTGACAAAATGATTGTAGATTTACATAAGGCATCTAATTCAACCCAATCCTCCTCACCAATTTTTTTGGGCTTTACACCCTCATATCGCAATGGCTTAATTTACAATTTTTGCACCAAAACTTGCCATATCAATGCCTTCTAGTAGTTACAATTAGTGCCATCCAATTTGTCAATGTTAAAGATAGCATTGGGCTAGAGATTGTCCTTGCTTAGCAGGATGCCTCACTTGCTAGTTTCTTGCTTGAGGGTGATCATAGTTTGAGCTTAGGTGTCATTCTTGTCCATTTGATGGTTGATAGGGGCCCATCTTTTTTTTGTAAGGTAGCCAACCTAGATAGGAGTTGTCCAATTGGGCTAGGATGTCAGTTAGGTCAGGTCATGAGTTTTGATAGTAGGATAGTTATTGAGTGTCATTTCCTTGGAGGAACCCTCATTTTTTGGTCCTAATCTTGGCCGTTAGATCCATGGTTTGTCAGACTAAATGTTCAATATTTTCTCTATTCTATAGTTCTCTCTTTGCTTGTCAAGTGTGCTTTAACATTTTGTGTTGTGTTGGTAGGTTTTGTTCATGGGTTCAACAGGTTGGGTCGCTCTATTTTGTGGTCGGCAATGAGAGGTGGATTTAAAGCCACATTTTACGAGATTTTACAGCTTTTTAGGCAAGCTTGCAAGGTGTTTTTACACAAAAGTGAAGATTTCAAGCTAAAAAGTGGTTCCTGTTGCAGAGTGGTTAAGGCACAAATCTTGGGGTATTTTAAAGTTAAAGGTGCAACATAGCACAAAAGTGAATTTTGAAGCAATAAACAAGTGTTTAGGCACTATTTATTCATTAATTTTTTCACATTTGACATGGAACTTGATATTAAGACACCTTAGTTTGTGAGAGAAGAACAGTTGTGGGAGCCTTAATGGCCAAACTTTAGGTCAAATGCAAGTGGACATATGACAATTTGAAGAGACACTTGGTCCAATATGTAAAGAGGTGCAATTTTTTAGGTGTGGCCAATTGTGGAGAGAGAAGAAAGAGAAAAAAATGTGCAATAAATATGGTGCCATCATGCACCCTCTATTTTGATCCCTTTCTTCATAACAATCACCATATGCCACTTCTAAATGCATAGTCAGAGCCTATTCATCAAGCCCTATGCAATGATACCAATCTTGTACAATGATTAAAAGGAATAAGAATTCTGAAAATTTTGTCTTTGTCTCTTCTTGCAAAAATCTAGTATTTCTCTCTCCTCTTTCTCTACATGCAAAGTGCTTATTCTCATGAGAGAGGGGAAAGGGGAGTGTGAGTGTGAGAGATGGATGGGGTGTGATGTAGATTGATCGTGATGCATTGTTGAAGCCCATGGGAGTTTTGTAAGGGTGTTAGTTGCTTGCAAGAGCATCAACGAACTTGGTTTCCGCATGGGGTAACACACCCCTCCCATGGTGTGGAAGTGGTTTGCAAGTAAGTGTGTTAATTTTCATAGGAAATAATAGTGAAATGAAAAACTATTTTAGAGGGAGGAAAGGAAGGTTAACACTTAATTTTAAGCACTTAAAATCTTCTATTTGCTATTTTTTTTATTTTCTATGAAATAAATGGGGAAAAAATAGAAAAAAATATACTAGTGATTAGAAGAGCATTGAGAATGTCATAAGTTTTAAAATCTACAAAAATATTTCATATACGACTTCAAAATTCAACAAAACTAATGTTTTTATGCTTAAAATAAGCATTTCGATAGTATACAGGGTAGTCCCGGTGTCATTTGTCCCAAACTAAATGAACTAATGGGTATATATTTAATAAATCTTGTTGAAATTTGATGATTTTTTATGCATATCATAAGTCATTCTTGCGCTATTTGTATGCCCAAAGGTAGCATGAGTTAGGCAGACTTAGTGCCCTTGGGTTTGTGGAGCAATGATGCAACGTATAGATAAAACTCAAGAAAATTTTGAAAGAATGTTTGTTGCACTTGCACTTTGATTATCACATTAAAGATACTTGAGCAGATTTCATTCATATGATGTATTCAAGCATTATTTTGCACACACCATCACATCATAATTGGCTTTCCTTGATCGAGAGTGTGAGGTACATCTAAGTCGTTTACACACAAAAGTCATAAGGGATATGAGGTGAGAAAGAGTGAAATAAGTGTGACAATTTGTGAAACAAGGCGAGGATCTATGGGCAAATCCCTTATCGAGTACACTTGTGTATCGAAGGTCATGATACTCAACCAAGGAGGAGCTTATGTTACGTATATGTTGTGTATTAGACACCTTTATCTTGGGCTCTCCACCTTGGAGTTCAGGATAAGCAATTAGGTAGTGGACTACCAAGTAGTGTTAGAGTGTCAACATAGGTCCTCTTCCTCATCACCAATTGCTCATCACAACCACAAGGCTATGGGGGTTGGTTTTATGATGTCTTATAGTGAGCTTAGAGAGTGAGAGAGTAGCTGTCAAGCCAATTTTTAAGTCCCAACACATACTTGTGTAATAGGCCCCAAAATCTAGAAACAATAAGTAAGATAAATGTGATCAGCTATAAAAAACAAAGATGTATATAAGGCATAATGGCCCAACACTATATTCATCCCACTTACAGTTGCTCTGCCTTATAATGATCAACATCTAGAGCATCTTCCCTCATATCCTTTAATATTTCTTTCACCACATCCTCATGTCCAACATATTTATCTACATCCTTCTTCTGTAATAGACAAGCCACATATTCATCACTAAGCCTCTTTTGATCCAAAGCATTATGTAATTTTTCATTCAAATACTAATTTTACTCCTCAAGCTCTACCACTTTATTAACCAAGATTTCCTTTTCCTGTAACCAGGACTCCTGCACAAGTGACATAAATGATCCTTGCAAAGCATCATAAGGCCTAGAGATGACAACTACCAACCTATCAACAAAACCAGCTAACAAGCATCTTGAACTTCCTTAATCAACACATGTCATATATCGTGCAACTCAAACCTCATGTCTACTATTGCATCTACATCAACTTGAATATTATGCATTGTCTATTGCTCCACATGTGCAATGGGTTGAAATCTTTTCTTCATGAGTCTATAGTCAAAACCTACAAAGCTACATGTGCATCGAAAAAGGCATGCATTTCAACCAGACATTTATTCTTGAACTCTTCAATCCAATTCTCAAATAATGTTACTGACATCTTTCCTTTAGCAAAAATCCATTCTCATTCTTTAACCTATTGATCATGCTCAAGTTTGAATGAATCATATTGATCTATCTTCATTTTCAACTTCAAACCTAAAGCATCTTGCGATGTCATCAAGATGTCCTCCTTGCAATCTTGGACAACAACAATCTTCATATCTCCCTCTTTCTAAACTTGTTGGAGATAAAGTGTCAACTGCTACATCATAGTAACAGCCTATTGTAGATGTCCATAGATAACCCACTAGAAAAAGAAGCTATGTTCTCAACTTTAGACTCCATCATGTAAAATTTAACATCATAAAGGACCCAACTATTGCATCCCACTCTGCAACCCCATAAAATCCAAGTGAAACTTTCCCCCTTTTTTTTTCTTACATTGAAGTGTGTCCTCCACTAGCTTTTGCATTTTTACTCTACATTCCTTAAGAGATGTCGTAGCACCGTCAATCATCACTAACCCACTTGCAAGCATAAGACTCATCATAATCAACCTAAAGAAAATCTTTGTAAATGGCTAACTTTTTGCATCCCCATCAAATAAAACATTAATATTTTTAGTTGTTTTCACCTATTTCTTATCCTTAGCCCTAGTATCTCAAACCATAGCTTCCTCTTGCATGGCCTGATGCTAAGTTTTTAGCAAATACTCCATAGTCAGTTCAGGGTGAATAGGCTAGACATATTCTTACAACCTTGCTAATAAACACCCTAGTACCCTAGATTCCTAAAATAGTTTCCAAGAATTAGGTATCTTGATTTCTCCCATTAGCCTATCCAAAAGTAGACTAACCCAATTTGGGGTACCCACATTCTATGCATACTAGATGATGCCATATGTGCCCCAGGCCATACTATCCATCTTGATGAAAAGCATAAAACACTCCATAAACCATCTAAGCCTCAATTTTCGGCCTACATCCAACTATTTGAGCACATAGACATTTTGAGGCCCACAATCATCCCCAAACTCAACATGCGTTGTTCATCATTACATTTCTAGAAAATCAGATTTACATTAATGGGTAAAGCAAAAACTTGAGCCATAATCTTTGCATTCATTTTGACTTTGCTTGTTATTTTTCCATCAGACTACTGCAACATATCAAGTGAATAGAGACATGCACATTCAAAGCCCATTGCTCCCATGGTAATGTGGCAAACTCATAAAGATTGATTTTCAACAACCAATCCTTACTAATTACTACATGTACATCCAAAGACAGCTACAAATCAATGAAAGGGGTTACCATCCCAATAGTGCTCAAGATAATGTTTGTGTTTCTTGGTGTCATCTCCTCCTTGCACTGCTATAATGGTTGGTCATCTCATAGAAGGTCCATAGCCTCCTCCTCCTTCGTGTTAGCCCGACTATACTTTGACATCGCAAGCTTCCTAGTGGATGACCTTTTGTGTATGAGTCATGGCGGCAACCACAATCAATGCACCTACAAAGAGGAAGAAGGAATATGAAAGGCTGAAGACTCCATGTTTACTTTTGAATATTACCTCCAAAATTTCTCCCCCAACATGGTACTATGAAATTCACTATGGAATATTCTAGTTTTGCACCATTCTTCTTAACATGAATCTATTCGCTTCATACTTTAAAACATTACCCTTCAAATCTCCCAGTAGGAAAGTCCCCTATCCTAAATCCTTAAGATTTTTGAAAGAACCTACATACCTCAGCTTTAGTTTTCTAGGAAATTTTTCCAACCTAGAATTATACACCACAATCCAATCCCCTATCTCAAAGATCTTTTCCTTCACATGCATGTTAACCCATGCCTACCTTCTGGCCTATGTAATTCTTGAAACATAGGATGCCAACACCCTATACTCTTCAAGTTTTAGGAGTTATTCCAACCGATAATTTACAACTTTTTTAAGATCCAATTTATGCTTTAGTTAAATTCTTAGGCTAGGAACAACAAGCTCCATAGGCACAACACTTCTAGACCATACACTAACCTAGATGGTGTCATTCCCATAGTAACCTTGAAAGTTGTCCTGAATGACCACAATGCAAAATCAAGCTTTGTGTCCCAATCCTTCCTATTTTCCTCCATAAATTTTTTTAGGATCCTAAGCAAAATCATATCGGAATTCTCGATCTGACCAATAGCTTGCAGGTGATGGGAAGTCAACTTCTTGTGTAAGATCATATGCTTAGCAATCAGTTCTTGAATAACCTTATTTAGGGAATGCTTCCCCCTATCACTAACTAACTCTATTGGCTAGCCAAATCTGGTCATAATATTTGAATACATGAATTTAGCCACACTAAATGTTGTATTATCTCTCAAAGCCCGTGCCTCCATCCATTTTGTACAATGGTCAATGCAAACTAAAATATATTTATTCCTTGTTCTTCAAACTACAGGGTTTATTGGCCCAACAAAATCTATACCCCACTTTTGGAAGGGTTCCAATGGCAATACTAGGTAATCTTGCATTCTATCACCATGTCCAGTAGAGCTGGCCCTCCTTCAAACACTGCAAGCATTCCTTTGCATGTTGGTGTGCATCCTTCAGGACTGTTGGCCACCACAACCCAGCCTATAGTATCATTCTTCCTATAATATATCTTGAAAAATGGCAACCTAACATACCAACATGAGCTTCATAAAGTACTACTAATTGCTCATGTTCAAGCACACATCTCCTAAGGATATTATCCACTCCTCTTCGATACAACTTATTCAAGTTAACTTGATAGGACCTACTCTTCAAAGCTAACTTCCTCCTTTGGTTGATTGTCAAGTGTGTAAGGATAACTCCCTCGACCGAGAAATGAAGTAACTAATCATAATAAGAGTCTTGATCTACAACTTGGACCTCATATGATTCAGTATCAAGGAACTGATCTTGTATCCTAGCCTCAAAGTCCTTATTCTCCAACCTAATCAAATAATCTGCCACTACATGCTCTTTGCCAGTGATATGAACCACCTTATAGTCGAATTCCTATGCAGCAATAACATCCATCTTGCAAGCCTTTTTGTCAATTAAGGTTTGATAATCAATAATAATAAGGCTTGATGCTCAACATGAAAGATAACTTCTACAAAGAGTACACCATGCTTAATGCCTCTCTTTCCATAGTAGAATAATTGCTTTTCATAGTGGTTGAGTCTCCTATTAGCATATATATTGGCCTAAACCAGGCTCGTACTTTCTCCTGCATCAACACTACTCCCATAACCACATTAAAGGCATTAACAAAGACATGAAAAGGTAGGTCCTAGTCAAGAGGCTATAGAATAGGGACCAAATTTAGCATCTTTTTCAATATCCCAAGAGCCTATTCCTGATCCTCCCACCAAATAAAATTAATGTCTTTCTTAGTAAGAGTAGTGAGGGGAGAGAAAATATGAGACAAATACCTCATGTACCTACTACTATGCCACTTAACCTGGCCTACAAATATCAACACTTCTTAAGCATTTGTTGGTGCTTTAGCCTTCTAAACAGTAGATATCTTCCTTGGATCAATAGCCATTCCTTCCTCAAACAAAATATGACCCAACAATACTCCCCTCTTAGCTTCAAAGATGGGCTCAAATGGATTTAAGGACATGTCAAATCTCTTGCACTTCTCAAAACATAACCTCAAATGCTTCAGGTGCTCACTTCTACTACCAAACACATAGAAGTCATCAATGAATACTCTCATAAAGGTTGTTAAGTATGGATCAAATGTCTTATGAGTAGCTAGCTCCCTAAAAATCTGAAGGTCCATTCATCAAGCCAAAGTTCATCACAATACTAACATAAGCTCCCCATTCAATAATAAATGCCATCTTATCCATATTATTAGGATGCATCCTGATCTTACTATAACTAGAAAATCCATCTAAGAAGCTATACATATCATGTTCTACTACATCATCAAGAAGGGAATCAATAAATGGTATTGGGGATGGGTCTAATATTGTTGTTTCATTTAGCTTTCTATAGTCAACACAAACCCTGATCTTCCCATTCATTTTAGGTACCACTACTATAAGGTACAACGATGTCACCTCATTCACATGTTTAATAAAACCAACCCTTAAGAGCTTGTCGATTTTCTCCTTAACCAACTTAGCATAATTATAGGATATTGACTCCAGTTCCCCCATCCAAAATAGCAACATCATACTTTTTCCTTGCATATTCCACTTGAATAGTGGGAACTTGATAATCCACAACCTCTTTGTGTTGCTATAACTGCCTAAAATTTAGGGATTTCCTACACCTACAAAGACTTTCCTAGACCTCTTTCCATTTTTGCCTAATTTTCATGAGAAACTTTTCTTTGAACCCTAGTATCAAATCCAAAATTTGATCCAAAGTTAAGTGCAAAGAACACTATGCCAAAGCCTGGAATAGCTCCTCTGAACCTCCTCCTTGCACCTTTCCTAAAGGTATATCTTCATGTTGATGGTTTTCTTGATTAGGATTCAAGCTCCCTTGCCAATCACAATGTTCAAAAACTTCAAGTATTGCATTTCTAGCCTCTTTTTGCAATTTCTTAACATGTTTAATACCCATCTTCCCAGCCTTCTCTTGCTATTCCCAATCAAGTCTCTTTTGACCTTGGCTTCTAGTAATGGCTAGCACCAAAGGTTCTTCAAGGCAATCTTCAACTTTACAATTTGAATAATCACATTGATCATGCATACTTACAACATTCAAGTGTCTTAACACCTCACCTAGTCTTTCTAGAACCACATCTTAATGACTATTCTCACTCATTACATTCATTGCATCTTCAAGATCCTATCTTTGTTCATCTTGGTTAGGTAGCTCTATCAAGACTACCCCTACTAGGGCTATTGATGAGATGCTCCTCAGGTCTTCTGTCATTGCAGGTCCTTGCTACTAGCATTCCTCTCTCAATCCTATGCATTGCCAATAGTTCATAGTTATGTCCTACAAAGTGTCCTTGACCTCCATAATAATGGCATGCTCATGCTTGTGCACTTTGTTGCTGCCCTTGAAAATGACTCCATGGTTGTCTTACCAAAATCCTCCTTGGTCCCCTAAAGGGTCTTTGAGGTACTTTGTCAAGAATTACTTGATTTACTGTAGCTGGATAAGCTATCCTAACTCTATGTTACATCATCGAAAATTATTGTCCCATTCGGACATTAAGGTTGTACAGACAACCTCTTGTTTCATACCCATTTCTTTGACAAATCTCACAATATTTTTCCTCCCTTTATGTTTCAAGTAGCCCTAATTCCTTCAATTTTTGCTTAATTTTCTTTTTAAGCTTGCTATCCTCCAACTTCTTCCAACCCTTATCCTCCCTTTTCTTCTTCTTCCTTTTACTTGACTTTGTTTTCCTCTTCTTCTTATGCTTTTTCTTACTAATGTTCGCCAACTTTAAACTACTTGATTCATCTTCTAAATATGATCCTAAATCCCTCTCATCTTCATCACCATCACTATTTGAATTCGACTCTCTCTCAGTTTGAAGAATCTTCATCTTTCTAGTTCTTTGAGAGAAAGTCTTCTTTCTACTCTCATAGCATCTCTAACCAAGGTATCTAATATGTAATTGGGTGCAAGCTCCACATTTGCTATAGGACCTCAAATCTTGCTGTTCAAGCCTTTAATAAAATAAGTGATCTACATTTCTTGGGATGGTCTATCAACATCATTCAATCTGTTCAACAAGTTCTCGAACTTTTGAGCAAAATCTTCAATGCATCATATATATTAAAAGCACCCATATCTTAACTGCTAAGCCAATCCATAGCCTTTTCTAGAAGAGTGGATGCAAATTATTGCTTTTTAACATGATCTCCATATAACTTATTAAAGCCATTGATGCCCACCTTTTTTCAATTTGAGCCACATGACAATCAAGGTCTTATTTCTTTCTACCTAAAAATTTTGATGCTGAGGTGGCACTACTTGAGTCGACATTTTTCTACTCCTATTATTACCGAGACCTAATGATCAAATATTAGCTTTTGTTGTGTAGGTGGCCCAAAAAGAGTGGTTCTCCTACCATCAAAACATCCCATCTAATCCTTCTAAAAATCATTAGGAGGAGTTTGTATGAACAATTTTGGACAATTATTGCCATCTACTCCTAATGCACTTGTGGATAGAACATCTTCTAGTGCAATATCCTTTGATATGGTTCCTTCTCTTTAACTTTTGCTTGAGCATGCACTTCCTCATCCACCTAAACTTCAAATTCTACCTCAAATAAGATGCGTTGGGCTTCTCTTCTCAAATATTCCCTCGATTCACATGTTTGTGTTCTTGTAAGAACCCAGTCCCCTTGTTGAGGGAATCACACAACCATAAATGTTGCCCATTTGAAGCACCTTAAACCTGATAACTACCATTATAGTCATGTGTTCATGCAACAAACTTATGCACTTTATCTCATATAGCCGTGATGCCTAAATCATGAGCACCAGGCACATGAAACGAGTGGGATTGCGAAAGTGTTATGGCCAATCGCGATGACAACACCATAAACAATAGAGAATGTACCTTGAACAACCATAACTTTAACTGCTAAGATTCTTGAACCAACAAACAACAACATAAAGTATATATTATTTAGGAATGCAATGTCAACTTTTAGGATACATTATAAATAGTTAGGAAAACAAACTCTCTTGAACATTATAAATGACCAATTTCTTGAACATATTATCAACATAGAACGACAGTTAATCTTTGTGAAATGCATATATGCATTCAAGTTGGCTTGAGAAAAACCTATAATGGGTGTTGTCTTGAAGAATTTTCATTATATTAAATGACATATATGAAAAGATACATTAAGGAGTTGCATAAATATAATCACATGAAGACCAAGGCCTATTTTTTATATATCATTATATTGGCTCATATGTAATAATATCATAGACTAAGGTTTATAAAGTGTGTGATCTAGTCCCTAAAAGTGCCATGTGAGCCTGATCTACTACTTGCTCTTGACCCACCCGCCACAAAGACCTCAACTTCCATGCCCCCCTCACAAGAACCCATTACCTAGTTGGTACTAGCAATCCATGTAAGATTCAAGGATCCTTCCATCAAATACCATCCCATAAGGATCTAGAAGATCTACTAAGCTCGCACCTAGTGCATCTATCTTTATGGCAAATTATATAGCACATTCTAAGTTGAATACATGTGGTAGGAGGCTTACTAGCATCTTCAATGGAAAGAGGCCATGGAAATGGAGCTTAAAATCATTGATTAGAAATGGAGCCTCAACTTTGGTGGATTATCTAGGCCATAAGAAGGTCATTGGGACTAAGTGGATCTTTCATAGAAGAATGAGAGCTGATGGAACTTTTGATCATTACAAGACTTGCCATGTGATACAAGGGTTTTAACAGAAGCAAGGCATTGACTATGAAGAGAACTTTGCATCGAGTGAGTGATTGACATCATTTTGCCTATTGGTTGCATTGGTTGGTCACCATGGCTAGTGGATGTTAAGAGTGCCTTCTTGAATGGTTATTTAGTGGAGGAAGTCTATGTGGAGCAACCTCTTAGGTTTTCTCTTTCAAACCATAGGCATCATTCATGGTTTCATACCACACTCATGGATCCATAAGATGGATAAGTTTCTTCAAACTCATGTATTTCATTCTATCCCTTATGACTTGAACTTATATGTCAAAATCGCTTAAGAGGGTGTGATATCCCAACTTTGATTTAAAATCTTCCTGACTTCTCACAAAATGGCCTTGAAATACTCTAAAATCATTAAATAGATAATATCTCGAGCAAAAAGATCTGAGGATCGTAACCCAACATTTTCTCGGATTAACAAAGACTGTAACCATCCATCACGGAAGAAACCATGTGAATGAGAGCTAGGAGCCATAAGTCGAATATTGACCCAACACATGTTAAACTTGGCAAGTTAAGCAACTCACAAATGCTTTAATCTTTAGAAGCTTAAAAAGCTTAAGAGAACGAAAAATAAAGACAAAGAAGACGTTGATCAGCCCTCCCCTTTTTTGGGAAAAAAATGGTGCCTTCAACTCTCAATCTTGGCATCCAATTTTGTACCTAAAAGCCTGAATTTAGCCCCAGAGATTCAACAATTAACTCCAGCAATCTCCCCCTCTTTTCAAATTGACGTGAGAGGCTTGGGATGAAGCAAAATCATCTGAGAGCCAGGTGAATCAGTTATACCATCTAGTACAATGAAAGTACTGTGTCCCTAAAATATTTAATATTTCTTATTTTTGTGTTGATCAAACAAAATCTCTAATGGGTAATCGCAGACGCTAATCCTCAGTATATAAGAGACCTTGAGATGCAATTGCCAAATGATATTGTTCGTAATTAAACTAACCAATATTTTATTTTATTTCAATTAAAGATCCACGAAACTCCAAGGGAGTTATCCTCAAGTATAAAATTCTTACTTAAATTCAGTCCAAACTAATCCCCAAGAAAGAGAAAGTCCAGGAAGACTATTGGAAGGTATTGCCACTTATGCTAATTTGTCTCAAAGTTATTTTGCCACTTATGCTTATTGATCTCAAAGCTATTTTGAAACTTATGCTAACTTGTCTCAAAGTTCTTTTGCTACTTATGATAATTTTTCCCGATATTATTAATTTTTTGAAAGAAAAGATTTGTCTTGGAAACAAACCTGTTAGAAGTTTTAAGTATGATGCATTCAAAATAAAGATGTTTGTGATTGCAAGTTAGGTACTGATCTTTTCTAAAATCATCAGGCTAGACCTCCCAAAGGCCTGTGTGAATAAAACATACTCCAAGGGGTTTTTCCCTTTTGTTTCACGTTAGTGAGATTAGACCAATCATGACATGAAAGGTCTTGTCGTAGGGAACTCTAGTAGGCAGGAGGAGGTGAGGATACCAAGGGGATGTAAAATGTCATTTTTTTAAAGGAACTATTAAGAAGGAATTGCTTTACTCTATTTTTGTATCGTGAATTTGTTGAGATATTAGCAATCACACCTAACGTAGCCTCTTTGTATGAGGCAGTTTGGGATGAAGACATGCAGGCTGCAGGAATCCCATATGCATAGAAAGGGAAAACTATACCCATCCAACAACTATAAAGCATTGTACTTGACTACCACTTTTTATAGATGAATAAATACATGATGATCCTTTTCTTTATCAGTTAGTGTCAGTCTTATACTTGTCAGTCCTACACAAGATTGTGTTTATAAGTCCAAGCTTCCATCTTGGAACCTAATTCACTTGTGTAACAGTTGTGGTCTTCAGTCAATGTCATCATGAGTTTAGTCTATGCTTACAAGCTGCCATAGCCGTGCTCTAGATCCTGCGTATTTTAACATGGTATCAAAGCTCAGCTGAGCATGACCCAACTCTCCTTTCACTCCTCCCAGCTCCTTTCCATCTTTGTTCAGCTCAATTTGAGTAATGGACCCTATCTCCAACTTCATTTGCATTCCTACCTTCAATGAAGCTTCCATGGCAGCCATAGCCACCAGCACCTTGTTAGCTTGAAGCTTTTATATCTCTCTCTGCATGCCAAATCTCTCTGAATTTTCTTCTAGGGAAGTGTTTCTCTACTTCCAGAGCTCCTCGCTGGCACTTCAATCATTGAGATTGGGCAACTATAGCTTCAGCATTGCCTCTTTTCAAAGTCGTTGCCATAACTGTGTATGTGGACAGCACCTACCTACCTCTGTTGGAGCAACCATATCTCATCAATCATGCCATATCTCTTCAAGATTTCTTCTCAAGAGTTGTTCTTCGAGTCAAGGCGCAACTTCTTGGCACAAAAATCAAGGAGATTGATGCACATCATGCTCGACATTTGCATTTTTCCAAATCTGGGTGCAGTTTTGACAGCGACCACTTTGAAGGCTTAGATCTCTCAACTCGGGCAAAACAAGTACAAACCCTCTTAGGGAGAGTTAGACCCATTAGTGAGGGTCCTCTATCTTAAAGGGTTTTAGTAGATTCGACCTATGGAGCTCGTGGGAGCTCATTTTATTTTGCCTTCATTTTCTCTCTCCTGCCACTTAAACCAAGCCAAGGCCACTCTAATCTAAAGTTTTCAGCAAGTATTCGACCATTAAATCAGCAAGTAGGGGAAGCTATGAAGAGTTTTTGAAGATCATCAAGTCTAACTCAAGCAAGAAACATCAAATTTCAAACTAGTATCTTTTGATACTTCACTACCATTGCTTATGTCTTTTAACACATACAAAGATCAACTCATTGCTGGTTATTTTCAGTCATTTGAAGCTAATTTCCATCATGGGAATGACCAAAATCAAGTCTTTTATGAAGATACCTCTCATGAAGAGTAACATTACTCTTGTTGCTCAATTCAACTACATGGAAGACTTGTTTATTCCACTTGCAGGGATGGATGGATTTAATTGTTTTGAAGAGCAATCGATGAATTTATTTGAAGATTTTGAAGACATTACTGCCTCAAAGACAATGATACCTTTGCTTGAGGGGGACATGGACATAAAGACTGATGCAACTATTGCGAGCAAAGTCAATGAAGAAGCAAATCAAGAGGACCAAAAGAACAAGAATAAGAAGAAGAAGCAGAAAAATCATGAATACTTTGAAGTGGCAAACAAAGTGAAGTACAAGTACAGGAAGCTAGACAAGAAGAACTGCAATCAATTGAAGATCTATGTCAAAATAAATGCTGAAAACCGCAAGGACCTCATGGTCCTTGACCTTATTTTTTACTGAATTTTTTAGCCTTGTATTGCCTAGCCCAAATGTCTTTATCATAAGCTTGTAAACACCTCATGTAGCTGTAATGTGTCTACTCCTCAAATCGCGGGACACGTCTTAGCAGTCCATCGAGAGATATATCTAGAAGACGCCACCCGGCACTCCCACGGAATGACACAGGTTTGCCAACTAGGGTCTCTCGAGTCTGCCTCGCAATGAAACTTATCCGATCGTTCCCACTAGGATCGACTTGAAGTCCGGGTTCCTTGTATTCGGGTCTTCCTAAGAGCCTGTAGCGTCGGTCTGACTGCTCCACTTTTCGCAGATACAACTTGACCAAAGCAGACTCATACCGCACTTGGTTCAAAGAGAATGGGAAACGAGAGGGATGCATCGCTCGACCTCTCTACCCATAGGGCATAGTCCCATTCCAGTCCCCTAAAACAGTATGAATTAGGTTTCTAACTTACAAGTTCTAAGGTCCTTGTCTATCTAACATTCACATCAAATAAATTCCATTGAGGAAAGCTCTCGGCTAACCGAGGCCACCCTTCCGTAGGATAGACCCATTGGTCACATCCACCACACTTCCCTCGAGGGTTGTTTTAGTTATCTAATTACCCACCACATTATGTTTGACACATAAAAGCAGCTTCCTTAATTAACCCATTAATCACAGGTTCCTTTACATAATTTAGGGCACACACACGAAGACAAGATAACAAGATCAAACACTTCCTTAACTTATCTTCAGATTAATGTTTGTCTCCCGCCCATACAGGAAAACTAAGTGTCCCTTTCTGCCTCCGCAGAAATAATCCTTCCATATCCCGAAAATAAAAACCCGAAGGTTTATCCTGCCAAGATTCTGCCTTATAACTAGTATCAAGCCCTCGAGATCCCATCTCGAGTCACATAGAACACTTGTGTAGGCTCTGGAGGCATTGGGATTTATGGCCAGAGCCCCCCTGGCACCCAAGTGTCCTCCTACGCCAAGTAATTTCTATGGAGAGACCTCTCGTGGCGGGTTCAGTCCACATTCCCGGTGCAGATTCATAACCCCCTTGGTTAGGGTTTGGCGATTCGCGGGGATAGCTAGTGCCATCCTTCCTTAATTATCCCTTTAGGAAATCATCCACAGCTGTAGCAACCAGCCTAATAACATTTACTAGGGAAAACATCACTTTTGTTCCCATGGCAATTAATCCTTACATTTTTCGCCATGAAAATATAATCACTTGGATATTCATCCAAAACCACATCAAGCAATCACCTTGCTTATGATCCACCAATCCTTAGTAAGATTCTCTCCTCTTATCAACACAACCAGTCGATATTCACTTGGAGATACCCTTTTCAAACAACCAACCATAACTTAGGTCAACAATCCATTTAGAGTTAGGTCACCAGCTTCTATTAAGCTAGGAGCATATCCATTTGCGATAGTCTATAGCAAGATCGATAAAACAATTCGCATGCAATTATACTTGACCTCTTAACTTCTTTTGAAGCTCTCTTCCCCTTGGGCGTTTCCTTGTGGTAACTTCAAAGTATTGACTAGTCAACCCAGGCATTGGACAAGCCTTATTCATTCGCTGAGCACGGGAAGGGGGGGGGCACACCTGATAAGAGCCCCCTCCCTCCATTGGGAGAGCACCCCCCTGTGACCATCGTCATCATCAACAATGCCCTCCCTTGCCCCGTGAACAGCGCGCCCCCCCCTAGGACTGCAGCACGGCCCCCCCTCCAACTTCATCAGTGAAGCGTCCCCCCCTCAACCCTAGTGATCACGCTGCCCTGCTGCACAGGGGAAGAAGAAGGAGGAGAGAGAGAGAGAGAGAGAGAGAGAGAGAGAGAGAGAGAGAGAGAGAGAGAGAGAGAGAGAGAGAGAGGAGAAGAAGAAGAAGAAGAAGAAGAGGGAGAGAGAGAAGGAGAGGAAGAGGAGAAGAAGAAGAAGAAGAAAAGGGAGAGAGAGAAGGAGAGGAAGAGGGAGAGGGAGAGAGAGGAGAAGAAGAAGAAGAGGGAGAGAGTGTCACAACTCTATAAAAACAGAATTTGTATCCTTTTTCATTAATTTGTCTATATAATGATTTATTAAATTTATTTCCTTTGCACTAATTAGATATAAAGAAAAGTGCATTGGAGCTGGCCACTGATGAGTGGTCATAGGTTATGGTGGACCCACGCGGTGGGTTAGACAAAAGATAGTTCACACTTCCACCTATATGGCCCGATTGGGCGCCTGTGACTAGAACTCACACATATCAGGGTTAGACTCGCACACAGAAAGGATTGATGCCTTGAAGTGTGGGCTAGATCCACCAGAACAGGCAGTTACAATCAACAAGATGACATGATCATGAAATGCTTGTATAATGTGCATGTGTGGGCTGAAAGCTTGAAATGCACATTTCTTTGCATAGGAAAGTCACATGAAGATTCGGATACCATTTTTGCGATGTACACGAAAAAAGCTTTCATATGACACCCATATTAGGGGGTCCCTAAATTTTAGGAGATCCCTAAATTTTAGGAGGTCCCTAAATTTTAGGAGCCTCGAATTAGCCTAAAAATACTAGTCCTAAAAAATAGGGATGTCATTCTAAAAATAGTAAGTTCTGTACTCTGACTGTGCTTACTAAATTTGGTTGTTTCTATTCTTGACAGTATTCAACCCAAAAAGGAAGGCCATAGAGAAGAGACAAGTGTCAAGACACTTGTCACACAAGTTTCCAAGTGTCCCACCACTTGTCACATCTCATGACATGTGACTGGACACTTGTCTTGTGCTACTCCACTTTCCCCTTTTGTACTAGCTCTTCCCTCTCCTATAAATAAGAGCTCGTTTTTCTTCATTCGGCATCATTTTTCTTTGCTGTAAACTCATGTACAGCACCCACAGATAGCCCCAAACTGGCCCCATCCATCCCCATCATCATCCCCCACTTCTCCATTATCAAATTCCTCCATATTCCCTCTTCTATCACTGCTGTTTTACAGGACAGCAAGCCTGTAAATTCATTACAGCACCTCCTTTTCAAGCTCTTTCTTCCATTTTAGCAACAAGATGCAAGCCCTATCCATGTACTACTGTTCAACGATGGAGAAGGCTGATTTCCCCTTTTTCTTCTCTCATACTGTAAAGAAATCAGTTCTTATCATTGCATAATAGATAATGCGTGTGTGTTTGTACATCTTTGCATGATCTTGTGAGAGTGAGAATTACTTCTTCTCACTCTCAGGTTGATTGTAACTGAGCTCTTCCCTAAGGGACTTGGGTTGAGCAGAAATACATTCCTTCGGGGGGGGTTGCCCATCTTCAACCCTCAATCTTGTCTCCATTACTTTTACATTTTCATGGCTGTAATTTTGTGAGTAATTTTCATTTTCAGCTTTAAGTGTTCATTCTCTTTTATATTAAATCTCGAAAACAAGCGAATATCATAATTGTTAAGCATACTACGTAGTTCGGGGCGTTTACAGTGGTATCAGAGCTTTGGCTCGCTCCTCACCCCAACACTGGTAGTGCTTACAATTATAAGTTTGTTTGTTTTCAGCCCTTGCATTGAGTGCTTGAGCATATTTTTTTTTCTTAAGAGTCTCAATAGATCAGTCGAGTGCTATCCTTCAAGCCATTCAAAGTCTTAGAGAGGAGAATCAGCAAATTCGTGACCAACTTCTCAAACTAGAAAAAGTTGAGAATCCCAAAGAATTCAAGGAAAGAAGCCCATCTGCTTCAAGGAGACAAAGCCATACCAATGAAAGGAGCCGATCAAGAAGTCCAACTATTTCTAAGAGGCAGTCCCGTTCTACTTCAAGACAAAGAAAGAGATCGCGTCGAAGCTCATCCTCTTCTTCAAAGTCATCTGGCGCCTACTCTGATGGACCCTCTTCTAGTAACGAAGAGTCACACCCTTCTCGTGGAAGACCTCATCATCGTCAAAGGCGTCGGCATTCTTCACCCTCGTCTCCATCTTCATCCCCATCAAGCACTTCATCATCCTCAACCTCAAGATCCGGGCATGGACGACGGCATAAGAGGAAGAAGAAGACTAAGTCACTATCTCAACTTGAAAGTATGTATGATGGTTCCCGAAATCCTGATCTTCTTCTGAAGTTTATTCCTCAATTTTAAATTTTGTATGGTCGTGACAAGTATAAAGAAAAAGAAAAGATTAAGTTTGCAGCTTTACATTTAACCGACTTAGCCCATACTTGGTGGATGGGGTTGGAATATGATCAGGCTGCCCCAAAATCATGGCGGTCCTTTGTTCGCATGATACAAAGCCAATTTCTTCCTGTTCATTTCAAAAGAGATGTAAAAATGGAATGGGATCGGCTTTGGCAAAGGAAAAATGAGTCACTTGGTGACTATACCAAGAGATTTTGGGAGCTACTTTTGAAGGTCCAACATTTCAAGAAGATCAGCAGTTCGGAAAAGCTTAGGAAGTTTCAAGGAGATTTGCATTTTAAACTTCATACTGCTCTCAATCATTATCATTGTTCTAGTCTCAGGGAACTCATTGACCATGCTGAGACATGGGAAATGGAGCACAATGGCAACAAATCATTCCAGAAGGTAGAACTCACCAACAAAGGCAAGAAGTACGAGATCCAAGCTGGAGTTTCTGGAGACACCATACCTATGGTAAGCCATATGCAAGTCTCTAGAGCAATTAAGGATTGTGTTCAATGTTGTCTGCTTTATGTCACTGATGTAAAAGATAATATGAATGCCGAAAACCAAGAGCGACTTCAGCTCTTGGAAAAGTATAAAGATTGTTTTTCGGAAGATCTTCCTTACCAGCTTCCCCAGAAAGGCCAAAAGACCATTATATTGATATTATCCCGGGCATTTCTCCTCCTAATATAGCACCATACCGTGTGAGCCATCCTCAACAAGAAGAAATCAGAAAGCAAGTCAAAGACCTACTCAACCGTGGGCTAATTAGGCCAAGTAGCTCACCATTTTGTTCACCGGTTCTTCTTGTTCAAAAGAAAGATGGCACATTCAAGATGTGCATTGATTATCGAGCCCTCAACAAAATCACTGTGAAGAATCGGTTTCCTATTCCCAAAATTGACGACATTTTGCATCGTCTAGGAGGCTCAAAGGTTTTCAGCCGCATTGATCTAAAGAGTGGTTATCATGAAATTAGGGTAATACCACAAGATGTACACAAAACTGCTTTCCGCACTTCATACGGTCTTTATGAATTCTTGGTGGTTCCTTTCGGATTAACCAATGCACCAGCCACCTTTAATCGAATGATGGAGCGCATCTTTAGAGAGCATCGACAATATGTCGGTACTTTCTTTGATGATATTCTTGTCTTTAGCAAGAATGAAGAGGAGCATCATCAACACTTGGAAATCGTTCTACAATTACTTCAACAAAATCAACTCTTGGTAAATGGTAAAAAGAGTGAATTTTTCATGCATAAAATAAATTACCTTGGGCATGTCATCTCTTCTTAAGGGATTCAGATGGATCCTGAAAAGATCAGGATAATCCAAGAATGGCCTCATCTTCATGATGTACATGAGGTGCGATCGTTTCTTGGCTTATGCTCTTATTACCGACGCTTCATCAAGCATTTTGCACATATGGCTTCTCCACTTCATGACCTTACAAAGAAGAAGATCTCTTACCAATGGAAGGAAAAAGAGAAGGCAGCCTTCACAAGGCTGAAAACAGCTCTTACTTCTGGACCTGTTCTTATCATTCCAGATCTGGTAAAACCATTTGTGGTGGAAGCAGATGCTTGCGGTGATTGTATTGGTGCAGTGCTAAATCAAGAAGGCCATGCCGTAGCCTTTGAAAGCCCCCGTCTAAATGATGTGGAGAAAAGGTATGACATTTATGAAAAGGAGCTCTTAGCAATGGTTCATGCTTTGGAAACATTATCTCTTAGGCAATGAATTCCTTATTAAAACTGATCATCAAAGCTTGAAGTATTTCAAGACTCAAAAGCATTTGCAGGAGAAACATGCAAGATGGGAAAATTTCTTGTCTATGTTTCATTTTCAAATTATGTACACTCCAAGGAAACAAAATGTAGTTGCTAATGCACTTTCTAGAGTGCCTCGCATTGCAACTATTACAGTGGCTGATCATGAAGATTTTCAAACGATGAAGAATACTTATGATGAAGATACTGATTTTGCAGCAATTTGGTCAAATTTACAGCAAGGAGGTTCTCATCCAGATTATTCCATCAAAGACGGTTACCTTCTCATGAACAATCGCCTTTGTATCACTCTTCCTGTTCGACAAAAGGTGCTTAAAGAAAGTCATGAACCCCCTTATGCAAGGCATAGAGGGAGGGTAGCCACTCTAAGTGCAATTGAGCGCTACTTTTATTGGCCAACATTACGAAGAGATACACATAACTTCATTGACGCTTGTCTGATATGCCAAAAATCCAAATATGATAGGCAGAAGATTCCAGGATTGTTGCAACCTCTTCCAGTGCCCAAAGATCCATGGGAATCTATCACAATGGATTTCATCTCAGGTATTCCAAGAACAGCTCAAGGTCATGATATGATTTGGGTCATAATTGATAGATTCAGCAAACAATCACATTTGATTCCGTGTCATAAAACATTGAAATCCGCACAAGCTACAAGACTTTTCATTCAACATATCTTCAAATTACATGGTATGCCTTCTGAGATCATTTCAAATACAGACTCCAAATTCACAAGTAACTTTTGGCGTGCTTTATTTGAGAATTTGGGAACCACTTTAAAGTTCTCCTCAGCTTTTCATCCTCAAACTGACGGCCAAACAGAGGTGATGAATCTCACTCTTTTGGATATGTTGAAAGCTTATGTTAGTGAACATAAGTCACAATGGGAGAAATATCTTCCATTATTGGAGTTTGCTTACAACAATACAGTGCACTCATCCACAGGGAAAGCTCCAAATGAAATAGTACAGGGTAAAGTGATTCCTCCTCCAATTATACGCACTAAAGATAAGATTTTTGCTGCTGGATGAGTTTGCTTCAGATTTAAAAACCGCAATGGATCAAGTTCGAGCCACTATCAAAATTGCCCAAGAGCGACAAAAGAAGCAAGCAGATAAACGAAGAAGACCATTGGCTTTTGAAAAAGGTCAATATGTCTTGCTAAAGTTTGATAAAAGCAGGCTCAAACAAGGTACTGGTCAAATTTCATCTTTTCCAAAGCTCTCCAGTAGATACTTTGGACCCTTCAAAGTGATTGAGAAAATAAATGAAGTTTCTTATCGACTTGAGCTTCCTACTCATTGGAAAATACACAATGCTTTTCATGTAAGTTTGCTAAAACCTTACATAGGACCAAAACCAAAGGAACCCATTACTGAAGATCCCCCAGAAGTTGAAGAAACAGAGCAACTCTTGGAACCTGAAAAGATTTTGTTTCTCAAGGATCGAACCACGAGAAGTGGCCTTGTGACACGAAAATTCTTACTAAAATTCAAGAATCTACCCACAACAGATGCACAGTGGGTAGATGAAAAATTCATGAAGGATTACCCAAACATTCTTCAGCCATATCAAGAAGCTTTTCAGCTGAGGACAGCTGAATAAAAGCCAGAGGGCTGTCACAACTCTATAGAAACAGAATTTGTATCCTTTTTCATTAATTTGTCTATATAATGATTTATTAAATTTATTTCCTTTGCACTAATTAGATATAAAGAAAAGTGCATTGGAGCTGGCCACTGATGAGTGGTCACAGGTTATGGTGGACCCACGCGGTGGGTTAGACAAAAGATAGTTCACACTTCCACCTATATGGCCCGATTGGGCGCCTGTGACTAGAACTCACGCATATCAGGGTTAGACTCGCACACAGAAAGGATTGATGCCTTGAAGTGTGGGCTAGATCCACCAGAACAGGCAGTTACAATCAACAAGATGGCATGATCATGAAATGCTTGTATAATGTGCATGTGTGGGCTGAAAGCTTGAAATGCACATTTCTTTGCATAGGAAAGTCACATGAAGATTCGGATACCATTTTTGCGATGTACACGGAAAAAGCTTTCATATGACACCCATATTGGGGGGTCCCTAAATTTTAGGATGTCCCTAAATTTTAGGAGCCTCGAATTAGCCTAAAAATGCTAGTCCTAAAAAATAGGGATGTCATTCTAAAAATAGTAAGTTTTGTACTCTGACTGTGCTTACTAAATTTGATTGTTTCTATTCTTGACAGTATTCAACCCAAAAAGGAAGGCCATAGAGAAGAGACAAGTGTCAAGACACTTGTCACACAAGTTTCCAAGTGTCCCACCACTTGTCACATCTCATGGCATGTGGCTGGACACTTGTCTTGTGCTACTCCACTTTCCCCTTTTGTACTAGCTCTTCCCTCTCCTATAATAAAAGCTCGTTTTTCTTCATTCAGCATCATTTTTCTTTGCTGTAAACTCATGTACAGCACCCACAGATAGCCACAAACTGGCCCCATCCATCCCCATCATCATCCCCCACTTCTCCATTATCAAATTCCTCCATATTCCCTCTTCTATCACTGCTGTTTTACAGGACAGCAAGCCTGTAAATTCATTACAGCACCTCCTTTTCAAGCTCTTTCTTCCATTTTAGCAACAAGAAGCAAGCCCTATCCATGTACTACTGTTCACCGATGGAGAAGGCTGATTTCCCCTTTTTCTTCTCTCATACTGTAAAGAAATCAGTTCTTATCATTGCATAATAGATAATGCGTGTGTGTTTGTACATCTTTGCATGATCTTGTGAGAGTGAGAATTACTTCTTCTCACTCTCAGGTTGATTGTAACTGAGCTCTTCCCTAAGGGACTTGGGTTGAGTAGAAATACATTCCTTCGGGGGGGGGTTGCCCATCTTCAACCCTCAATCTTGTCTCCATTACTTTTACATTTTCATGGCTGTAATTTTGTGAGTAATTTTCATTTTCAGCTTTAAGTGTTCATTCTCTTTTATATTAAATCTCGAAAACAAGCGAATATCATAATTGTTAAGCATACTACATAGTTCGGGGCGTTTACAATGGTATCAGAGCTTTGGCTCGCTCCTCACCCCAACACTGGTAGTGCTTACAATTATAAGTTTGTTTGTTTTCAGCCCTTGCATTGAGTGCTTGAGCATATATTTTTTTCTTAAGAGTCTCAATGGATCAGTCGAGTGCTATCCTTCAAGCCATTCAAAGTCTTAGAGAGGAGAATCAGCAAATTTGTGACCAACTTCTCAAACTAGAAAAAGTTGAGAATCCCAAAGAATTCAAGGAAAGAAGCCCATCTGCTTCAAGGAGGCAAAGCCATACCAATGAAAGGATCCGATCAAGAAGTCCAGCTATTTCTAAGAGGCAGTCCCATTCTACTTCAAGACAAAGAAAGAGATCGCGTCGAAGCTCATCCTCTTTTTTAAAGTCATCTGGCGCCTACTCTGATGGACCCTCTTCTAGTAACGAAGAGTCACACCCTTCTCGTGGAAGACCTCATCATCGTCAAAGGCGTCGGCATTCTTCACCCTCGTCTTCGTCTTCATCCCCATCAAGCACTTCATCATCCTCAACCTCAAGATCCGGGCATGGACGAAGGCATAAGAGGAAGAAGAAGACTAAGTCACTATCTCAACTTGAAAAGAATATCAAGTTCAGTATGTATGATGGTTCCCGAAATCCTGATCTTCTTCTCAAGTTTATTCGTCAATTTCAAATTTTGTATGGTCGTGACAAGTATAAAGAAAAAGAAAAGATTAAGTTTGCAGCTTTACATTTAACCGACTTAGCCCATACTTGGTGGACGGGGTTGGAATATGATCAGGCTGCCCCAAAATCATGGCGGTCCTTTGTTCGCATGATACAAAGCCAATTTCTTCCTGTTCATTTCAAAAGAGATGTAAAAATGGAATGGGATCGGCTTTGGCAAAGGAAAAATGAGTCACTTGGTGACTATACCAAGAGATTTTGGGAGCTACTTTTGAAGGTCCAACATTTCAAGAAGATCAGCAGTTCGGAAAAGCTTAGGAAGTTTCAAGGAGATTTGCATTTTAAACTTCGTACTGCTCTCAATCATTATCATTGTTCTAGTCTCAGGGAACTCATTGACCATGCTGAGACATGGGAAATGGAGCACAATGGCAACAAATCATTCCAAAAGAATGATAAGAAGAGAGTAGCTGATGATGAGGAGTATTCAACCCCAAATGAAGGACAAAAACAGCGGCAAAAGCAGCCATCAAATCAAAAGAAGATGAAGCCCTATGCACCTCCTAATGCTCCTCAATTTGGCTCCAATCTATACCCACAAGCAAAGCAACTTTCCGAAGAAGAAAAGCAACGCTTCATGAAAGAAGGGAAGTGCTTTAAATGTGGACAAATAGGCCACATAGCGAAGCAGTGTCCAAACAAGGGACAAAGCAAGGTTTCTGACAACAAGCCTAAGTCGCCAATGAAAATCAATGCTATCACTGATGTAGTTGCAAACACAACTCACACTCCAGAGACGCGCAAATTATTAAAAGCTTGGGGACAGTTGCAAGGTAAGCAAGCACTATTCTTGATAGATCTTGGGGCGAATGAAAATATCATTTCCTTGCAATTAGCTAAAGAGCTTGGATTAAAGAATGAAGAGATGGGCACTCCGGCAGAAGTTCTCCAAGCTTTAAATGCTGATGAAGGTGTTACAGTGAAGATTATGATACCCTACATTGGCAAGCTCAAGTTTCAAATTCAAGGCTACAGTGACAAAGATACCTTCTGTATCGGAGACCTTGATGGGGTTGCGATGTGATTCTTGGCATGCGCTGGAATCATAGAGTAGATTCAACAATCTTCTCTCAAAAAAAGAAGGTAGAACTCACCAACAAAGGCAAGAAGTACGAGATCCAAGCTGGAGTTTCTGGAGACACCATACCTATGGTAAGCCATATGCAAGTCTCTAGAGCAATTAAGGATTGTGTTCAATGTTGTCTGCTTTATGTCACTGATGTAAAAGATAATATGAATGCCGAAAACCAAGAGCGACTTCAGCTCTTGGAAAAGTATAAAGATTGTTTTTCAGAAGATCTTCCTTATCAGCTTCCCCCAGAAAGGCCAGAAGACCATCATATTGATATTATCCCGGGCAGTTCTCCTCCTAATATAGCACCATACCGTGTGACCCATCCTCAACAAGAAGAAATCAGAAAGCAAGTCAAAGACCTACTCAACCGTGGGCTAATTAGGCCAAGTAGCTCACCATTTTGTTCCCCGGTTCTTCTTGTTCAAAAGAAAGATGGCACATTCAAGATGTGCATTGATTATCGAGCCCTTAACAAAATCACTGTGAAGAATCGGTTTCCTATTCCCAAAATTGACGACATTTTGGATCGTCTAGGAGGCTCAAAGGTTTTCAGCCGCATTGATCTAAAGAGTGGTTATCATCAAATTAGGGTAATACCACAAGATGTACACAAAACTGCTTTCCGCACTTCATACAGTCTTTATGAATTCTTGGTGGTTCCTTTCGGATTAACCGATGCACCAGCCACCTTTAATCGAATGATGGAGCGCATCTTTAGAGAGCATCGACAATATGTCGGTACTTTCTTTGATGATATTCTTGTCTTTAGCAAGAATGAAGAGGAGCATCATCAACACTTGGAAATCGTTCTACAATTACTTCAACAAAATCAACTCTTGGTAAATGGTAAAAAGAGTGAATTTTTCATGCATAAAATAAATTACCTTGGGCATGTCATCTCTTCTGAAGGGATTCAGATGGATCCTGAAAAGATCAGGATAATCCAAGAATGGCCTCATCTTCATGATGTACATGAGGTGCGATCGTTTCTTGGCTTATGCTCTTATTACCGCCGCTTCATCAAGCATTTTGCACATATGGCTTCTCCACTTCATGACCTTACAAAGAAGAAGATCTCTTTCCAATGGAAGGAAAAAAAGAAGGCAGCCTTCACAAGGCTGAAAACAGCTCTTACTTCTGGACCTGTTCTTATCATTCCAGATCTGGTAAAACCATTTGTGGTGGAAGCAGATGCTTGCAGTGATTGTATTGGTGCAGTGCTAAATCAAGAAGGCCATGCCGTAGCCTTTGAAAGCCCCCGTCTAAATGATGTGGAGAAAAGGTATGACATTTATGAAAAGGAGCTCTTAGCAATGCTTCATGCTTTGGAAACATTATCTCTTAGGCAATGAATTCCTTATTAAAACTGATCATCAAAGCTTGAAGTATTTCAAGACTCAAAAGCATTTGCAGGAGAAACATGCAAGATGGGAAAATTTCTTGTCTATGTTTCATTTTCAAATTATGTACACTCCAAGGAAACAAAATGTAGTTGCTAATGCACTTTCTAGAGTGCCTCGCATTGCAACTATTACAGTGGCTCATCATGAAGATTTTCAAACGATGAAGAATACTTATGATGAAGATACTGATTTTGCAGCAATTTGGTCAAATTTACAGCAAGGAGGTTCTCATCTAGATTATTCCATCAAAGACGGTTACCTTCTCATGAACAATCGCCTTTGTATCACTCTTCCTGTTCGACAAAAGGTGCTTAAAGAAAGTCATGAACCCCCTTATGCAGGGCATAGAGGGAGGGCAGCCACTCTAAGTGCAATTGAGCGCTACTTTTATTGGCCAACATTACGAAGAGATACACATAACTTCATTGACGCTTGTCTGGTATGCCAAAAATCCAAATATGATAGGCAGAAGATTCCAAGATTGTTGCAACCTCTTCCAGTGCCCAAAGATCCATGGGAATCTATCACAATGGATTTCATCTCAGGTATTCCAAGAACACCTCAAGGTCATGATATGATTTGGGTCATAATTGATAGATTCAGCAAACAATCACATTTTATTCCATGTCATAAAACATTGAAATCCGCACAAGCTGCAAGTCTTTTCATTCAACATATCTTCAGATTACATGGTATGCCTTCTGAGATCATTTCAGATAGAGACTCCAAATTCACAAGTAACTTTTGGCGTGCTTTATTTGAGAATTTGGGAACCACTTTAAAGTTCTCCTCAGCTTTTCATCCTCAAACTGACGGCCAAACAGAGGTGATGAATCTCACTCTTTTGGATATGTTGAAAGCTTATGTTAGTGAACATAAGTCACAATGGGAGAAATATCTTCCATTATTGGAGTTTGCTTACAACAATACAGTGCACTCATCCACAGGGAAAGCTCCAAATGAAATAGTACAGGGTAAAGTGATTCCTCCTCCAATTATTCACACTAAAGATAAGATTTTTGCTGCTGGATGAGTTTGCTTCAGATTTAAAAACCGCAATGGATCAAGTTCGAGCCACTATCAAAATTGCCCAAGAGCGACAAAAGAAGCAAGCAGATAAACGAAGAGGACCTTTGGCTTTTGAAAAAGGTCAATATGTCTTGCTAAAGTTTGATAAAAGCAGGCTCAAACAAGGTACTGGTCAAATTTCATCTTTTCCAAAGCTCTCCAGTAGATACTTTGGACCCTTCAAAGTGATTGAGAAAATAAATGAAGTTTCTTATCGACTTGAGCTTCCTACTCATTGGAAAATACACAATGCTTTTCATGTAAGTTTGCTAAAACCTTACATAGGACCAAAACCAAAGGAACCCATTACTGAAGATCCCCCAGAAGTTGAAGAAACAGAGCAACTCTTGGAACCTGAAAAGATTTTGTTTCTCAAGGATCGAACCACGAGAAGTGGCCTTGTGACACGAAAATTCTTACTAAATTTCTAGAATCTACCCACAACAGATGCACAGTGGGTAGATGAAAAATTCATGAAGGATTACCCAAACATTCTTCAGCCATATCAAGAAGCTTTTCAGCTGAGGACAGCTGAATAAAAGCCAGAGGGCTGTCACAACTCTATAGAAACAGAATTTGTATCCTTTTTCATTAATTTGTCTATATAATGATTTATTAAATTTATTTCCTTTGCACTAATTAGATATAAAGAAAAGTGCATTGGAGCTGGCCACTGATGAGTGGTCACAGGTTATGGTGGACCCACGCGGTGGGTTAGACAAAAGATAGTTCACACTTCCACCTATATGGCCCGATTGGGCGCCTGTGACTAGAACTCACGCATATCAGGGTTAGACTCGCACACAGAAAGGATTGATGCCTTGAAGTGTGAGCTAGATCCACCAGAACAGGCAGTTACAATCAACAAGATGGCATGATCATGAAATGCTTGTATAATGTGCATGTGTGGGCTGAAAGCTTGAAATGCACATTTCCTTGCATAGGAAAGTCACATGAAGATTCGGATACCATTTTTGCGATGTACACGGAAAAAGCTTTCATATGACACCCATATTGGGGGGGTCCCTAAATTTTAGGAGGTCCCTAAATTTTAGGAGCCTCGAATTAGCCTAAAAATGCTAGTCTTAAAAAATAGGGATGTCATTCTAAAAATAGTAAGTTCTGTACTCTGACTGTGCTTACTAAATTTGGTTGTTTCTATTCTTGACAGTATTCAACCCAAAAAGGAAGGCCATAGAGAAGAGACAAGTGTCAAGACACTTGTCACACAAGTTTCCAAGTGTCCCAACACTTGTCACATCTCATGACATGTGGCTGGACACTTGTCTTGTGCTACTCCACTTTCCCCTTTTGTACTAGCTCTTCCCTCTCCTATAAATAAGAGCTCGTTTTTCTTCATTCAGCATCATTTTTCTTTGCTGTAAACTCATGTACAGCACCCACAGATAGCCACAAACTGGCCCCATCCATCCCCATCATCATCCCCCACTTCTCCATTATCAAATTCCTCCATATTCCCTCTTCTATCACTGCTGTTTTACAGGACAGCAAGCCTGTAAATTCATTACAGCACCTCCTTTTCAAGCTCTTTCTTCCATTTTAGCAACAAGAAGCAAGCCCTATCCATGTACTACTGTTCAACGATAGAGAAGGCTGATTTCCCATTTTTCTTCTCTCATACTGTAAAGAAATCAGTTCTTATCATTGCATAATAGATAATGTGTGTGTGTTTGTACATCTTTGCATGATCTTGTGAGAGTGAGAATTACTTCTTCTCACTCTCAGGTTGATTGTAACTGAGCTCTTCCCTAAGGGACTTGGGTTGAGCAGAAATACATTCCTTCGGGGGGGGTTGCCCATCTTCAACCCTCAATCTTGTCTCCATTACTTTTACATTTTCATGGCTGTAATTTTGTGAGTAATTTTCATTTTCAGCTTTAAGTGTTCATTCTCTTTTATATTAAATCTCAAAAACAAGCGAATATCATAATTGTTAAGCATACTACATAGTTCGGGTCGTTTACAGTGGTATCAGAGCTTTGGCTCGCTCCTCACCCCAACACTGGTAGTGCTTACAATTATAAGTTTGTTTGCTTTCAACCCTTGCATTGAGTGCTTGAGCATATTTTTTTTTTTAAGAGTCTCAATGGATCAGTCGAGTGCTATCCTTCAAGCCATTCAAAGTCTTAGAGAGGAGAATCAGCAAATTCGTGACCAACTTCTCAAACTAGAAAAAGTTGAGAATCCCAAAGAATTCAAGGAAAGAAGCCCATCTGCTTCAAGGAGACAAAGCCATACCAATGAAAGGAGCCGATCAAGAAGTCCAACTATTTCTAAGAGGCAGTCCCATTCTACTTCAAGACAAAGAAAGAGATCGCGTCGAAGCTCATCCTCTTCTTCAAAGTCATCTGGCGCCTACTTTGATGGACCCTCTTCTAGTAACGAAGAGTCACACCCTTCTCGTGGAAGACCTCATCATCGTCAAAGGCGTCGGCATTCTTCACCCTCGTCTCCATCTTCATCCCCATCAAGCACTTCATCATCCTCAACCTCAAGATCCGAGCATGGACGAAGGCATAAGAGGAAGAAGAAGACTAAGTCACTATCTCAACTTGAAAAGAATATCAAGTTCAGTATGTATGATGGTTCCCGAAATCCTGATCTTCTTCTGAAGTTTATTCGTCAATTTCAAATTTTTGTATGGTCGTGACAAGTATAAAGAAAAAGAAAAGATTAAGTTTGCAGCTTTACATTTAACCGACTTAGCCCATACTTGGTGGACGGGGTTGGAATATGATCAAGCTGCCCCAAAATCATGGCGGTCCTTTGTTCGCATGATACAAAGCCAATTTCTTCCTGTTCATTTCAAAAGAGATGTAAAAATGGAATGGGATCGGCTTTGGCAAAGGAAAAATGAGTCACTTGGTGACTATACCAAGAGATTTTGAGAGCTACTTTTGAAGGTCCAACATTTCAAGAAGATCAGCAGTTCGGAAAAGCTTAGGAAGTTTCAAGGAGATTTGCATTTTAAACTTCGTACTGCTCTCAATCATTATCATTGTTCTAGTCTCAGGGAACTCATTGACCATGCTGAGACATGGAAAATGGAGCACAATGGCAACAAATCATTCCAAAAGAATGATAAGAAGAGAGTAGCTGATGATGAGGAGTATTCAGCCCCAAATGAAGGACAAAAACAGCGACAAAAGCAGCCATCAAATCAAAAGAAGATGAAGCCCTATGCACCTCCTAATGCTCCTCAATTTCACTCCAATCTATACCCACAAGCAAAGCAACTTCCGAAGAAGAAAAGCAACGCTTCATGAAAGAAGGGAAGTGCTTTAAATGTGGACAAACAGGCCACATAGCGAAGCAATGTCCAAACAAGGGACAAAGCAAGGTTTCTGACAACAAGCCTAAGTCGCCAATGAAAATCAATGCTATCACTGATGTAGTTGCAAACACAACTCACACTCCAGAGACGCGCAAATTATTAAAAGCTTGGGGACAGTTGCAAGGTAAGCAAGCACTATTCTTGATAGATCTTGGGGCGAATGAAAATATCATTTCCTTGCAATTAGCTAAAGAGCTTGGATTAAAGAATGAAGAGATGGACACTCCGGCAGAAGTTCTCCAAGCTTTAAATGCTGATAAAGGTGACACAGTGAAGACTATGATACCCTACATTGGCAAGCTCAAGTTTCAAATTCAAGGCTACAGTGACGAAGATACCTTCTGTATCGGAGACCTTGATGGGGTTGCGATGTGATTCTTGGCATGCCCTGGAATCATAGAGTAGATTCAACCATCTTCTCTCAAAAAAAGAAGGTAGAACTCACCAACAAAGGCAAGAAGTACGAGATCCAAGCTGGAGTTTCTGGAGACACCATACCTATGGTAAGCCATATGCAAGTCTCTAGAGCAATTAAGGATTGTGTTCAATGTTGTCTGCTTTATGTCACTGATGTAAAAGATAATATGAATGCCGAAAACCAAGAGCGACTTCAGCTCTTGGAAAAGTATAAAGATTGTTTTTCAGAAGATCTTCCTTATCAGCTTCCCCCAGAAAGGCCAGAAGACCATCATATTGATATTATCCCGGGCAGTTATCCTCCTAATATAGCACCATACCGTGTGAGCCATCCTCAACAAGAAGAAATCAGAAAGCAAGTCAAAGACCTACTCAACCGTGGGCTAATTAGGCCAAGTAGCTCACCATTTTGTTCACCGGTTCTTCTTGTTCAAAAGAAAGATGGCACATTCAAGATGTGCATTGATTATCGAGCCCTCAACAAAATCACTGTGAAGAATCGGTTTCCTATTCCCAAAATTGACGATATTTTGGATCGTCTAGGAGGCTCAAAGGTTTTCAGCCGCATTGATCTAAAGAGTGATTATCATCAAATTAGGGTAATACCACAAGATGTACAAAACTGCTTTCCGCACTTCATACGGTCTTTATGAATTCTTGGTGGTTCCTTTCGGATTAACCCATGCACCAGCCACCTTTAATCGAATGATGGAGCGCATCTTTAGAGAGCATCGACAATATGTCGATACTTTCTTTGATGATATTCTTGTCTTTAGCAAGAATGAAGAGGAGCATCATCAACACTTGGAAATCGTTCTACAATTACTTCAACAAAATCAACTCTTGGTAAATGGTAAAAAGAGTGAATTTTTCATGCATAAAATAAATTACCTTGGGCATGTCATCTCTTCTTAAGGGATTCAGATGGATCCTGAAAAGATCAGGATAATCCAAGAATGGCCTCATCTTCATGATGTACATGAGGTGCGATCGTTTCTTGGCTTATGCTCTTATTACCGCCGCTTCATCAAGCATTTTGCACATATGGCTTCTCCACTTCATGGCCTTACAAAGAAGAAGATCTCTTTCCAATGGAAGGAAAAAGAGAAGGCAGCCTTCACAAGGCTGAAAACAGCTTCTTACTTCTGGACCTGTTCTTATCATTCCAGATCTGGTAAAACCATTTGTGGTGGAAGCAGATGCTTGCGGTGATTGTATTGGTGCAGTGCTAAATCAAGAAGGCCATGCCGTAGCCTTTGAAAGCCCCCGTCTAAATGATGTGGAGAAAAGGTATGACATTTATGAAAAGGAGCTCTTAGCAATGGTTCATGCTTTAAAGATATGGAAACATTATCTTTTAGGCAATGAATTCCTTATTAAAACTGATCATCAAAGCTTAAAGTATTTCAAGACTCAAAAGCATTTGCAGGAGAAACATGCAAGATGGGAAAATTTCTTGTCTATGTTTCATTTTCAAATTATGTACACTCCAGGGAAACAAAATGTAGTTGCTGATGCACTTTCTAGAGTGCCTCGCATTGCAACTATTACAGTGGCTCATCATGAAGATTTTCAAACGATGAAGAATACTTATGATGAAGATACTGATTTTGCAGCAATTTGGTCAAATTTACAGCAAGGAGGTTCTCATCCAGGTTATTCCATCAAAGACGGTTACCTTCTCATGAACAATCGCCTTTGTATCACTCTTCCTGTTCGACAAAAGGTGCTTAAAGAAAGTCATGAACCCCCTTATGCAGGGCATAGAGGGAGGGCAGCCACTCTAAGTGCAATTGAGCGCTACTTTTATTGGCCAACATTACGAAGAGATACACATAACTTCATTGACGCTTGTCTGATATGCCAAAAATCCAAATATGATAGGCAGAAGATTCCAGGATTGTTGCAACCTCTTCCAGTGCCCAAAGATCCATGGGAATCTATCACAATGGATTTCATCTCAGGTATTCCAAGAACACCTCAAGGTCATGATATGATTTGGGTCATAATTGATAGATTCAGCAAACAATCACATTTTATTCCATGTCATAAAACATTGAAATCCGCACAAGCTGCAAGACTTTTCATTCAACATATCTTCAGATTACATGGTATGCCTTCTGAGATCATTTCAGATAGAGACTCCAAATTCACAAGTAACTTTTGGCGTGCTTTATTTGAGAATTTGGGAACCACTTTAAAGTTCTCCTCAGCTTTTCATCCTCAAACTGACGGCCAAACAGAGGTGATGAATCTCACTCTTTTGGATATGTTGAAAGCTTATGTTAGTGAACATAAGTCACAATGGGAGAAATATCTTCCATTATTGGAGTTTGCTTACAACAATACAGTGCACTCATCCACAGGGAAAGCTCCAAATGAAATAGTACAGGGTAAAGTGATTCCTCCTCCAATTATTCGCACTAAAGATAAGATTTTTGCTGCTGGATGAGTTTGCTTCAGATTTAAAAACCGCAATGGATCAAGTTCGAGCCACTATCAAAATTGCCCAAGAGCGACAAAAGAAGCAAGCAGATAAACGAAGAGGACCTTTGGCTTTTGAAAAAGGTCAATATGTCTTGCTAAAGTTTGATAAAAGCAGGCTCAAACAAGGTACTGGTCAAATTTCATCTTTTCCAAAGCTCTCCAGTAGATACTTTGGACCCTTCAAAGTGATTGAGAAAATAAATGAAGTTTCTTATCGACTTGAGCTTCCTACTCATTGGAAAATACACAATGCTTTTCATGTAAGTTTGCTAAAACCTTACATAGGACCAAAACCAAAGGAACCCATTACTGAAGATCCCCCAGAAGTTGAAGAAACAGAGCAACTCTTGGAACCTGAAAAGATTTTGTTTCTCAAGGATCGAACCACGAGAAGTGGCCTTGTGACACGAAAATTCTTACTAAATTTCAAGAATCTACCCACAACAGATGCACAGTGGGTAGATGAAAAATTCATGAAGGATTACCCAAACATTCTTCAGCCATATCAAGAAGCTTTTCAGCTGAGGACAGCTGAATAAAAGCCAGAGGGCTGTCACAACTCTATAGAAACAGAATTTGTATCCTTTTTCATTAATTTGTCTATATAATGATTTATTAAATTTATTTCCTTTGCACTAATTAGATATAAAGAAAAGTGCATTGGAGCTGGCCACTGATGAGTGGTCACAGGTTATGGTGGACCCACGCGGTGGGTTAGACAAAAGATAGTTCACACTTCCACCTATATGGCCCGATTGGGCGCCTGTGACTAGAAATCACGCATATCATGGTTAGACTCGCACACAGAAAGGATTGATGCCTTGAAGTGTGAGCTAGATCCACCAGAACAGGCAGTTACAATCAACAAGATGGCATGATCATGAAATGCTTGTATAATGTGCATGTGTGGGCTGAAAGCTTGAAATGCACATTTCCTTGCATAGGAAAGTCACATGAAGATTCGGATACCATTTTTGCGATGTACACGGAAAAAGCTTTCATATGACACCCATATTGGGGGGGTCCCTAAATTTTAGGAGGTCCCTAAATTTTAGGAGCCTCGAATTAGCCTAAAAATGCTAGTCTTAAAAAATAGGGATGTCATTCTAAAAATAGTAAGTTCTGTACTCTGACTGTGCTTACTAAATTTGGTTGTTTCTATTCTTAACAGTATTCAACCCAAAAAGGAAGGCCATAGAGAAGAGACAAGTGTCAAGACACTTGTCACACAAGTTTCCAAGTGTCCCAACACTTGTCACATCTCATGACATGTGGCTGGACACTTGTCTTGTGCTACTCCACTTTCCCCTTTTGTACTAGCTCTTCCCTCTCCTATAAATAAGAGCTCGTTTTTCTTCATTCAGCATCATTTTTCTTTGTTGTAAACTCATGTACAGCACCCACAGATAGCCACAAACTGGCCCCATCCATCCCCATCATCATCCCCCACTTCTCCATTATCAAATTCCTCCATATTCCCTCTTCTATCACTGCTGTTTTACAGGACAGCAAGCCTGTAAATTCATTACAGCACCTCCTTTTCAAGCTCTTTCTTCCATTTTAGCAACAAGAAGCAAGCCCTATCCATGTACTACTGTTCAACGATAGAGAAGGCTGATTTCCCATTTTTCTTCTCTCATACTGTAAAGAAATCAGTTCTTATCATTGCATAATAGATAATGTGTGTGTGTTTGTACATCTTTGCATGATCTTGTGAGAGTGAGAATTACTTCTTCTCACTCTCAGGTTGATTGTAACTGAGCTCTTCCCTAAGGGACTTGGGTTGAGCAGAAATACATTCCTTCGGGGGGGGTTGCCCATCTTCAACCCTCAATCTTGTCTCCATTACTTTTACATTTTCATGGCTGTAATTTTGTGAGTAATTTTCATTTTCAGCTTTAAGTGTTCATTCTCTTTTATATTAAATCTCAAAAACAAGCGAATATCATAATTGTTAAGCATACTACATAGTTCGGGTCGTTTACAGTGGTATCAGAGCTTTGGCTCGCTCCTCACCCCAACACTGGTAGTGCTTACAATTATAAGTTTGTTTGCTTTCAACCCTTGCATTGAGTGCTTGAGCATATTTTTTTTTTTAAGAGTCTCAATGGATCAGTCGAGTGCTATCCTTCAAGCCATTCAAAGTCTTAGAGAGGAGAATCAGCAAATTCGTGACCAACTTCTCAAACTAGAAAAAGTTGAGAATCCCAAAGAATTCAAGGAAAGAAGCCCATCTGCTTCAAGGAGACAAAGCCATACCAATGAAAGGAGCCGATCAAGAAGTCCAACTATTTCTAAGAGGCAGTCCCATTCTACTTCAAGACAAAGAAAGAGATCGCGTCGAAGCTCATCCTCTTCTTCAAAGTCATCTGGCGCCTACTTTGATGGACCCTCTTCTAGTAACGAAGAGTCACACCCTTCTCGTGGAAGACCTCATCATCGTCAAAGGCGTCGGCATTCTTCACCCTCGTCTCCATCTTCATCCCCATCAAGCACTTCATCATCCTCAACCTCAAGATCCGAGCATGGACGAAGGCATAAGAGGAAGAAGAAGACTAAGTCACTATCTCAACTTGAAAAGAATATCAAGTTCAGTATGTATGATGGTTCCCGAAATCCTGATCTTCTTCTGAAGTTTATTCGTCAATTTCAAATTTTTGTATGGTCGTGACAAGTATAAAGAAAAAGAAAAGATTAAGTTTGCAGCTTTACATTTAACCGACTTAGCCCATACTTGGTGGACGGGGTTGGAATATGATCAAGCTGCCCCAAAATCATGGCGGTCCTTTGTTCGCATGATACAAAGCCAATTTCTTCCTGTTCATTTCAAAAGAGATGTAAAAATGGAATGGGATCGGCTTTGGCAAAGGAAAAATGAGTCACTTGGTGACTATACCAAGAGATTTTGAGAGCTACTTTTGAAGGTCCAACATTTCAAGAAGATCAGCAGTTCGGAAAAGCTTAGGAAGTTTCAAGGAGATTTGCATTTTAAACTTCGTACTGCTCTCAATCATTATCATTGTTCTAGTCTCAGGGAACTCATTGACCATGCTGAGACATGGAAAATGGAGCACAATGGCAACAAATCATTCCAAAAGAATGATAAGAAGAGAGTAGCTGATGATGAGGAGTATTCAGCCCCAAATGAAGGACAAAAACAGCGACAAAAGCAGCCATCAAATCAAAAGAAGATGAAGCCCTATGCACCTCCTAATGCTCCTCAATTTCACTCCAATCTATACCCACAAGCAAAGCAACTTCCGAAGAAGAAAAGCAACGCTTCATGAAAGAAGGGAAGTGCTTTAAATGTGGACAAACAGGCCACATAGCGAAGCAATGTCCAAACAAGGGACAAAGCAAGGTTTCTGACAACAAGCCTAAGTCGCCAATGAAAATCAATGCTATCACTGATGTAGTTGCAAACACAACTCACACTCCAGAGACGCGCAAATTATTAAAAGCTTGGGGACAGTTGCAAGGTAAGCAAGCACTATTCTTGATAGATCTTGGGGCGAATGAAAATATCATTTCCTTGCAATTAGCTAAAGAGCTTGGATTAAAGAATGAAGAGATGGACACTCCGGCAGAAGTTCTCCAAGCTTTAAATGCTGATAAAGGTGACACAGTGAAGACTATGATACCCTACATTGGCAAGCTCAAGTTTCAAATTCAAGGCTACAGTGACGAAGATACCTTCTGTATCGGAGACCTTGATGGGGTTGCGATGTGATTCTTGGCATGCCCTGGAATCATAGAGTAGATTCAACCATCTTCTCTCAAAAAAAGAAGGTAGAACTCACCAACAAAGGCAAGAAGTACGAGATCCAAGCTGGAGTTTCTGGAGACACCATACCTATGGTAAGCCATATGCAAGTCTCTAGAGCAATTAAGGATTGTGTTCAATGTTGTCTGCTTTATGTCACTGATGTAAAAGATAATATGAATGCCGAAAACCAAGAGCGACTTCAGCTCTTGGAAAAGTATAAAGATTGTTTTTCAGAAGATCTTCCTTATCAGCTTCCCCCAGAAAGGCCAGAAGACCATCATATTGATATTATCCCGGGCAGTTCTCCTCCTAATATAGCACCATACCGTGTGAGCCATCCTCAACAAGAAGAAATCAGAAAGCAAGTCAAAGACCTACTCAACCGTGGGCTAATTAGGCCAAGTAGCTCACCATTTTGTTCACCGGTTCTTCTTGTTCAAAAGAAAGATGGCACATTCAAGATGTGCATTGATTATCGAGCCCTCAACAAAATCACTGTGAAGAATCGGTTTCCTATTCCCAAAATTGACGATATTTTGGATCGTCTAGGAGGCTCAAAGGTTTTCAGCCGCATTGATCTAAAGAGTGATTATCATCAAATTAGGGTAATACCACAAGATGTACACAAAACTGCTTTCCGCACTTCATACGGTCTTTATGAATTCTTGGTGGTTCCTTTCGGATTAACCCATGCACCAGCCACCTTTAATCGAATGATGGAGCGCATCTTTAGAGAGCATCGACAATATGTCGATACTTTCTTTGATGATATTCTTGTCTTTAGCAAGAATGAAGAGGAGCATCATCAACACTTGGAAATCGTTCTACAATTACTTCAACAAAATCAACTCTTGGTAAATGGTAAAAAGAGTGAATTTTTCATGCATAAAATAAATTACCTTGGGCATGTCATCTCTTCTGAAGGGATTCAGATGGATCCTGAAAAGATCAGGATAATCCAAGAATGGCCTCATCTTCATGATGTACATGAGGTGCGATCGTTTCTTGGCTTATGCTCTTATTACCGCCGCTTCATCAAGCATTTTGCACATATGGCTTCTCCACTTCATGGCCTTACAAAGAAGAAGATCTCTTTCCAATGGAAGGAAAAAGAGAAGGCAGCCTTCACAAGGCTGAAAACAGCTTCTTACTTCTGGACCTGTTCTTATCATTCCAGATCTGGTAAAACCATTTGTGGTGGAAGCAGATGCTTGCGGTGATTGTATTGGTGCAGTGCTAAATCAAGAAGGCCATGCCGTAGCCTTTGAAAGCCCCCGTCTAAATGATGTGGAGAAAAGGTATGACATTTATGAAAAGGAGCTCTTAGCAATGGTTCATGCTTTAAAGATATGGAAACATTATCTTTTAGGCAATGAATTCCTTATTAAAACTGATCATCAAAGCTTAAAGTATTTCAAGACTCAAAAGCATTTGCAGGAGAAACATGCAAGATGGGAAAATTTCTTGTCTATGTTTCATTTTCAAATTATGTACACTCCAGGGAAACAAAATGTAGTTGTTGATGCACTTTCTAGAGTGCCTCGCATTGCAACTATTACAGTGGCTCATCATGAAGATTTTCAAACGATGAAGAATACTTATGATGAAGATACTGATTTTGCAGCAATTTGGTCAAATTTACAGCAAGGAGGTTCTCATCCAGGTTATTCCATCAAAGACGGTTACCTTCTCATGAACAATCGCCTTTGTATCACTCTTCCTGTTCGACAAAAGGTGCTTAAAGAAAGTCATGAACCCCCTTATGCAGGGCATAGAGGGAGGGCAGCCACTCTAAGTGCAATTGAGCGCTACTTTTATTGGCCAACATTACGAAGAGATACACATAACTTCATTGACGCTTGTCTGATATGCCAAAAATCCAAATATGATAGGCAGAAGATTCCAGGATTGTTGCAACCTCTTCCAGTGCCCAAAGATCCATGGGAATCTATCACAATGGATTTCATCTCAGGTATTCCAAGAACACCTCAAGGTCATGATATGATTTGGGTCATAATTGATAGATTCAGCAAACAATCACATTTTATTCCATGTCATAAAACATTGAAATCCGCACAAGCTGCAAGACTTTTCATTCAACATATCTTCAGATTACATGGTATGCCTTCTGAGATCATTTCAGATAGAGACTCCAAATTCACAAGTAACTTTTGGCGTGCTTTATTTGAGAATTTGGGAATCACTTTAAAGTTCTCCTCAGCTTTTCATCCTCAAACTGACGGCCAAACAGAGGTGATGAATCTCACTCTTTTGGATATGTTGAAAGCTTATGTTAGTGAACATAAGTCACAATGGGAGAAATATCTTCCATTATTGGAGTTTGCTTACAACAATACAGTGCACTCATCCACAGGGAAAGCTCCAAATGAAATAGTACAGGGTAAAGTGATTCCTCCTCCAATTATTCGCACTAAAGATAAGATTTTTGCTGCTGGATGAGTTTGCTTCAGATTTAAAAACCGCAATGGATCAAGTTCGAGCCACTATCAAAATTGCCCAAGAGCGACAAAAGAAGCAAGCAGATAAACGAAGAGGACCTTTGGCTTTTGAAAAAGGTCAATATGTCTTGCTAAAGTTTGATAAAAGCAGGCTCAAACAAGGTACTGGTCAAATTTCATCTTTTCCAAAGCTCTCCAGTAGATACTTTGGACCCTTCAAAGTGATTGAGAAAATAAATGAAGTTTCTTATCGACTTGAGCTTCCTACTCATTGGAAAATACACAATGCTTTTCATGTAAGTTTGCTAAAACCTTACATAGGACCAAAACCAAAGGAACCCATTACTGAAGATCCCCCAGAAGTTGAAGAAACAGAGCAACTCTTGGAACCTGAAAAGATTTTGTTTCTCAAGGATCGAACCACGAGAAGTGGCCTTGTGACACGAAAATTCTTACTAAATTTCAAGAATCTACCCACAACAGATGCACAGTGGGTAGATGAAAAATTCATGAAGGATTACCCAAACATTCTTCAGCCATATCAAGAAGCTTTTCAGCTGAGGACAGCTGAATAAAAGCCAGAGGGCTGTCACAACTCTATAGAAACAGAATTTGTATTCTTTTTCATTAATTTGTCTATATAATGATTTATTAAATTTATTTCCTTTGCACTAATTAGATATAAAGAAAAGTGCATTGGAGCTGGCCACTGATGAGTGGTCACAGGTTATGGTGGACCCACGCGGTGGGTTAGACAAAAGATAGTTCACACTTCCACCTATATGGCCCGATTGGGCGCCTGTGACTAGAAATCACGCATATCATGGTTAGACTCGCACACAGAAAGGATTGATGCCTTGAAGTGTGAGCTAGATCCACCAGAACAGGCAGTTACAATCAACAAGATGGCATGATCATGAAATGCTTGTATAATGTGCATGTGTGGGCTGAAAGCTTGAAATGCACATTTCCTTGCATAGGAAAGTCACATGAAGATTCGGATACCATTTTTGCGATGTACACGGAAAAAGCTTTCATATGACACCCATATTGGGGGGGTCCCTAAATTTTAGGAGGTCCCTAAATTTTAGGAGCCTCGAATTAGCCTAAAAATGCTAGTCTTAAAAAATAGGGATGTCATTCTAAAAATAGTAAGTTCTGTACTCTGACTGTGCTTACTAAATTTGGTTGTTTCTATTCTTAACAGTATTCAACCCAAAAAGGAAGGCCATAGAGAAGAGACAAGTGTCAAGACACTTGTCACACAAGTTTCCAAGTGTCCCAACACTTGTCACATCTCATGACATGTGGCTGGACACTTGTCTTGTGCTACTCCACTTTCCCCTTTTGTACTAGCTCTTCCCTCTCCTATAAATAAGAGCTCGTTTTTCTTCATTCAGCATCATTTTTCTTTGTTGTAAACTCATGTACAGCACCCACAGATAGCCACAAACTGGCCCCATCCATCCCCATCATCATCCCCCACTTCTCCATTATCAAATTCCTCCATATTCCCTCTTCTATCACTGCTGTTTTACAGGACAGCAAGCCTGTAAATTCATTACAGCACCTCCTTTTCAAGCTCTTTCTTCCATTTTAGCAACAAGAAGCAAGCCCTATCCATGTACTACTGTTCAACGATAGAGAAGGCTGATTTCCCATTTTTCTTCTCTCATACTGTAAAGAAATCAGTTCTTATCATTGCATAATAGATAATGTGTGTGTGTTTGTACATCTTTGCATGATCTTGTGAGAGTGAGAATTACTTCTTCTCACTCTCAGGTTGATTGTAACTGAGCTCTTCCCTAAGGGACTTGGGTTGAGCAGAAATACATTCCTTCGGGGGGGGTTGCCCATCTTCAACCCTCAATCTTGTCTCCATTACTTTTACATTTTCATGGCTGTAATTTTGTGAGTAATTTTCATTTTCAGCTTTAAGTGTTCATTCTCTTTTATATTAAATCTCGAAAACAAGCGAATATCATAATTGTTAAGCATACTACATAGTTCGGGTCGTTTACAGTGGTATCAGAGCTTTGGCTCGCTCCTCACCCCAACACTGGTAGTGCTTACAATTATAAGTTTGTTTGCTTTCAACCCTTCCATTGAGTGCTTGAGCATATTTTTTTTTCTTAAGAGTCTCAATGGATCAGTCGAGTGCTATCCTTCAAGCCATTCAAAGTCTTAGAGAGGAGAATCAGCAAATTCGTGACCAACTTCTCAAACTAGAAAAAGTTGAGAATCCCAAAGAATTCAAGGAAAGAAGCCCATCTGCTTCAAGGAGACAAAGCCATACCAATGAAAGGAGCCGATCAAGAAGTCCAACTATTTCTAAGAGGCAGTCCCATTCTACTTCAAGACAAAGAAAGAGATCGCGTCGAAGCTCATCCTCTTCTTCAAAGTCATCTGGCGCCTACTTTGATGGACCCTCTTCTAGTAACGAAGAGTCACACCCTTCTCGTGGAAGACCTCATCATCGTCAAAGGCGTCGGCATTCTTCACCCTCGTCTCCATCTTCATCCCCATCAAGCACTTCATCATCCTCAACCTCAAGATCCAAGCATGGACGAAGGCATAAGAGGAAGAAGAAGACTAAGTCACTATCTCAACTTGAAAAGAATATCAAGTTCAGTATGTATGATGGTTCCCGAAATCCTGATCTTCTTCTGAAGTTTATTCGTCAATTTCAAATTTTTGTATGGTCGTGACAAGTATAAAGAAAAAGAAAAGATTAAGTTTGCAGCTTTACATTTAACCGACTTAGCCCATACTTGGTGGACGGGGTTGGAATATGATCAAGCTGCCCCAAAATCATGGCGGTCCTTTGTTCGCATGATACAAAGCCAATTTCTTCCTGTTCATTTCAAAAGAGATGTAAAAATGGAATGGGATCGGCTTTGGCAAAGGAAAAATGAGTCACTTGGTGACTATACCAAGAGATTTTGAGAGCTACTTTTGAAGGTCCAACATTTCAAGAAGATCAGCAGTTCGGAAAAGCTTAGGAAGTTTCAAGGAGATTTGCATTTTAAACTTCGTACTGCTCTCAATCATTATCATTGTTCTAGTCTCAGGGAACTCATTGACCATGCTGAGACATGGAAAATGGAGCACAATGGCAACAAATCATTCCAAAAGAATGATAAGAAGAGAGTAGCTGATGATGAGGAGTATTCAGCCCCAAATGAAGGACAAAAACAGCGGCAAAAGCAGCCATCAAATCAAAAGAAGATGAAGCCCTATGCACCTCCTAATGCTCCTCAATTTCACTCCAATCTATACCCACAAGCAAAGCAACTTTCCGAAGAAGAAAAGCAACGCTTCATGAAAGAAGGGAAGTGCTTTAAATGTGGACAAACAGGCCACATAGCGAAGCAATGTCCAAACAAGGGACAAAGCAAGGTTTCTGACAACAAGCCTAAGTCGCCAATGAAAATCAATGCTATCACTGATGTAGTTGCAAACACAACTCACACTCCAGAGATGCGCAAATTATTAAAAGCTTGGGGACAGTTGCAAGGTAAGCAAGCACTATTCTTGATAGATCTTGGGGCGAATGAAAATATCATTTCCTTGCAATTAGCTAAAGAGCTTGGATTAAAGAATGAAGAGATGGACACTCCGGCAGAAGTTCTCCAAGCTTTAAATGCTGATAAAGGTGACACAGTGAAGACTATGATACCCTACATTGGCAAGCTCAAGTTTCAAATTCAAGGCTACAGTGACGAAGATACCTTCTGTATCGGAGACCTTGATGGGGTTGCGATGTGATTCTTGGCATGCCCTGGAATCATAGAGTAGATTCAACCATCTTCTCTCAGAAAAAGAAGGTAGAACTCACCAACAAAGGCAAGAAGTACGAGATCCAAGCTGGAGTTTCTGGAGACACCATACCTATGGTAAGCCATATGCAAGTCTCTAGAGCAATTAAGGATTGTGTTCAATGTTGTCTGCTTTATGTCACTGATGTAAAAGATAATATGAATGCCGAAAACCAAGAGCGACTTCAGCTCTTGGAAAAGTATAAAGATTGTTTTTCAGAAGATCTTCCTTATCAGCTTCCCCCAGAAAGGCCAGAAGACCATCATATTGATATTATCCCGGGCAGTTCTCCTCCTAATATAGCACCATACCGTGTGAGCCATCCTCAACAAGAAGAAATCAGAAAGCAAGTCAAAGACCTACTCAACCGTGGGCTAATTAGGCCAAGTAGCTCACCATTTTGTTCACCGGTTCTTCTTGTTCAAAAGAAAGATGGCACATTCAAGATGTGCATTGATTATCGAGCCCTCAACAAAATCACTGTGAAGAATCGGTTTCCTATTCCCAAAATTGACGACATTTTGGATCGTCTAGGAGGCTCAAAGGTTTTCAGCCGCATTGATCTAAAGAGTGGTTATCATCAAATTAGGGTAATACCACAATATGTACACAAAACTGCTTTCCGCACTTCATACGGTCTTTATGAATTCTTGGTGGTTCCTTTCGGATTAACCCATGCACCAGCCACCTTTAATCGAATGATGGAGCGCATCTTTAGAGAGCATCGACAATATGTCGGTACTTTCTTTGATGATATTCTTGTCTTTAGCAAGAGTGAAGAGGAGCATCATCAACACTTGGAAATCGTTCTACAATTACTTCAACAAAATCAACTCTTGGTAAATGGTAAAAAGAGTGAATTTTTCATGCATAAAATAAATTACCTTGGGCATGTCATCTCTTCTTAAGGGATTCAGATGGATCCTGAAAAGATCAGGATAATCCAAGAATGGCCTCATCTTCATGATGTACATGAGGTGCGATCGTTTCTTGGCTTATGCTCTTATTACCGCCGCTTCATCAAGCATTTTGCACATATGGCTTCTCCACTTCATGGCCTTACAAAGAAGAAGATCTCTTTCCAATGGAAGGAAAAAGAGAAGGCAGCCTTCACAAGGCTGAAAACAGCTTCTTACTTCTGGACCTGTTCTTATCATTCCAGATCTGGTAAAACCATTTGTGGTGGAAGCAGATGCTTGCGGTGATTGTATTGGTGCAGTGCTAAATCAAGAAGGCCATGCCGTAGCCTTTGAAAGCCCCCGTCTAAATGATGTGGAGAAAAGGTATGACATTTATGAAAAGGAGCTCTTAGCAATGGTTCATGCTTTAAAGATATGGAAACATTATCTTTTAGGCAATGAATTCCTTATTAAAACTGATCATCAAAGCTTAAAGTATTTCAAGACTCAAAAGCATTTGCAGGAGAAACATGCAAGATGGGAAAATTTCTTGTCTATGTTTCATTTTCAAATTATGTACACTCCAGGGAAACAAAATGTAGTTGCTGATGCACTTTCTAGAGTGCCTCGCATTGCAACTATTACAGTGGCTCATCATGAAGATTTTCAAACGATGAAGAATACTTATGATGAAGATACTGATTTTGCAGCAATTTGGTCAAATTTACAGCAAGGAGGTTCTCATCCAGGTTATTCCATCAAAGACGGTTACCTTCTCATGAACAATCGCCTTTGTATCACTCTTCCTGTTCGACAAAAGGTGCTTAAAGAAAGTCATGAACCCCCTTATGCAGGGCATAGAGGGAGGGCAGCCACTCTAAGTGCAATTGAGCGCTACTTTTATTGGCCAACATTACGAAGAGATACACATAACTTCATTGACGCTTGTCTGATATGCCAAAAATCCAAATATGATAGGCAGAAGATTCCAGGATTGTTGCAACCTCTTCCAGTGCCCAAAGATCCATGGGAATCTATCACAATGGATTTCATCTCAGGTATTCCAAGAACACCTCAAGGTCATGATATGATTTGGGTCATAATTGATAGATTCAGCAAACAATCACATTTTATTCCATGTCATAAAACATTGAAATCCGCACAAGCTACAAGACTTTTCATTCAACATATCTTCAGATTACATGGTATGCCTTCTGAGATCATTTCAGATAGAGACTCCAAATTCACAAGTAACTTTTGGCGTGCTTTATTTGAGAATTTGGGAATCACTTTAAAGTTCTCCTCAGCTTTTCATCCTCAAACTGACGGCCAAACAGAGGTGATGAATCTCACTCTTTTGGATATGTTGAAAGCTTATGTTAGTGAACATAAGTCACAATGGGAGAAATATCTTCCATTATTGGAGTTTGCTTACAACAATACAGTGCACTCATCCACAGGGAAAGCTCCAAATGAAATAGTACAGGGTAAAGTGATTCCTCCTCCAATTATTCGCACTAAAGATAAGATTTTTGCTGCTGGATGAGTTTGCTTCAGATTTAAAAACCGCAATGGATCAAGTTCGAGCCACTATCAAAATTGCCCAAGAGCGACAAAAGAAGCAAGCAGATAAACGAAGAGGACCTTTGGCTTTTGAAAAAGGTCAATATGTCTTGCTAAAGTTTGATAAAAGCAGGCTCAAACAAGGTACTGGTCAAATTTCATCTTTTCCAAAGCTCTCCAGTAGATACTTTGGACCCTTCAAAGTGATTGAGAAAATAAATGAAGTTTCTTATCGACTTGAGCTTCCTACTCATTGGAAAATACACAATGCTTTTCATGTAAGTTTGCTAAAACCTTACATAGGACCAAAACCAAAGGAACCCATTACTGAAGATCCCCCAGAAGTTGAAGAAACAGAGCAACTCTTGGAACCTGAAAAGATTTTGTTTCTCAAGGATCGAACCACGAGAAGTGGCCTTGTGACACGAAAATTCTTACTAAATTTCTAGAATCTACCCACAACAGATGCACAGTGGGTAGATGAAAAATTCATGAAGGATTACCCAAACATTCTTCAGCCATATCAAGAAGCTTTTCAGCTGAGGACAGCTGAATAAAATCCAGAGGGCTGTCACAACTCTATAGAAACAGAATTTGTATCCTTTTTCATTAATTTGTCTATATAATGATTTATTAAATTTATTTCCTTTGCACTAATTAGATATAAAGAAAAGTGCATTGGAGCTGGCCACTGATGAGTGGTCACAGGTTATGGTGGACCCACGCGGTGGGTTAGACAAAAGATAGTTCACACTTCCACCTATATGGCCCGATTGGGCGCCTGTGACTAGAACTCACGCATATCAGGGTTAGACTCGCACACAGAAAGGATTGATGCCTTGAAGTGTGAGCTAGATCCACCAGAACAGGCAGTTACAATCAACAAGATGGCATGATCATGAAATGCTTGTATAATGTGCATGTGTGGGCTGAAAGCTTGAAATGCACATTTCCTTGCATAGGAAAGTCACATGAAGATTCGGATACCATTATTGCGATGTACACGGAAAAAGCTTTCATATGACACCCATATTGGGGGGGTCCCTAAATTTTAGGAGGTCCCTAAATTTTAGGAGCCTCGAATTAGCCTAAAAATGCTAGTCTTAAAAAATAGGGATGTCATTCTAAAAATAGTAAGTTCTGTACTCTGACTGTGCTTACTAAATTTGGTTGTTTCTATTCTTGACAGTATTCAACCCAAAAAGGAAGGCCATAGAGAAGAGACAAGTGTCAAGACACTTGTCACACAAGTTTCCAAGTGTCCCAACACTTGTCACATCTCATGACATGTGGCTGGACACTTGTCTTGTGCTACTCCACTTTCCCCTTTTGTACTAGCTCTTCCCTCTCCTATAAATAAGAGCTCGTTTTTCTTCATTCAGCATCATTTTTCTTTGCTGTAAACTCATGTACAGCACCCACAGATAGCCACAAACTGGCCCCATCCATCCCCATCATCATCCCCCACTTCTCCATTATCAAATTCCTCCATATTCCCTCTTCTATCACTGCTGTTTTACAGGACAGCAAGCCTGTAAATTCATTACAGCACCTCCTTTTCAAGCTCTTTCTTCCATTTTAGCAACAAGAAGCAAGCCCTATCCATGTACTACTGTTCAACGATAGAGAAGGCTGATTTCCCATTTTTCTTCTCTCATACTGTAAAGAAATCAGTTCTTATCATTGCATAATAGATAATGTGTGTGTGTTTGTACATCTTTGCATGATCTTGTGAGAGTGAGAATTACTTCTTCTCACTCTCAGGTTGATTGTAACTGAGCTCTTCCCTAAGGGACTTGGGTTGAGCAAAAATACATTCCTTCGGGGGGGGTTGCCCATCTTCAACCCTCAATCTTGTCTCCATTACTTTTACATTTTCATGGCTGTAATTTTGTGAGTAATTTTCATTTTCAGCTTTAAGTGTTCATTCTCTTTTATATTAAATCTCGAAAACAAGCGAATATCATAATTGTTAAGCATACTACATAGTTCGGGTCGTTTACAGTGGTATCAGAGCTTTGGCTCGCTCCTCACCCCAACACTGGTAGTGCTTACAATTATAAGTTTGTTTGCTTTCAACCCTTCCATTGAGTGCTTGAGCATATTTTTTTTTCTTAAGAGTCTCAATGGATCAGTCGAGTGCTATCCTTCAAGCCATTCAAAGTCTTAGAGAGGAGAATCAGCAAATTCGTGACCAACTTCTCAAACTAGAAAAAGTTGAGAATCCCAAAGAATTCAAGGAAAGAAGCCCATCTGCTTCAAGGAGACAAAGCCATACCAATGAAAGGAGCCGATCAAGAAGTCCAACTATTTCTAAGAGGCAGTCCCATTCTACTTCAAGACAAAGAAAGAGATCGCGTCGAAGCTCATCCTCTTCTTCAAAGTCATCTGGCGCCTACTTTGATGGACCCTCTTCTAGTAACGAAGAGTCACACCCTTCTCGTGGAAGACCTCATCATCGTCAAAGGCGTCGGCATTCTTCACCCTCGTCTCCATCTTCATCCCCATCAAGCACTTCATCATCCTCAACCTCAAGATCCGAGCATGGACGAAGGCATAAGAGGAAGAAGAAGACTAAGTCACTATCTCAACTTGAAAAGAATATCAAGTTCAGTATGTATGATGGTTCCCGAAATCCTGATCTTCTTCTGAAGTTTATTCGTCAATTTCAAATTTTTGTATGGTCGTGACAAGTATAAAGAAAAAGAAAAGATTAAGTTTGCAGCTTTACATTTAACCGACTTAGCCCATACTTGGTGGACGGGGTTGGAATATGATCAAGCTGCCCCAAAATCATGGCGGTCCTTTGTTCGCATGATACAAAGCCAATTTCTTCCTGTTCATTTCAAAAGAGATGTAAAAATGGAATGGGATCGGCTTTGGCAAAGGAAAAATGAGTCACTTGGTGACTATACCAAGAGATTTTGAGAGCTACTTTTGAAGGTCCAACATTTCAAGAAGATCAGCAGTTCGGAAAAGCTTAGGAAGTTTCAAGGAGATTTGCATTTTAAACTTCGTACTGCTCTCAATCATTATCATTGTTCTAGTCTCAGGGAACTCATTGACCATGCTGAGACATGGAAAATGGAGCACAATGGCAACAAATCATTCCAAAAGAATGATAAGAAGAGAGTAGCTGATGATGAGGAGTATTCAGCCCCAAATGAAGGACAAAAACAGCGGCAAAAGCAGCCATCAAATCAAAAGAAGATGAAGCCCTATGCACCTCCTAATGCTCCTCAATTTCACTCCAATCTATACCCACAAGCAAAGCAACTTTCCGAAGAAGAAAAGCAACGCTTCATGAAAGAAGGGAAGTGCTTTAAATGTGGACAAACAGGCCACATAGCGAAGCAATGTCCAAACAAGGGACAAAGCAAGGTTTCTGACAACAAGCCTAAGTCGCCAATGAAAATCAATGCTATCACTGATGTAGTTGCAAACACAACTCACACTCCAGAGACGCGCAAATTATTAAAAGCTTGGGGACAGTTGCAAGGTAAGCAAGCACTATTCTTGATAGATCTTGGGGCGAATGAAAATATCATTTCCTTGCAATTAGCTAAAGAGCTTGGATTAAAGAATGAAGAGATGGACACTCCGGCAGAAGTTCTCCAAGCTTTAAATGCTGATAAAGGTGACACAGTGAAGACTATGATACCCTACATTGGCAAGCTCAAGTTTCAAATTCAAGGCTACAGTGACGAAGATACCTTCTGTATCGGAGACCTTGATGGGGTTGCGATGTGATTCTTGGCATGCCCTGGAATCATAGAGTAGATTCAACCATCTTCTCTCAGAAAAAGAAGGTAGAACTCACCAACAAAGACAAGAAGTACGAGATCCAAGCTGGAGTTTCTGGAGACACCATACCTATGGTAAGCCATATGCAAGTCTCTAGAGCAATTAAGGATTGTGTTCAATGTTGTCTGCTTTATGTCACTGATGTAAAAGATAATATGAATGCCGAAAACCAAGAGCGACTTCAGCTCTTGGAAAAGTATAAAGATTGTTTTTCAGAAGATCTTCCTTATCAGCTTCCCCCAGAAAGGCCAGAAGACCATCATATTGATATTATCCCGGGCATTTCTCCTCCTAATATAGCACCATACCGTGTGAGCCATCCTCAACAAGAAGAAATCAGAAAGCAAGTCAAAGACCTACTCAACCGTGGGCTAATTAGGCCAAGTAGCTCACCATTTTGTTCACCGGTTCTTCTTGTTCAAAAGAAAGATGGCACATTCAAGATGTGCATTGATTATCGAGCCCTCAACAAAATCACTGTGAAGAATCGGTTTCCTATTCCCAAAATTGACGACATTTTGGATCGTCTAGGAGGCTCAAAGGTTTTCAGCCGCATTGATCTAAAGAGTGGTTATCATCAAATTAGGGTAATACCACAAGATGTACACAAAACTGCTTTCCGCACTTCATACGGTCTTTATGAATTCTTGGTGGTTCCTTTCGGATTAACCCATGCACCAGCCACCTTTAATCGAATGATGGAGCGCATCTTTAGAGAGCATCGACAATATGTCGGTACTTTCTTTGATGATATTCTTGTCTTTAGCAAGAGTGAAGAGGAGCATCATCAACACTTGGAAATCGTTCTACAATTACTTCAACAAAATCAACTCTTGGTAAATGGTAAAAAGAGTGAATTTTTCATGCATAAAATAAATTACCTTGGGCATGTCATCTCTTCTTAAGGGATTCAGATGGATCCTGAAAAGATCAGGATAATCCAAGAATGGCCTCATCTTCATGATGTACATGAGGTGCGATCGTTTCTTGGCTTATGCTCTTATTACCGCCGCTTCATCAAGCATTTTGCACATATGGCTTCTCCACTTCATGGCCTTACAAAGAAGAAGATCTCTTTCCAATGGAAGGAAAAAGAGAAGGCAGCCTTCACAAGGCTGAAAACAGCTTCTTACTTCTGGACCTGTTCTTATCATTCCAGATCTGGTAAAACCATTTGTGGTGGAAGCAGATGCTTGCGGTGATTGTATTGGTGCAGTGCTAAATCAAGAAGGCCATGCCGTAGCCTTTGAAAGCCCCCGTCTAAATGATGTGGAGAAAAGGTATGACATTTATGAAAAGGAGCTCTTAGCAATGGTTCATGCTTTAAAGATATGGAAACATTATCTTTTAGGCAATGAATTCCTTATTAAAACTGATCATCAAAGCTTAAAGTATTTCAAGACTCAAAAGCATTTGCAGGAGAAACATGCAAGATGGGAAAATTTCTTGTCTATGTTTCATTTTCAAATTATGTACACTCCAGGGAAACAAAATGTAGTTGCTGATGCACTTTCTAGAGTGCCTCGCATTGCAACTATTACAGTGGCTCATCATGAAGATTTTCAAACGATGAAGAATACTTATGATGAAGATACTGATTTTGCAGCAATTTGGTCAAATTTACAGCAAGGAGGTTCTCATCCAGGTTATTCCATCAAAGACGGTTACCTTCTCATGAACAATCGCCTTTGTATCACTCTTCCTGTTCGACAAAAGGTGCTTAAAGAAAGTCATGAACCCCCTTATGCAGGGCATAGAGGGAGGGCAGCCACTCTAAGTGCAATTGAGCGCTACTTTTATTGGCCAACATTACGAAGAGATACACATAACTTCATTGACGCTTGTCTGATATGCCAAAAATCCAAATATGATAGGCAGAAGATTCCAGGATTGTTGCAACCTCTTCCAGTGCCCAAAGATCCATGGGAATCTATCACAATGGATTTCATCTCAGGTATTCCAAGAACACCTCAAGGTCATGATATGATTTGGGTCATAATTGATAGATTCAGCAAACAATCACATTTTATTCCATGTCATAAAACATTGAAATCCGCACAAGCTGCAAGACTTTTCATTCAACATATCTTCAGATTACATGGTATGCCTTCTGAGATCATTTCAGATAGAGACTCCAAATTCACAAGTAACTTTTGGCGTGCTTTATTTGAGAATTTGGGAACCACTTTAAAGTTCTCCTCAGCTTTTCATCCTCAAACTGACGGCCAAACAGAGGTGATGAATCTCACTCTTTTGGATATGTTGAAAGCTTATGTTAGTGAACATAAGTCACAATGGGAGAAATATCTTCCATTATTGGAGTTTGCTTACAACAATACAGTGCACTCATCCACAGGGAAAGCTCCAAATGAAATAGTACAGGGTAAAGTGATTCCTCCTCCAATTATTCGCACTAAAGATAAGATTTTTGCTGCTGGATGAGTTTGCTTCAAATTTAGAAACCGCAATGGATCAAGTTCGAGCCACTATCAAAATTGCCCAAGAGCGACAAAAGAAGCAAGCAGATAAACGAAGAGGACCTTTGGCTTTTGAAAAAGGTCAATATGTCTTGCTAAAGTTTGATAAAAGCAGGCTCAAACAAGGTACTGGTCAAATTTCATCTTTTCCAAAGCTCTCCAGTAGATACTTTGGACCCTTCAAAGTGATTGAGAAAATAAATGAAGTTTCTTATCGACTTGAGCTTCCTACTCATTGGAAAATACACAATGCTTTTCATGTAAGTTTGCTAAAACCTTACATAGGACCAAAACCAAAGGAACCCATTACTGAAGATCCCCCAGAAGTTGAAGAAACAGAGCAACTCTTGGAACCTGAAAAGATTTTGTTTCTCAAGGATCGAACCACGAGAAGTGGCCTTGTGACACGAAAATTCTTACTAAATTTCTAGAATCTACCCACAACAGATGCACAGTGGGTAGATGAAAAATTCATGAAGGATTACCCAAACATTCTTCAGCCATATCAAGAAGCTTTTCAGCTGAGGACAGCTGAATAAAATCCAGAGGGCTGTCACAACTCTATAGAAACAGAATTTGTATTCTTTTTCATTAATTTGTCTATATAATGATTTATTAAATTTATTTCCTTTGCACTAATTAGATATAAAGAAAAGTGCATTGGAGCTGGCCACTGATGAGTGGTCACAGGTTATGGTGGACCCACGCGGTGGGTTAGACAAAAGATAGTTCACACTTCCACCTATATGGCCCGATTGGGCGCCTGTGACTAGAACTCACGCATATCAGGGTTAGACTCGCACACAGAAAGGATTGATGCCTTGAAGTGTGAGCTAGATCCACCAGAACAGGCAGTTACAATCAACAAGATGGCATGATCATGAAATGCTTGTATAATGTGCATGTGTGGGCTGAAAGCTTGAAATGCACATTTCCTTGCATAGGAAAGTCACATGAAGATTCGGATACCATTTTTGCGATGTACACGGAAAAAGCTTTCATATGACACCCATATTGGGGGGGTCCCTAAATTTTAGGAGGTCCCTAAATTTTAGGAGCCTCGAATTAGCCTAAAAATGCTAGTCTTAAAAAATAGGGATGTCATTCTAAAAATAGTAAGTTCTGTACTCTGACTGTGCTTACTAAATTTGGTTGTTTCTATTCTTGACAGTATTCAACCCAAAAAGGAAGGCCATAGAGAAGAGACAAGTGTCAAGACACTTGTCACACAAGTTTCCAAGTGTCCCAACACTTGTCACATCTCATGACATGTGGCTGGACACTTGTCTTGTGCTACTCCACTTTCCCCTTTTGTACTAGCTCTTCCCTCTCCTATAAATAAGAGCTCGTTTTTCTTCATTCAGCATCATTTTTCTTTGCTGTAAACTCATGTACAGCACCCACAGATAGCCCCAAACTGGCCCCATCCATCCCCATCATCATCCCCCACTTCTCCATTATCAAATTCCTCCATATTCCCTCTTCTATCACTGCTGTTTTACAGGACAGCAAGCCTGTAAATTCATTACAGCACCTCCTTTTCAAGCTCTTTCTTCCATTTTAGCAACAAGAAGCAAGCCCTATCCATGTACTACTGTTCAACGATAGAGAAGGCTGATTTCCCATTTTTCTTCTCTCATACTGTAAAGAAATCAGTTCTTATCATTGCATAATAGATAATGTGTGTGTGTTTGTACATCTTTGCATGATCTTGTGAGAGTGAGAATTACTTCTTCTCACTCTCAGGTTGATTGTAACTGAGCTCTTCCCTAAGGGACTTGGGTTGAGCAGAAATACATTCCTTCGGGGGGGGTTGCCCATCTTCAACCCTCAATCTTGTCTCCATTACTTTTACATTTTCATGGCTGTAATTTTGTGAGTAATTTTCATTTTCAGCTTTAAGTGTTCATTCTCTTTTATATTAAATCTCGAAAACAAGCGAATATCATAATTGTTAAGCATACTACATAGTTCGGGTCGTTTACAGTGGTATCAGAGCTTTGGCTCGCTCCTCACCCCAACACTGGTAGTGCTTACAATTATAAGTTTGTTTGCTTTCAACCCTTCCATTGAGTGCTTGAGCATATTTTTTTTTCTTAAGAGTCTCAATGGATCAGTCGAGTGCTATCCTTCAAGCCATTCAAAGTCTTAGAGAGGAGAATCAGCAAATTCGTGACCAACTTCTCAAACTAGAAAAAGTTGAGAATCCCAAAGAATTCAAGGAAAGAAGCCCATCTGCTTCAAGGAGACAAAGCCATACCAATGAAAGGAGCCGATCAAGAAGTCCAACTATTTCTAAGAGGCAGTCCCATTCTACTTCAAGACAAAGAAAGAGATCGCGTCGAAGCTCATCCTCTTCTTCAAAGTCATCTGGCGCCTACTTTGATGGACCCTCTTCTAGTAACGAAGAGTCACACCCTTCTCGTGGAAGACCTCATCATCGTCAAAGGCGTCGGCATTCTTCACCCTCGTCTCCATCTTCATCCCCATCAAGCACTTCATCATCCTCAACCTCAAGATCCGAGCATGGACGAAGGCATAAGAGGAAGAAGAAGACTAAGTCACTATCTCAACTTGAAAAGAATATCAAGTTCAGTATGTATGATGGTTCCCGAAATCCTGATCTTCTTCTGAAGTTTATTCGTCAATTTCAAATTTTTGTATGGTCGTGACAAGTATAAAGAAAAAGAAAAGATTAAGTTTGCAGCTTTACATTTAACCGACTTAGCCCATACTTGGTGGACGGGGTTGGAATATGATCAAGCTGCCCCAAAATCATGGCGGTCCTTTGTTCGCATGATACAAAGCCAATTTCTTCCTGTTCATTTCAAAAGAGATGTAAAAATGGAATGGGATCGGCTTTGGCAAAGGAAAAATGAGTCACTTGGTGACTATACCAAGAGATTTTGAGAGCTACTTTTGAAGGTCCAACATTTCAAGAAGATCAGCAGTTCGGAAAAGCTTAGGAAGTTTCAAGGAGATTTGCATTTTAAACTTCGTACTGCTCTCAATCATTATCATTGTTCTAGTCTCAGGGAACTCATTGACCATGCTGAGACATGGAAAATGGAGCACAATGGCAACAAATCATTCCAAAAGAATGATAAGAAGAGAGTAGCTGATGATGAGGAGTATTCAGCCCCAAATGAAGGACAAAAACAGCGGCAAAAGCAGCCATCAAATCAAAAGAAGATGAAGCCCTATGCACCTCCTAATGCTCCTCAATTTCACTCCAATCTATACCCACAAGCAAAGCAACTTTCCGAAGAAGAAAAGCAACGCTTCATGAAAGAAGGGAAGTGCTTTAAATGTGGACAAACAGGCCACATAGCGAAGCAATGTCCAAACAAGGGACAAAGCAAGGTTTCTGACAACAAGCCTAAGTCGCCAATGAAAATCAATGCTATCACTGATGTAGTTGCAAACACAACTCACACTCCAGAGACGCGCAAATTATTAAAAGCTTGGGGACAGTTGCAAGGTAAGCAAGCACTATTCTTGATAGATCTTGGGGCGAATGAAAATATCATTTCCTTGCAATTAGCTAAAGAGCTTGGATTAAAGAATGAAGAGATGGACACTCCGGCAGAAGTTCTCCAAGCTTTAAATGCTGATAAAGGTGACACAGTGAAGACTATGATACCCTACATTGGCAAGCTCAAGTTTCAAATTCAAGGCTACAGTGACGAAGATACCTTCTGTATCGGAGACCTTGATGGGGTTGCGATGTGATTCTTGGCATGCCCTGGAATCATAGAGTAGATTCAACCATCTTCTCTCAGAAAAAGAAGGTAGAACTCACCAACAAAGGCAAGAAGTACGAGATCCAAGCTGGAGTTTCTGGAGACACCATACCTATGGTAAGCCATATGCAAGTCTCTAGAGCAATTAAGGATTGTGTTCAATGTTGTCTGCTTTATGTCACTGATGTAAAAGATAATATGAATGCCGAAAACCAAGAGCGACTTCAGCTCTTGGAAAAGTATAAAGATTGTTTTTCGGAAGATCTTCCTTATCAGCTTCCCCCAGAAAGGCCAGAAGACAATCATATTGATATTATCCCGGGCAGTTCTCCTCCTAATATAGCACCATACCGTGTGAGCCATCCTCAACAAGAAGAAATCAGAAAGCAAGTCAAAGACCTACTCAACCGTGGGCTAATTAGGCCAAGTAGCTCACCATTTTGTTCACCGATTCTTCTTGTTCAAAAGAAAGATGGCACATTCAAGATGTGCATTGATTATCGAGCCCTCAACAAAATCACTGTGAAGAATCGGTTTCCTATTCCCAAAATTGACGATATTTTGGATCGTCTAGGAGGCTCAAAGGTTTTCAGCCGCATTGATCTAAAGAGTGATTATCATCAAATTAGGGTAATACCACAAGATGTACACAAAACTGCTTTCCGCACTTCATACGGTCTTTATGAATTCTTGGTGGTTCCTTTCGGATTAACCCATGCACCAGCCACCTTTAATCGAATGATGGAGCGCATCTTTAGAGAGCATCGACAATATGTCGATACTTTCTTTGATGATATTCTTGTCTTTAGCAAGAATGAAGAGGAGCATCATCAACACTTGGAAATCGTTCTACAATTACTTCAACAAAATCAACTCTTGGTAAATGGTAAAAAGAGTGAATTTTTCATGCATAAAATAAATTACCTTGGGCATGTCATCTCTTCTTAAGGGATTCAGATGGATCCTGAAAAGATCAGGATAATCCAAGAATGGCCTCATCTTCATGATGTACATGAGGTGCGATCGTTTCTTGGCTTATGCTCTTATTACCGCCGCTTCATCAAGCATTTTGCACATATGGCTTCTCCACTTCATGGCCTTACAAAGAAGAAGATCTCTTTCCAATGGAAGGAAAAAGAGAAGGCAGCCTTCACAAGGCTGAAAACAGCTTCTTACTTCTGGACCTGTTCTTATCATTCCAGATCTGGTAAAACCATTTGTGGTGGAAGCAGATGCTTGCGGTGATTGTATTGGTGCAGTGCTAAATCAAGAAGGCCATGCCGTAGCCTTTGAAAGCCCCCGTCTAAATGATGTGGAGAAAAGGTATGACATTTATGAAAAGGAGCTCTTAGCAATGGTTCATGCTTTAAAGATATGGAAACATTATCTTTTAGGCAATGAATTCCTTATTAAAACTGATCATCAAAGCTTAAAGTATTTCAAGACTCAAAAGCATTTGCAGGAGAAACATGCAAGATGGGAAAATTTCTTGTCTATGTTTCATTTTCAAATTATGTACACTCCAGGGAAACAAAATGTAGTTGCTGATGCACTTTCTAGAGTGCCTCGCATTGCAACTATTACAGTGGCTCATCATGAAGATTTTCAAACGATGAAGAATACTTATGATGAAGATACTGATTTTGCAGCAATTTGGTCAAATTTACAGCAAGGAGGTTCTTATCCAGGTTATTCCATCAAAGACGGTTACCTTCTCATGAACAATCGCCTTTGTATCACTCTTCCTGTTCGACAAAAGGTGCTTAAAGAAAGTCATGAACCCCCTTATGCAGGGCATAGAGGGAGGGCAGCCACTCTAAGTGCAATTGAGCGCTACTTTTATTGGCCAACATTACGAAGAGATACACATAACTTCATTGACGCTTGTCTGATATGCCAAAAATCCAAATATGATAGGCAGAAGATTCCAGGATTGTTGCAACCTCTTCCAGTGCCCAAAGATCCATGGGAATCTATCACAATGGATTTCATCTCAGGTATTCCAAGAACACCTCAAGGTCATGATATGATTTGGGTCATAATTGATAGATTCAGCAAACAATCACATTTTATTCCATGTCATAAAACATTGAAATCCGCACAAGCTGCAAGACTTTTCATTCAACATATCTTCAGATTACATGGTATGCCTTCTGAGATCATTTCAGATAGAGACTCCAAATTCACAAGTAACTTTTGGCGTGCTTTATTTGAGAATTTGGGAATCACTTTAAAGTTCTCCTCAGCTTTTCATCCTCAAACTGACGGCCAAACAGAGGTGATGAATCTCACTCTTTTGGATATGTTGAAAGCTTATGTTAGTGAACATAAGTCACAATGGGAGAAATATCTTCCATTATTGGAGTTTGCTTACAACAATACAGTGCACTCATCCACAGGGAAAGCTCCAAATAAAATAGTACAGGGTAAAGTGATTCCTCCTCCAATTATTCGCACTAAAGATAAGATTTTTGCTGCTGATGAGTTTGCTTCAGATTTAAAAACCGCAATGGATCAAGTTCGAGCCACTATCAAAATTGCCCAAGAGCGACAAAAGAAGCAAGCAGATAAACGAAGAAGACCTTTGGCTTTTGAAAAAGGTCAATATGTCTTGCTAAAGTTTGATAAAAGCAGGCTCAAACAAGGTACTGGTCAAATTTCATCTTTTCCAAAGCTCTCCAGTAGATACTTTGGACCCTTCAAAGTGATTGAGAAAATAAATGAAGTTTCTTATCGACTTGAGCTTCCTACTCATTGGAAAATACACAATGCTTTTCATGTAAGTTTGCTAAAACCTTACATAGGACCAGAACCAAAGGAACCCATTACTGAAGATCCCCCAGAAGTTGAAGAAACAGAGCAACTCTTGGAACCTGAAAAGATTTTGTTTCTCAAGGATCGAACCACGAGAAGTGGCCTTGTGACACGAAAATTCTTACTAAAATTCAAGAATCTACCCACAACAGATGCACAGTGGGTAGATGAAAAATTCATGAAGGATTACCCAAACATTCTTCAGCCATATCAAGAAGCTTTTCAGTTGAGGACAGCTGAATAAAAGCCAAAGGGCTGTCACAACTCTATAGAAACAGAATTTGTATCCTTTTTCATTAATTTGTCTATATAATGATTTATTAAATTTATTTCCTTTGCACTAATTAGATATAAATAAAAGTGCATTGGAGCTGGCCACTGATGAGTGGTCACAGGTTATGGTGGACCCACGCGGTGGGTTAGACAAAAGATAGTTCACACTTCCACCTATATGGCCCGATTGGGCGCCTGTGACTAGAACTCACGCATATCAGGGTTAGACTCGCACACAGAAAGTATTGATGCATTGAAGTGTGGGCTAGATCCACCAGAACAGGCAGTTACAATCAACAAGATGGCATGATCATGAAATGCTTGTATAATGTGCATGTGTGGGCTGAAAGCTTGAAATGCACATTTCTTTGCATAGGAAAGTCACATGAAGATTCGGATACCATTTTTGCGATGTACACGGAAAAAGCTTTCATATGACACCCATATTGAAGGGGTCCCTAAATTTTAGGAGGTTCCTAAATTTTAGGAGCCTCAAATTAGCCTAAAAATGCTAGTCCTAAAAAATAGGGATCATTCTAAAAATAGTAAGTTCTGTACTCTGACTGTGCTTACTAAATTTGGTTGTTTCTATTCTTGACAGTATTCAACCCAGAAAGGAAGGCCATAGAGAAGAGACAAGTGTCAAGACACTTGTCACACAAGTTTCCAAGTGTCCCACCACTTGTCACATCTCATGACATGTGGCTGGACACTTGTCTTGTGCTACTCCACTTTCCCCTTTTGTACTAGCTCTTCCCTCTCCTATAAATAAGAGCTCGTTTTTCTTCATTCAGCATCATTTTTTCTTTGCTGTAAACTCATGTACAGCACCCACAGATAGCCACAAACTGGCCCCATCCATCCCTATCATCATCCCCCACTTCTCCATTATCAAATTCCTCCATATTCCCTCTTCTATCACTGCTGTTTTACTGGACAGCAAGCCTGTAAATTCATTACAGCACCTCCTTTTCAAGCTCTTTCTTCCATTTTAGCAACAAGAAGCAAGCCCTATCCATGTACTACTGTTCAACGATGGAGAAGGCTGATTTCCCCTTTTTCTTCTCTCATACTGTAAAGAAATCAGTTCTTATCATTGCATAATAGATAATGCGTGTGTGTTTGACATCTTTGCATGATCTTGTGAGAGTGAGAATTACTTCTTCTCACTCTCAGGTTGATTGTAACTGAGCTCTTCCCTAAGGGACTTGGGTTGAGTAGAAATACATTCCTTCGGGGGGGGTTGCCCATCTTCAACCCTCAATCTTGTCTCCATTACTTTTACATTTTCATGGCTGTAATTTTGTGAGTAATTTTCATTTTCAGCTTTAAGTGTTCATTCTCTTTTATATTAAATCTCGAAAACAAGCGAATATCATAATTGTTAAGCATACTACATAGTTCGGGGCGTTTACAGTGGTATCAGAGCTTTGGCTCGCTCCTCACCCCAACACTGGTAGTGCTTACAATTATAAGTTTGTTTGCTTTCAACCCTTGCATTGAGTGCTTGAGCATATTTTTTTTTCTAAAGAGTCTCAATGGATCAGTCGAGTGCTATCCTTCAAGCCATTCGAAGTCTTAGAGAGGAGAATCAGCAAATTCGTGACCTTCTCAAACTAGAAAAAGTTGAGAATCCCAAAGAATTCAAGGAAAGAAGCCCATCTGCTTCAAGGAGGCAAAGCCATACCAATGAAAGGAGCCGATCAAGAAGTCCAACTATTTCTAAGAGGCAGTCCCGTTCTACTTCAAGACAAAGAAAGAGATCGCGTCGAAGCTCATCCTCTTCTTCAAAGTCATCTGGCGCCTACTCTGATGGACCCTCTTCTAGTAACGAAGAGTCACACCCTTCTCGTGGAAGACCTCATCATCGTCAAAGGCGTCGGCATTCTTCACCCTCGTCTCCATCTTCATCCCCATCAAGCACTTCATCATCCTCAACCTCAAGATCTGAGCATGGACGAAGGCATAAGAGGAAGAAGAAGACTAAGTCACTATCTCAACTTGAAAAGAATATCAAGTTCAGTATGTATGATGGTTCCCGAAATCCTGATCTTCTTCTGAAGTTTATTCGTCAATTTCAAATTTTTGTATGGTCGTGACAAGTATAAAGAAAAAGAAAAGATTAAGTTTGCAGCTTTACATTTAACCGACTTAGCCCATACTTGGTGGACGGGGTTGGAATATGATCAAGCTGCCCCAAAATCATGGCGGTCCTTTGTTCGCATGATACAAAGCCAATTTCTTCCTGTTCATTTCAAAAGAGATGTAAAAATGGAATGGGATCGGCTTTGGCAAAGGAAAAATGAGTCACTTGGTGACTATACCAAGAGATTTTGAGAGCTACTTTTGAAGGTCCAACATTTCAAGAAGATCAGCAGTTCGGAAAAGCTTAGGAAGTTTCAAGGAGATTTGCATTTTAAACTTCGTACTGCTCTCAATCATTATCATTGTTCTAGTCTCAGGGAACTCATTGACCATGCTGAGACATGGAAAATGGAGCACAATGGCAACAAATCATTCCAAAAGAATGATAAGAAGAGAGTAGCTGATGATGAGGAGTATTCAGCCCAAAATGAAGGACAAAAACAGCGGCAAAAGCAGCCATCAAATCAAAAGAAGATGAAGCCCTATGCACCTCCTAATGCTCCTCAATTTCACTCCAATCTATACCCACAAGCAAAGCAACTTTCCGAAGAAGAAAAGCAACGCTTCATGAAAGAAGGGAAGTGCTTTAAATGTGGACAAACAGGCCACATAGCGAAGCAATGTCCAAACAAGGGACAAAGCAAGGTTTCTGACAACAAGCCTAAGTCGCCAATGAAAATCAATGCTATCACTGATGTAGTTGCAAACACAACTCACACTCCAGAGACGCGCAAATTATTAAAAGCTTGGGGACAGTTGCAAGGTAAGCAAGCACTATTCTTGATAGATCTTGGGGCGAATGAAAATATCATTTCCTTGCAATTAGCTAAAGAGCTTGGATTAAAGAATGAAGAGATGGACACTCCGGCAGAAGTTCTCCAAGCTTTAAATGCTGATAAAGGTGACACAGTGAAGACTATGATACCCTACATTGGCAAGCTCAAGTTTCAAATTCAAGGCTACAGTGACGAAGATACCTTCTGTATCGGAGACCTTGATGGGGTTGCGATGTGATTCTTGGCATGCCCTGGAATCATAGAGTAGATTCAACCATCTTCTCTCAGAAAAAGAAGGTAGAACTCACCAACAAAGGCAAGAAGTACGAGATCCAAGCTGGAGTTTCTGGAGACACCATACCTATGGTAAGCCATATGCAAGTCTCTAGAGCAATTAAGGATTGTGTTCAATGTTGTCTGCTTTATGTCACTGATGTAAAAGATAATATGAATGCCGAAAACCAAGAGCGACTTCAGCTCTTGGAAAAGTATAAAGATTGTTTTTCGGAAGATCTTCCTTATCAGCTTCCCCCAGAAAGGCCAGAAGACAATCATATTGATATTATCCCGGGCAGTTCTCCTCCTAATATAGCACCATACCGTGTGAGCCATCCTCAACAAGAAGAAATCAGAAAGCAAGTCAAAGACCTACTCAACCGTGGGCTAATTAGGCCAAGTAGCTCACCATTTTGTTCACCGGTTCTTCTTGTTCAAAAGAAAGATGGCACATTTAAGATGTGCATTGATTATCGAGCCCTCAACAAAATCACTGTGAAGAATCGGTTTCCTATTCCCAAAATTGACGATATTTTGGATCGTCTAGGAGGCTCAAAGGTTTTCAGCCGCATTGATCTAAAGAGTGATTATCATCAAATTAGGGTAATACCACAAGATGTACACAAAACTGCTTTCCGCACTTCATACGGTCTTTATGAATTCTTGGTGGTTCCTTTCGGATTAACCCATGCACCAGCCACCTTTAATCGAATGATGGAGCGCATCTTTAGAGAGCATCGACAATATGTCGATACTTTCTTTGATGATATTCTTGTCTTTAGCAAGAATGAAGAGGAGCATCATCAACACTTGGAAATCGTTCTACAATTACTTCAACAAAATCAACTCTTGGTAAATGGTAAAAAGAGTGAATTTTTCATGCATAAAATAAATTACCTTGGGCATGTCATCTCTTCTTAAGGGATTCAGATGGATCCTGAAAAGATCAGGATAATCCAAGAATGGCCTCATCTTCATGATGTACATGAGGTGCGATCGTTTCTTGGCTTATGCTCTTATTACCGCCGCTTCATCAAGCATTTTGCACATATGGCTTCTCCACTTCATGGCCTTACAAAGAAGAAGATCTCTTTCCAATGGAAGGAAAAAGAGAAGGCAGCCTTCACAAGGCTGAAAACAGCTTCTTACTTCTGGACCTGTTCTTATCATTCCAGATCTGGTAAAACCATTTGTGGTGGAAGCAGATGCTTGCGGTGATTGTATTGGTGCAGTGCTAAATCAAGAAGGCCATGCCGTAGCCTTTGAAAGCCCCCGTCTAAATGATGTGGAGAAAAGGTATGACATTTATGAAAAGGAGCTCTTAGCAATGGTTCATGCTTTAAAGATATGGAAACATTATCTTTTAGGCAATGAATTCCTTATTAAAACTGATCATCAAAGCTTAAAGTATTTCAAGACTCAAAAGCATTTGCAGGAGAAACATGCAAGATGGGAAAATTTCTTGTCTATGTTTCATTTTCAAATTATGTACACTCCAGGGAAACAAAATGTAGTTGCTGATGCACTTTCTAGAGTGCCTCGCATTGCAACTATTACAGTGGCTCATCATGAAGATTTTCAAACGATGAAGAATACTTATGATGAAGATACTGATTTTGCAGCAATTTGGTCAAATTTACAGCAAGGAGGTTCTTATCCAGGTTATTCCATCAAAGACGGTTACCTTCTCATGAACAATCGCCTTTGTATCACTCTTCCTGTTCGACAAAAGGTGCTTAAAGAAAGTCATGAACCCCCTTATGCAGGGCATAGAGGGAGGGCAGCCACTCTAAGTGCAATTGAGCGCTACTTTTATTGGCCAACATTACGAAGAGATACACATAACTTCATTGACGCTTGTCTGATATGCCAAAAATCCAAATATGATAGGCAGAAGATTCCAGGATTGTTGCAACCTCTTCCAGTGCCCAAAGATCCATGGGAATCTATCACAATGGATTTCATCTCAGGTATTCCAAGAACACCTCAAGGTCATGATATGATTTGGGTCATAATTGATAGATTCAGCAAACAATCACATTTTATTCCATGTCATAAAACATTGAAATCCGCACAAGCTGCAAGACTTTTCATTCAACATATCTTCAGATTACATGGTATGCCTTCTGAGATCATTTCAGATAGAGACTCCAAATTCACAAGTAACTTTTGGCGTGCTTTATTTGAGAATTTGGGAATCACTTTAAAGTTCTCCTCAGCTTTTCATCCTCAAACTGACGGCCAAACAGAGGTGATGAATCTCACTCTTTTGGATATGTTGAAAGCTTATGTTAGTGAACATAAGTCACAATGGGAGAAATATCTTCCATTATTGGAGTTTGCTTACAACAATACAGTGCACTCATCCACAGGGAAAGCTCCAAATAAAATAGTACAGGGTAAAGTGATTCCTCCTCCAATTATTCGCACTAAAGATAAGATTTTTGCTGCTGATGAGTTTGCTTCAGATTTAAAAACCGCAATGGATCAAGTTCGAGCCACTATCAAAATTGCCCAAGAGCGACAAAAGAAGCAAGCAGATAAACGAAGAAGACCTTTGGCTTTTGAAAAAGGTCAATATGTCTTGCTAAAGTTTGATAAAAGCAGGCTCAAACAAGGTACTGGTCAAATTTCATCTTTTCCAAAGCTCTCCAGTAGATACTTTGGACCCTTCAAAGTGATTGAGAAAATAAATGAAGTTTCTTATCGACTTGAGCTTCCTACTCATTGGAAAATACACAATGCTTTTCATGTAAGTTTGCTAAAACCTTACATAGGACCAGAACCAAAGGAACCCATTACTGAAGATCCCCCAGAAGTTGAAGAAACAGAGCAACTCTTGGAACCTGAAAAGATTTTGTTTCTCAAGGATCGAACCACGAGAAGTGGCCTTGTGACACGAAAATTCTTACTAAAATTCAAGAATCTACCCACAACAGATGCACAGTGGGTAGATGAAAAATTCATGAAGGATTACCCAAACATTCTTCAGCCATATCAAGAAGCTTTTCAGTTGAGGACAGCTGAATAAAAGCCAAAGGGCTGTCACAACTCTATAGAAACAGAATTTGTATCCTTTTTCATTAATTTGTCTATATAATGATTTATTAAATTTATTTCCTTTGCACTAATTAGATATAAATAAAAGTGCATTGGAGCTGGCCACTGATGAGTGGTCACAGGTTATGGTGGACCCACGCGGTGGGTTAGACAAAAGATAGTTCACACTTCCACCTATATGGCCCGATTGGGCGCCTGTGACTAGAACTCACGCATATCAGGGTTAGACTCGCACACAGAAAGTATTGATGCATTGAAGTGTGGGCTAGATCCACCAGAACAGGCAGTTACAATCAACAAGATGGCATGATCATGAAATGCTTGTATAATGTGCATGTGTGGGCTGAAAGCTTGAAATGCACATTTCTTTGCATAGGAAAGTCACATGAAGATTCGGATACCATTTTTGCGATGTACACGGAAAAAGCTTTCATATGACACCCATATTGAAGGGGTCCCTAAATTTTAGGAGGTTCCTAAATTTTAGGAGCCTCAAATTAGCCTAAAAATGCTAGTCCTAAAAAATAGGGATCATTCTAAAAATAGTAAGTTCTGTACTCTGACTGTGCTTACTAAATTTGGTTGTTTCTATTCTTGACAGTATTCAACCCAGAAAGGAAGGCCATAGAGAAGAGACAAGTGTCAAGACACTTGTCACACAAGTTTCCAAGTGTCCCACCACTTGTCACATCTCATGACATGTGGCTGGACACTTGTCTTGTGCTACTCCACTTTCCCCTTTTGTACTAGCTCTTCCCTCTCCTATAAATAAGAGCTCGTTTTTCTTCATTCAGCATCATTTTTTCTTTGCTGTAAACTCATGTACAGCACCCACAGATAGCCACAAACTGGCCCCATCCATCCCTATCATCATCCCCCACTTCTCCATTATCAAATTCCTCCATATTCCCTCTTCTATCACTGCTGTTTTACTGGACAGCAAGCCTGTAAATTCATTACAGCACCTCCTTTTCAAGCTCTTTCTTCCATTTTAGCAACAAGAAGCAAGCCCTATCCATGTACTACTGTTCAACGATGGAGAAGGCTGATTTCCCCTTTTTCTTCTCTCATACTGTAAAGAAATCAGTTCTTATCATTGCATAATAGATAATGCGTGTGTGTTTGACATCTTTGCATGATCTTGTGAGAGTGAGAATTACTTCTTCTCACTCTCAGGTTGATTGTAACTGAGCTCTTCCCTAAGGGACTTGGGTTGAGTAGAAATACATTCCTTCGGGGGGGGTTGCCCATCTTCAACCCTCAATCTTGTCTCCATTACTTTTACATTTTCATGGCTGTAATTTTGTGAGTAATTTTCATTTTCAGCTTTAAGTGTTCATTCTCTTTTATATTAAATCTCGAAAACAAGCGAATATCATAATTGTTAAGCATACTACATAGTTCGGGGCGTTTACAGTGGTATCAGAGCTTTGGCTCGCTCCTCACCCCAACACTGGTAGTGCTTACAATTATAAGTTTGTTTGCTTTCAACCCTTGCATTGAGTGCTTGAGCATATTTTTTTTTCTAAAGAGTCTCAATGGATCAGTCGAGTGCTATCCTTCAAGCCATTCGAAGTCTTAGAGAGGAGAATCAGCAAATTCGTGACCTTCTCAAACTAGAAAAAGTTGAGAATCCCAAAGAATTCAAGGAAAGAAGCCCATCTGCTTCAAGGAGGCAAAGCCATACCAATGAAAGGAGCCGATCAAGAAGTCCAACTATTTCTAAGAGGCAGTCCCGTTCTACTTCAAGACAAAGAAAGAGATCGCGTCGAAGCTCATCCTCTTCTTCAAAGTCATCTGGCGCCTACTCTGATGGACCCTCTTCTAGTAACGAAGAGTCACACCCTTCTCGTGGAAGACCTCATCATCGTCAAAGGCGTCGGCATTCTTCACCCTCGTCTCCATCTTCATCCCCATCAAGCACTTCATCATCCTCAACCTCAAGATCCGAGCATGGACGAAGGCATAAGAGGAAGAAGAAGACTAAGTCACTATCTCAACTTGAAAAGAATATCAAGTTCAGTATGTATGATGGTTCCCGAAATCCTAATCTTCTTCTGAAGTTTATTCGTCAATTTCAAATTTTGTATGGTCGTGACAAGTATAAAGAAAAAGAAAAGATTAAGTTTGCAGCTTTACATTTAACCGATTTAGCCCATACTTGGTGGACGGGGTTGGAATATGATCAGGCTGCCCCAAAATCATGGCGGTCCTTTGTTCGCATGATATAAAGACAATTTCTTCCTGTTCATTTCAAAAGAGATGTAAAAATGGAATGGGATCGGCTTTGGCAAAGGAAAAATGAGTCACTTGGTGACTATACCAAGAGATTTTGGGAGCTACTTTTGAAGGTCCAACATTTCAAGAAGATCAGCAGTTCGGAAAAGCTTAGGAAGTTTCAAGGAGATTTGCATTTTAAACTTTGTACTGCTCTCAATCATTATCATTGTTCTAGTCTCAGGTAACTCATTGACCATGCTGAGACATGGGAAATGGAGCACAATGGCAACAAATCATTCCAAAAGAATGATAAGAAGAGAGTAGCTGATGATGAGGAGTATTCAACCCCAAATGAAGGACAAAAACAGCAGCAAAAGCAGCCATTAGATCAAAAGAAGATGAAGCCCTATGCACCTCCTAATGCTCCTCAATTTCGCTCCAATCTATACCCACAAGCAAAGCAACTTTTCGAAGAAGAAAAGCAACGCTTCATGAAAGAAGGGAAGTGCTTTAAATGTGGACAAACAGGCCACATAGCGAAGCAATGTCCAAACAAGGGACAAAGCAAGGTTTCTGACAACAAGCCTAAGTCGCCAATGAAAATCAAAGCTATCACTGATGTAGTTGCAAACACAACTCACACTCCAGAGACGCTTGGGGAGAATGAAAATATCATTTCCTTGCAATTAGCTAAAGAGCTTGGATTAAAGAATGAAGAGATGGACACTCCGGCAGAAGTTCTCCAAGCTTTAAATGCTGATAAAGGTGACACAGTGAAGACTATGATACCCTACATTGGCAAGCTCAAGTTTCAAATTCAAGGCTACAGTGACGAAGATACCTTCTGTATCGGAGACCTTGATGGGGTTGCGATGTGATTCTTGGCATGCCCTGAAATCATAGAGTAGATTCAACCATCTTCTCTCAAAAAAAGAAGGTAGAACTCACCAACAAAGGCAAGAAGTACGAGATCCAAGCTGGAGTTTCTGGAGACACCATACCTATGGTAAGCCATATGCAAGTCTCTAGAGCAATTAAGGATTGTGTTCAATGTTGTCTGCTTTATGTCACTGATGTAAAAGATAATATGAATGCCGAAAACCAAGAGCGACTTCAGCTCTTGGAAAAGTATAAAGATTGTTTTTCGGAAGATCTTCCTTATCAGCTTCCCCCAGAAAGGCCACAAGACCATCATATTGATATTATCCCAGGCAGTTCTCCTCCTAATATAGCACCATACCATGTGAGCCATCCTCAACAAGAAGAAATCAGAAAGCAAGTCAAAGACCTACTCAACCGTGGGCTAATTAGGCCAAGTAGCTCACCATTTTGTTCACCGGTTCTTCTTGTTCAAAAGAAAGATGGCACATTCAAGATGTGCATTGATTATCGAGCCCTCAACAAAATCACTGTGAAGAATCGGTTTCCTATTCCCAAAATTGACGACATTTTGGATCGTCTAGGAGGCTCAAAGGTTTTCAGCCGCATTGATCTAAAGAGTGGTTATCATCAAATTAGGGTAATACCACAAGATGTACACAAAACTGCTTTCCGCACTTCATACGGTCTTTATGAATTCTTGGTGGTTCCTTTCGGATTAACCCATGCACCAGCCACCTTTAATCGAATGATGGAGCGCATCTTTAGAGAGCATCGACAATATGTCGGTACTTTCTTTGATGATATTCTTGTCTTTAGCAAGAGTGAAGAGGAGCATCATCAACACTTGGAAATCGTTCTACAATTACTTCAACAAAATCAACTCTTGGTAAATGGTAAAAAGAGTGAATTTTTCATGCATAAAATAAATTACCTTGGGCATGTCATCTCTTCTGAAGGGATTCAGATGGATCCTGAAAAGATCAGGATAATCCAAGAATGGCCTCATCTTCATGATGTACATGAGGTGCGATCGTTTCTTGGCTTATGCTCTTATTACCGTCGCTTCATCAAGCATTTTGCACATATGGCTTCTCCACTTCATGGCCTTACAAAGAAGAAGATCTCTTTCCAATGGAAGGAAAAAGAGAAGGCAGCCTTCACAAGGCTGAAAACAGCTCTTACTTCTGGACCTGTTCTTATCATTCCAGATCTAGTAAAACCATTTGTGGTGGAAGCAGATGCTTGCGATGATTGTATTGGTGCAGTGCTAAATCAAGAAGGCCATGCCGTAGCCTTTGAAAGCCCCCGTCTAAATGATGTGGAGAAAAGGTATGACATTTATGAAAAGGAGCTCTTAGCAATGGTTCATGCTTTAAAGATATGGAAACATTATCTTTTAGGCAATGAATTCCTTATTAAAACTGATCATCAATGCTTGAAGTATTTCAAGACTCAAAAGCATTTGCAGGAGAAACATGCAAGATGGGAAAATTTCTTGTCTATGTTTCATTTTCAAATTATGTACACTCCAGGGAAACAAAATGTAGTTGCTGATGCACTTTCTAGAGTGCCTCGCATTGCAACTATTACAGTGGCTCATCATGAAGATTTTCAAACGATGAAGAATACTTATGATGAAGATACTGATTTTGCAGCAATTTGGTCAAATTTACAGCAAGGAGGTTCTCATCCAGATTATTCCATCAAAGACGGTTACCTTCTCATGAACAATCGCCTTTGTATCACTCTTCCTGTTCGACAAAAGGTGCTTAAAGAAAGTCATGAACCCCCTTATGCAGGGCATAGAGGGAGGGCAGCCACTCTAAGTGCAATTGAGCGCTACTTTTATTGGCCAACATTACGAAGAGATACACATAACTTCATTGACGCTTGTCTGGTATGCCAAAAATCCAAATATGATAGGCAGAAGATTCCAGGATTGTTGCAACCTCTTCCAGTGCCCAAAGATCCATGGGAATCTATCACAATGGATTTCATCTCAGGTATTCCAAGAACACCTCAAGGTCATGATATGATTTGGGTCATAATTGATAGATTCAGCAAACAATCACATTTTATTCCATGTCATAAAACATTGAAATCCATACAAGCTGCAAGTCTTTTCATTCAACATATCTTCAGATTACATGGTATGCCTTCTGAGATCATTTCAGATAGAGACTCCAAATTCACAAGTAACTTTTGGCGTGCTTTATTTGAGAATTTGGGAACCACTTTAAAGTTCTCCTCAGCTTTTCATCCTCAAACTGACGGCCAAACAGAGGTGATGAATCTCACTCTTTTGGATATGTTGAAAGCTTATGTTAGTGAACATAAGTCACAATGGGAGAAATATCTTCCATTATTGGAGTTTGCTTACAACAATACAGTGCACTCATCCACAGGGAAAGCTCCAAATGAAATAGTACAGGGTAAAGTGATTCCTCCTCTAATTATTCGCACTAAAGATAAGATTTTTGCTGCTGATGAGTTTGCTTCAGATTTAAAAACCGCAATGGATCAAGTTCGAGCCACTATCAAAATTGCCCAAGAGCGACAAAAGAAGCAAGCAGATAAACGAAGAAGACCTTTAGCTTTTGAAAAAGGTCAATATGTCTTGCTAAAGTTTGATAAAAGCAGGCTCAAACAAGGTTCTGGTCAAATTTCATCTTTTCCAAAGCTCTTCAGTAGATACTTTGGACCCTTCAAAGTGATTGAGAAAATAAATGAAGTTTCTTATCGACTTGAGCTTCCTACTCATTGGAAAATACACAATGCTTTTCATGTAAGTTTGCTAAAACCTTACATAGGACCAGAACCAAAGGAACCCATTACTGAAGATCCCCAGAAGTTGAAGAAACAGAGCAACTCTTGGAACCTGAAAAGATTTTGTTTCTCAAGGATCGAACCACGAGAAGTGGCCTTGTGACACGAAAATTCTTACTAAAATTCAAGAATCTACCCACAACAGATGCACAGTGGGTAGATGAAAAATTCATGAAGGATTACCCAAACATTCTTCAGCCATATCAAGAAGCTTTTCAGCTGAGGACAGCTGAATAAAAGCCAGAGGGCTGTCACAACTCTATAGAAACAGAATTTGTATCCTTTTTCATTAATTTGTCTATATAATGATTTATTAAATTTATTTCCTTTGCACTAATTAGATATAAAGAAAAGTGCATTGGAGTTGGCCACTGATGAGTGGTCACAGGTTATGGTGGACCCACGCGGTGGGTTAGACAAAAGATAGTTCACACTTCCACCTATATGGCCCGATTGGGCGCCCGTGTGACTAGAACTCACGCATATCAGGGTTAGACTCGCACACAGAAAGGATTGATGCCTTGAAGTGTGGGCTAGATCCACCAGAACAGAGAGTTACAATCAACAAGATGGCATGATCATGAAATGCTTGTATAATGTGCATGTGTGGGCTGAAAGCTTGAAATGCACATTTCTTTGCATAGTAAAGTCACATGAAGATTCGGATACCATTTTTGCGATGTACACGGAAAAAGCTTTCATATGACACCCATATTGGGGGTCCCTAAATTTTAGGAGATCCCTAAATTTTAGGAGGTCCCTAAATTTTAGGAGCCTCGAATTAGTCTAAAAATGCTAGTCCTAAAAAATAGGGATGTCATTCTACATTACTTTTACATTTTCATGGCTGTAATTTTGTGAGTAATTTTTATTTTGAGCTTTAAGTGTTCATTCTCTTTTATATTAAATCTCGAAAACAAGCGAATATCATAATTGTTAAGCATACTACGTTGTTCGGGGCGTTTACAGAGAGAGAAAGAGAAGAAGAAGAAGAAGAAGAAGAGGGAGAGAGAGAAGGAGAGGAAGAGGGAGAGAGAGGAGAAGAAGAAGAAGAAGAGGGAGAGAGAGAAGGAGAAGAAGAAGAAGAAGAAGAAGAGGAGGAAGGGAGAGAAATAAGGAGAAGAAGAGGGAGAGAGAGGAGAAGAAGAAGGAGAAGAAGAGGAAGGGAGAAGAAGAGGGAGAGAGAGAGGGAAAAGAAGAAGAAGAAGAAGAGGAAGGGAGAGAAATAAGGAGAGGAAGAGGGAGAGAGAGGAGAAGAAGAAGAAGAAGAGAGAGAGAGAGAGAGAGAAGGAGAAGGAGAAGAAGAAGAAGAGGGAGAGAGAGAAGGAGAAGAAGAAGAAGAAGAAGAGGAAGGGAGAGAAATAAGGAGACGAAGAGGGAGAGAGAGGAGAAGAAGAAGAAGAAGAAGAGGGAGAGAGGAGAAGAAGAAGAAGAAGAAGAGGGAGAGAGAGGAGAAGAAGAAGGAGAAGAAGAGGGAGAGAGAAGAGAAGAAGCTTGAGAGTCATGAGAGATGCGGGAGCTATGAGAGCCAATAGAAGCTCAAGCGGGAATTAACACCCCAGTCCCATGGCATTAAACCAGGTTCTTTTATAAAATTATGATAGATTTTGCATGGTTTTTCACACACATAAAATAATAGGTTTTACTCACAAGGAATGATGAATGAAAGTTAGGTTTTGTTACATGAAATAGTAGCTTTTGTCTTAGAGGTTTAGTCGCCTAATAATTAACAAAGGGTAATAGGTTCCATGTTGAAATTTGCATGCATTGTCATGTATAGAGTTGCATGATGAAACTATATTTAAGCCACATCGCATATATTGAAAAGCAAGAAAAGATAGGGTCGCGTGGAGGTTGCATTGTAATGTATCCTATTACACAAAGATTCGCTAAAGGCTTAATTTTTGCCATCGAACTTGGATCTTATTCGCAATATCATAGAAGAACATAGGAATGATATAGATAAAATTCGTTATGTAGATTTATGTCAGGAAGTTAAACAAATATGGCTTTTGGATTTCATACATAGAATAGGGGGTCATGATACCCTTAGGACCCTACATGATATGAAAAGGGGGGAATGCATATCTCAAGGAATGTGTTAATGCTTTAAGTGCTCCATGTGGAAACAAGAAAATTCTGCATAGTACCGCACTAAGAGAGATGGAAGGCACGCATGCATCCAGACTATATCCTGAAGGCCTAGGTGAAAAGTCTTGCGTTGCCAAGTGTGTTAACTTTAGTTGGTTAGAGAGAGATGAGTAAAGAACTGGAAGAATAAAAGGCTCTTGGATGGATTGTGAATAAGGCTTGTCCTTTGCCTTGGTTGACCAGTTAATGCTTTGAGTTAGGACTAAGTTACCACAAGGAAACGCCCAAGGGGAAAAGAAGCAAACCGAATCAAGTGGAGTTAATGTCTCAACACCTGCGGATCAAAATCAAGAAGGGGAGACTTACATACTAGGGTAAGGACGTCCTAGTGGACTCAATGCGCAACAACATTTAGGAGTTAGATAGGTAAACTATCTAGGAAAAAATTCCTATGGAAACCTAGTCGATGCTAAGGTTGTTGGAAAGGGCGGATCACCAATCCATAACTTGGAAAGCACGAGTTGAATTGGCATTCAACTATGTAGATTCTTGTTCCTTACAAGCAAAGGCGTACTTAGGGAAAACCCCAATTCCCAAGGTATCGGATCTTGTAGGTTGCAATCGACCTAAGGAAGAATGTTGAAGGTGTTCAGGAAAGGAACTTCACCTTAACAGGAATGTTGTACAAACTACCAAACTTGTCTATGTTTGAAACAATAGGGCAATGTTAGCCTTGATCAAATCAGGATGAAGGGGAAGACCACTTAGATCATTTAAAGGATCTAGAAGGATTTCTACCTTAGAAAAGGTTGTAAATTCCTTGAGCAAGTGTTTTGATACATCCAAGTTAAATTCTTGTTGTGCATGCAATGGGATTGCGATGCCTTGAAGCAAGAGGTTGTGCATTCAACTGTTGGTTAATGTGGTTTTGGTTGTTAATCCAAGTGGGGTGTGATTGATGATTTCATGGTCGGGTCTGTGATGACCGATTGCCATGGGAACAAAAAGGATGTTTTCCTAGTTAAAGGATGTTAGGTTGGTTGTTTCAGCTTGATTGTTCCCGAAAGGATACTTAAGGATTGGCTGTAGTTTTGGATGAATATCCAAGTGATTATATTTTCATGATGGGAACTGTAAGGATAAATTGCCATGGGAATAAAAGGGATGTTTTCCCTAGTAAATGTTATTAGGCTAGTTGCTACAGTTGTGGATGATTTCCTAAAGGGATAATTAAGGAAGGATGGCGCTAGCTACCCCCGCGAACCGCCAAACCCTAACCAAGGAGGTTATGAATCCGCGCCGGGAATGTGGACCGAACTCGCCGCGAGAGGTCTCTCCGTGGAAATTACTTGGCGTAGGAGGATGCTTGGGAGCTAGGGGGGCTCTGGCCATAAATCCCAATGCTCTCTCGAGTCTGCCTCGCAACAGAAGTATTCGATCGTTCCCACTAGAATTGACCTGAAATCCGGGTTCCTCGTAGTCAGGTCTTCCTAACAGCCTTCTGGCATTAGTCTACAACTGCTCCACTTTGCGCAGATACAACTGGACCAAAGTAGACTCATACCAACTAGGGTCACCCTTTTCAAACAACCAAGCATAACTTGGGTCAACAATCCATTTAGAGTTAGGTCACCAGTTTCTATTAAGCTAGGACCGTATCCATTTGCGATAGTCTACAGCAAGATCGATAAAGCAATTCGCAGGCAAATATACTTAACCTCTTAACTTCTTTTGAAGCTCTCTTCCCCTTGGGCATTTCCTTGTGGTAACTTAGTCCTAACTCAAAGTATTGACTGGTCAACCCAGGCATCGGACAAGCCTTATTCGCAACCCATCTAAGAGCCTTTTATTATTCCAGTTCTTTACTCATCTCTCTCTAACCAAGTAAAGTTAACACACTTTGCAACGCAAGACTTTTCACCTAGGACTTCAGGATACAGTCTAGATGCATGCGTCCCTTCCATCTCTCTTAGTGCGGTACTATGCAAAATTCTCCAATCAAACTTACCCATCATGCACATGGTGCGTTTAATATATTACTACATCCTAAACGACCTTTAACTCTCTTCATACCTGGCAATGAATACTTATTCCTAATGCACCGGATCTCATGTGACTTGCGTATATGAAATTCTAGGTTTCTATCCATCGGTGCAATTGCATCCTATGGATGGAAACTAACATTTCATGTGATTAATTTTTATGCAGATGCAAATAGTGATTTTTATTGGTTAATTTAAGCATTGCTCTACCCGAAGGTCTATCATTTTATTTAAAAATTTATGAAGACCTTATCATTTCATGTGCATCAATCCATGCAAAATCCACTCTATTTGTCCACTTGACTACCATGCAATCATCCTGTATTAGCAATATTTCGTGCAACAATATTTCATGTACTAGGCTAGTCAATATTTCATGCAACTCATGCACTTGACTTTTCATAATCATGCACTTTAAGTATGGAAGAAAAACCATGAACAATAAGCAATAAGAATAGTGGGAGGGTTAGAGGACACCCTTTTCAAGTGGGTAGTCAATGTCATCTTGCTAGGTGTCAAGAGCCATCCACGGACTTCCGATCTCATGCATCCGTGTAACCCTGAGTGTCCTTGATTTCTCGATGGCCGCGAACGAGTCTTTGTGCTTGGTCTTCTGATTTCTCTTTAAGTTCTCTCCGCGGGCACGTTACAGTCCATCGAGAGATATATCTAGAAGACGCCACCCGACACTCCCACAAAATGACATGGGGTTTTCCAACTAGGGTCTCTCGAGTCTGCCTCGCAACGGAACTTATCCGGCCGTTCCCACTAGGATCGACCTAAAGTCCGATTTCCTTGTAGTCGGGTCTTCTTAACAGCCTGTAGCATCGGTCTGCAAAACTGCTCCATTTTTCACAGATACAACTTGACCAAAGCAGACTCATACCGCACTTGGTTCAAAGAGAATGGGAAACGAGAGGGATGCATCGCTCGACCTCTCTGCCCGTAGGGCATAGTCCCATTTCGGTCCCCTAAAACGGTACGAATCAGGTTTTTAACTTACAAGTTCTAAGGTCCTTGTCTATCTAACGTTCGCATCAAATAAATTCCATTGAGGAAAGCTCTCGGCTAACCGAGGCCACCCTTCCGTAGGATAGACCCATTGGTCACATCCACCACGCTTCCCTCAGGGGTTGTTTTAGTTATCTAATTACCTACCACATTATGTTTGACACGTAAAAGTAGCTTCCTTAATTAACCCATTAATCACAGGTTCCTTTACGTAATCTAGGGCACAGACACAAAGACACGATAACAAGATCAAACACTTCCTTAACTTATCTTCATATTAATGTTTGTCTCCCGCCCATATAGGAGAACTAAGTGTTCCTTTCTGCCTCTGCAAAAATAATCCTTCCATATCCCGAAAATAAAAACCCGAAGGTTTATCTTGCCAAGATTCTGCCTTATAACTAGTATCAAGCCCTCGAGATCCCATCTCAAGTCACATAGAACACTTGTATAGGGTCCGGAGGCATTGGGATTTACAGTCAAAGCCCCCCTAGCACCCAAGCATCCTCCTACGCCAACTAATTTCTACGGAGAGACCTCTTGCAGCGAGTTCGGTCCACATTCCCGATGCGGATTCATAACCCCCTTGCTTAGGGTTTGGCGATTCGCGGGGGTAGCTAGCGCCATCCTTCCTTAATTATCCCTTTAGGAAATCATCCACACCTGTAGCAACTAGCCTAATAACATTTACTAGGGAAAACATCCCTTTTGTTCCCATGGCAATTTATCCTTACATTTCCCGCCATGAAAATATAATCACTTGGATATTCATCCAAAACCACATCAAGCAATCACCTTGCTTATGATCCACCAATCCTTAGTAAGATTCTCTCCTCTTATCAACACAACCAGTCGATATTCACTTGGAGATACCCTTTTCAAACAACCAAGCATAACTTGGGTCAACAATCCATTTAGAGTTAGGTCACCAGCTTCTATTAAGCTAGGACCGTATCCATTTGCGATAGTCTACAGCAAGATCGATAAAGCAATTCGCAGGCAAATATACTTAACCTCTTAACTTCTTTTGAAGCTCTCTTCCCCTTGGGTGTTTCCTTGTGGTAACTTAGTCCTAACTCAAAGTATTGACTGGTCAACCCAGGCATCAGACAAGCCTTATTCGCAACCCATCTAAGAGCCTTTTATTATTCCAGTTCTTTACTCATCTCTCTCTAACCAAGTAAAGTTAACACACTTTGCAACGCAATACTTTTCACCTAGGACTTCAAGATATAGTCTAGATGCATGCGTCCCTTCCATCTCTCTTAGTGCGGTACTATGCAGAATTCTCCAATCAAACTTACCCATCATGCACATGGTGCGTTTAATATATTAGTACATCCTAAACGACCTTTAACTCTCTTCATACCTGGCAATGAATACTTATTCCTAATGCACTGGATCTCATGTGACTTGCGTATATGAAATTCTAGGTTTTTATCCATCGGTGCAATTGCATCCTATGGACGGAAACTAACATTTCGTGTGATTAATTTTTATGCAGATGCAAATCGTGATTTTTATTGGTTAATTTAAGCATTGCTCTACCCGAAGGTCTATCATTTTATTTAAAAATTTATGAAGACCTTATCATTTCATGTGCATCAATCCATGCAAAATCCACTCTATTTGTCCACTTGACTACCATGCAATCATCCCGTATTAGCAATATTTCGTGCAACAATATTTCATGTACTAGGCTAGTCAATATTTCATGCAACTCATGCACTTGACTTTTCATAATCATGCACTTTAAGTATGGAAGAAAAACCATGAACAATAAGCAATAAGAATAGTGGGAGGGTTAGAGGACACCCTTTTTGAGTGGGTGGTCAATGTCGTCTTGCTAGGTGTCACGAGCCATCCATAGACTTCCAGTCTCATGCGTCCGTGTAACCCTGAGTGTCCTTGATTTCTTGATGGCCGCGAACAAGTCTTCGTGCTTGGCCTTCTGATTTCTCTTCAAGTTCTCTTCTTTCTCACCTTCTTCTTCTCCTCCTCCTCTCTCTCCCTCTTCTTCCCCTTCTCTCTCTCCCTTCCTCTTCTTCTACTCTTCTTCTCCTTCTCTTTCTCTCCCTCTTCCTCTTCTTCTCTTCTTCTCCTTCTCTCTCCCTCTTCTTCTCCTCTCCTTCTTCTTCTCCTTCTCTCTCCCTCTTCTTGTCCTTCTTCTTTCCCTTCTCTCTCCCCCTTCTTCTCCTTCTTCTTCTTCTCTTCTTCTCCTTCTCTCTCTTCTCTCTCTCTCTCTTCTCTCTTCTTCTCCTTCTTTCTCTCCCTTCCTCTTCTTCTTCTTCTTCTTCTCCTTTTCTCTCTCCCTCTTCTTTTTATTATCCTTCTTCTCTTGCTCTCCTCTCTCTCTCTCTTCCTCTTCTTTGTTGAGCACAAGGGGGGTTCCTCGATCACGGCCAAGGGGGCGCCTATTGGAGGCCACGGGGGGCTGCGGGCTGACTCAGAGAGGGCTATTGCCAATGCCAAAGGAGGGGGGGAACTTGCTGTAGTAGCCAGGGGCCCTAAGCCTCAGCCCCACGAGGGGCTTTATAGAGGGGGGGAAGGGAGGAGGTGGTATGGGGGGAGAGATGCCACCCTCCATCTAGGGGGCTGCATGCCCCCCTCTTATTACTTATTCTCTCTCTCTCTCTCTCTCTCTCTCTCTCTCTCTCTCTCTCTCTCTCTCTCTCTCTCTCTCTCTCTCTCTCTCTCTCTCTCTCTCTCTCTCTCTCTCTCTCTCTCTCTCTCTCTCTCTCTCTCTCTTCACATTGCACATGGTAGGGGGAGAGAGAGGGAGAGCAAAAAAATTTGCATTAAATAAAATTTAAGGGGGAGTTCGCATGGGGGAGACACGGGGAAAGCACGCGGCCCCTACTATAGCCTTTGGATGACCATCATGTTTTTGGTACCCACACTTAGCCTCTTCTGCGACAGCCCCTGGTGCTTTGCCATGTTTATGGTGTACCCACACTTTGCAGGTGTTACTTTCACTAAAGCCTCTACACACTTTGTACTTTCTGATTGTGACTGAGGAGGGGTGTTGAGATATTAGCAATCACACCTAATGTAGCCTCTTTGTATGAAGAAGTTTGGGAGGATGACATGCAGGCTGCAGGAATCCCATATGCATAGAAAGGGAAAACTGTACCCATCCAACAACTATAAAGCATTGTACTTGACTACCACTTTTTAAATATGAATGAATACATGATGATGCTTTTCTTTATCAATTAGTGTCAGTCTTGTACTTGTCAGTCCTACACAAGATTGTGTTCATGAGTCCAAGCTTCCATCTTGGAACCTAATTCACTTGTGTAACAGTTATGGTCTTCAGTCAATGTCATCATGAGTTTAGTCTATGCTTACAAGCCCCCATAGCCGTGCTTTAGATCCCATGTATTTTAATAGAATTAAGGGCATGGAACGAATTTGTATCAGGAGATAACTCAAAGAAGTTGTTTTTATATGTTGAACCTTAAGTATGATGCATTAGAAATAAATATGTTTGTGATTGAGGTAGTGTTTCTAATGGCGCTAGACCTCCCAAAGACCGGCGTGAATAAAACCTATTCCAAGGGGTTTTTCTCTTTTGTTTCGCGTTAGTGAGATTAGACCAATCATGATGTGAAAGGTCTTGTCGTAGGAAACTCGAATCGTTGGCAGGAGGAGGTGAGGATACCAGGGGGCTCTAGTCATAGATTCCTTAGGCTCTTATGAACTACCAACTACCCTTTGATTTCCATACTGTGTCCTGGAAGTTTCAATACTAGTTAGGAAACGGATCTTGGAGAGAATAATACCTTCAAACAAGAAAATATTTGTAAAATGTCATTTTTTTGAAAGAAACTATTAAGAAAGAATTGCTTTACTCTGTTTTTGTATCGTGAATTAAGGGCATGGAACGAATTTGTATCAGGAGATAACTCAAAGAAGTTGTTTTTATATGTTGAACCTAAAGTGGTAGGTAATTAGGTAACTAAAACTACTCTCTCGAGGGAAGCGGGAGGATGGACCCCTGATGGATCCAAACCTATGGCTAGGTGGTCTCAATAAGCCAAGAAGCTTTCCTAAGAAGGAATAAAAATTGCATTTGATGGACCATTAGAAACTAGAAAGCCTGACCCGCATCACTTTAGAATCTCCCAATACTAATTTGCTACTAGTAATAGATTTGACTAGAAAAACTCAAGTCGATCCTCGTGGGAGTGGCTAGAACTTCCACACTACGGGGTAAACTCAAGTGAGCCTAGTTAGCAAACTTCGAGGGTTTTATCAAAATTTCAGACAGCACTTTCTAGGACATCTCTTGATGGGCTACTCAAAACGTACTGCCAAGGAATAGCTCGAGTGGCACTTTATGTACTGTGGGGTAAACTCAAGCGAGCCTAGTTAGCAAACTCCAAGGGTTTTATCAAAATCCAGGACAACGCTTCTTAGGACGTCTCTTGATGGGCTACTAATAACATGCTGCCCGAGCTATTCCTTTGGCGGTACATTCTTAGTAGCTCATCAAGAGATGTCCTAGGAAGTGCCGTCCTCCTCTGAGATTTTGATAAAACCCTCGAAGTTTGCTAACTAGGCTTGCTTGGGTTTACCCCGTAGTGAAACTAATGGTCCATCAAGTGAGATTTTTATTCTTTCTTAGGAAAGCTCTCGGCTTACTAAGACCACTCAGCCATAGGTTTGGATCATCGGGGGTCCATCCACCCACCCACTTCCCTTGTCAAGAGCGTAGTTCTAAGTCTAGATCCATCGGGGGTCCATCCTCCCACTTCCCTCATCGAGAGTGTAGTTTTAGTTATCTCATTACTTACCACTTTAGGTTCAATATATAAAAACAGCTCCTTTGAATTATCTCATGATACAAATTTGTTACACGCCCTTAATTCACAACACAAAAATCGAGTAAAGTAATTCCTTCTTAATAGTTCCTTTCATAAAAATGACATTTTACAAATATTTTCTTGTTTGAAGGTATTATTCTCTCCAAGTTCCATTCCCCAACTAGTATTGAAACTTCCAGGACATAATCTAAAAATCGAAGGGTAGTTGGCAATTCATAAGGGCCTAAGGAGTTTATGACCAGAGCCCCCTGGTATCCTCACCTCCTCTTGCTGACTAGAGTTCCCTATGACAAGACCTTTCACGCTATGATTGGTGTTATATTAGTAACGTGAAACAAAAGAGAAAAACCCCTTGGAGTAGGTTTTATTCACGCTGGCCTTGGGGAGGTCTAGCGCCATTAGGAACACTGCCTCAGTCACGTTCTATGCTCATCGGAATACTACCTTAGTAGTCAGTGATCTGTACTTAGTCATCCATCTTTAAGCTTGATGACTTTAAGAAAGATCAGTGCCTAGCTTACAATCACAAATACCTTATTTCGAATTCATTATACATAAACTTTTAACAAGTTTATTTCCAAGAAAAATATTTTCTTTCCAAAAATAATAACATCGAGGCAATTCAACATAAGTGGCAAAATAACTTTGAGACAAATCAACATAAGTGGCAAGATAACTTTGAGATAATTCAGCATAAGTGGAAAAATAACTTCGAGACAAATCAACATAAGTGGCAATACCTTCCAATAGTCTTCCTAGACTTCCTCTTCCTTGGGGATTAGTTTGGACTGAATTTGAGCTAGAATTTCATACTTGAGGATAACTCCCTTGGAGTTTCGTGGGTCTTTGCCCGCAATAAAAGAAAATCTTGGTTAGTTTAATTACGAACAGTATCATTTGGCAATCGCATCTTAAGGTCTCTTATATACCGAGGATTAGCATTTGTGCTTACCCATCAGAGATTTTGTTTGATCAACACAAAAATATTAAATATTAAATATTTTAGGGACACAATACCTTCCTTGTATTCACTTAGGTTCATCTTGTTACCCCTTAGAATTCGCAGTTAAGAATTCCTCAAAGAGATTATATGCAGGAATCGAATAAAATCTTATTTTACACATGCAGCTTTTGTTGCCTGCTCATGGAATAAAGGCCTCCTAGTTGTTTTTATTTAAGAAAAATAGTACCTAATGATCCATGATGAGTGCTTGGTTGATGGTATTCCGAGCTTCATTTGTAATCCCCGTACTCACCATTCCGTTTGTAGTAATTGTGTCCGCAGCTTTATTGATAGCTCCTACCTCCGCGATCTTTGTAGCTTTCTTCTTCGGGACCATGGTCTTTAATTGTGAGATTGCAATTAAAAAGGAAAATTTGGCAAAGAAGCTTGGGGGTAATTAGATTGATCAGAGGGGGGGGGGAGCGGTCATTAAGAATTTTGAGAAATCGAGAAGAGTCTTGATTCCACAGGGGAAAATAGGATAGAAGGGATGGAGGAATTGAATTCGAGAGCTCGGGAGTATTCTTCTTGTCTTCTTGCCGAGGAATTCCCGTGCTTGCACTTCTCTTTTCCCATTCCCTCTTGCTCTATACTCCTAAGAAGGGCCTCTCCCCTCTTGCTCGAACTACTCTCAACGACTCCCCATGCCTCTTATTTATAGCTAAATTAGAGAAGAAGGGTTGTGGCTAAGAAGAGGAGCTCTTTATAGAGGGGATCTTTGCAAAATCAGCAATCTAAAGCTTCCAAGATGCAATCTGATACTCAAATCACAAATATGATGGTTCTGTTGGCTCCAAAAGGGGAGTAAAACTGTAGGACACCTACTCAGAAATCTTCCAGATCACTTCTTCTTCTTCTCCCCATTCGGAGTGCTATTTACTGCCTGTAAATTGTGATCGTGATGTGCGTGATTTTGCCAATCCTTCTTTTTACATTAAATCTTCAAAATTGGTTGAAAAAACCACTTGTTTTTTTACATGACACCCTATTCTAGAAGTTTCCATAGCTTTTTAGGATATTTATAATAAATAATATCCAAAATATCAAAAATATGCTAGTTTTGTCCAAAAATCTAGTATTTTTGGACCATCCATACTATAGACACTGACACTAATGACTAGCATGGCCCATAACTCTCATTCACGCGGTAACTTCCATCGGTTGGCTATAGTCCTTGTTAATCCAAAAAAATGTGGAATTATGATCCTCATGTATTTTTGCCCAAGATCTTCTCTATTTAATCATTTTAGAGTTCTTCAAGTTCATTTTGCGAGAAGTGGTGAAGATTTTAAATCAAAGTCGGGATATCACAACGTTGATGTAGGACATGACACAAGTAAATAAAACTAGTTATATTTAGAGCATAAAATATATTTTCCCTTACGTAGTGAAGTCTTCTCTTGTTGATATATGTTCTTGATTTCTAGCTGAAAGATAAACCTTGGGAACGATTCTTGATTTTTCAAGTTGCGTTTATGTTAGCAATGCATTTCTCCAGCTTTAGCTGGAGAAACCAAATGATGTGGATAGTAGATCAAATATACAATCCTTCACCCCTGTATTACGAAAGGTGATGGATGTTAAGCAGAGGGTATTGTTACATTGATGCAAACCGTCTTGCTTATCTCCAAAATAATTTAAAGAGATTAAGGTGGATGGAAGCCCTTAAGGTTGCCAAGATTTATCTCTTCTATGAAGCTAGAGTAAGCTCAAACATGTTCACCAAAGGGCGACAAGTCAAACTAAACCGGTACATCTATGAGGAGGTTACAAGGGTTATACCGACTGATCGAGTCATGGTTGTAGGATGCTCCAGTTACCACAACAATAATAAAGATGGATTACATGATCTTCCTCTGAAATATAGCTTTCTAGATATTTATTCTCGGAATCCTAATTACTATGCAATGGATGTATCACAATGCCATTCCTAGATTGTGGTAGGAAAATGTTTTCCAAAAATAATATGAGCTCCAGAACTACTCGAATAATGTATTCCCTTCCTATTGACATAAAGAATTATTTGTGTCCATTCGTTTGTCTCCTTGATAAATAAAAAATAGTAGATAGACTTTTTTTCCTGATTAAAAATTAAAACTCTCTTTTGAAGTATAAACCATGATCATTGTCGGAAGGACAAGTAGTACGTAATTTCCTTCCTAAATTAATGAGATAGAGTAAGCAAGTGAACATCTTTTCTTTTTCTGAATATAGTTGGAGAGAAAATTGATCATAAAATTGCATAATTCTTCAAAACATCACCCCGAATCTCAATACTACAAAATCTTAAGAGAAGAAGTTTCTCCTCAAGCAATACAAGCCACTGAAGTTTCATGGTAAAGGAAGGGGCATTCCAACTGAAGCAGAAATATGTATAGAATTTATGGAAGACTATTTCACTTGCTGCAAGGATTGCACCATCAAATCAAGCCATGATCGCCAAACTAAAACTCACAAGAGATGCCCATCCTTGGTGGAAACAATGGTGCAAGGACCAAAGAACGTTCGAAAGCACTATCACTTGGGACAAGATTAAGAATACCGTGTGTGGGAAATATCTTTTGCCCACATTTCAAGCCCAGAAGACGAACGAGTTCTTCAATCTAAAGCAGTTAACCCTAAGCCTAGAAGCATACTACTCCAAATTTGTAACACTTCTAAAATATGCACATACGATGGATATTTCATAGCAAGTATCCAAATTTCGCAATGGTCTAAATTCGCCCTTAAATATGCTTTTTGAATCAATGAGACCATCAGATTTACAAGGCATTGATTCGAGCAACTCCAATAGTTCAAGAGATTGAACAAAGACTAAGAAATGTAAAAATTTGGAACATAAACAGTCAAAATAAGGGCAACTTCCAAGATTATGCAAAAAGAGCCCAAGGATAGTAACAACCAAACAAAACAAAGAATGCCAAATCAAATGATGTGGGAAGCTTTATACCCATAGAAGGAGCAATGAGACTCTAAGGTGTTTCTATTACAAGGAACCAAGACATTTCAAGAGGTAGTGCCTGAAGCTTGTTGGCCAAGGTCAGCTTCGTGGGCAAAGCCAAGATGCCAAGGGAATGGTCGTTGGAATAAATCTAAAGGAGATCCGTAACGATAAAGACCCCATGATGGAATCCGATATGGAAAGAGCTAGAGTACATTCCACTCTCAATAAGAAGGGTGCAAATCACCAATTCTCAATAATTCAAACACTAGCAAATTATCAAGGTAAGCCCTTTGGAATTTTAATTGACTGTGGAAGTATACAAAAAGTCTAGGCATAAACACTATTCTCGCACCTAGAATGCTTGTGGAGTTAGCAAACGACAAAGAAGTTCTGTCAACATAACAAACTAGTAGAGTAGAATTTAACTTAGGTGGCAATTCTTCCAAAATGAACTTTCGAATTATAAACCTCGGGGCTTATGAGTGTCTGCTAGGAATGGATTGGTTAATTCCAAATAATGCCCATATCCATTGCGAAAAGGACCAAATCACATTCTAGAACTCAAAGGGAGAACAAGTAACCACTCAAAAAGAAGTAGGAAACCCTAAGGTTCAACTGGGTAAAGCCTCCTGAATAGTAAAGGGATTGAAGAAAGGATTACCCGTCTATCTAATTAAACTCAACAAGGCTGAGCAGGATAATGAAGCCAAGGATCAACCATCTTGGCTAAAAGAATATGCAAAGGTTTTTCCAGAAGACTTGACAGAGTTCCCACCAGCAAGGGAAGTAGATCATGAAATCCACGCTGCCCCCGTCACCAAACGGCCTTATCGAATGTCAATTCCTGAAGGCATTGAGCTGAAAGAACAACTCAAGCCGGGGTTCCCCATGGTGAATTACTTGGCTCAATAAAATTAAAGATCCACAAAAGAAACTATGCCACACATGATCTAGAAGTACTTGCTATAATCCATACCTTTAAACTATGAAGGCATTACCTACTTGGTAATAGGTTTTCTCTAGTCATTCATCATAAGAGCCTTAAGTGTATTTTTACTCAACCAGATCTCAATATGAGACAACGTTGATGGGTTGAGACATTGCAAAATTTTGACTTTGAAATTAAGTATAGACCAGAAAATGAGAATGTGATTACAAATGCCCTAAGCTGTAAATCATTCCTTAATGCTTTAATCCTAGAAGAACCCTCTAGGGTTGGAACTCTTGCCACAAAGATTTCAATGCCCAGTAACCCTCTCATAAAAGTGGCCAAAGAAGAGGCAGTGAAGGATCTAAGCTATCATGACTTGTTAAGAGAAATTTTTGTCAAGTATTCAAGTCCAAAACTCAAGAGTAAGTATCAAGATTTTTCCATAAGAATTTATAGTTGGATTACCCCCAGTACAAGGAGGATATGACTCCTTAATGATAGTCATTGATATGCTAACAAAAGTTACACATCTTATTCCGCAAAAACCAATTACAAGGCTTCTGATATCGCCATGCTTTTCATTAAGGAAATTTTTAGGTTACATGGATTACCCTAAAGAATCATCAATGACAACAATTCTCTCTTCACCTCAAACTTTTGGAAGAGTTTGTTTGGAGCTCTAGGAATCCAGCTCTGCTTCAGTACTGCTTACCATCCCCAAACCGATGGTTAAACAAATTGGGTCAACCAAGTTATTGTGGACATACTAAGGGGTTATTGTAATAGGGAAGCCAAACGATGGATCCAATACCTACCCTGAGTTGAATTTACCTACAATGCATCATACATCAAAGTATCCAAATGACTTCTTTCCAGGTACTATATGGGCAAGATTGTCTTGCACCATTAAATTTTTCCAATCCTACCCTATGGGAGAAACATCTAGGCAAATGATGCTAGAAGAAATGGATCAGAAGTGAAAGCTATAAGACAAGATATTCAAGCGGATCGACAGAAGGCATATGCCGATCAATGAAGGCAAGAACACATCTTCAAAGAAGGTGACATGGTTTTTCTACAAGTTCACGCAAAGAAAAGTTCCTTATCTTTGGGGGAATTCAAGAAGGTAAGTCTCGGGTATTGTGGGCCATATAAGATGCTAAAGTGTCTAGGACCAAATGCCTATAAGCTACAACTCCCTAATAACTTGAAAGTACATAATGAGACTCTAAGAATAAAAACCCTTAGAGAATATCTCATCTAGTGGAAATACTATCATGAAGAGGATGCCACCTGGATTGACCATGAATCACTGTGTAACCAATATCCCTAGTTTCATTCGAGATCATGACATCTCAATTCCTCTAAGGGGGAGAGGATGTGACATCTCTAAGGGGGGGAGGATGTGATATCTCGACTTTGATTTAAAATCTTCACGACTTCTCGTAGAATGGACTTAAATAACTCTAAAATCCTTAAATAGAGAAGATCTTGAGCAAAAAGACCCGAGCATCGTAACTCGACATTTTCCCGGATTAGCAATGACTATAACCATCCATCACGGAAAAAACCATGAGAACGAGAGCTAGGAGCCATAAGTTGAATATTGACCAACACATTTTAAACTGGCAAGTCAAACAAGTCACAAATTCTTTAAGCTTTAGAAGCTTAAAAATCTTAAGAGAATGAAAAGAAAAGAAGAAGAAGACGTCGATCACGCCGTCGCCCCTCCTTTTTGGGGAAAAAAACGGCGCCTTCAACTCCCAATCTCGGCATCTCTAATTTTATACCTAAAAGCTTGAATTTAGTCCCATAGATTTAGCAATTAACTCTAGAAATCTCCCCCTCTTTTCAATTCAATGAGAGGCTTGGAATAAAGAAAAATCATCAGAGAGCCAGGTGAATCAGTCATGGCATCTCTGATGGCCTCTCTGGAACTCAAAAATCAAATCACCACTATCAAATTGCATCTTGGAAGTTTTGAATTGCTGATTTTGCCAAGATCCCCTCCATAAAGAGCTCTTCTTCTTAGCCACAACCCTTCTTCTCTAATTTAGCTATAAATACAAGGCATGGGGAGCCAATGAGGGCAGTCCGAGCTAGAGGGGAGAGGCCCTTCTCAGGAGTATAGAGTAAGAGATTGGGGCAAGAGAAGCACGAGCACAGGAATTTCTTGTCAAGAAGACGACGAGGATACACCGCGAGCTCTCGAATTCAATTCCTCCATCCCTGCTATCCTATTCCCCTATGAGATCAAGACTCTTCTCAATTTCTTGAAATTCTTGGTGATCGCCTTTCCCCCTGTTGAGAAATAGACAAATGATGTATACTCTAAGAAGAGATGTCATGAATCCCCTATGCATAGTGAGGAGAGTAGAACAACCCAACTTCTATAAAGCCTTCTACTTGACTATCACTTTCATAATGATAAATACAATATCATGATGCTTTCCTCTTTCAATTAGTGTCATTGTTAGTCCAATACACAAGATTATCTTTATGAGTCCAATCTTTCATCTTTGAACCTAATTCACTTGTGTAACAGTTGTCTACTCATTGTCCATGTCAATATGAATTTAGTCTTCATCTTCCAACCTCCATAGCTCTTGCCATGCTCTAGATCTGACATTTTAACATGGTATCAGAGCTTAGCTAAGCATGGTCAGCTTCTCACTCTGCTTTTCCAAGTCCCTTTCACCTCTTCCCAGCTTAGTATCAGCTCAAGAGTTCATTTCTTACTCGAGCCATCATCTCCAACGCTGAGTGATTTGTATTGCCACCATAGGGCTTTGGTAGCCCCCCAAGTAGACTAACCTCACTCGAGAGGATTTCCCAAAATACTCTCTCTATTGATCACAATCTAAGAAACCCTAATTGTTATCTTTGTGGACAACCATAGCCATTGACCTTCAAGGTCATAAAACCTTTCATTTTCTTACTCCTCTCAGTCCACTGAAGACTCTATCACTCTGCTCTTATTGAGCGATTAATTTTCAGCAAAGCAAGAAGAAGATCAAGCATCAACATCCGGCATTGAGCTCCAAGATAGTAATTTTTTAATACTCATGCAGTGTTGTTAAACACTAATCATCTTGTGTCTCTTGACACATTGAAGTACAACTCTTTTGTTGGCTAATTTGCTGCTGATCAAAAATGGCAAAGCTTGAACAAATAGCAAAGTTTAATGGAGAAGGCTTCCATGCCTGGAAGGAAAAGACCATGTACCACCTCATGAGGAAAAACCTAAGGGATCTCTTTGAAGACGATAAAGGTGATGCAGATGGTGGGAAAGGAGATTCAGAAAGTGGGATCCTTGCAGTAGCTCCACCAAAAACCAATGAATGGAAGAAGATGAATAACAAGGCACTAGGCATCATTGCTTGGGGACTAAGTGATGATGTGCTACATCATATCTTTGGCATCATAGATGCTAGAACTGCTTGGGAGAAACTTGACATGATCTTTGGTACCCAAGCAAAGAATTAAAATGTAAAATTACTCATGCAGTTTTATAAACTAGATATAAAAGATAGTACTTCCATGACCATACACATTGACAAGTTCAAGAGCCTAAAACCCAGCTTGCAACTCTTAAGAAGAATATTTATGAAGATGAAGCAATAGTTGTACTGCTTGCAAGTGCAAATAAGAATCCATATGAGAATCTTGTATCCACCCTAAGTAATATTCCACAAGTCTCTCACTTAAAGATATTGAGCACTCACTACTTGATGGAGAAAGCAAAGTTAAAAACAAGGATGCCAAGGAACACACCACCAACAACAATCTCTTGTATACCAAGGGCACTTATGGAGCAAGAGGACGTGTGCTGGAGCCTTCGCTCAACCGCCAAGACCCACGGACCGCTTATTGTTTCAAGCATTCCAAGCAAGCTCTAATGGCTATCTCTCACCTAGCCGACGCGCCGTTGATCCTACGAGTGTAGTGAGCTTACCTTAGTGCCGATATGAGTTGCCTCCTCTCTCCCACACACCGGTAGCCCCACAATCCTAGATGCTAGCTCAAGCATCCTCAAGCCTCCTCCGCCTCCAAGCTCCATCCTCCATAGCCGTGCACGCAAGAAGAGAGAAGGGAAGAGAAGAAGAGAAGAGGAGATGGTGAAGAGCTTCACCCTCTTGATCCCTCACTCTCACACACATTTACTCCCTCACACTCTCACACTCCCTCTCTCAAGAGCACACACAAGCAAGAAGGTGAGAAGGAGAGAAGAAAAAGAAGAATACTCTTTTTGCCACACACCAAAGAATGAGCTTCTCAATCACTTTTTAAACTTTATATACAAACCCTAAAATCCCATGGGTACCCATCCCTTTTTTACATGATCGACCATTGTGGCAAGGTCCTTTTTTCATTTCCCTCTTCTAGCCTTGTGCCTCTAGCCTATACCCATCTAATATTTTACAACTGGCATAGGAGGGAGCCTAGCGCTCTTTTACAAGAGTTTTTCGAGTTTTTTTGAGGCGCCTTTTCATTTAAGGTTGCGCTTTTTGCCCCGGTTCATCTTTAGAGGCCACCTGCATGTCTTTGCTCTTTTTCCATCTTCCTTTTGCTTTTTCCTCCATTTTTTCGCCATCTCGACTTGGGGTTAACATTGTGCTAGTCCCACGGCACTTCGGCGTTGGTGTAAGGGTGAGGGCTACACGTAGACTCAGGTACTTGTGGAAGCTCAAGAATGATGTTCGTCGGAGCAGCTCACTGGATTGCATGGGTGGACGAGGGCCTCCGAAGTTGGTGGTTGGGCACTTTTGGTGTGCCTGAAGAAGAAGGTGCGGTGCTCTTCCCAAGGGGAGTGCTGTCCTCAGCGTGTTGGTGCAGTGTGCTCGTGCTAGTGGAATGGGGGGGGTGGGTCTAACCGCCGCAGGCGAGCCCGGGTGATGTCCCACACTTGAGGACCCCATTTTTGCCAAGGGGATGCGATGCCAGTGGCTTAGGGTGACAGGTCTAACCATAGGTGAGTGTTACCTTCCTAGGTGTGTCCTACCCTTGATGTGCCCTAAGCATGACGTGGGGGATCAAAAAAGGGCTAGGGGGTTAGGAGCAGAGCCGGCCAACCGAAGCCACCGGACACGCCTAACTTAAGGTCCCCTAGGTGCAGAGACCGTGCCTTTTTTTTTTTGGCTTCATTTCTTTTCTTTTCTTTTCTTTTTTGGATACATTTAGGGATAGTATTACATCAGGAGTATGACAACCAAGTCTAATTCTCATCGTCGGAATGAGGGGGGGAGGGAGGGCGGATGGATTTGTGTAAAAATTGGTGGCTTTGCATATACTCTTTCAGGTTCATGTGAAAACGTGGAGAGAGGTGGTGGATAGGAAGGGGTGATTACACCTAGTGAATTGACCATCGCTCATATCCTCTAGGAAAGCTAGGCAAAAGGAAGGTAGTAGGCTAGCTCTCATCATTAAGCGGGTCATAGCGCAGCTATCAATAGCATTAGGATCAAAAAAGAGGGGAGGCAAGCCGTTTTCTTGCGGTGCCGGATCTTGCTTAAGTAGGAGCTTAAGGAGCCTAAGGTAATTACAGGTGGTTATGAAAGCGGGATCTGGATAGGAGGAGAACTCAGTGAGAAAGTGCGTCATGGAGGCAGGTAGGCTTCCTAGATCAAAAAGTAGAGCGTCCTCAAAGGAGGTGGCATTGGAATTGTAGATGACGAGGAAGTCATGCCTCCCATGGAGGGTGGCGACAAAATCCACGCCTACCCTATGAGGGTACGCCATGAATGTGGGGTCGTTTCACTTGTAGGGTAGGGTGTTATAAAATGCCATCCAGGCGAGCATGTTGGTATTGCATATTCGCCTTCTCCAGAGGGGTTGGCAGTCGTAGCCCCTTACTGTGTGTGGCACTTTGTATACTTTGTCTTGCGTAAATTCGGCCTCCTCTGTGCCCTACAGAGTGGGGGTCCTTGCCCTATCATGTAGCCATCTTTGGCCTAGTCAGCTGCCAGCTGCAATCACCTCCTCCATCACTTTGATTGACAAGACCCTTCTCAAGTTGTCAGGCATAAGGAAGTTGAAAGAGAAAGGGTCCTTTTCGATCTCCTGCCATTCCTAGATCACTAGCTCTGCGTGGAATTGCGTTGGGAGGTCATCGGGGCATGGTGGGAGGGATGCGGGTGGCCGCACAACTAGCTTGGCCTGCAGCCTTTTTCTGGCTTCTTCCACCAGCTTTTTCCATCGCTCCTTGAGGGTGGCTTGTCTGTCCAGGGGCGGGTCGAGTTGTTGCTATTCTTGATCGTGCGGCGAGGGGGCTGCGGGATTACATCTTCTCTAAATCTGTTCATGTTGACTTCGGGTTCGGCTTCCTCCCCCTGCCGGTTTTCTTGTGGTGCTCTTTCTTCAAAGCCGAGGGCATCTGCCTCCTCGGGGGTTAGGCCGGCCAGTAGTAGATACTTTCACTGCTCTTCTAACCCCAACCTAACCTCCACAAGTTGGGGTGGCATCTGTAGCCCCGCATGTAGGGCTCTACGTGCGATGCTTAGTTTCTTCTTCACCACCTCCAATGGCTCCTTTCCCTCTGGTTGAGTTGAGTCTAGTAGTGTATTGAGGAAGGCCTATTGTTGGGCAGTGAAGGATGTCTGGGCGGCGTCCGCTTTACTTTCTGCCAAAATTTTTTCTTTCTCCACCAAGACGAGGTGCCCGCCAGTGCCTTCACCCGTTTCTCGTTCTACGTGACCCATTCCTCGGCCCTTTTGCTCATTCCTTCCATGCTCTCCCCCTGCTTTTGAGCTAGGGTTATGAGTTTCTGCTCCTGGGCCCTGAGCTCTTTGCTCATGTTGTCTTGCTCTTTCTTCCCGAGGCGTAGCTGATCGGTCATGGACTTGATCTCTTTTCGTTGTTGCTCCCTCTCTTGTCTTCTCTCCTCTTCTTTAGCGCTCAGTTCCTCCATCATCTGCTCAATGGTGGCGGTCTTTGACTCCAGTTCCTTATATTGCATCAGGAGGAGCTTGTATTCTCGCTGCATCTGCACGAGTTCTTGATTCTCGTCCTCTAGCCAAACTACTTGTAGCTTTCTTCTCTGTCCTCTTTTGCTTTCAACTCTTGCTTGAGTTTGAATATTTGGCATTGCTGCATGGCGATGATGCGGGTTTTCTCCAATTGGAAAGCTTCCATTGACTCTTTCTCTATCACCAACTCAGCCTGCCATTCTTTTTTCCTCCTTCACTCTCTCCAGTTGGGAGAGCAGCTCAGCGACGTATTCGTCGTAACTAGCTGGTGGCGTCATTGTTGTGTGGGTGGGGGGTGGTTAAGGCCTCCATGCACAGACGCTTCTAGTCCTTCCTCGATTCTGCATCTGTAGCTGGCCTTTTTGGTCCCGTGGTCATGGTTTCCATGCTCTTCCCTTGGGCCATTTCCTTATTGATGAAGTATTGAATCCAGGCCACCAGGTTGGACACTTCCAATCTGGTGGGGATGCTAGGGGTGAGCGTAGTGGGTTCAGTGGGGGGTGCCATGAGTGTGGGGATAGGATGGAGGGGTGCTTTGCCTTTTCCTTCCGGAACTGTGGGGGGCGCGGGTTCTGGTGCCTACATGCTAGAGCTAGGCCCTTCTTCCCTTGGCTGATTCCAGGCTTCTGGGACATCTGCCCTGCACTGCTGCTCGATGGACCGGCATGTAGCCTCGGCCAGGTCCTCCTCCTCCTTTCTTCTTAACTCCTCTGCGACTCTTCTTTTCCTTTCCTCTTTGGCCTTTTTGTATTCTTCCTCTAGTTTTTCTTTTTCCTCATGCTCTTCTCTTCTTCTCCTTTCAGCCTCTTGCTTTGGCCTGCCTGACTTGCTCCGTTGTTTCTTCTTCTTCCTGCTTCCTCTTTCTTTCTCTCTCCTTTGCCTCCCTGAGGGATTGTCTTTTCGCTTTCTCCAAGTATTCCTTCTCCTTTCTATGGCCTTCATCTTGTTTCTTTTTCTTTTGCGCTACTTTTTTCTTGGTCTCCTTGACCTGCTTTTTGCTTTTATGTTCTTCCCCTTCTTCCTCGGTCTCCGTCCTATCACACTGGACCTCTCCTGGTGTTGATGAGGGGGTGATTTGTCGGGTGTTTTCCCCTCCCCCTCTTCTGCTTTCTTCACAGCCTCCTCGATAAGCGCCATTAAGATGCCCTCATATGCGATGAACGAGGCTTTGGAGAAGGCCCTCTTTCTTTCTACAGCCTTCGACATCGGGGATTCTCCTCCTGTTGGCATGCTTCCTAAGGCTAGCGCTCGAGCTGCCTGGTCGATAGTCTTGCACATGTAGCCATTCCAGTCGATTTCGTGCAGGGTATGGGCCGCTACATTTTCCAGTATTGGTACGCTGATCCGGTGCATCAACGTGTTGTAGGGCTGGTTGGAAAAGAGCGCATGTATGAGTTTCGCCTGTAGCTTGGTCTCTGCATTGGGGATGTTCTGGATACTGATGCCGTCGTTTGTCAGCACGTCCTCCTTTCTCATCCCCAGCATGGCATATACGTCCCTCTTCTGCTTCTTTTCCACCTTTGGTTCCAGTCCTAGTGCCTTCTCCACCAAGGCCGGGGTTAGACGAAACCAATACTTGCTTAGCATTCTGTCCTCTTCCCACTGTGACAATGCCGCATTCACTGTCGGGGTTGTAGGACCTGAGAAATTCCACACAGCTCGTGTGGTCGGGTTCTTGTGCGAAACTTTCCAGGTACTTCTTGAGGTTGCAGCTTTCCACGACGCTCCTGGCCGCCTCTTCCTTGGCCACTAATTCTTCTAAATTGTGAATAGTTTGGAATTTCAATTGATTGTAGGTGCGGCTCTTCAGGTTGATGCTGTACTGCATTCTCTCCTCCTCCGTAAAGGGGAGTCAGTGGGCTCAATCCTGCAACGACATTTTTTGTTCCTATCATAAACCGTAATTTTCAGTAGTGCTTGCGACATAATAATTGCTGAAAAAGAAAAAACTCTATGCTTTTGAATGAATTCATTAAGGTCTAATGCATATTCCCTTTCTTAGACTTTGACTTTTTGCCCTTTAATTCAAAGTTTTCATGCCCTTTTCCTAACCCATCCGTTTTTCACAATGTATGTCTACGTACTTTACTAACTTTGATTTGATTTATTGATTCTGATCTGATTCACCTTATCCCCTCCCCTTCCAGTTTGAGAAGAATCCTTCCTAGGATTGAGGGTTAGAAGGTGAAGGGCTTTTGGCATGGAGGTGTAGGGGCTACTTGTGAAGGAGCCAAGTATAGAAATTGGGGTTGTATTCCAAATGGGCTTCATGGTCCAGGTCAGAGGGTTTAATCCCCAGTTGGGTGATGTATGTGAGAACATCAGTTAGGAAGTCACCTGAGTTGACTCCGCTAGCAATGTGTAACTCCTCCTCGGTCAACAAGCGGTCGAGGTAGGGGTGTCCCTTGATGTGTTCTTCTATAGGACGGCCCCGCAACGTGGTTAACACTCGATATGAGGTTGGCACGATGTATGTGGGGTCGTACTCTGCTGTTTTGATAGCGCGTCGCTTCTCAGCGTTGGTCATTATTCGGCATCCTTCAACTTCCCATTGCAGCCTAAGAGCGTACCAATGCCTTAAGGACTAGGATTTTGTCTCAGCAAGTTTTGACGGCTCTGCCACTTCTTGATCAGTGATGGCAGAAGTGGTTTGCTGATCGTACGACGTGATGAGGCATTGTTTGATTGCTTGCTCTTTTGAGATCTCATTGCTAAGCAACTTAGCAGCGGAGGTAGCGGCTTTTGCAAATGCGAATTCAAATGTTTCCCAAGAACAAGGCATTGTTTGAACTTCGGCTGCGAAGGATTCATCCAATAGGCCTAAGTCGAGGCGATCATAGCTCAGAGCTAGCGACACAAAAGTGGCATCCAGTCGCTTAATGCAATCCACCACGTTGTCCCCTGTTTCTTCAGCTAAATCAACTGCTAGTGAGAGAAAGGATTTCCTCTTGTAAGAGGGCCTAAGGCCTACGGGTGGTTGAGGTTTGGTAGGACTTGAGCCTTTGGTGACGGAAAGTTGCGGTGATGAGTGTTCTTGAGCTTACAATTGGGTCTCTAGGATGAAGGCTGTGTTAGCAGCAGCCTCGAGTGACGGTCTGTTGCTTTCAGGATGGATTTGGAAAGTCAAATCGACTCCGGCGTGGGTGGTGACTCTTGAGATGGCGGTTGTCGCTTGGGTCGGCAGGCTTGGGCGACTTGCATGGGTTCACTCATGGATAAACTTGATGGTTGCGAGTCGGGGAAGCTCTGCAGCTTGTGGTTTCGAGGTTCTACGGTTTTTGGAATGATCAAGCTTGAGACTGGCGTACGAGTGGTGCCTCTAGCCGTGTGGGCCTTAGGTATCCATAGCCAAGCATTGCCCTCATAGTAGCCTTGTGTGTGCAAGAGGGCCTTGGGGACCCATCTTTGACTGATTATACGTCTATTCCTGTAACTGCGTTTGGGCTTCCTAGGTTTAGAGTTTCTGGTCTTATGAGGGTAGGAGCATCGACTCCTAGGCGGCTATTGGCGGTTGTTTAGGCATCCATTGAAGGCGAGGCTGTGAGGTCTTAGCTTTGGCTGCTATGGGTTGCGGTCTATGAAGCTTGAGGAGTGGCGGCCGTGCACTACCCCCTCCTTAGACTTGCCTACAGATGTTTCTATCGGTGGCTTGGTGGCTCGTGATGAGGTTGCACAGCCCTTGTTGCTGAAAGTTATAACAATGTGAACGTTGCCTATTGCGAGGTGGATGCGCTGCGATACGTAGTCAACATTGCAGTGGGTCTGCTTTTTGAAGGTGCGCCCCAGCAGTGACTCTGTGCCTGCATTTTTAGCATTTGGCAATACATAAAAAATCATTGGAACAGTCTCAGACTCGATATAAACAGCTATTTTGCACTTGCCGAGTAGTGCGTGGGAATGGGCACCATATGGGCTTAATTTGGCAATGGTGGGTTGAAGTTGTGGTTTGCCAAGTTGAGTCCAATGATTGTGGGTTAAGACATTAAAGTCTGCTCCCTCATCAATCAAGGCGTTGAAAGCACATGTTTGTTTTGACGTGACCTTGATACGAAGGTATGCGTGTTCTAAGGCCTCCTCATCCTCATCGTCGATTTCAGTGATTGTGGCCACTCGTACTTTGACAGGCGATTCTAACATTGGTGGCTCATGCAAAGGATGCGAAGGGGGGTAGTACTTCTTGATGCAACTGCCATTGAAGAAGCCTATTCCTTCACCGTTTAGGGTCTCAAGTTTGATATTGCCTGTTTGGCTAATCGCACAAACTTTGAAGGTTCCAAGACCTCTAAATTTCATTTTTTGCTTATGTCCCTTAACTGAGTAGAGGAGCACTAAGTCACCCTACTCGAACTTGCGCTGCTTGACGTGCTGGTCAAACCAGCTCTTGCGTCGGGCTTTCTCATAGATCAGTGCATGGGTAGAGAGAAGACGAGTCTCCGAGAGGCATTCGAGCTCAACTAGTCGTTGCGTCCATGCCTCCTTCCCTTCCCATCGTTCTTGAAGCGCTATTCTCAGGCTAGGAATGAAGAACTCTAATGGTAGAATCGCTTCTGCTCCATATGTCAGTCTAAAGGGGGTTTGACCGATAGCTGTTTTATAAGCTGTTCAGTAAGCCCACAGAGTTGCCATCAACTTGTTGTCCCAATCGCTGCATGAAGCAGAGACAACCTTGGTTAGGACATTGACAAGAATCTTATTCGTTGATTCAGCCTAGCCGTTTTCCTAAGGGTAGTATGGTGAGGATTTGCGATGGATGATGAGGAAGGTGGATAGGAGATGCACGATCACTTCATTGATGAAGTGCGTGCCTTGGTCATTGACCAGTTAGATGGGGAGCCGAATCGTGAAATCACTTGCTCCCATAAGAACTTAGTCGTCGTTCTAGTGTCGTTTTTTTAGTGAGGTAATCCGTGGCCACAATGATGTACTTGGCTTGCGAATACTGTGCCGCAGGACTAATGGGTCCAATGAAATCAATTCCCCATTTTTCGAAGGGTTGTCGAGCAACTGGCACTCGTCACAGTGCTTGACGAATTGTGCTGCGTCGCGAAAAAGCGTGGGCCACCACAGTTGAGTCTGCAACACTTTTCGTACTATCGTGTCTTCGCTAAAGTGCCCTTTGGCAATGCCGCCGTGCGCTTCTGAGAGCACATCGTGCATCTCATATTCGCACACGCATCTGCGCAACAATCCTTCTTGCCCTAGCCTATAGAGTTGGCCTGCGATCAGCTAATAGGGTTGGATCTTAAGGATTAATCGCCTAAGTAGGGCTTTTTCTATTGGTCGGTCAGGCAGTCCGTGCTCAAGCACTTGGACTATGTCATCTAGCCAATATGGCGTTAGATCAGCCTTAAATAGATCTCTCTCGCTGGAAAGGTTAAACAAATGGGCGTCGAGCAGTTCACAATAATACCTTGTCCAGTGGCTTCTCCGGTGGGAATGCGCGACATGTGATCAGCCATGTAATGTTGTTTTCCCTTCCGTACCACTACAGAGAAGTCAAACTCTAAAAGCAGAAGGAGCCATCGAGCTATGCATCCTGTAGCACAAGGTTTGTTTACTAGATAGAGCAAGGCTTGATGGTCCACAAAGAAGGTAAAGGACATGGCCAAAAGGTAATGCCAGAATTTCTTCACTGCGAATACCATGGCTAATCCCTCTCTTTCCGTCGTTGAGTAATTCATTTCCATCTCAGTGAGTTGCCTACTAGCAAAGCTCACTAGATAGTCTAAATTGTGTTCGCCAGGTTGGCACAACACTGCCCCCACGGCAAACTTAGAAGCATCAATGTGCACGTGAAAGGTAGTGGTCCAATCTGGGGCTCGTAGGATTGATGCTATGGTTAGAGCCTTCTTCAATTCTTCGTATGCCTGCTGGTATGCTTCACTCCATTTGAATACAATAAGCAGCTTGTACAAGGGTCTGACGATCAACGCATAATTCAGTACAAACCGTCGATAGTATCCAGTATGGCCTAGGAAGCATTGAACTCCCTTGTAGTTGGTTGGGGGTGGAAGGTCAACAATGACCCTGACCTTTGAGAAGTCAGTGGCAATGCCGTTCTTCCACACCACATGCCCTAGGATGCATCCATGCTTTACCCAAAACTGGCACTTTAAGGGGTTTAAGGAGAGACAGTATAAACGACACCGCTTGAAGACTGCCCGGAGTTTGTCTAAGTGTTCGATCCAGGTCAAGTGGACACAAAGGTTGTCGACAAAGACTTCTAACTCCTTGCGAAGCATGTCCTTAAAGATGGTGCACATGAGGCGTGAAAAGTGGCAGGGGCATTAGTCAATCCGAAGGGCATGACTATGTAAGCAAAGACGCCCCACTCAGTGGCGAAGGCAGTCTTATGCCGGTCCGCAGGATGCACTTGCACCTGGTTGTACCCTGAGAAGCCATCCAGAAAACTGTAGGCTTCCTTGCCTGTAACTCTCTCAAGCATGTGCTCGGTGTATGGCAACGGATAGTTGTCCCTCTTGGTGGCAGCGTTTACCTTCTTGTAATTGACGCACGCTCGGATTTTTCCATTCTTCTTCATCATGATGACTATAGGCAATACCCAATTTGTGTGCTCAATTTCATAAATGAATCCTGCTCTCATCAGCTTATCAATCTCTTCCTTGACTGCATGAGCATGTTTTGGATTCATAGGGTACGATCGCTGCTTAACCGGTGTTGCGTCCGGCGTCATGGATATGTTGTGAGTCACGACACTCAGATCTACCTCCTTAAGCTCTTCTAAGGACTAGGCGAACACGTCTATGTACTCTCGCAAGAGAGAGACAAGACTCGTTTCTTCTTCATTAGTCAAGTCATTGGCAATGAAGACTGGTCGGGGCGTTTCCCCTTCCGGGGCTAGGTCCACCTCCTTGACCTCGGCTGGTCCCTCGATTGGTTTGCTTATCTGTGCTTTACATTTGGCACCTAATAGAACTACCACCCTATCCCCTTTCTTGAATTTCATAAATCATTTAGGGAGGTCCTACTGTTTTCGTTGTTCTTCCGTTTGAGTATCCCTGGTTTGTTTTGCCTTTTCCTGCCTTAATCGTCTACGCCTCAGGTGGACAGGTAGGTCCCCCTTGGTACGTCTGGCTATGGGCGGCCTAGGGATCTCTGGATCACTATCCGAACTAACCTCCAATTCAGAGTCGAACCCTCCGTCTTCGCTAGAAGAGGTGGTCTCCCCTGGTGGGCACAGTTCAGATGGTGATTCAGTCCTAAATACTGATGTCATTCCTGGCTGGGCTAGTCCTACTTGCTCAAGGTCTATGGCTCCTACGTGTTCCAACCAGGCGCGATCACATTCCACGAGCATGACTCCTCGCTCCATCCTGAAGATACTCCTTTTCTGCGGCTTGGAGTCTGCTCGTATTTGCTCTATTTCTTGTCCTTCAATGTTGTATTCCACGGTATCTACCTCACCCTCACTTTCATCACTGAAGGATTGGCAGTCTTCGTATTTGTCATTGAAATTCTCGTCATCAGACTGCTCGTCGTCTCCTAGGGCTTGGTATCACTTTGGTCATTGCTCAGGGCCCAGTTATGCATGAGGTTCAAGTCGTGCACTCTGGTCCATTACCATTTGGATTCATCCAAGAGATCCTTGAGTGGTTTGAAATTTGCAGCTGGATTGCCAGCTAGCTTGTCCGTTAGGTATTCCAGTATCTCCTGGAGTTCCCTTTTGTTGGTTGGGACTTGGGACCTGACGGGCTTCGGTTTCCCCCGAAGGCTTCCTGTCATCATGCAGACTGGTACGGAGGGTGTGTCGTTAGCATTGCTGATTGTTTTGATGGCTTGCTCATACGCCTCGTGATCAGAGAACGGCAGGTCGATTGTAGCAAGGACATGCATCCAATCCCGCTCGTCCTTTGGGCATGGGATATACTTGGTTAAGGGCCCATAGGACTTCTTGACCTGAGCATTACCCTTGGGCATAGCAGAGATGGCTAAGCACACTAACTCCAGCCCCCGTCCCGTATCCACGATTCCCTTCCTCGTTGTATCGCCTAGGGCTAAAACCAGTAAGACCGCATGCATCTCGAAACCTTCCTAGAAGGCATTGACGTGCAAGGATTTAGGCATAGAGTGCAGTGTCAAACTTGGTATTTGCGTCTCTGCATCGTGGTCATGAGGGTGTGCCGTGACCTGCCCTTGTGACCCTTCAACCATTGCTTAAGATCTTGCCATAGGGTGGGATGCTGCCTAAGCAGATCTCCCAGGCTAAGTGTTACAGGGGTAGTCACCAACGTGGTTAGGAGGTCATTGGGTGTTCATCTCTCCCCTAACTTGGATTGTCCTGACCAGTGGCCGTGACTGAATCGCGACCCTGTAGCAGCGCCGAGGCTTGGCCTTAGCGGCACCGCTTGTGGTGCAGTTGCTTCTCTTGACTTTGGTTGTGGAGGCGAGGTTGGCATACTTATGCTAGAGAAATCATCGATCCCGTCCTCTATGATGGGCTCAGCATCTTTTAGATGTTCTTGGGCTTCCTTCACCTTTTTTATGGCCTCTAATTGTCGCTTCGGGTGCGGGTATTCCCCTACCTTAGTGCTTCCCTTTTCGGCCATCTTAGGGGCTAACGTCTCTGCTTCTGCGTCAGAGACCTTCTCTCCAGCGGGCAGAGTTGTAGCACTCTCCGTTTTTCGTGCAATTTTAGCTTCCGACTTCCTCCTCCGCCGTCTACGGCTCTTCTTCCCTATCAAGGCTGCATCGAGATTGCTAGGTCCTGGCAGAGAGATGCCGACCTACTTTGTTTGGGCACGGTTTATGACCCACAATGGGATAGGCGTGGCCTCCCCGTCATGGTTCTTGACACCAAACAGCCCCAATGGGACAGATGGCTCGTTGGCTGAGCTAGACGATGGCTTTCACCTTGGGCAATCGACGAAGAGATGGGTGATTCCGCACTCAGCACACCTTTGGTTTGCCTTGTCTCTGTTTTGCTGCTCCCTTTCAGGGCAGCGTGATGAGACATGACCTGGGTGGTCACAAGCCCAATAGGTGATTGGATCCTGCGTCTGCCTTCCTAGGCCTTTACCTCGTCCTCTTCCTAATGCCATCACCGGTATGGAGTGATAATCCATGAGGACAGCGTTGCCCTCATCGTCATGCGAGATGTAAGGGCATATGTAAGCTTCTTCCTCGTTTGGTTCTTCCACATAGTGGACAGAAGCGTCACTCGGTGGATGGGTTACATAAGAACCAGGCGGTCTAGGAATGCATGTAGGGTTTATTTCCATCCTAGGAATGGCCAGCTTAATGTCGTTAGGCGCAGGGAGGGCCAATGGGGCTCCCCTTCAGAAAAATGGTTGCAGCCTATTCACTAGGTAAGGCTGGCCATATGGTTGTGAGTATGGAGGTCTCCTTGGCAATCTACAATGTGCGACGTCATGACCGAACCTACCGCAGTTAGTGCAAGGTCTTGTCCTAGGGTCTTGACGCTCGGCTCTGGCAAGTGGTTTCCGCCACAGTACACGCATTGGATGTGTGGGCGCGTTGGTCGTCTCAACATATCTTGCAACTTGGCTAGCTCCATCTTAACGTCAGCCAAGTCGTGGTTTGTTTCGGTGGTTTTCCCCTTATCCTAGGATGGTGGGGTTGATCGCTCACTCGAGGTTGACGCTCTCTCTGAGCTTCGCGAGTTGGTCTCTTCTAGGTTCGCGCTTCTGGAGCTCCGCTCCTTCAGCTGATCGTCAACTCGGATGGCTTCCTCAAAGACCCTGGCTAGCGCGTCTTGCTGCAAGCTCGAGTTGCTTGCCAAAGCCCTGTATAGTTCCTCGTTCTGAATCCCGCTGATGAATACAATTGATATTGTTCTTTCAGTCGGTCACTCTCTAGTAGGGATTCTCTTCAAGAGACTCCGCACATGGGTCATGTAATCGCAAATGTCCTCCTTCTCTTTCTGCTTGACGTTCATCAAGCGTACTAGTAGATTATCAGAGTATCCGGGCTCGGCAAATCTCTTAATGAAGAGATCCTTGAGGCCATCGAAGTTGACTTGCTTTGCGTTATCTAAGCTCATATACCACGTCCTACCCTTGTCGCCCAAGCAAAGCCCAAATGCTTGAGAGCGTTGAGTCAAGTCGTTGAGGCCGTTGGCTTCGCGGACTTGCTCGAACTGCTCAACAAAGCTGTATGGATCGTCATGGGGTTGGTACTTATCGAGTTGCTTGGCAACAATAGGGATTTTAGCTTGGCTCTTTGAGCTCTGATTTGCTCCTAATCCTGCGAGCAGCGATGTCGCTAGAGCCATGGCACTTTGCTCTGCAACCATATTATCGAGAGCAGCTGCTTCATGAGAAGCTCACTCAGCGTTAAGTCTCCTTCTAGTGCTCTCTCATGGTCCGTTCGATTTCTGCCAGCCAAGTTCAGCATCCGCTGCACCTCTCGCAGCTCCATGCCTTGCCTTTGGCTCCTAGCCTGTTGATCCCTATTGTACTCAACCATGCTTTGCGGACCAACCTTCTCTCCTATTCTAGATCTGCGATGATAGCATCTGATGTCCTATCGCGGTGCTCATACCGAGCATGAGTGTCGTAACTGCTGACAAGCTCTGCTGAATAGCATCTGGAAAGGCTTCTAAGTCGAATTCCTCGTTAGATCTGTGGTCTGAACTTTCTTCTGCCATTGTCGAGCTATCGCGCTCCACCAAGCTATCGATCAGGTTCAGTAGACTTGTCAAATCCACTTCGTCGTTGTTCGCTTGGTCCTACTTTTGCGCATTGATGGTTTGTCTATGTATTGGGTTCTCTCGTACTAGTGGGTTAGGTTTTGGCCGAGTGGGCTGATTAAGGTTTTGGCTGGATGGGCCGAATGGCAAGGGGTCGAGGGCTGATTTTGGGACTCGGCCCAGAAATGACCGTTCGGAGGAGCCGAGCACGACGTACGTAAACAGCACACGTTTTGATTTCGATCGTTTCTCATGCTTCACTCAATCATACCAGGCACAAACCTCCAGATCCTACCTAAGGGGGTAAGAGAAGGGATTCATATACCTGGATAGAGCGGCGGGCTCGTCGTTGGTGCGATCGAATCGAATCGAGCTGTAGCTCTCTCTCTCTCTCTCTCTCTCTCTCTCTCTCTCTCTCACTGAAATGGTTGCAAATGAGTCCTCCCTTGTCTTGGCTTTTATACCCCTTCCTGGGTATGGTGTTGATGCCCCCAATCACTCACTTACCGATCTTAGGCATCGCAAGCGAGCTTTTTTCCCATTTTTGCATAATTTTTTGCCCTGTTTTGCCCTATTTTACAACAGTAAATCCTACCCTTTTCCGGTGTGATTTCCTAATCCTATTCTATCTAAATGCAACAAGAATCGAAAGAAAAATACTAAAATAATTTTTCCATGTTTCCTAATCATCAAACAAACAAAATAACTCAAAATACTTACTTGTTTTGAAGATAAAAAACACTCAAACTTCCTACCTATCTCAAGCTTCGTTTCAGGGATGAATCCCTTACTTCGATACTCGATATGAGGCGCGCAAGTGCTCAAGCTTGAATCGGTTGGTCCCGGCAACAGAACCAAAATGTGGGAGCCTTCGCTCAACCGCCAAGACCCACGGACCGCTCATTGTTTCAAGCGTTCCAAGCGAGCTCTAATGGCTATCTCTCACCTAGCCGATGCACCGTTGATCCTACGAGTGTAGTGAGCTTACCTTAGTGCCGATATGAGTTGCCTCCTCTCTCCCACACATCGGTAGCTCCACGATCCTAGATGCTAGCTCAAGCATCCTCAAGCCTCCTCCGCCTCCAAGCTCCATCCTCCATAGTTGTGCGCGCAAGAAGAGAGAAGGGAAGAGAAGAAGAGAAGAGGAGATGGTGAAGAGCTTCACCCTCTTGATCCCTCACTCTCACACACATTCACTCCCTCACACTCTCACACTCCCTCTCTCAAGAGCACACACAAGCAAGAAGGTGAGAAGGAGAGAAGAAGAAGAATAAGACTCATTTTGCCACACACCAAAGAATGAGCTTCTCAATCACTTTTTGAACTTTATATACAAACCCTAAAATCCCACGGGCACCCATCCCTTTTTTACATGACCGGCCATTGTGGCAAGGTCCTTTTTCCATTTCCCTCTTCTAGCCTTGTAACTCTAGCCTATACCCATCTAATATTTTACAACTGGCACAGGAGGGAGCCTGGTGCTCTTTTACAAGAGTTTTCCGAGTTTTTTTGAGGCACCTTTTCATTTAAGGTTGTGCTTTTTACCCCGATTCATCTTTAGAGGCCGCCTGCATGTCTTTACTCTTTTTCCATCTTCCTTTTGCTTTTTCCTCCATTTTTCCGCCATCTCGACTTGGGGTTAACAACGTGGTCAAGTACTCAACACCAACAACAATAAGGATTGGATTATATGTCATTATTGTGGCAAGACTAGCCATACAACCAGTGAATGTTTCTACAAGAAAATAGCACAACAAATGCAAAATGATCACCACCAAAACTAGTTCATGAATGAAGAAGAAGAAGAAGATGCTTCTGCTACCATCAACAACTCTAACAGATTGTTCTAAAGAATTTTCATTGCATCTTTCATATGTTTTTTCCATAGTGGATCTCTATTTTTCCCTTAGTGGATTTGTTTTGTAAAAACCCTTGCCAAAGATGTAAAGTTTCAAGCTTTAACTTGACTAGGCTGCCTATGAGCTAGTCTCCTGGGCCATGTCACCATGTAGGGGGAGCAAAAGCCAGCAAGTGTAGGGACTCATCATTTAAGGGGGGTTGTTGAGAAATAGACAAATGATGTATGCTCCAGGAAGAGATGTCATGAATCCCATATGCATAGTGAGGAGAGTGGAACAACCCAACTTCTATAAAGCATTCTACTTGACTATCACTTTCATAATGATGAATATAATATCATGATACTTTCCTCTTTCAATTAGTGTCATTGTTAGTCCAATACACAAGATTGTCTTTACGAGTCCAAGCTTCCATCTTGGAACCTAATTCACTTGTGTAACAACTGTCTACTAATTGTCCATGTCAACATAAATTTAGTCTTCATCTTCCAACCTCCATAGCTCCTGCCGTTCTCTAGATCCGACATTTTAACCCCCCCTCCCCTCGGTTAATCAAGATTTCGTCAATCTAATTACCCTCAAACTCCTTCACCAAATTCCCCTTTCTGCGATCTCGTGATTAAAGACCATGGCCTCGAAAAGAAAGCTACGAAGGTCGCGGAGGCAAGAGCTGCCAATAACTTGGTGGACACAACTACTACAAACGAAATGGCGAGTACGGGGATTATAAATGAAGATGCAAATATCATCAATTATGGATCCTCATGTACTATTTTTCTTAAATAAAAACATCTAGCAGGCCTTTATCCATGAACATGCAACAAAAGCTGTATGCGTAAAATAATATTTTATTTGATTCATGCATATAATCTCTTTGGGAAATTCTTAACCGCAAATTCCAAGGGGTAACTTGGGTCTGTACAAGATGAACCTCAGTGAGTACAAGGAAGGTACTGTATCCCTAAAAGATTTAATATTTCTAATTTTTTGTTGATCAAACAAAATCTTTCATAGGTAATCACGGATGCTAATTCTTGGTATATAAGAGACCTTGAGATGCAATTGCCAAATGATACTGTTCGTAATTAAACTAACCAAGATTTTCTTTTATTGTGGGCAAAGACTTGCGAAACTCCAAGGGAGTTATCCTCAAGTATGAAATTTTTACTTAAATTCAATCTAAACTAATCCCTAAGAAAGAGGAAGTCCAAGAAGACTATTGGAAGGTATTGCCACTTATGCTAATTTGTCTCGAAGTTATTTTGCCACCTATGCTAATTTGTCTCGAAGTTATTTTGCCACCTATACTAATTTATCCCGATGTTATTAATTTTTGGAAAGAAAAGATTTGTCATGGAAACAAACCTGTTAGAAGTTTTAAGTCTAATGCATTCAAAATAAAGATGTTTGTGATTGCAAGCTAGGTACTGATCTTTTCTAAAATCATCAGGCTAAAAGAAGGATGACTGAGTACAGATCGTCGACTGAGGCAATATTTTGGTGAGCATAGAACACTGATTGATGTAGTGTTCCTAATGGCGCTAGACCTCCCCAAGACCAATGTGAATAAAACCTATTATAAGGGGTTTTTCTCTTTTGTTTCGCGTTAGTGAGATTAGACCAATCATGACGTGAAAGGTCTTGTCGTAGGGGAACATTAGTCGACAGGAGGAGGTGAGGATACTAGGGGGCTCTAGTCATAAACTTCTTAAGCTCTTATGAATTGCCAATTACCCTTCGATTTCTAGACTGTCCTAGAAGTTTCAGTACTAGTTGGGGAACGGGTCTTGGAGAAAATAATACCTTCGAACAAGAAAATATTTGTAAAAGGTCATTTTTCTAAAAAGAACTATTAAGAAGGAATTACTTTACTCTGTTTTTATGTCATGAATTAAGGGCGTGGAATGAATTTGTATAAGGAGATAACTCAAAGAAGTTGTTTTTATATGTTGAACCTAAAGTGGTAGGTAATTAGGTAACTAAAACTACTCTCTCGAGGGAAGTGGGAGTATGGACCCTCGACGGATCCAGACCTATGGCTGGGTGGTCTTGGTAAGCCGAGAAGTTTCGAATAAGGAATAAAAATCACACTTGATGGACCATTAGAAATTAGGAAGCCTAACCCGCATCACTTTAGAATCCGCTAATTCTAATTAGCTGCTAGTAATAGATTTGACAAGAAAAACTTAGGTTGATCCTCATGGGAGTGGTCGAAACCTCCACTACGGGGTAGACTCAAGCGAGCCTAGTTAGCAAACTCTTAGGGTTTTATCAAAATCCTGCATGACGCTTCCTAGGACATCTTTTGATGGGCTACCAAGAATGTACTGCTAATGAGAGCTCAGGCAGCATGTTACAGAGGGGGTCCCATATATCTTACTAATCTTACTATACTTCAGAGGGAGGGAGAATTAGTATTATCCTAAGATATCTCTTATGGGTCTATCCAACATGGATAGGCTAAAGCACACACACACACACAAAGAGAGAGAGAGAGAGAGAGAGAGAGAGAGAGAGAGAGAGAGAGAGAGAGAGAGAGAGAGAGAGAGAGAGAGAGAGAGAGAGAGAGAGAGAGAGAGAGAGAGAGAGAGAGAGAGAGCTTCCATTCCATTGAGACCATTTAGAGCCCCATTGGATACACCATTTGTAACAAAGATATCACCCTAATCTCCTAGATATCAACATAGCATTTAAAAAAAAGGTTCAAAAAGGCATGTATTTTAAATTAATTCTTTCCTTTCAATGCATGAAAATATAAGAGACTGGTATCAATTTTAAGAAAATACAAGAGGTTGGCATCATTTTTAATAAATGAAAATGTTAAATAAAGAAGATGCTAAAGTTTATAGGTTTAAAATTAGTGAATGAGTGGCATGCAGGAATTGGGGATATTTTGGTGCTTTGGGCATCCCCATCGCCAATTTCTTCCATAACACACACACACACACACACACACACACACACACTCTCTCTCTCTCTCTCTCTCTCTCTCTCTCTCTCTCTCTCTCTCTCTCTCTCTCTCTCTCTCGGAGAAGAGAAACCAAATTCCACATTTTGAACAAAAAGTAGTCAAGATTTTTAAACTAGCTTTCATATCGACAAGTGACCATTAAAGGTGGTGGAAAAAGAGATCCTTTTTTGCAAAGTTGAAGCAACAAAAACCAAGTATATGTGAGAATTTAAGGGTAAAGTGTATGCCAAGATAGATATTGGGTAGTGTTCATGAAAAACCAAGGTTCAAGGGGAGGTTTTTTAATTTTAAAAACTAGGATCATTTCAACTATACGTCGGTCAAAAAACATGCAAAAAATCTAAGAAAAGTCCTACAAATGATAAAAGTTGAAAGTTATTAAAAGTAATTACTTTACCACCTTAATATAACATGTGCATTATAAAAAAGCAAAAAGTTTTTATATTTGCTTTGAAAAATGTTTTTCCACAACTTAGCAAGTCCATGTAGTCCCTCTAAAAAATGGAGGGAAAGTTAAAAGGACTTGGTGATCATTCATTTGAGGAACCACTCCTCTCACACTAGAGTAGATCGTTCTCTCTCCATATCGTCTGGTTCCCTCTCAATTTGGACACGGGTGTGGCGCCTGGGGACATGGGAGCACTTGCCACATCTATAGACGAGTGCAACATGGCTCTAAGAAACCACTTAAATTTGAGAAGTTGGTTTTTAAAAAAAGAGATATTTTCGCTATAAAATCGGAAAATGCCATATTTTTCCCAAAAACAATCACATTTCAACATGTTCCACTTTTCCAATGGGTGAGAAAAAAGTTTTTAGCGAACACGGTTTTTTCCCCTTATAGCAAAATGCGCGTATTAATAATGTAATGGATGACTTTGGATAATGACCCGTTTGCAACGCACCAAAGTCAAAAGGGGGCCTCAAAAATCCTAAGTTTAGAGAGAAACCCCATCAGTATATTTAAACTTCCAAGGCTCGAGAGGTTGGAAGCTTTGCAGAAATTCAGTAGTTTTATTTTTTCTTGGGTCTGCTTTTCTTTGGGCGTGTACCAGAGCAGGGTCTGTTCCTTCTCCTTCCATCAACGCACAGGTAAACCCTTCTTTTCTTTCATTTTTCCCCTGATTTTTGCTCCTTTTCATTTAACATTTCATTTTTTGGCGAAAAATTTATAGCGAATTGTCGCAATTTTGTACTGCAGAAGTACAATTTTCCATTAATTTTCATCGTTTTCTGTTCTTTTTTTTGGTTTCCTTTTTGGTTTCTCCCGGATGGTGCAGCTCAAACTGCTTGTCTGCTGAGAACCCACATTCCATTGCCTTTGCTTTCGGCTTTAGCAAGGGTTTCAGTCTCGAGGCAAAAGGTTCCTGTTTTTTTGGGAACTGTCCTGCCCCAAAACTCACCGTTTTTGCTGCAAATTTCCACATCAGACAGTTGGGCAGTGGTAACCTCGTCAGTCTCCTTATGTGTACGAGCTTGGCGTTGATGGACATCAGTAATCTCTCAATTTGAGGTTAGATGGGGTTCAAGGGTGCCACCTTCTTCTTTCACAGACGAAACCGCTGGGTACGACAACCTGCATGTTGCAAGTTCTGATACCTAGGCCTAGTTCTGGAGAAAAGATAAGACCATTTTCATCAGCAGCAGTATAGCAGCACGATGAGGAAAAAACTGGACACACGCTTTCCTGCGGTAATCTTCACTCATCTTTCCCCATTTATACAACCCTGTCTAAACATAGTACGTGGAGCTGTACCTTAATTTTCTTTGTATATGTCCCTATATTGCATGATTGGAAGTGTTAAGAATCATTTGATTTATGCAGTTTGAGACAGGGTGTGTATGGATGTTAGATGCTTGACATTGTGTTAAAAGGTTTGGAAAGGGGTAAGTAGGAGACCTAAATGCAGCAGCTGCCCAAAGAACACAAAGCTTCTTGCTCTAGGGCAGATGCAGCTTTCGTCACCAAAGCCTACAGCTTCAAATGGCTGGTAGGTATGTATGTAGATATGCAATAGATGTCTGAGACACAAAAAATAAGGTGGGCGTTATGTGGTTGCCCAAAGAGTTTTGAGCTGTGAGAGTGTGCAATGGAAGAGAATCATGGACGTGGAGAGAAAAGGAGAAGAGAAAAGACAGTAGGAAGAGAAGAGAAATCTGCACTGAATCTGAGACGAATGCCAAATACAAGAGTGGAGTGATCAATCCATGCACGCAGCTCAAAGCGTCAATGAGGGCACCAGATTAGGCTAGCAAATGATGAGAGCACCTGTGATGCAGACAGAGATGGAGAGTGTGCAGCTTGCAGTCCTGAATAGAGACAAGAAGAATGCTGCAACTTATTGGAGCGCTTGTAGAAGACAGAAGATAATAATCTCCCCCTTGCCTGCCCCTACTATGAATAGGAGGAGAGGAAAAAACGGACCGATCGCTGACTGGTCCGACTTGCCAATTTGGTTGACTGCAATAAATGCAGTTCGACTTTATTTAATGCAGAAAAAATGATGACCTGGCAGGTCCTGGGAAAAATCGCAGCCAATCTGGAGCAGGTTGGGGCTGATTGCAGCCAAACAGGGGTGCACAGGCTGAGAAATGCTTGATTAACACAAGAAATGTGCAGTAAAACGAATGAAGACACGCTTAGAGCTCCAATGTCCTTGTTAGACTTTGACTAGGACTCACAACCAAGAGATGATAACTTGACAGATTAATTAAGGTAGGCTAACACCCCCTCTTAGATCATGGGAGTGTCTGAAGACCCAACAATCTCACGTAATGAAGCATAGAAGCCTTGGGCAAAGGCTTCATGAAGAGATTTGCCGCACTGTTCACCATGGGACAATAGGCCACCACTAACTTGGAATACATATCCACTCTCATACGTAATGATACTAAACCTCTATGCGCTTCGACAAGCATGAAATACGGGGTTCTTTGCTAGAGTCAAGGCACTTTGGCTATCCACGTGCAGGTGAGTGGGTCCTATGTGTGGAAAGCTAATCTCCGTCAACATCCTGCGGAGCCAAATTGCCTCCATAACTGTAGATCAAAAGGCATGGTACTCTGTCTTTGTAGAAGAAAGTGCCACAGTAGGTTGCTTCTTACTACTCCACGAGATAGCTCTGGCGATCCAAGGGAGAAAGCATAATGTGTAGTGGATCGTCTCAAATCCACATCACCTACCCAATCTGAGTCACTCCATCCCAAAAGAGTGCCCCCCTCTTTGTATATGATCTCATAGGATCGAGTTCCTTATAAATAGTGCATAACGTGCAAAGTAGCTCTCAAGTGAGCTTGTAAAGGAGTCTTCATATTTTATGAAGACAACAATGCCACCACAAAGGAAATCTAGATTAATGAACTAGCAAGGCACTTGTAATGGGTAGCACCTAGAAGGGGGGGATCTCTGGTAGCCAAAAGTTTGAACATTGGATCCATGGGGCAAGAAATAGGCTGAGACTCAGCCATACCAAACTTCGAAAGTAATTTGGTACTTGTGTTGGGATATGAAGATGCCTTGTGCCACTGATAGATCTCTAGGCCAAGAAAGAATTGTAGGATCCTAGATCCAATACATTGAACTCTTGCCTAAGATCTTCGAATTTCGATCAACCTCTTGTGTGTCACTCCTTATGATAATCAAGTCATCCACATACAAGATGACGAGCACACACTTATCGCCCTCTTTCAACCTTATAGTAAAGGTTGGGGTCATGATTTGATCCAATGGAAGCCACCTTGCAAGAACAAGTGGTCAATCCTTTGATACCAAGCCCTAAAAGCTTGCTTTAGGCCATAGAGGGCCTTCCGCAACCTATAAATTGTTAGAGTATAGTGAATATGAAATTGTATGGACAAGACTAAAAGCAAATGAATATGAGAGAAAGGGAGAGAGAAAAGAGACAGAAGAACGTAGATATTTGTAGTCAATGAATGTTGAAATGAAGAGGGCAGATATACAAGGGCTGTCAGTGTATTTGCTCGAGCCGGATCTCTCCCACCAAACATGCCAAGATGAACTTAAGAGGGCAGGCTGAAGATGGGCTATAAATAGCCAGAAAAGTAAGGGAGAAATAAGGCAGGTCGGCTAGCCAAATTTGCCCGATTGCAGCCAGATTGGGTGATGTGCCAAATCTAGTCATAAGCCACAAAAAATGGCCGACTAAACAACCGCAATAAATATGGCCTGCCTGTGTGGCATTGTCCTACCCACGAAACTTGCTCGGATACTGATTGTTGGAAATAATGCCCAAACTGACAGGAATAATAAATAATGCCCTTCGAGAGTACCTTCGAGAGAATTGGCTGCACCAATGGTAATTCGAGAAATGCTAGTTAAGGGGATGACTTATCTCTAATACCCCCTCTCAGATCTTAGACGTAGCATAAGGCTTAGGGATTTAGAGTGCTGTCGGAGAAGAAGCTGAGGAAGCGCCTTTGTAAACAAATCTGTGAGATTATCCTTTGTCTTGTAGTAAATCACATCAATGGTCTCATCCAAGATTTTCTCCCGGATGAAATGGTATTGAATCTCAATGTGCTTTGACCTAGCATGAAATACTGGGTTCCGCGCCAAAGCAATGCAACTCTCGTTGTCACAATGAAGTGCCGTAGGACCTGTCTGAGGACAGCCAAGCTCTCCTAGTAACCTCCAAAGCCATACTGTCTCACATGTGGTAGAAGATGCCGCTCGATACTCCGCCTTTGTGGAAGAAAGAGATAATACGTGTACTCAAAGTAAAGCAATATCCTGTTGTTGACCTTCGATGGTTAACATCTCCGGCCCAATTTGAATCTGTCCAATCAAAGGTGAATCTCGAGTACCTATTGGGTAATGAATACCAAGATTGGGGGTCCCTCTTTGGAACCGCAAAATCCTCATAGCAACCTTCCAATGTACCATCTTGGGCTCACTTATGAACCCAGCCAAGAGACCTACAGGATAGCACAGATCAATCTGAGTGTTAAGAAGCCAAATCAAGGGCCCAATCAACTGCATGTGGTGGATAGCATGTGCCATCGGAGAATCTGTATGGGCCATAGCCTTCCAGTTTGGATCCATAGGAGTAGAAATGGCCTTACGTCCCTCCATCTCAAACATGGCCAAAAGGTCCTGCACATATCACTGTTGGGAGATGAAAATCCCTCACGGAGTTTGGTAAATCTCATGGCCTAAAAAGAAATACAGAAGGCCCATATCGGTCATCTTGAACACCTCATGTAGTGCCGCCTTAGTCTCCTTGACCTTCTGGGCATGGTCACTTGTCAAAATAGGATCATTCACACGAAGCATGAACAACGTGTGTCCTCTAGTTGAGGTGTGGATATACAACTGAGGGTCGAAAGAGAAACGTCAATACCCTACCTTCCCCTGGAGGAACAAGTCTATTTTCTTGTTCCAAGCACATGGAGCTTGTTTGAGGCCGTAGAGGGCCTTCTTTAACCTGTAGACTTGTCCATCTGATGAGGAAAAGCCAAGAGGCTGCTCACTGCTCAACATAGATCTCCTTCTTCAAATTACCATCGAGGAAGATAGACTTTACATCAAGCTGATAAACTGGCCATCTCCTATGACTGGCTAAGGCAAGAATGGCTCTAATGGTAGCCATCTGAGTCATAGGTGCAAAGGTGTCATGGAAATCCACCCCTAGCCATTGTATGAAGCTCTTTGCAACGAGCTATACCTTGTGCTTATCTCGAGTACCATCATTGTGATATTTGGCCTTGATGACCTATTTGACATCAATCACCTTCCAATGAACGGACCAAGGTACAAAATCCCAAGTGCCATTTCGCTCAATAGCATCCAACTCCTGCTCCATAGCCTTCTTCCAATGTTGTGACTGCAAAGCCTCCTTCACGAAGGTAGGCTTCCTATCCTATATGGCACAAGTCATCAAACAATAGTTAGTACAAACAAGCTCGGTAGCATGTGCCTAGTTTCTCTAAGACCACCATGGACCATCTTGTGGTTGCCTCTCCTCATGGACTCCCTCAATCCCTAAATCACGGAGTGTCTCGTCACTCGTGCCCGATGAGGAGAAGGCCAGATCTCTCCTCTACATGCACCATTTACTGAAGTCTTTGGAACATCCATCGGCGGTGGTGCAGTCGAAAGCTGGTGCCTTGTTTGCTGAAATATTTTGCCTATTAAGCTCCTCCACGAGTAAAGAGCTCTCCACATGTGAGTATAGCAGCGTAGCATTAGAATTACTCATTGCTGTCCTAAAAGTGTCCCAACTTTCAGGCAAAGTGCATAGCAAAAATGTTGCTTTGCCTTGAACTCCTCATCAATGTGGAACTCCAAAGCAATCAACTGGCTGAAAATGGAGTTAAACTCATTCAAATGTATAGACAAGGTTGTACCTTCCTTCATATGAAGGTCCATTGAAATTTTCAACCAATAAACCTCGTTGGTTGCACTTTTCTAAGCATATAATTCCTCAAGTCGTTGCCACATATCATAAGCAGATTTTAATTTCTCTATGTTGAAGAGCAAAGTGTGTGACACTGAAAGCTCTATGGTAGAGCATGTAAGCTCATCTAACTCATCCCACTTATCTGGATCCATGGTTGTTGGTTTTACCCCTTTTGTTTTTATAGGCTTCACTTGTTTCTTTTGCACCAAGACATTATAGCACTTCTTCTGTCATATAGCAAAGTTGTGTGCACCCTCAAGCTTCTTAATGTGCAAAAGATTGCTGATTTACAACTCAAAAGTGACTCAAAAATTAACAAATGTGAGCCCAATTGTCACACAAATGACCAAGGTACAAAGCAAGTACCAACCGACAGTGAAAATTCAAGTAATTGCAGAAGTTTCAGATCTGCAAATCAATTTTTAGAGGTATGAAATGTGTGCTACAGCATACCATAAGCAATTACAACCGTATTACAGGCTAATACATCAATTTCATGAGAAAGCCCCAAATTTCAGCTCCAATTTTTGCTCCAAATGCATCCATGGGCACAAATTTGACTCCCTTGGTCAAAAGCCCCAAAATTTCTCTATTCGAACTGCTCAAATGACATCAAACTTAACTCCTGAATGGATTGCACAAGCCAATTTTGCCAAAATTTCACAAATTTTCCAAAAGCCCCAAATTTGTTCAGCGTCCTATGTGCTCAATTTGCTTAGAAATTGCACTGCAAGTACATATCAAGACCAATTTTGACCCAAACTTTGCAAATTTTGCAAAAGCCTCAAATTGTACAGGGTCCAGAGTGTCGAAATTTCAGGAATTGTACTTGTCCCACTGCAATTTCTGCACATATGTGAAAAGCCCCAATTTCTGAGACTTGAGAGTGTGCAAAAATCCACAAATTTTACTCAGCCTAGTAAAATCTTCATGCGTATGCCAAATCTTTGAGATTTGCCAAACTGTGCTACTGTGCGTGTGATAGCCCACAAATTTTCAACAAAGGATAGACTTCTTTAAAAAAAAAACGTAATTACTTCAAGAAAAGAAATGTTGACTGTCGATGGCTGCACATGATCTGTGCCGACCTGGCCTGATTGCCCCGTGGCGCTTGCATTGACCTAGAACTGCCACCAAACTGCCCCGTGACCTGTCATGTGACTTCTCTGCACTGTTGCCTGGACTTGTGCCACGTGCAACCTGTCGCTTGGGCTGATGAGCTGCGCTGACCTGCAAAGCCTGCGATGACTGTCGTGGCCTGCGATCTGTGACCTGAACACTGCCTGCATGATTGGGGTCTGATCCAAACTGACGACCCGCTGTTGGCACAACTCGGACTAACTCTAAGAAGCGCGCGCTTGCAATAACCTTCAGGCTTCACCTCTAATATCAATTTGTGGTGGCCTAAGTGCTGTGAAGGTTCAATGTTCAGCACTAGCAATGGTGGAGAGAGAGAGAGAGAGAGAGAGAGAGAGAGAGAGAGAGAGAGTGTGTGTGTGTGTGTGTGAGAGAGAGTAAGATGCACAATGTGTGGGTACAAAGAGTTGTACCTCTCTTAGGTTTTTGTGATAGTTATAGGTAAAGTACTAAAGTACAAGTGCTAAGGATGTGTTCACACCGAAGCACGTATAAAAGGCATGTTGGCCGTTTATTCCAACACAAAACACTTAAATTCCTCAACAATATAACCTTAGAAGTTAAATTCCCAATACAAAACACTTAAATTCCTCAAAATATAACCTTAGAACCTAGAAGAAAATCGAGATTTGACAAGTTTACAATATAAACAAATCATGACTTAACTTAAGACAATAAACTGTGACTTGTCATAGACATTAAACTTACGATTGAAGACTCAAAAGTGAATAGTCATATGCTTATATTATGTCATATAGACTCATGAGTCATAACTCAGTAAATAGTACGTGCGTGAAAAAGAAATACAACTATGATGTGTGATATATGGTGTATCAACAATATCTCATGAGTGATGAGTCATCCAAGTGCTACTGAACCATAAACGTGAATCTACATAATCAACTAGTAGCAAGTTTGCAAAGTACAAGTCTACGAATTATCATATTATGATTTGTCATCTAACAACGAAATTCAACATACTTATTTATGTTACAACTTACATGTATCATTGTATGATGTATCGTGTGATATGTTTATCATTTAAACTTTACTTACCAATGTCAGAGCACAATTTCCATACTTCTCCCACCAAGACATAGGCTAGAGCTATGTCTCATATAACTCTGTTGTGGGGTGTGCAAATGAGAGAAAGTGGTTACAAAACTTGAGGAAATTATCCTCAAGTTGCATAATGACGAAAACATCTCCATCAACCCACTTACGAAAATAATCTTACAGCCCCTCTTCAAGCTTTTCACTTGCATATTGATCCTCGATGTGCCAAAGAGGATGCAAGCAATGTATAATAGCATGGATTGGTTTATGAAACCAATCCTATCTCTTATTCCACACTACGTGAATATCCTACAATCTATAAGATATATCCACATAGCAATATAAATTATGAATCATGATAGATCATAGATTCATAAATATAATTAAAAAGGTGAAATTAGAATGAATGGTCATTCCTTCACTTACTTGTCTCGAGACAAGAAGATGTTTCTGTCAAGCACCTCTCCAATTTGATCCATGTACTTGTACAAAAGGCCTAGAGTACTACCCTCCATATCAGTGATCCTAAAAAATGTGCAAATGGGAGTTAAAGATTTCACCAATGCAATTGCATTTTTCCAATAGGCCTTATCCATGACATTTCTAATAAATGTCAAAGCCTTAGGCTGCTCCCTCTCATCCCATGCAACCCACTGTCTAGAGACAATTGTCCTCAAGAGGCCTTGGCAGACACCAACAAGTCTCTCCACAACAACAAACATGTAAGCAAAGCTAGTGGCTGATGGATTCAAAAGATCCAAATCACTGTTTGCCCTTGCCCAAAAAATGGTTTGTGCTCTAGGCCTCCTTGTCACAAACTTAACCATGCTTCCTTCTCTTGAAGAGGTCATCTATCCATCCAACCTTTTCCAAATCCTCCATAAGTAGGCTGCAACTCCAAACAACGTGATGCATATGGAGTCCACAAGATCTTAGAGAACTCACTCTCTAACAAAGCACCCATAATATACAATTACTGCCATTGTCGGTGATGACTTGCACTATATTGTCTACACCAATCTCATAAATGGTAGCTTTGATGTGCCTATAGATGTACTCACCTATAATCACTGTCCTTGCTGCCAATGCATCTATGACATGCAAGAACATGGTCCTCTCGTGCTGCTTGAAAGACAAATTCAACCCCAAATTTGATATTGTCTAGCTGGTCTCTTAAATTTCCCTGAAGTTTTTCAATTTGAATTGTTGGAATTCAAGTCCTAGGCCGTTAGTTTTGAGTGCTGAATGCATTCGGAAAGAAGGATTCGCTCCTTAGCAGTTGGCCAATAATAATGACCAGTGGAAATGATTGTGCTTGTTACAGATTTAAGAGCACTGTTTTGCCTTGTTTGATCAAAGAATTAAAGGATAAATGGATATCTAATGCTTCAGGTTGAAGGCCTGAAGGGAGAGGCAGCTTCAGTTACCCCCGATTACATGCTTGACCCTAACCAAGGGGGTTGTTAACCGCGCCGGGAAGGTCGACACTTCGTCTATGTATTGATTACCGAGGATTGAATCAATCAACAGTCAAGAATAAGTACCCTATTCCTAGAATAGATGAGCTTCTTAAGAGGACATCAATATGTTATACACATTCCTCCTCTTCACATCTATCCATCCATCACACAAAATAGTGCAACCGTACGTTTGCCAAGTAGTCTTAAAATGTTGCATCTCTAGCTATACAGCTTGTTTCTCTCTAATAGGCTCACATGTGCACAAAGCCTTCCCCTCGCATTCAATCCGATTGATAGGCGTGATGGTCCTTTTCCACCTATTTGTATGTGCAACATGGAAAGAGATGGCACACCGCATAAACAATCTCGCAATCTCATGGAAGCTTGCTAAGAGCTTGGAAGATGAGAGAGAGACTGTTAAAATGACTTGGATGCTGCAATTTTTTCAAGATCCTCTTCGAATGTCTTCAATGGTAGCCACAGCTGAGTGTAGAAGCTTGTCCAGTCATAGATATGTCTTGGAACCAAACTATAATTGTGTCTAAACTTACAATTCCATGTATCTAGTCCATCAAATTTCAAACTAGAAAATGACGTGTAATAATGCTCCAAAATAGAATCAAAGCTATGCTTTGATACCAATGCAAGAAAGGCAACATCTCACAAACATGAAATACTATTGACATACATGAAATGCTAGAAGCCGCAGCCTTCACTATCACATATATGAGAAAATGTACAAGAAACCTAGAATACATGAAAATAGGAGCCATAACCTTGTTGAGAATCAATGATGAGCTACAGCATGGAACTCACCTTATGGTAAGGTAGGGCAAGAAACTCACCTCTATGCCATGGTGGGACATGTACACACCCATGCCAAGGTGAAAGGAACCATGGATGTTCTTGGAACAAAGAATCACAAAATAATAAGGTGATGGTTACATTTGGTTGATAAGTATTATTTATAGGCAAACCCTAGCTCCTAATATCTTAGGCTAAAAGTAAGCTAAAATTAACTATATTATAGGATCCATTAGCTAAGTATATGGTCTTATAGACCCATTTTACACCAATCACCTTTTGTTTCCGTGGATGCAAAATCAACTCCAAAGTGTGGATATGTTCAATAGAATTGAGCTCCTCTTGCACAGCACGATGCCAAATATCATGTGCAAGAGCCTCATCAACTTCAGTAGGCCCACGATCTTGAAGAATTTGTGATATAAGAGCATAGTTCACATAGAGTGAACTATCCCCTTAGGCGTGTACTCTGGCTGATCTGTGTGGGCTTGAAGGGATAATAGGAAAGTGGGTTATACTTGATTCCTACATAAATTGCCAATGCCACCTAGGAATGGTGATAGATGCATCTTGTTGCAAAGGAGATATACTAGCCTCTAGTTCCTACAATTCACGTTTTGGGATAGGGACTCCCCCTCACTAGGTGAAGGTAAATCCCCCTCATCTGAAGAGGAAAGCTCCCCTTTTGATGGCTCAACAACTCTAGAAGAAACTTGAGGGGATGGGGAAGTAGTAGGAATACTTGAAGACGAAGTAGTAGAAGAAGCCGTCAAAGGAGGAAGGGAAGTAGATGAAGAGGGAGGGGGGGAAGGAGTCGCAAGCAAATGAGTGCGCTGTTGTAGCTGATGATCATCCTGAGGCTGTGCTTCGGCTTACCGCTGGCTGCCCTGTTGTTCTTCACTCCCCTTGTCGCTGGTGATCATCTTCCCCCACTTTGATTGCACTTGAGGAGTGCATTCGGCTCCCTCTACAATTGTCCATTACAGTTCAATATTTACTTTTATACTTTTCTGCCCGGAGGATTGCGTTTTGCTCCCTTCATTGTGCAGATTCCCTTCAGGTGCTGCTGCCTGATTAGCTAGGACAATGCGGTAACCTTAGAGCTTTACTCCATTGTATAAGCATGATTTAGTGTCATCATTGTTCACTCTTCTTTTGAGTTTTTCTTCTCTTATTGTTTGCCATACTCACCTTTAAATAGAAGTGGGTAGCAAGGGCAATAGTACTCCTGATGGTAGTGATGCGAGAGGTAGGAGCAAAGGTCTCCTCAAAGTCGATTCCTTGCTGTTGGGCATAGCCCTTAGCAACTAGGTGGGCTTTGTACTTGTCAATAGAACCGCCTTCCTTTTAATTTATAAACCCATTTGGTACCTATTGCACGCTTGCTACTCCCAAGTGTCATTTTGATGGATGGAATCAAATTTGGCCTTCATTGCTTCCACCCAACAGTCGTTTGAAAAGGCATCTTTATAGCTTAAAGGTTCTTCTTTGCATGTTGTAGCCACCGATGTGCATGCAAGAAGATGACCTTGTTCTTTGCAAGTGGAAGCTTGTGTGTGGCCAACCAAAGGAAGAGGCTGCTTGCTATTCCGAAGAGTGTTGGGTGGCCAATGAGGGTCTCTTTTAGGTTGCTGAATTTCAGCCCTTGTGTGGTCCAAGTGATCATCAATAGTGGGCTGCTCATGGGACAAGGTATCATGCTATTGGTGTGGCTGTAAATCAGGCTGAATAGGCTGTTGTAATGAACTTGTATGTAGTGAAAAGCCGGCCTTTTGGTTGGTGCCATTTACATTATGTCATAAATTCTCTGCGACGAAGACATATTGCATCATACATGCCCACATAGGATAATTGGTGCCATTGAGCTTGTGATCGGCACCAAGTATGCCCAACAAATCATTATTATTGCTAGCAATGAGTGAAAATCAGCAATGATAATTAAAAATTTCCAAGTGAAGAGAGAAAATGAATCCTCGACTAATGTGTTGGGTGCAAAGTCCCTTCGTCTCCGTGTAAATAGACTTACGGGTGTGAACACACCCTTACTGTACCCTAACATATAAATACATTCTTTTTATTCTTTGTGTACCATCACATTGGTACACCTATTTCTGCATTCACACTTCCTCTAACTCTCAGCTCATCTTTGCTCTTTAGCTAACGCCTTGACCTTGCACGCCATTGCGCACTCTCACCCTTCAAACTGGTATCAGAGCTTCGATGAAGGTGTACGCGCTTCCTGATGTCAAGGCAAGTCAGTTTCAGCTCGCGCGTGCAAAGAAAACAGCAGGTCGTTTTTCAATAGACGGCTGCGCGTGCATCGAGGCGACACATTTCAGCAAGTTGTCACCTCCCACAGGCCAGGTCACATTTCAGCAAGTTGTCACCTCCCATAGGTCAGGTCGTTAGTTTTCTGGTTTGCGTTAACAGTTTGCAGCAGGCGACAGCCTACACAGGTGAGATGACTGCAGACGATAGCTCCCAAGCAGGCGACAGCCTGCACAAGTTAGACGGCTGCAAACGACAGCTCCCAGGCAGGCGACAGCGGACGACAGCTCCCAGGCAGGCGATAGGTAGGCGACAACAGACGACAGGCAGGCAACAACTCACGAGGACAGGCGCATGCAGACTCGTCAGGCGACATGCACGCGGGACAGATAGTTGGTCAACGGCTGATGTTTTCGTCACGTTATCAACAATTTAGGTCAATTTTTCATTAATTTTGCAAGGAGACCCCTTGCTCACTGATGGGGGTTCGCGTATACAAGCACAGTTCGCAAGTCCTCGTATTCATCACTAGAACCATCCTCCTTCAATTGCTCGTCATCTTCCAGGTCTTAGTAGGGCTTTGTGCAGATTTAGGCACATAAATTTGGGGCTTTTTGAGATTGAGTGCTACTCATGCAAGATTGAGGCATCTGCGTTAGAAATTGCAGACATTGTGCGCGTTTGAATTGGTGATTTCGCTAAATTTACTAAAATTTTACTCATCCAAGTGAAATTTCTCAACATTGGACCCATAAAATTTGGGGCTTTTGCTGTATTGGTAAAATTTTGGTCAACTGAGTCAGATTGGCTGACATTGGTGCACAATTGGACCCGAGAAACTTGGGGCTTTTGCAAAATTTTGTGAAATTTTGCTAAATTTTCTCATTTTATGCTTTCGGGAACATGTATTAATGCAATCAGGGCAGATTGGTCAGTGAAATTTTGGGGTTTTTACTGAAATCTGTGAATTTTGGCAAAGTTAATGCATGAAATGTACTTTGGGAATATTTCTGAAGCAATCTTGTGGTTATAGCATAGTGATTTGAGCATTTTTATCTCTCGCTTTGTGATGTTGGAGAAATTGCAGAGATTTCTTGGCGTTTTGGGTATCAAAAGACGATATGAGCACATACGTATGCAGTACACTTGCTGGACAGCTCCCATTGAGTTGATGTATTGCTGATTATTCATGTTGCAGCAGTCTTAGTGATCATTTGCAGATCTAGGATTGGTGCAGATTATTTTGGTGATATTGCTGAAGTGGGAGTTACCTGGCAGTGATGTATGCATTTAATGCATATTGAAATTCCAGTCATACTGCTGAAAGTCGTTCGTTCTACTGCTGTACATGTACTTGGACTGAATCTTGCTATTATTTGCTGAAAAACTGGGCTGAAATCAGCTGAATATTCAGCTCATTTTTGCTGTCATAAATTGCAGCATTGAATTTCTGGTTTATTGCTGAAAAATGGCTGCAAATGCTTCTAGCAGCAATGACACTAAATCCCGCTTTGAAATCGAGAGGTTTGATGGCATTGGCTTTGACTTGTGGAAGGATAGGATGCAAGGCATTTTGTTTCTCCAAGACTGTGAAGATACTCTCTTGGAGACTAAGCCTGCAGCTATGATAGATGTGGATTGGGCTAGACTTAATAAGAAGGCCATTGCATACATTAAGATGGCAGTGTTTGATGATGTACTTACGGACATTAAGCGTCTTGATACAGGTTATGCTACATGGAAAAAGCTTAAGGATACTTATGAAAATACAACTCCTGTGAATCAAGTGCATCTTGTGCGTAAACTTGTGAACATGGAATTGGATGAGTCTAAGCCAACATTTGAGCATTTGAGTGCTTTCACACGGGTTTTGAGTTAGTTGCAGGATTTTGGTTTGACCGCTTTTGATGATAAATTGAAAGCTATTTTCTTATTGATGACTTTGCCTGACAACTGGGAATCTTTGGTTGTGTCACTTAGCAACAACCCTGCTTTGACTTTTGATGGTGTTAGAGGTTCAATCCTCAATGAAGAAATCAGAAGAAAGTCTAGTGGTGAAAGTAGTGGCTCAGCTTACCATGTAAGAGGCAGGTCTGAAAAGAGGGGTAATGCATCCAGTAAAGGAAAAAGTAGAAGCAAAAGCAAGGGCAAACGACAGGATGTCACATGTTATCAGTGTGGGCGTAAAGGGCATAAAAAGCTTGATTGCCGGTACTTCAAGAAAGAGCAAGAAAGAAAGAAACAACAGGGTAAGAAAAAGAAAGATGATGACAACTCTTCCTCAAAAGAAGTTGCAAAGGAAAATGTTGCATCTAGTGTGGTCATTGAAGAGCTTCCTGACACTGAAGAGATATTTGTTGTAGCCTCATGTAATAGATATTATGGCAGCAACAGGTGATATGCACATCAACAAAAAGGAGGTAATTGATGCCTTACTTTCAGCTCATGATGAGCTGTCACAATCATGGATAGTGGACAACGGTGCTTCTTTTCATGTTACCCCCTCTTTGGAGTCATTTTTTGAATACACTGCAGGTTGCCTAGGCAATGTTTACTTGGGTAATAACTATGCATGTGAGATAGAGGGTGTTGGCACCATTCACTTGGCTCTTGAAAATGACTAAGAGCTGATTTTACAGGATGTTAGATTTATACATGGCATAAAAAAGAGTCTACTATCAGTTAGGCAGCTTGATCTTGAAGGGTACTTTAGTACATTTGGTGGTGGATCTTGGAAGGTCCATAAGGGCTCTATGCTGATTGTTAGAGGCAGCAAAAGGGGGACTTTATATTTCTTGCATTGTAAAGCATTACCTGGCAAGTTCTTGGTTGTGGCTGAAGTCCATTCACAGATGGAGCTTTGGTACAAAAGACTTGGTCATATGAGCCAGAAAGGCCTTCAGGTTCTCTCCTCTTTAGGGAGATTTGATGTAAAAGGCTTTGGTCTCAAATCTTGGAAGGTCCGTAAGGGCTCTATGTTGATTGTTAGAGGCAGCAAAAGGGGGACTTTATATTACTTGCATTGTAAAGCATTACCTAGCAAGTTCTTGGTTGTGGCTGAAGTCCATTCACAGATGGAGCTTTGGCACAAAAGACTTGGTCATATGAGCCAGAAAGGCCTTCAGGTTCTCTCCTATTTAGGGAGATTTGATGTAAAAGGCTCTGGTCTCGAATTTTGTAATGATTGGTTATATGGAAAACAAGTGAAGCCTCCTTATTACTTTGGTGTCGTTAAGAAGTCTAATGCTCTTGACCTAGTACACTCTGATGTGTGCACTATGCCTGTTAATTCGTATGGGGGTGCACGGTACTTTGTTACTTTCATTGATGATTTCAGTAGAAAGTCATGGGTGTATGCACTTAAGAGCAAAAAGGAAGTGTTGGATTCTTTTAAAAAGTTTCATGCCTTTGTTACCACACAAAAAGGGCTTCAGTTGAAAGCCATAAGAATAGATAATGGGGGTGAGTATGTCTCAAAAGAATTTAACAAGTTTTGTGAGATGCATGGCATTAATAGGGAGTTGACAGCCCCTTGTAATCCTGCATCAAATGGCGTGAATGGTGTGGCTGAAAGATTTAACCGCCCACTTTGTGAGAGAGTCAGATGCATGCTGTTCATAGCTAATCTCCCGCAGCAGTTTTGGGGAGAGGCTCTTAAAACTGCAGTTCATGTATGCAATCGCTCTCCCAATTGTGCATTGGAAAATGGCATTCTTGAAGAGGTTTGGTCTGGCAAACCTGCTTCATATGACCATTTGCGTGTCTTTGGCTGTGATGCCTTTGTGCATGTACCTGTAGAACAGAGGACCAAACTAGACATGAAATCCATCAAGGGCATCTTCATGGGATATGGAGATGAGGGAGAGATGGGCTATAGAGTTTGGCTTCCTCAGGGCAAGAAGATAACATGCAGCCGAGATGTAGTATTTAATGAGGCAAAGTTGCTGAAAAATGCTACACATAATGATCTTGACAAAAAGAAGATCAAATTTCAGCATGAACAGCCAGCCATTCAGCAGGCATTAGCTGAAAGTTTTGTCCCTTTTGATGCTGAAAACGAGCAGCAACCTATTGTGCTATAGCCAAAGATCATGGACAGCAAATAGATGCACAGGATGAAATAGGACAGCAAGAAGAACATGCTAAAAACAGATTACAGCAGCAAGAAAATGCTGAAAATCAGCCACTTGGTGATGGTGTGCACATTCCTCAGGATGTAGGCCCACTGCCTAATAATACAGATCATTGGGTAAGACGGTCTACATGTGTCAAAAGGCAGCCACAGAGGTTTCAGCCATCTTTGGATTGCATTTTGTTGAATGATGAGGGTGAGCCTCTGACATTTAAAGAGGCACAATCGTGTGCTAACAAGAGAAAGTGCGAGCTTGCCATGCAGGAAGAGATGAAGTCTCTATATGAAAATAACACATGGGAGCTTGTATCTTTGCCGAAGGATAGGAAAGCTATTCCTAATAAATGGGTTTACAAAGTGAAATGTATTGATGGAAAGCCCAAGTACAAGGCACGGTTGGTTGCTAAGGGCTATACACAAAAGGAAGGCATAGACTTCTAGGAGATCTTTTCATCAGTGGTGAAGATGACCACGCTCCGTGTTTTGTTTACTCTCATTGCATCCTTGGATTTAGAGTTGGATCAGATGGATGTGAAGACTGCTTTTCTTCATGGTGACTTGGATGAAGAGCTGTACATGAAATAGCTAGAAGGATTTGCTATTCCAGGAAAAGAGCATTTGGTTTGTAAGCTGAAACGCAGCTTATATGGGCTGGAACAAGCCCCTAGACAATGGTACAAAAAATTTGATACCTTTATACTCAGCCATGGATTTAAACGCAGTCATGCAGATTACTGCTTATACACTAAAAAGGCTAATGATGGCAGCTTTATTGTGCTGGTTTTATATGTGGATGACATGCTGATTGCAAGACATCATAAGAGTACTTTGAATGCTCTTAAAAGGCAGCTGAGTTTAGCCTTCTCCATGAAAGATTTGGGGGCAGCTGAACACATTTTGGGCATGCGCATTAAAAGAGACAGAGGGCAGCATTGGTTGTTTCTCTCACAGGACAAATACATCAGCAAAGTACTTGACATGTTTAATATGGCTAACGCTAAGCCTCTTGGTGTGCCTTTACCGCCACATACAAAGCTTAGCAAATCTGATTGCCCTAAGGATGATGCAGTTGCTAGTACCATGAAGGGTATACCTTATGCATCAGCTTGTGGATCTTTGATGTATGCCATGGTTGCAACTTGCCCTGACATTGCTTATGTAGTGGGAGTTGTTAGCAGATTTACGTCTAACCTTGGCAAGCCACATTGGGAAGCAGTGAAATGTATCTTCATATACTTTAAAGGTACACAAGAAAAGTGTATATGCTATGGAAAGGGTACACTAGAGTTGCAGGGATTTTGTGATTTAGACATGGATACTAGGAAATCTACCAGTGGGTATGTTTTTACTTTGGCTGGTGGGGCTATCTCTTGGTGTTCAAGATTGCAGAAAATTGTGGCACTGAGTACTACAGAAGTTGAATGTATTTCAGCCACTAAAGCTTCTAAAGAAGCTATCTGGCTTGGCCGTCTAGTCAAGGATTTTGGTCTTTCTTCATGTACTCCGGTGCTTGGTTGTGATAGCCAGAGTGCAGTATTTCTGGCTAAGAATGCCATGTTCCATGCATGTACCAAACACATAGATGTTCGGTATCACTTTATTCGACAGTTCTTGGATGATGGTCTTGTTACACTGACTAAGGTCAAAACCCAAGATAACCCTGTAGATATTCTCACTAAGTGTCTTGCAAAGGCTCAGCATGAGCATTGCATCCGTTTAGTGGGAGTTGGTTAACTTAAAGGTACCACTTCGGGCCTTTAAGTGGGAGGTTGTTGGGTGTAAAGTCCCTTCGTCTCCGTGTAAATAGACTTACGGGTGTGAACACACCCTTAATGTACCCTAACATATAAATACATTCTTTTTATTCTTTGTGTACCATCACATCGGTACACCTATCTCTGCGTTCACACTTCCTCTAACTCTCAGCTCATCTCTACTCTTCAGCTAACGCCTTGACCTTGCACGCCATTGTGCACTCTCACCCCTTCATAATGATGGTGGACCATTGATAGAAGAGTCGTTGGCCGCTTCAATGGAGTCTAATAATGTGAAAATAACATTTTTCTCTTGCTGTTTTTTTGCCGAGGAGATAGAAAACTGTGTTGCAAATAATAATTTGGTGAAATAAAATATTACCCAAACAAGGTGGCAATCAGTAGTATGCTGAAATTAGGGATTAATAGCTGAGAATGCTCCAATAATGTGAACAATAGTAGAATGTTAGAATATTTGCCCAATAAATGCATCCAAATAATTGGATTTTTCTTCAATCTTGGGGAAAAACAAGCCTAGCAAGCCAATAATATGATATTTGTGCACATCGCTGCCAAAGAAAGTGAATTGAGTCAAAAGCCCCAAATTACAATTGCCTTGGAGGTGAAATTGGGCAAAATCCTCAAATTTTACTTGAAATATATGTACGAATAGGGACTTTAGGAATAAGAGAAATAAAAATTAAATGATAATTTTAATGACATTGGGAGTATCAGCCCAAACAGAATAGGGCAACAAGATTCTATGTTGACACAGAGGCATGAAAGCTTGTTGGTGATCTGTGTGACAAGCGGCAATTTAAGCGATAGGAGGTCCATTGGTTAAGGCGGGGAGGTGGCGAAATAGGCGATGAAGGGTTTGACAAGCAACACTTAAAGATGTGGAGGTTACTTGGCTTGGCAACTAGTGTAGCGTGTCAGGCGATGGTTTGGATTAGACCAGGGGCATATGGGCAGTTTATGGGAACAAGATTGTAGGGAGATGTAGTGTTGCAGATGGGAACACAATTGATGGATGCAGAAAACGTGATGGCTGCAAGGCAATGACTGGATGCTTAGTCAACACACATTGCAGGTGTTGCAGATCACATCAGTTTGTGACTTGATAGGGCAAGCTGCAAGTCGATTGTAGACATGGTGATGATTTAGTTGCCAAGTAGCCAAGCCAGGTTTTGTAGCAACATGGTAGGTGTGATGAGTAGATTTTTACTTCTTGGTGGTAGTGGGAATGGTGTAGGTTTGAAGGGGATATAGAGACAATGATCTGAAACATTGGAGGCATAGAGTATCCATGCACGAGTTGCAGGTTGCACACCACTCAAGGCAGATTGCAGAATTCTTATGATGTGAGATAGGCACATGGAGGGAAGACATTGATGGCAGTTAGCAGCGGGTAGGTAGAGGTGGCGGCACCAGGCATGTAATTGCCAATGAAGAAAATAGAGTTGTACAAGGGCAATGGCTCCTGGGGCAGCCGGGCAAGTGAGAGGAGCTCAAAGGCAATGGTTGGTGGCAAATTGTTGAAGCGATGGAGGTAAGTGGCTCTGATACAATTGTTGGCCCAAGTGTGAAATAATTGTGCAATTAATTAACAAAGAAAATGAACAAGAATGAAAGAATTAATAAATGCACAACAATTCTTGATCACAAATAAGAAGCAATGTATTAATGAATAAGAGAGTATACAATGCTCAAGGGATCACAATGAAAATGCCACACTTATCTACTAATGATGCACTAAGTGTCTTTTTATAGTAAAATGGAATCCTAAATGGCTTACCATCATAGGACACCTTAACTTAAAACCTAACCCTAGTGTCACTTAGTGTTGACACTAGTGTCTAGGACACTAGGGGCAACAACTATTTTTATTGACAGTCTAAATGTCTAAGAAGCTCGGATCATGGATTAAAGGGCATAACTATGTAGCCCATGAGATGGGCTCTAGAGGCTTGAGTGTTGAGCCTTATTGAGTTTGCAAGAGTAAGTAATAATGTGGAACTTGGAAGATATGGAAAATGGAGAGAGCAAGAGGCTTCAACAGATGTAGCTCGGTTGGTTAAGGTGGTGACCAAAAGGTCTTGGGCTCAACTTCTACAGTCCGCATGGTCATTTACTACATGTGTAGAAAAAAGGGAGATTTGAACCTAGGTCAATGGGTTAAGAACATAATGGCTTACCACTAGGGTAGCCACTTCGTTATGAAAAGAAAAGAGAGAATTCTTGGAAGTACATGAATTAATAGAATAATCGATAATAATAAGTGAGACGAAAGTTCAAGAACTAAGGCCTCATTATATAAGCCTAGGTTTTCCCCCAAACCTTGTGACTTTTTTTAATGCTAGGAGATGTAAATTGTGTTCACACCTTTAACACACTTACGTACCTAAGGTGTGTTCACACATAGGGAAAATAACTAATAAACCGCCCTTTGGGTCATGGGTGATTGAACTCATGACATGAAATATATGCAAAAAGGGAATGGGAAGTTCTTACCTTGAAGAGACACTGTCTAAAGTCGTATTATGATTCTGGAAAGGAGATACATAATTGAGAGAGATGCAACACGAGGATAGTCATGACATAGTTTATTGAGAAACTCAGGGACCCAAAGTAGGACATGGTTTAGAGGTGTGTTTGTATGGCTTAGAGGTTGATTAAAAGCGAGTATGGTTTAGAGGCACTGGGCACATGACCAGAGGCCAAATACCTAGGCATAGCCTTCAGGCTCAACTCAGAGGTCATGTATGAAGTGGTTATAATTCCCCCATGAAACATTACTCCTTTGTGAATTGGAAAGAAAGGAAATAAAAAGAAATACAACATGTTTTGGATTAAAATTTGGGTAGAGGGCCATACACAATCATTTAATAAGTGACGAAAAAGTCTTAGCACATGTGGATGCATAGCCAAATTTTTTCATTACATATTTTAATAATATATTTTTAATTATATATTATTTATTATTTTTAAAATTTTAGGTGGATTAAAATCCCCCCTCAATGTTGAAGTCGAGGAGACGGGTCAATGTCGTCCGCTTGCGACGGCATTGCCAAGCATTGGATGCTTGGCGAGTCATTTCTTGCTTGATGTCAAAGGCAAATGTGTGGGGGGGTCTTCAATGTGTTGACAAGAGCTCCGATTTGATAGCAAGAGATGCTAACGCAAAAGCATTTTATTTCAGTGAAGAAATTTTAAGGATTTTGGGCTGAAATTTGAAAGAACAAAGCCAAGAAGTAAAGACCATGCGAACTGCCCCAAAATTTTAATTAAAAATTACTTCACTTATGAAGTTCAATGAAAAACCATATCATTTGTGTTCCATGGTGTATGATCCAAGCAAACGTAAAGAAGGGCGATGACATAGCGTACTGGCACATGGAGAAGACGATGCCGCCTGGAAGGGTCCACACCACATGTCAATGTAAAGGCAGCTGGTGAGAAGGCGACGGGCTAGAGTGAAGGCACAGGCTAGATGTGACGGATCAAGCGGCATCTAGATCATTTAGTGGCATGACATAGCAGGTATGGGCTGTGTTCAGGACCACAGATGGCAGTCAAGGTCATGGGTGCAATTGAGCATCTCAAGCAGGCAAGATGTGATTGACATAGATGCAACAAAACCTCTCAAAGGTGAGCTTGTAGGCGGCATGTTTGGCACAACTAAGGGACTAGAGTGAGGGCTGAACAAGTTGCATCCTCCTCCTCCTCTTCTTCTCCTGCTGTTGGTGTTGTTACTACTGCTCTCTTCCTCAGCAGTAGTGGGCAAACATGGCAGAATTGCTAGGCCGATATTAGTGTTAGTTGTTTGGTGTGTGCAGGTGTTGATGGTTGAGATGTTGAGTTGAACTCACTTTGATACCACTATTGGGTATGGAGCTCACGAAGATGGACTAGGAGGCTATGCCAAATGGAACTCCGTATATGAGAGAGTTCTTGGGAGTACACAAAACTGAAATATAGATTGATAATAACAAGTACAAGAACTAGGGCCTCATTATATAGGCCTAGGGTTTTCCCCAAACCTTTGACCCTTATTTAATGCTGGGAGGTGTAAAAGGTGTTTACATCTTTAACACACACCACTTGAGGTGCCTTTATAGATGGGTGAAAATAATTAATAAGTAAGGTTCATAATGCCTTGGACAAGAAGCTAAAGTGGAATTGGAGTTTGCAGTCAGAGATGGCAATAGGCAATCAAGATGGTCAAAGACAGGTTTTTTTTGTAGCGGTCTGTATGAACGTGTATCTTATGGAGTAGTGTGTACATCGTATGGACCCAACTATGATCCGCATGATTTAGAATAGTGCCTTTATCACCATGGGGGGAGTAACAAACTCTTCACACATAATCACATGGGAAGTAACAAGACTCCGAGGATGCAGTGGGTGTCAAAGGCAAACGTTGTGATAAGTTATGCTAGTTGGGCTTTGGGGGTTAGTTGGTGTTAATTTTTGACCCTAGGATGGTTGTTTGGCTAATAAGTGTCAGTGGGGTGACACTAGGGACTAGCATTAGTTAATTAATTAATGCCACTCTAAGGGTCAATAGAGGTTGGGGACCACTCTAGGTTGCAAATGGCCTAGCCATTTAATTATGGATGGGCACATTTAATTTTGGGCAAGGTTAGAAGGGCTGAAATTAATTTTTAGGATTATAAATAATTTTGAAAAATAATTAAATGGTTGAATAATATTGAAAAATGGGTTTAGAAGGCTGTTACTTGGCAAAAATGCCCATGCAAACTGAGAAAACGTTTTTGGGGGTTGAGTCTCAGCCATTCAGTTAGTTTATAGCTTGGGAGAGAGGGAGAGGGAGCTATTGGTCCATTCTATGATCAGAGAATAACAATTTGCTGTAGAAGACAACCATTTGGGTGCCTCAATAGTTAGGGAACAATAGGGAGATACCTTCTAGGGGCTGGCAACAGTATTGCTGATTAGGTGATAGCAGTTTGGAGGTGTTTGGTAGTAGGTGACTACATTAAATGCAGGCTAGAGCAGGCATTAGGTAGATTTTAGGGTTTTCTCACAAAGAAAATCAGATTTCTCTATCATTTTGGCTTTCTCTCATCTTCTCTAGTAATTTCTCAAAAGATCTGAGCACTTCTCAACCACTCTCAGCAGATCTCAGCCAGATTTGGTGGACAGTAGGAGGATTTCTGCTGTAAACCCTAAATTTCTTTAGAAATTAGGGTTTAATGGCCTCTTCTAGACCTATGCCAACAAGAGAATGCAAATGACTGCACGTAAACAGTAACGTTCAAACCCGTTCAAGTGCATCAGCGCAGTAAAGTTTTTTTAAATCTTGGATTGGGCAGTGCCTAGAGAAGTGTGCTTTGGTCTAAATCCAACATACACTGAAATCAGCACCTGAAATTCGTGGAATTGATAGGGATTTCAGATGCCAGCCCATATTTGTGCAAGTCCTGGGTGAAAATCAAGGGGCAATTGGCCCAAATTGCTTGTTGATTGTATGTACAACAAAGGAGATTGTGGAATCTCAACTTGTTCACTGTCCATTACCAATCAAAGTTAAAGAAATACTGAAAGAGGCACCAATTTTGGGGCCAATTGGGTGTCTGTTGTCCAAGATTGTTAAGGTAATGTGTGCATTTTAGTTTATGCTTAGTTATTAATTGCTGTAATTAAGTGCTTGAAAGTTTTACCACCTATTTGAAGAGGAAGGCTGGTTTCACTAGACCACTGTAGAGTGCAACATGAGCACCTGAGTGACAAGGGTGTTAGATTCCTTGGCATCAATTCTTTCCATGTGCAAACATGACCTTGTATTTTCTGGATTATGAACATTTGGGTCATATAGGTGAAAGTGTACTATGTGCATTCTAGCCTATGCCATGAGACCAAAATGACCTGTTCCACTCACTAATAGCCAATATTCAAATGTATTGCACTATTTAATTCAGGTAATGAGATTCCTCTTTCTAGCTTGAGTTTTGTTGAAACAGAATCTGTATTGAACCACAAATTGGAATTAATAGAAATGGTTTCTTTGCATGTTTTGAGTCATTACCAGTCTCTACCTGCACAACTTTATTTGCACAACTCTTTTATTTTATTTTCTTTCAATAAATTTTTGTTTACTAATTAATAAAGCACAAGCCTTAGAGGTGTTTCTAGCAAGGTGAACTTCTATCAAGCTGTAAACATATTCTGCTAGGTTGGCTTTCTAGCTGGCTATAAGCCCAATGCTTGCAAGGTGGTAAGTCCAAGCCAAAAGGATGCTTCTGAAGTACTGCAGCACGAGTAGGTAAGTTGTGTGTTGAAATATCAACTACTTATGGTGCAAATAACTTTATCTAAGTGCAGAAGTGCATACCAAACTGTTGACATGCCTAGATAAAGGGAGGAGATTGGAAATAATAAGGTATTTGCAGCATTGTGCAAGGCTGCTAATTGGAAACAGTAAGGTATTAGCTGCATTGCGCAAGCCTGCTAATATACAATTGTTAAATATGTGCAGTGGTGATTGCTGATCTTCAAGGTTAAATAGTTGGGTGACCTTATGTCTGAAGGAGATTGTTGTGGTAGATGCAACTGGATTATTAATTTAAACTAATAATCATTTGAATGATGATTTTTGACTTCTGCAAGCTTACACTGTATGAGACATAATAATGATTTGTATGTGGATTCACACCAACTGGGTTTTATTTTTATTGCAGGCTAGGATTAAAAAGATTATGCAGGCAGATGAAGAAGTGGGAAAGATTGCAATGGCCACTCCTGTTTTAATTTGTAAGTTGATTTTTTTTTCTATGCGTGGCATTGTTGGCATAGCCAGAAAGTTGTCATGCTGTAGCCTGGTTTCTTATGGTGTGAATGAATTCAAGTGTAATGATACCCACTATTTAATTGCAACGAGTTGTCAGAGTCCATAGTGTTGGTTGCTGCAACTCATTGGAAGTCAGAATTAGGGGAATTGATCCTTTGTTCCTTCTGCTTTAAGTGAGGTTAGTCATTTTGTCATGTGATTTCTGAATTGTCTGTAAGAGCGGTTTCTGCTGTAAATTGCAAAACTTGATTGCTGAGGCTAGTAGGAATTCTCATGGAAGATGTGGAGTACAAGCCTATGTTACAATAGGTTGAGCACGATGTCACTGTGCTTTTGTAGTTGTGCAGGAGTACTACTGTGCTCTTTTTATACGAGGCTAAAGATGGCATGATGCCAGCTCTGGCTCATTTTGTTGGTACAACCTGAACCGGTTTATGATACTTTTTCAAGAGCCAGCATCCACATGAAATATCAGGTCCATGATGTCACATTGTCATGGATGGGGCTTGGCTGGTTGATGATATTGGAAGTAGTTTTTGGAGAGCAAGTCTGCGTGTTGCCTGTCCTCAAGGCTCATCTGTCTTAGTTTTTGGATTTCAAATGGACCCATTTAAACAAACTTCATAGCTGGAGGCTATAAGTCTATATCATGATAGGTTTTGATTATAATGTGACATGTATGGGTTTTTAAAATCTCTACGACCCCAAAGCTGCTTGATAGTTGTGACCTGGCTTGCTAGTCTGGCTGTTGCAACCTTGCAATAATTGGACTGCTGCCATATCATCCTACTCTCTGCTCAGCTCTCCTGCTGTGCATACCATAGTTACGTGAAATGGCCTGAAATGGCACTTAGGAAGGAGGGAAATGTTGAAACGGGGTCAAAATCTACTAAAACATGTTTCCTAGATCGAAATGTTTCGTAATCCTGAAATGGTGTCACGTGGTGTTTCAGGCCAAACCTGAAGTATATTGTTTCCTTTGATCAATATTTATTACATCTTAAGGTAGACACCTTATTATTGTTAAATCACACAACTTTGATTTTAGTAGATGAAAATGCACCTTTTTGAATTTAGGTCAGACAAGAGACCTTCTGGGCCATGTTACAAGGAAGAAGAAAGAGACTACTCTTGAGCTAGGAGGACTATTACTGAAACACTTCGGAAAATATTTCGGAGGGCATGACATCATTGGATGTAGAATTTGCATTGCTTCAAAGGAGGAGGAGGAGGAGTCTAGTCTTGCAGTCACCAATGAGATCATCAACTTCACTCAACATAAAGATTACAATTTCCTCATCTAGTGTTGAGATAATCCTTCTCTTCATGATAAATTTTTGTCGGTTTCTAATGATGCTACCACTTGGTATTTTGATAGTGGTGCTTCCAAGCACATTGCATCACACTGACAATTACTCAAGTCTCTCTCATATACTCGGTCTTTGGTGCTCCTATGCTCTTGTAGGATGTTCTTTATGTGCTAGGTTTCACGAAGAATTTAATATCTATGTCAGTCATTGCAACTTTAGGCTTCTAAAGGTGTTTTTGATAGCCCAAGGTTTGCAATATATGGAAACCAAGCTGTTACTTCTATTTTGTTGATTAATGCTCTAGCAAAAAGCCTCTGCAGACATGATTCTTATCTGCTGATCATGCTTTTTTAGTGAGTGATTCTCTTAGGCACACATTTCTTATGGCATCAAAATGCAAATTTTCTGATTTCTATTCTTAATGTCGATGATTAGCTTATAACTGGGACCAATGCTGGCTGAATTGCAACCTTCCACCATGATTTACAGCCATTTGCTATGACAGTTTTGGGTGTACTTCATTATCCCATTTGGCATTTGCTGTCATCGAGGGGGGGAACATTGTGTCAGTGTCACAATTTGCCATTTCCTAGTGAAGCAGGTTTACAAGTAGGTTTATGCATAGCCCCTATATTCTTGATTGGTAAATTGTGAAGCCTATCTTGTCCTTTCTACACGGCTGATACTTCCCTTACTACTATTGGAGTTATAGATAGTGGTCTTTGCTGTACAGTAGCAAATTCTTGCTGTAAATGATCCTATAAATGCAGGGAATGATGCTGAAATTGATCAGCAAGAAGTTGCCCACGATGTACCACAGTTTCAGTAAGAAAATGTGTCATTAGAATAGCTGGAACAGGCAGGACAGCATGCTGAACCATTGGAACAACAAACTGTTATTGCAGATTTGTAGGTTGAACAGCCAGTAAACACTGATCATTGGGTCCATAGGTCGATGAGAAATACCAAACATCCAAATAGGTTTGTTCTTGGTGCAAATTATGTTGTTGATTATGTCATGTTGATAGATTGTGGTGAAGGACAACAAGAAATTGCATAAAGCCATGCTGTCAGAGATGGAATCTCTAAAGAAGAATGGTACTTGGGATTTGGTGCATTTGCCCATGGGGCAGAAAGTCCTACCATGCAAATGGGTTTACAAGATGAAGCTCGTTTTGTTCCTTGCTGAAGTACAAAGCATGACTTGTTGCAGAAGGGTACAAGCATGAACATGGGATTGATTTTGATGAAATCTTTTCTCTTATAGTTAAGCTGACTACTTTGTGAACCACATTAGGCTTGGTTGCATGTGAGGATATGGAACTCATATAGATGGATGTAAAGATTGCTTTCTTAGATGGTGATTTGTATGAAGACATATATATGCAACAACCAAGAGGCTTTGTGGGCAAAGGGCAATAAAAGATGATATGTAAACTCAAAAAAAGCTTGTATGGGTTGGAACAGGCACCGCGTGAATGGTATCATAAGTTTATTATGCAATCTCAAGGATTCAAAAGGAGTCGAGTGGATCACTAAACATCAGTATTATTTCGTCAATTTTGTATGTGGATGACATGGTGATTGGTGGTAGAGATGTTTGATTGAAGTAAAACCTACACAAATTGGTGAGGCAAATCACATTCTTGGCATGATTATACTCGGGGACAGATCAAAAGGTCTTCTTTATCTGTCATAGCAAGAATATGTATCCAAAATTTTGCAGCGTTTTAATATGGAGGGGATGAAAGCAATTGGGATAGCATTGTCTCCATATGTGAAACTCAGTGCAAATGCCAGCCCTACATTTGATGATGTTATTGGCTTTATGGATGCAAACTATACTGGTAATGTTGACTACAGGAAGTCTACTTCAGGGTATGTATTCAACTTTAGAGGGGGAGCAGTTTCTTGGATCTCTAGGCTACAAAAGTGTGTTGCATCGTCTACTACATAGGTAGAGTATATGGTTGCCACTGAGGCATGCAAGGAGACTTTATGGCTCTCACGTTTGGTAGGAGAGCTTGGCATTACTGAGATCCCTATCCTCCATTGTGATACTTAGAGTGCTATCATGCTAGCATGGAATCCCATCTTTCATGCAAAGATGAAGCACATACAAGTGAAGTATCACTTTATCAGGGACGTACTTGATAGCAAAAGCATTGAGCTTGTCAAGGTACACACTAATGATAGTTCAGTAGATCTTCTTACGAAGGGTCTTCTAGTAGAGCAGTTTGCTCATTGCCGACAAATGATGGGAGTTGGATAGTATATGTATTTCAGCTTTGTACATACTTAGACTTGGCTGATTCTTTTCTCAACCTTAAGGCACATTGCCTTTAGGTGGGAGGTTGTTGGAAATAAAGGGTCACTGTGCCTTTTATACATGCTCCAATGTGAATGCACCCTTAGTACTTGTACTTTACATATATCTATCTAAAAAATCTAAAAGAGGTACATAACTAATTGTATCCACATATTGTGCATCTCACACTCTACTCTCTACTGTTGCTCTCACACACACACACTCTCTCTCTGCCATTGCCATTGAACATCGCATCTCCACTGCGCACACCACTTCAATTCTTGGATCATAGGTGCTTCTATTTCCATCTTTCTCTTTGGGACAGCTGGGGTGGATTGAATGTCTCTCCCATCTCAGCTAGTGATGATCCTTGTCAACAACACCCTTGCCATGTAGTTGTTCTTTATGGAGGTTCTTGTTGTCTATTTAGTGCGTCTTGTAGTCCAAAGCATCCATACAGCTACCACATCATCATCCAAGTTGTCGCCAAGTGCTTTCAGCCTTGCATTTGCTGGTTGCAGCAGCTGCCCTGCTCATCCTGTCTCAAGGAGTTGATGATTGCTCTCCAAGTGCTTCCGTCTTCAGTCATCTTCAGGATCAGCCTTGCATTTATGGGATAGTGCAACCATTAGTGCAGTTTACAGCAGCTAGTCACTGTTTGGAGGCTGCCTGATGTGATTTAGGAGTATGACACACTTTCCATCTAATATGTGCCTTGGTCCTTTCAAAGACACAGTAATTGGAGGTTTGATATCCACTCTTGCATAGTGTATTTATTGCATTGAGCATTGTATTAGTCATTCTCCATTCTTTTGTCTTCATTATCTTTGAGTTACTCCACCTCTGAGTTCTACCATTATCACTTTGTGTTTTGTTGTATGTTTGTTTTTATCTTTTGTGTTTGATACGACATCTTGTGGGCATGCCTAGAGGACTGCATTTTGCTCCCTCCATAGAGCATCCTCATCCATAGGTGGTGTTGCCTGATTGGCCAAGACAATGCAATCATCTCTCAGCTTTTGATAGGAATTATTGACCCAACTCTGCTCACCTCAATACCCGTCCTAGAGACATGGAACCCTGAGCCTCTCAAGTTTCATCCATTGTATCAACATTAAGCATTATTCATTATTTCATTCATCTTTTGTGTTTTTGAGTTTTGTGTTCCTCCTTGCAAACCTACCGTTCACATATTCACACGTTTATCATGGATACAGTTGTTTGTTTAATGCTGCTTTGCCACAAACCATCTTTAGAGCTGAAGCAAAAGCCTTTGAAGGTACATCTGAAACCTTTTCATGAACTGAAGTGGCACCAATAATATCGATACCCCCAGGGGCAGAAGTCTGATCAGCTGCAACCACCAAAGTATTGAATGGATTACTGAGAGAAAGAGAAGCCATACTGCCACAACATTTTGTGGGAACCAGAACCAGCGCTACCCCTGCCTTTTCTATCAGCTCACATCTATTCCCTTTCCAATGTTTTGAGAGAGGCTTGAAAGGAGATGGGCTTTTTGCTCGTGAAGATGTTTGTTTCCACCTCATTGTCTAGATGTTTTGAAGTTGAAGGATGCCATAGTGAGCTAGCTGCTTAACATTTGTAACAAGCATTTGGTAAGTATGAGAACTGGAGTTCAATTCTGTGCGGATGAGAGATGTCCAGATCTAAATCCACAATCAGCTATGTCATTTGCCATATTCACATAATACATACCCTGTTATCTCTGCCAAAAGTCACAACCCTTTCTTCAGAACACTATATTTTTCCAGCAGTTGTGCCAAAGAGTGAACCCGTGAAAGGAAGTGCACTGGTAATGATGTAAAAGTCACCTGCACTGAACAGGTCTAAAAGTTATGAGCTGGATCAAATAGGTCCAGCGTGACCTACACTCCATAGGTCCATACACCTTGCATAGAAACCAGCTCATTTAAGGCATCCACATCAGAACACTCTGCATATTAGAACCCCTTTCCAAGGAAAATGAAATGCACAATCTGATGCTTCCCATCTGCCTCTTTTGCTCAATGCTTCAAGCATGGGTTGCGTCATACTTTTCTCATAAAATAAACACAGAGTCCATGTGGTTCCACCTGGTCGAGGTTAAGCAATATGGGTTCTTGAAGTAGTTCTTGATGTGCAAGGAATTTAACAGAAGGAATTTGCTACTGAGAATCAGCACACAAGGTTTGCAGGACCTCAAGTTGAAATGAGGAGGATGGATAATCACGAGGAGCTTGCTTTTGAACCTTATCTTGAGAGCATTGAAGATTTCCTTTTGCTGTTCATTTCAAAAACTTTAGAGGTAGGGCAAACTGAATTGAAGCAGATGCTTGAGATCTGAATGTCGATGAAAAAAACCCCACTTCCATGACTATTTCAGTGGAGCTTTCTTTGTATCAACAGCTATAGAGCCTTGTAAAAATGAAGATCTTGTTGTGCTGTTGACTGCATGTCTAGTCCTGTTACTACTGCTTTCTTGTAGACTGCAAAAACATATGTCGTCTCTCCTGGATCGTGCAGGATCATTTGCAGACTCATTGCTTCACCAGATTACCCTGATTTGCAGAAAATACTCACACTTGGTGCTGCCTCATCAGTTTGTGCTGCCATGCCATCGGTGTTGCTATCATTAATGTTATCCTGTCCCATTGACATCAAATTCTATCAGTTCTGTCTTGTCACTCTGGAATGTGTCAGAACTAAGCTTGCTGTTTGGCTTTGCAGAAGAGACCAGCTTCATCCCCCCAGCACATGCGCATGCGAGAGAGAGAGAGAGAGAGAGAGAGAGAGAGAGAGAGAGAGAGAGAGAGAGATTTAAAGTCTTCCTTTGGTGCTTGATGGTTGGTGGGCTTCCCCTTGGCATGGCACTTGCAAAACGCTGCCAATGGCAATTGCCTTTTCTGTCTCACCAGTGTGGAATCTTCTCTCTGCCATTTTCTTTCATGCCCTATGGCTCGGAAAATCTAGATCCTTTTGTCTAAAATTTGGAGGACCATGGTTGGCACATCGCTGTGCTCTTTTGATCAGTTGGCCCAAATGCCCCGCTCTGGCACAGCTACATATGAAGATTCTGTTTCCTTTTCTCCGTTTCTAGGGCTGTTGGCACAATTGGATTACTTGGAATGCTTTTGTTTTTGATTCCATGTTGGTTGTTCAGAGACATCTTGATTCTTGCTAAGCCGAAAGGTCTTCTACATTGGCAGTTGGATCCTATGGAGCACAATGATCTTCTTTCCAGGGAGGATATGGTTCCTTGGCATACGATAGTTTTTGTTGCTTCTTTGCTGTGACTTTTGTAATCTTTTAGTCATGTGACTTTTGTACTTTTTTAGTCATACAATATAATTGCTTCTCGCGCACAAAGAGAGAGAGAGAGAGAGAGAGAGAGAGAGAGAGAGAGAGAGGTTGACTCTTGTACCTTTTGGGATGTAGCTAAAGCATTGGAGCTCTTTTTGCAAGACTTGTGTCATCGGACATATGAAATTACATTGAAAAGGGGAGCAAAGACCATGAATTCACATCATTTGTAAGTGGATAAAATTTTTATGTTCCTGGCTTTAGGAAGATTTATGGTCAGATCTTTATGGTCCTCTGTCATTTTCATGCAGAAAAGAGTGTGTCCGCAATCACAGTGTTTTTGATTTTTTAAAGGAGATTGTTTCTCGAGTTCCAGATCTCGATCTAGAAGGTGGTGGTGATACTGGCCGTCGCAGGTAATAATGGATATATATTTTTTCTTCCTTGTTTTTGATACACTTGTTCTTCATTTTTTCATCTTTGAGTTGGATTGTGTGGAACACAGAAAAGCTGCTGAGGGGGATGATGAGAGTGGTGAGGAAGATGTGAAACGCTCAAAAATGGTACTATTTCATCTCTCTGAGGCTTTCTTGTTCTTCAAGCTGTTTTATTATGCTTATTACTAGTTTTTAGTTTACGCTGCTTTGTTAACGTTGAGGTGGAAATTTCACACAGAGTAGACACTATGTAGTGCAAGGTTTTGACCTGAAGGGAAGTGAAAGCACGTGTCTATGCCTCAGTGTTTCTTGTGCTCCATAGAATAGTCTATTAAAGCAAATTAATTGGTTGTTCCACAAACAACCTTGAGTGAGCCAGAGGTGAGCAATTTGGCATCTAGTCTCTTCTACCGGAGTTGAATGAACTTGTCAGCAACCTTGGGTGGCACCTTGAAACATTCTGATCAGCCACGACAACTGCCATTAGGCACACCACGAGCAGCTGTGAGCACAGATTGACACTTGCTGTCTGTTCTTTTGCTGATGCTATACACCCACCAATAGTGTGAACTGCCTGCTGGTGATCATGCATTCTGCTGATGCCCTCTTCCTGGATGTCCAAATTTCAGATGGTGAGGGCTGCTTGAAAGTTTGGCTGGTCATGGGAGATTAAGATCAAGGTGGTTGAGCTGAGGGGAAAAGTCAACAGCTGAATGCTGAGACAGGAGTGGTTGAACAAACTATATTGGGGCTACTGAATTTGGCCTATTGAACAACTTCTGTAAAAATTGCTTGGCTGGATTGACAGCCAGCCTCCAACTGCATTTATCACATTCTCACCTGATAGAAGCACTCCATTATTTATGCTTGGACCAAAGGTTTTCAACTTGTAACAGCTAGATTCTAAAGCCCAGAAGCTTTAACAGCAGTAGTGCATCTCCATACATATACATTTTAATTCCTGAATATTGGGCTAGATTTGAGCTTAGAACAGGTTGACATCATTGACTGAAGAGCTTTGCCCTGCTTAAGGCACCTTCAATTCACTGTCAAATTGAAGTAATTCAGATGTGTAAACTTGCTGTCCATAAACCCTAATCTCTGACATGCATTTGGTCAGAGTGTTTTGGTTACTTTGAGACCGTAAGGTTAATAGCTGTCTGAGAAACTTGCATGCATTTTTGTTTTTACTTCCCAGATGAAGTGGCTAAGTAAATTGATAATTTCTGTCACAGGATGTACAGGCAGCTCCATCTCGGGGGCGCGGACGAGGTCGTGGGCGAGGGAGGAAGAACAACGGTGAAAAAACAAGAGTTGTTGAATTTGATAAACTTGATGACCATGATACAATGAACTCACCTCAGCTGAGTGAAGAGTGTGAAATCAGTTCAAAGTCACTAGCTACTGACAATGCACATGAAGGTGAGACAAGTGGAGCAAACAAAGAGACTGCAGAGAGCCAACGGTGCCCAAAGGATTTTGACCTCAATATGGAACTGGATGAGAATGGAGAGGTGGCTACTACTGGAAAGGAGGAAGACTTTACCATCACACACTCGCAATGGATTGGTTCTGGCATTGAAGCCTTCACCTCTGCAATGACTCCTTTACAGTTAGGTCACGGCAAAAACATTCTGCAGCCAGAGGAGGATTATGATTGTGAGGACGAAGATTGATTCGTACATTTCTGTCAAAGCAATACTAGGGGAAGGGAGAGAAATCCAGGGAAACCTGTGTTTTGGGGAGGGGAAGGGGTTTTGGGAAGTTGTGGGAAGAATTAATCTTTAACTGTAAAAGTAGAATCAGGTAGGAAAGTTAACCAACCACTAATGTCTTGAAAAATTGTGATGGTTCATGCCCCTTCAATCAGAGGGCTTGTAACAACTTGAAAGGGGATTGGTCGCTGTGCTGGAAGCATGGTGGCCTGCTGTATTTTAAGGCAAGCAAACGAGTTCCACTGGGTAGGCCTCTCTCTCTCTCTCTCTCTCTCTCTCTCTGGGGTGCACAATTTATGCAGACCCTCGTAAAACTGTGTGTGTAGCTGGTGTAGCTGCAATGCACTTCTGTCTTCAGCAGTCTACTTTGCTGACCTGATGTTACACTCTACTATAAGGAAGCAGATGGAGAATCTGAATTCTCTAGTTAAAGCATGTTAGAGTTGTGAATCTGCTCCTGTTATGGTAGTGGTGGTGGCTGGTTTGTTATCCATTTAAAATAAATAAATTGCTGGAGTATAGTTGGATCAGTCTCATTTCTTTTTAAGAGTTGAAATTTAAACAAGGTGCTCCTTTTTTCAGCAGTGTACTAGTTTAAATCCAAGTTAAATTTAGAAATCTACTGTTAGAGTAGCAGACTTTACATTCATGTAAGGAGCTCCAGGTGAGGCTTCAAATTTGGAAGCACATCGTGTTAACGTTCTCTCTAATTCTGTTCAGCTTAGGATTAAGCTTCAACATTTTCTTGAGACTATTCACAAAAATTTTGGGTGCAATTAATTGGTCATCATTAAATCTGTGGCTTAAAGTAGCAACTGTCCTACGTTGCACCTCCTGCCCTAACCACAGCATGGCACCTTTCCAACCATGACATGGCTCCCAACCCCAATTCTGGAATCAAGTAACTTACTGAACGATTTCATGCTTCTGTGCTACGGTGATGCATGCAAAGAACTCTGACATGTAAACTATGTGAATATTGTTTGGTCTGGCGAAAGACCTTTTAAACAAAGTATTTCAGTAATTAGTAGAAGCGTGTCTTTTCCATCTTATACATGGAGTTGCATTTGCACAACATTACTAACTGTGGCTATATCTAATTTTAGGCAATCAAGGAATGCCATCCCAGGTTGTTTCTTTGACATAATTAGGTATCGCAGAATTTGTTATGAAGTAAAATTTGCGAATTATTTTGCAAAACAGTAGTCACAGTAATAGCCAATTTATATTGGGCTATTTCTAATGTTGGGAAGTTAGTTTAGCTCTTGTATTCTGACGGAGTTATGAATTGAAATCTCCTCAAGAGTTAGACATCAAGCAAGCTCCTCTGATTTTTCACCCCTTAGCTCCCGACTGGCGTGCTGCGTGTCGCCATTGTGCCATTGCGCCTCCCCTGTTTCTCCTGTTGCTATAGTGCCTCTCCACCCTTTGTCCGTCAGGGTGCCCCGCTCCTTGGCCGCCATTGCGCCGCCCTCCCACCGCCTAGTCACCTCACACTTTACTCCTCCATGAAGCCACCGCGCCTCCCTCCTTTGGCCACCATTGTGCCTCCCCCTTTTTGCCGTCTGCCAATTGGGCTTCCCCCCGGTGATGCACATGCACTCCTTACATACTCAACACAGCACAGAAAGGTAACACGATATGTGAGCTCAAGGTATACTCGTATTATTTAATCCAAAAAGCAGGACAACATAGACACATCCCAGGACTACACCCTCGTGACCCCGCACATAAGAGAGTTCACCACTAGCTATAGGGAATCACACGTAGTGTGGAAATAAGGCAGGGCTTTGAGTCACTACTACTCCCTATATAGGTGCTTCCGGTGATAACGACATGGTATAGTTACAAAGCCCTTACACTCATCTTCGCTTATTGCATTGCTGTCCTCAACAATCTAAGGGTAGTGCTTTATTTGACTCATCAGGGGTCAACACAACTTTTCCTATCAAGCTGGTCAGTGTCTGTCGGTCTATGTGACCGCGGGGTCTTAATACAGTCTATACTATCAGACTGGCCAGTGTCTATCGCACTAGGACTTGGGGGTCTTAACACAGCCTTTTCTAGCAAGTTGGTCAGTGTCTGCCCATCTAGACTTGTTTTGAGGGCTTTGTTGGATTTATTGATGTTGGGATTACCATGCGGGTCCACCCTCGATTCAATTACATTTGAGGAGTGGAGGCATATTGGGGTCTATGATTGAGAACCGCTTTGTTTGGTTTGGAGAGGCTCAAGGGTCGTTGGAAGCAATGGGGTTCTCCTCAAGCCAAAGGGCGAAGGTGTCTTTGCCGCGTTCACGAGCTTTTGCTTTTGAGATTCAAGTGGCCTCCTTGAGTGGACGCTCGCGCCACTTGGTGAGGTATTCGGGGAATCCTCTTTGTTCCCGACATCGGAGGAATGCTTCTACTTCGAAGGGACCTTTGAAATGGAGCATGGGTACGCACCATCCCCATTGGTTGTCGGGATAGAATTTGCGCAGAAGATGGGTATGAAAAGCATTATGAACACAAACACTGTCTGGCAGGTCGAGTTTGTAGGTGACTTCATTTAGCACTTGAGTGATTCAGTAGGGTCCATAGTAGCGGTGATTGAACTTGGGAGTCATGTTCTTGGAAAGTGATATTCTTAGAGCTGACTAGGACCATGTTTCCTTTGGTGAATAGTACGACCTTCCTCTTTTTGTTGGCTTGCTCAGTCACAGTGATTTTGCTTTGTTCTAGGCTTTGCTTGGCCGCTGCATTTCGATCTCTCCATTTCTTTAGGAACTCCTCTGCATCTTGATCTTCCGCTTTGGCCGCTTCGGATACTAAGGCCAGTGGGGTAATGACCTCTTTGCCTGTGGCTAATTCAAAGGGGATGTACCCCGTTGCCGAGTGGATGGAGCTGTTGTAGTGGAATTCTAAGACATCAAGATACAAGGCCCAATCTTTCTGGTTCAGTCGGGCATAGCTTCAGAGATAGTCTTCAATGCCTTGGTTGACTCGTTCTGTCTGTCCATCTGTCTCAGGGTGGAAGGATGAGGAGAATCTCAATTGTGTTTCTAGGGACTTGAAGAGTTCATTCCACATATCACTCATGAATCTTCCATCTCGATCGGATACTATTGCCAATGGTAAGCCATGGAGTTTGAATACATATGTGAAGAAGAGGTGTGCTACCTCCTTAGCATTCAGTGGTGGCTTGGCCGGGATGAAGTGGGCCTGTTTGGAGAAATAGTCCACCACTACAAAGATGATTGTGTACCCATGGGACTTGGGTAGTTTCAAAATGAAATCCATGCTGATGACATCCCATGGGTAGTTGGGTACGGGTAATGGCTGTAGTAATCCTGTTGGTTTTGAACGTGGTGCTTTGACTAGTTGGCAAGTGGGGAAGGTTTTGATGTAGTCAATGACTTCTTCCTTCATATTGGGCTAAAAGAACTGCTTCCTAAGGGTTTCCAAGGTTTTGCTTTGCCCTTTGTGTCCTCCAAGTTTGCTATCATGTATCTCATGAAGGATGAGTTTCTTCAACTCCAAATAGTTGGGGATATGCAATCTCTTGCCTAAAAATAGGATACCCTCCTCAAGGGTGTACATTCCATGCAGGGTCTTCTCTGCTTCCACATCTCGAATTATTTTGTGCATCTCTTGGTCCTTCTCTAAGGCCTCCTTGACTAATTCTATAAAATTGTTGCTGATCACACCGACAGCTTTCAGGTTAGCTTTCCGGCTCAAGGCATCTGCTATTTTGTTAGTGGAGCTGGGTTTGTGTTTAATCTCTAGGTCGAATTCTGCTAGGAAATCTAGCCAGCGGGCTTGCTTTGCCGATAACTTGGGTTGTGATTGGAAGTATTTGAGGGAGATATTGCAGATGAAGACTATTGTGTGCTTGTCTTGAACATAGTGCTTCCATTTCCTGAGGCAGTGGATGACTGCCAACATTTCTCTCATGCGTACTCCACCTTGTTTCAACATCGGTAAATTTCTTGGACTCATAAGCTATGGGGTGGCCTTATTGCACCAGTACACCTCTTATGCCATAATTGGATGCATCTGTTGATATTTCAAAGGGCTTGGTGGAATTCGGCACCTTTAAGACGGGAGTTTGACTCATGCATTTCTTCATCTACTCAAAAGTTTCCTGTTGCGCGTTCCCCATGTAAAAGAGTGATCTTCTTTGGTGAGGTGGGAGAGGGGAGCTGTGATGCTGTAATCTTTGATAAACCTTCAGCAAAATACTCTGAAGCCGAGGAACTCCTGCACTTCTTTTACAGTTTTTAGTACAGGCCATCTTTGGACAGCTTCCACTTTCTTAGGATCCACTTTGATTCCATCTGATCCTACAATAAAGCTTAAGAATTCCAACTCTCACTGCAAACTCACATTTTTCAAGCTGGGCATATAATTGATGTTGCTGTAGTTTCTCAAAAACCCGGCGTAAATGTTGGTTGTGCTCCTCTAAGGTTTTGCTATAGACTAGGGGATCATCAATGTAGATAATGACGAAGACATCTATCTCGGGCATGAAGACTCCATCCATGAGGCCGCAAAATGTGCCTGGCCCATTGCTTATGCCGAATCCTAATACTAACCACTCAAAACTACCATAGTGGGTGCGAAAGGCTCTTTTAGGAATATCCTCTTCTGCTATGCGGATCTGATGGTAACTTGATCTAAGGTCTATGCGGCTAAAGTACTTGGCCCCGTGTAATCTATCTAAGAGGTCTTCCACTAGGGGCATTGGGTATTTGTTTTTGATGGTGATTTTGTTAAGAGTCCTATAGTTTACACAAAGTTTAAGTCCCCCATTGTTCTTGTTGACAAATAACACTGGGGCACCAAAGGGGGATTTACTAGGGCGGATGAAACCTTGTTCTTCTAGTTCATGCACCTGCTTCTTCAATTCCATGAGTTCAGTGTGGTTTATGCGGGAGGGTGCTCGGGCCGTGGGGCGGACCTTGGAATCAATTCAATCTTATGATCCACATCCCGTTTGGGTGGTAGACCCTTGGGTAGCTCTGCTGGCATTACATCTTTGAATTCTTTGAGTATCTCTGCCACTTCTGTGTTATTGCTTTGGTGCTTGGGCTTTTTGCCATCTTCTTCTCCAATTGGTCGGATCATACATAAGTAGACCATATCTCCTTGTTTGACTGATTTCTCTACCTGCTTGGCACTACACGTCATGATGCGTGGCCTGATAATGGTCCCTTAGACTAGTGCTGTCTGGGTTGGGCCTCTTGGTTGGGTTGCATTTGGCTTCACTGTTTGGCATGAAACTCCTGGCTTATTCTTCTTCATTTGCACTTTGATTGGGGTCCTGCCAGACAACTGCATTCTTTCACAAGGTACTCTGACGCCTTCTCCTTGCATATCTAGCATCATCTCATTTACACATTTCCCAAACATCACAATGACATATTTGTCATAGAATTCCAAGCCTAGGATCACTTCAAAATCATCCATGGGGATTACTAAGAAGTTGAATTTTGCTTTCGACTTTCCAGCTTTTACTTGGACTACAAAGACTTGTTTCACTTCCTTGGATTCTCCTTGTGCGAATGTTACCATTAATCCTTTTGGGGCCTTAGATAGTTTCAATCCATGTTTTGCTGCGCCCTCTGGGGTAATGAAGTTGTGTGTGGCCCTTGTGTCCACCATGATGGGTTGATTTCCTTTGCTCACTCCGCCTTTGATGTATAAGTGGTGGACTGTTGCTACTCTGGCTACCATGCATTGGGGTCGGGTGCTAACTGTCCCTACCCTTGGGTGGTCCATGCTTTCATCACTTCTGCTTGGGATTTCTTGGATGCGCGGGGGTTGTGGTTCTTCTTCTCCATATGCGCTAGTAGCATTCACCCTCGACCTGCTTGATGAGGTTGTATCTTCTACGGGGCATCTGTTTTGGTAGTGTGGACACCCGCATTTGAAGCATCTGATCCCAATGGAAGGGCCTCAGGGTCTCCACCATGATGTATTTGATCCTGTGGGTCCATATGATGCACTGGGGGTTGGCTTGTATGTTGAGATATCGAGCTCCACTCGTGATATGCCAGGGTGACCGTTGTGCATTTATGTCACCGACGTGTCAGTTGCAGATGCGGTTGGTACACCGCCCATGAATAATAGCTAGATGACAGCTATCCTTATCTACTCTAGTTCGTGGCTCAGTTAGTATGCCACCTTAGTTAGTTGAGTTTGGTTTGAGACCCATATATAGGGTTCTTCTATTTCTTTGTATAAGAGTTCTTTTGGCTTACACAACTAAGAAGAGGAAAACTGTTTTCAGCCTCCACCCTTGTGTGTATTCTCCCATTGTGCAAGCAAGAAAGCTACAAGTGAGACTCCTTCCTTCTCTCCCACAATCTTGACATGGTATCAGAGCCTTGTTCGTGGTAAGGAGCTCAAGAAAGCAAGCCAAGCTCGCGGTGTTCTGGTAAGAGGAGCAGTGTTGCTTTCATTTTCTGTTTTGGGAGCAGATCTCTGTAGGTAGCACAGCCGAAAATTGCAATAGTGCATTGTCTCAGGTTGAGACGCCCTTCTGTTTTTTTGATTTGAGGCCATTTCGGGGCCTGTTTTGGAGGCGGAAGTTTTTTGCACGCACTCAGGAAAAGGCCCAGTTTTATGCTGTGCAGCTACTGTTCTACAGGTCGGTGAAAAGTTACTGTAGAAATTGCATCGTATGCCTGTGCGCAGAGACATTGGGAGTTACAGAATCATCCTTGTTGCCTATTGATGCAAAATCGTCACTAAGAAGTGACTGTGTGGTCAAATACCACTTTCGTCAGTTTTGCAGATTTGCCCTTGTGAGGCTGAAGCTGTGTTCTTTGCAGTGACAGAATTTTTTGCAGTGTTCTGTAATGGCGTCTGATTCTCTTTCACAGATTGTCACTGAAAAGCTTGACAAGAACAACTTCCAAGCATGGAAGTTTAGAATGACGAATTTCCTTATGGAAAAAGGATATTGGGAATTTGTTGCAGGAAATGAAGAAGAACCAGTTCTTCCTGATGTTCCCAATCAACAGCAAATGCAGGCATTTAAAGTATGGCATGAGAGAGCAAGGAAAGTTAGTACTGGCTGTCTATCAGCATTTCAGACTCTATGATTGTGCATATTCAAGATGCAAGTACGCCAAAGGAGACATGGGATACTTTGTCAAAAATGTATAGCACAAATACGCAAGCCAGGAAAATGCAGCTCAAGCAAGAGTTGCACAATGTGTAAAGAGAAAATATGAGCATCAATGACTACCACATGAAGGTGAAGAAGATTGCAGATGCACTTGCTTCCATTGGGTCGCCAGTGGAAGATGATGATTTAGTTTCTGTGACCTTGAATGGTCTAGGAAAGGATTATGCACAGTTCCGAACATCCATTTCCGTCCGTGAAAGATTTCCTGATTTTGAGGAGTTGATTGCTCTTCTAATTTCTGAGGAGCAGAGAAATGGTGGTGCATCTTCTTCAGGAGGAACTTCAAAAGAAGTTGTATTCTACTCAAATGCTGGAAGAGGTAGAGGCAGAGGTAGAGGAAGCCGATCTGGAGGTCGTGGTAGAAATCAGAATATGCAGCAAAATCAAGAAAACCAGTCCTATGGAGGAGGACGTGGTAACTCTAGAGGTAGGGGGAGCCAAAGAGGTCGTGGTGGATGGTAAAGAGGCCAAAATGCAAACAACAATGTTGAATGCTACTACTGTGGTAAAATGGGCCATATGGCTAAAGACTGCTATAAAAAGCAGAATGACATCATGAATGGGAAATTGCAACAAGGGAATTATGCATCTTCTAGTAGACAGGGTAATGACAGAAATGAGCATTTGTTTATGGTGCATCACATGAACAATTCTGTGACAAGTGCAGAAGAAAGCAACGATGTGTGGTATGTTGACTCAGGTGCATCAAACCACATGACAGGTCATGCAGAATGGATGGATGATGCAAGGAAAATGAAAAAACCAGGATTTGTAGAGACTGGTGATGATATTGCACATCCTATTGTGCAGATTGGAAAAATTCCTTTGTCTATGCAGGATGGGAAAAAGAAATACCTGTCCGATGTATTTCATGTCCCGAATATCACTAAGAATCTGGTTTCTGTTGGTCAAATGGTTGAGCAGGGCTTGCAGGTCAGATTTAATCCTCATCGATGCTTTGTAGGTCGCTTAATAGCAAAAGGAAAGAAGAAGGGCAGAATGTTTACGTTGGATGCAGACATGTCTGAATTGAGTGCAGCAATGTTTGCACATGGGACCGGTGTAGTTGCAGATATTGATATCTGGCATAAACACATTGGTCATGTTAATGTACGACGACTTAAATCAATGCATTCCCAAAATATTGTTGCAGGATTGCCTAAATTCAAGGTTGCAGAAATGCATAAGGTATGTGAAGCCTGTCAATTTGGAAAACAGGCAAGGAAACCATTTCCTAGACATATTCAAGAGAGTGAGAAGCCATTGGAATTAATCCACTCTGATGTGTGGACTACTAAAGCTGTATCTCTTGGAGGCTGTCATTATTTTGTCACTTTTATTGATGACTATAGCAAAAAAGTTTGGGTGTATTTTATGAAAAAGAAAAGTGAAGTTTTTGGGCATTTCAAAACTCTTAAAGCTATGGTTGAAAAAGAAACATGCCTGCAAATAAAATGCCTAAGGTCAGATGGAGGGGGAGAGTACCTCTCAAATGAGTTTGCAAGGTTCTTGCAGGAGCATGGCATAAAGCAGCAATATTCATGTAGTTATACCCCCCAACAAAATGGAATTGTAGAAAGGAAAAACATGCATATTGGAGAGGTATCTCGTGCCATGCTCAACGAAAAAGACTTGCCAGATTTTTACTGGGCTGAAGCAGTTGCTACAGTAGTCTACATATTGAACATGACTCCCACTGCAGCAGCAATACATGGGATGACTCCAGAGGAGAGGTATACTGGTAGGAAACCAGATATTTCTCATTTGAAGATTTTTGGTTGCATTGCCTATGTTTATGTGCCAGATGAGTTGAGATCCAAGTTGGATCCAAAAGCTGAGAAGTGCATCTTTATTGATTACTCTCTGCAGCAGACAGAAGGGTATAGATGCTATAATCCTTATACTCGTAAGTTTACAGTGAGCAGAGATGTTGTTTTTGATGAGATGAGTAGCTGGTATAAACTAGTAAATGTGATTGATGATGTAGATGCACAAAATGGTAATGCTGCACAGAATTCACAGCAGCAGTGAAAATATTAGTGGACCTAGAGTGTCCTCTAGCAGTGGTTCATATTCTTCGCCATGGACAGACAGATTGAGATTAGGAGAATCTCCTCAAAACAATGTAGATAGTGGTATGCAGGTTTCACGAAAAGGAAAAGAGAAGGTAGATCAGCCCATGTTTGATGTGAATGCAGGTCACTCTTCTGTGGATGGTGAATCCAGGCTCAGAACAGAGCATTGATGATGAGTTGGGTATTCCTTCTATTGTTACACCTGGAGTAAGGAAGACCAGGGATGTTTTGAGAGCACCTGGGAGTGAACCTACTTTGCGCAGGTCTACCAGAGCTAGGTATCATGTGGATAGGCTGAAATATGATGGATTTACAGCCATTCACTATGCATATATGGTCAAAGTGATACAGGAACCAGAACCCACTTCTTTTGAGCAAGCCATGGGAAAAGAAAAATGGAAGAAAGCCATGGATGAAGAAATGGATGCCTTGGAAGCAAATGCTACATGGGAGTTGGTATCTTTGCCTAAATGTAAAAATGCAATTGGTTGTAAGTGGGTTTATAAGGTGAAGCACAATGCAGATGGTTCTGTGAACAGATACAAGGCAAGATTAGTAGTCAAGGGGTATGCACAAACATATGGCATTGACTATGAAGAAATATTCAGTCCGGTTGCAAGGATGGGAACTGTAAGAGCAGTCATTGCTATGGCTGCATCAAAGGGATGGTCTTTACATCAGATGGATGTAAAGAATGCCTTCTTGCATGGTGATTTGCAAGAAGAGGTCTATATGGAGCAGCCACCAGGTTATGTGCATGCTGTTCATCCTGAGTTTGTTTGCAGGTTGAAGAAAGCCTTGTATGGCTTGAAGCAAGCACCTAGAGCATGGTCTGACAAGATAGGACAGTATCTTGTCACTATTGGCTTTCAGATTTCCAAGGCAGATTTCTCACTTTATGTGAGAAAAACAGAGAAAGGTATTATGCTACTTGTCATTTATGTTGATGATTTGATTATGACAGGTGACAGTGATGAAGATATCATTCATGTGAAAATGCTATTGAAGCAAAAGTTTGAGATGAAGGATTTGGGAGAGCTGCGTTATTTCTTGGGCATTGAGGTGATTAGATCACCAAGTGGGATACAGCTCTTGCAGAGGCAGTATGGATTGGACATGCTGTCCAAATATGGGATGACAGGCTGTAAGCCTATTTCAGTTCCTTTGGAGCAAAATGTGAAGCTGAGCGCAGATGCAGGTGAGCTTCTGGAAGACCCTACTATGTACAGACGCATAGTAGGAAGTTTGATTTATATGACTATTACGAGGCCAGATTTGAGCTATGCTGTTGGATTGGTAAGTCAGTTTATGCAGGCTCCAAGGAAATTGCATTTGGATGCGGCTAGACGCATACTCAGGTATGTGAAGTCCACATTGCAGTATGGACTATTTTATGAGACTGGGGTTCAGATACAGTTGCATGGATACACTGATGCTGATTGGGCTGGTAGTATTTCTGATAGACGATCTACCAGTGGGTATGTGTTCTCTTTTGGGAGTGCTGCAGTCACTTAGAGCAGCAAGAAACAGCCTATAGTTGCCTTGTCGAGCACAGAGGCTGAGTACAGGGGTGCAGCAATGGCTGCATGTGAGGTAGCTTGGTTGCATAAGCTACTTTATGATATGCATCAGTCTATAGATGGACCAGTTGTCATTTATTGTGACAACATGAGTAGTATACACTTGGCAAATAACCCAGTCTATCATGCTAGAACAAAACACATTGAGGTGCATTATCACTATGTGCGGGAGAGGGTTTTACTAGGTCTTATTGATCTAGTTTATGTCAGCACAGAGGATCAGGTAGCTGACATATTTACGAAGGCATTGGGCGCAGAGAAGCTGCGCAAGTTCAGAGCTCTGCTTGGTGTGCAGGAATTGGGATTGAGCTTGAGGGGGAGTGTTGAGATATCGAGCTCCACTCGTGATATGCCAGGGTGACCGTTGTGCATTTATGTCACCGACGTGTCAGTTCAGATGCGGTTGGTACACCGCCCATGAATAATAGCTAGATGACAGCTATCCTTATCTACTCTAGTTCGTGGCTCAGTTAGTATACCACCTTAGTTAGTTGAGTTTGGTTTGAGACCCATATATAGGGTTCTTCTATTTCTTTGTATAAGAGTTCTTTTGGCTTACACAACTAAGAAGAGGAAAACTGTTTTCAGCCTCCACCCTTGTGTGTATTCCCCCATTGTGCAAGCAAGAAAGCTACAAGTGAGACTCCTTCCTTCTCTCCCACAATCTTGACATGGTATCAGAGCCTTGTTCGTGGTAAGGAGCTCAAGAAAGCAAGCCAAGCTCGCCGTGTTCTGGTAAGAGGAGCAGTGTTGGTTTCATTTTCTGTTTTGGGAGCAGATCTCTGCAGGTAGCACAGCCGAAAATTGCAATAGTGCATTGTCTCAGGTTGAGACGCCCTTCTGTTTTTTTGATTTGAGGCCATTTCTGGGCCTGTTTTGGAGGCGGAAATTTTTTGCACGCACTCAAGAAAAGGCCCAGTTTTATGCTGTGCAGCCACTGTTCTACAGGTCAGTGAAAAGTTACTGTAGAAATTGCATCATATGCCTGTGCGCAGAGACATTGGGAGTTACAGAATCATCCTTGTTGCCTATTGATGCAAAATCGTCACTAAGAAGTGACTGTGTGGTCAAATACCACTTTCGTCAGTTTTGCAGATTTGCCCTTGTGAGGCTGAAGCTGTGTTCTTTGCAATGACAGAATTTTTTGCAGTGTTCTGTAATGGCGTCTGATTCTCTTTCACAGATTGTCACTGAAAAGCTTGACAAGAACAACTTCCAAGCATGGAAGTTTAGAATGACGAATTTCCTTATGGGAAAAAGATATTGGAAATTTGTTGCAGGAAATGAAGAAGAACCAGTTCTTCTTGATGTTCCCAATCAACAGCAAATGCAGGCATTTAAAGCATGGTATGATCTGAGGAGCAGAGAAATGGTGGTGCATCTTCTTCAGGAGGAACTTCAAAAGAAGTTGTCTTCTACTCAAATACTGGAAGAGGTAGAGGCAGAGGTAGAGGAAGCCGATCTGGAGGTCGTGGTAGAAATCAGAATATGCAGCAAAATCAAGAAAACCAGTCCTATGGAGGAGGACGTGGTAACTCTAGAGGTAGGGGGAGCCAAAGAGGTCGTGGTGGATGGTAAAGAGGCCAAAATGCAAATAACAATGTTGAATGCTACTACTGTGGTAAAATGGGCCATATGGCTAAAGACTGCTATAAAAAGCAGAATGACATCATGAATGGGAAATTGCAACAAGGGAATTATGCATCTTCTAGTAGACAGGGTGATGACAGAAATGAGCATTTGTTTATGGTGCATCACATGAACAATTCTGTGACAAGTGCAGAAGAAAGCAACGATGTGTGGTATGTTGACTCAGGTGCATCAAACCACATGATAGGTCATGCAGAATGGATGGATGATGCAAGGAAAATGAAAAAACCAGGATTTGTAGAGACTGGTGATGATACTGCACATCCTATTGTGCAGTTTGAAAAAATTCCTTTGTCTATGCAGGATGGGAAAAAGAAATACCTGTCCGATGTATTTCATGTCCCGAATATCACTAAGAATCTGGTTTCTGTTGGTCAAATGGTTGAGCAGGGCTTGCAGGTCAGATTTAATCCTCATCGATGCTTTGTTGAGGATATGAAAAATAAAGGTCGCTTAATAGCAAAAGGAAAGAAGAAGGGCAGAATGTTTACGTTGGATGCAGACATGTCTGAATTGAGTGCAGCAATGTTTGCACATGGGACCGGTGTAGTTGCAGATATTGATATCTGGCATAAACGCATTGGTCATGTTAATGTACGACGACTTAAATCAATGCAGGCCCAAAATATTGTTGCAGGATTGCCTAAATTCAAGGTTGCAGAAATGCATAAGGTATGTGAAGCCTGTCAATTTGGAAAACAGGCAAGGAAACCATTTCCTAGACATATTCAAGAGAGTGAGAAGCCATTGGAGTTAATCCACTCTGATATGTGGACTACTAAAGCTGTATCTCTTGGAGGCTGTCATTATTTTGTCACTTTTATTGATGACTATAGCAGAAAAGTTTGGGTGTATTTTATGAAAAAGAAAAGTGAAGTTTTTGGGCATTTCAAAACTCTTAAAGCTATGGTTGAAAAAGAAACAGGCCTGCAAATAAAATGCCTAAGGTCAGATGGAGGGGGAGAGTACCTCTCAAATGAGTTTGCAAGGTTCTTGCAGGAGCATGGCATAAAGCAGCAATATTCATGTAGTTATACCCCACAACAAAATGGAATTGCAGAAAGGAAAAACATGCATATTGGAGAGGTATCTCGTGCCATGCTCAACGAAAAAGACTTGCCAGATTTTTACTGGGCTGAAGCAGTTGCTACAGTAGTCTACATAATGAACAGGACTCCCACTGCAGCAATACATGGGATGACTCCAGAGGAGAGGTATACTGGTAGGAAACCAGATATTTCTCATTTGAAGATTTTTGGTTGCATTGCCTATGTTCATGTGCCAGATGAGTTGAGATCCAAGTTGGATCCAAAAAGCTGAGAAGTGCATCTTTATTGATTACTCTCTGCAGCAGACAGAAAGGGTATAGATGCTATAATCCTTATACTCGTAAGTTTACAGTGAGCAGAGATGTTGTTTTTGATGAGATGAGTAGCTGGTATAAACCAGTAAATGTGATTGATGATGTAGATGCACAAAATGGTAATGCTGCACAGAATTCACAGCAGCAGTCACAAAATATTAGTGGACCTGGAGTGTCCTCTAGCAGTGGTTCATATTCTTCGCCATGGACAGGCAGATTGAGATTAGGAGAATCTCCTCAAAACAATGTAGATAGTGGTATGCAGGTTTCACGAAAAGGAAAAGAGAAGGTAGATCAGCCCATGTTTGATGTGAATGCAGGTCACTCTTATGTGGATGGTGAATCCAGTGGCTCAGAACAGAGCATTGATGATGAGTTGGGTATTCCTTCTATTGTTACACCTGGAGTAAGGAAGACCAGGGATGTTTTGAGAGCACCTGGGAGTGAACCTACTTTGCGCAGGTCTACCAGAGCTAGGTATCATGTGGATAGGCTGAAATATGATGGATTTACAGCCATTCACTATGCATATATGGTCAAAGTGATACAGGAACCAGAACCCACTTCTTTTGAGCAAGCCATGGGAAAATAAAAATGGAAGAAAGCCATGGATGAAGAAATGGATACCTTGGAAGCAAATGCTATATGGGAGTTGGTATGTTTGCCTAAATGTAAAAATGCAATTGGTTGTAAGTGGGTTTATAAGGTGAAGCACAATGCAGATGGTTCTGTGAACAGATACAAGGCAAGATTAGTAGTCAAGGGGTATGCACAAACATATGGCATTGACTATGAAGAAACATTCAGTCCGGTTGCAAGGATGGCAACCGTAAGAGCAGTCATTGCTATGGCTGCATCAAAGGGATGGTCTTTACATCAGATGGATGTAAAGAATGCCTTCTTGCATGGTGATTTGCAAGAAGAGGTCTATATGGAGCAGCCACCAGGTTATGTGTATGCTGTTCATCCTGAGTTTGTTTGCAGGTTGAAGAAAGCCTTGTATGGCTTGAAGCAAGCACCTAGAGCATGGTCTGACAAGATAGGACAGTATCTTGTCACTATTGGCTTTCAGATTTCCAAGGTAGATTTCTCACTTTATGTGAGAAAAACAGAGAAAGGTATTATGCTACTTGTCATTTATGTTGATGATTTGATTATGACAGGTGACAGTGATGAAGATATCCTTCATGTGAAAATGCTATTAAAGCAAAAGTTTGAGATGAAGGATTTGGGAGAGCTGCGTTATTTCTTGGGCATTGAGGTGATTAGATCACCAAGTGGGATACAGCTCTTGCAGAGGCAGTATGGATTGGACATGCTGTCCAAATATGGGATGACAGGCTGTAAGCCTATTTCAGTTCCTTTGGAGCAGAATGTGAAGCTGAGCGCAGATGCAGGTGAGCTTCTGGAAGACCCTACTATGTACAGACGCATAGTAGGAAGTTTGATTTATATGACTATTACGAGGCCAGATTTGAGCTATGCTGTTGGATTGGTAAGTCAGTTTATGCAGGCTCCAAGGAAATTGCATTTGGATGCGGCTAGACGCATACTCAGGTATGTAAAGTCCACATTGCAGTATGGACTATTTTATGAGACTGGGGTTCAGATACAGTTGCATGGATACACTGATGCTGATTGGGTTGGTAGTATTTCTGATAGACGATCTACCAGTGGGTATGTGTTCTCTTTTGGGAGTGCTGCAGTCACTTAGAGCAGCAAGAAACAGCCTACAGTTGCCTTGTCGAGCACAGAGGCTGAGTACAGGGGTGCAGCAATGGCTGCATGTGAGGTAGCTTGGTTGCATAAGCTACTTTATGATATGCATCAGTCTACAGATGGGCCAGTTGTCATTTATTGTGACAACATGAGTAGTATACACTTGGCAAATAACCCAGTCTATCATGCTAGAACAAAGCACATTAAGGTGCATTATCACTATGTGCGGGAGAGGGTTTTACTAGGTCTTATTGATCTAGTTTATGTTAGCACAGAGGATCAGGTAGCTGACATATTCACGAAGGCATTGGGCACAGAGAAGCTACGCAAGTTCAGAGCTCTGCTTGGTGTGCAGGAATTGGGATTGAGCTTGAGGGGGAGTGTTGAGATATCGAGCTCCACTCGTTATATGCCAGGGTGACCGTTGTGCATTTATGTCACCGATGTGTCAGTTCAGATGCGGTTGGTATACCGCCCATGAATAATAGCTGGATGACATCTATCCTTATCTACTCTAGTTCGTGGCTCAATTAGTATGCCACCTTAGTTAGTTGAGTTTGGTTTGAGACCCATATATAGGGTTCTTCTATTTCTTTGTATAAGAGTTCTTTTGGCTTACATAACTAAGAAGAGGAAAACTGTTTTCAGCCTCCACCCTTGTGTGTATTCCCCCATTGTGCAAGCAAGAAAGCTACAAGTGAGACTCCTTCCTTCTCTCCCACAATCTTGACATTGTAGTGGTTGCTTCCCCATCTTCCTGCTACTCCTCTTGGTACCAATGCGGTTTGCGACATGGCCATTGTGGTGGTGGGGGTTTGGCTCCTTGTGTCTATGAATGGCCCTTTAGGGGCATTGGGCCTTTGGTTCCATGAGTTGTTATTGTTGAAGTTGGTGTTGAACCTGCTTTGGTTCCCCTGGGCCGTTCTCCTGCCTTCTAGGTCCACTAGTCTCGGCCATTCTCATAGCTTTTGCTAAACTTGTTGGCTCCTGTCTCTCCACATCTCTTCTAGACCGTTATTACATCCCAAACAAAAATCCATGCAATTTGGTGTTTGTATCCATGTTTGGTAGCTGTGGCATAATCTGCCTATACTTACTGACGTATTCTTTCATCTTCCCTTGTGTTTGTTTGAGGTTCCTCCATTTGTCTCTCACCTTGAATTTCTCCATCTTTGGAATGAAGTAGTCTTTCAGTTCTTCATGGAGTTCTTACCATGAAAAGATGGTGTGGCCCTACTCTTGCACTAGCAGGTACCAACAACTCGCAGCGTCCTCCTCCAAGTAAATGGCTGCCACTTCTGCCTTCCTGTCTTCGATTATTCGGGAATACTTCAAATACCTGTCCACCTCTGCGATCCACTTCTTCAGGACTAGCCGTCTCTCTCTCCTTTGTATTTGGTTGGTTGGGGCATTTTGAATTTCCCATAGTCATCTTCCGAGCTGTCGCTATCTTTCTCTTCCCTCCGATTGTGCTTCTTCTCCTTCTTCTTGTCTTTCTTCTTGTTTCCTGTCTCTATTGCCTTCTCCTTCTCTTTCCTGGTGTCTTGCGCGCTCCTAGACGTCTCCTCTCTACCCATTCTATCCATCTCCTCTTACATTTTGTGTCTTTTCTCCTCTTCTTGTTGTTGTAACACCCATTCTCTGTAGCCCTGCTCTACTTCTAGTTTTCTCTTCCTTTCCTCTTCCTCTTCCTTCATCTGCATGTTCCTCTATATTGACTCCAGCATGCCTGACATGCCCTCCAATTACCTTTCCAGTCCGGCTACCTTTTCCTCTTGGGCTAATCTCCATTCTTGCCCTCTACTCTTCTTTCTCTCCTCCATTGTTGGGAGGGTGACATTCTCCCTCTCGTCCTCCATGTGGTTGATGGTGTTGTTGACGCGGGGAAGCCGCGATGTGGTCGGTGGTGTTGTCGGCGTGGGGAAGCCGGGTGTCACCTGTGGTGGTAGTGGTCATGCCGTGGGAAGCTGTGTCACGTCTTCAGAGGGTGGGTGGTGTCGAGGTCGGGATGTCACGTCAGGGCCGACGCAATGCAGGGCATCGCGACACGGGACGTCACGATGTGGGTCGTTACAACTTCGTTCTCTTTGGGGCACTGGATCTTCTCTCCTGCCTTCCGTGAGCACTCCTTCACTCTGAGCAAGAGTTGCTCTGATACCAAGTGTGATGCACCTGCACTCGTTACGCACTCAACATGGCACAGAAATGTAACACATATGTGAGCTCAAGGTATACTCGTGTTATTCAATCCAAAAAAGCGGGACAACATAGACACATCCCAAGACTACACCCTCATGACGCTGCACATAAGAGGGTTCACCACTGGGTATAGGGAATCACAGGTAGTGTGGAAACAAGGTAGGACTTTGAGTCACTACTACTCCCTATATAGGTGCTTCCGGTGATAACGGCATGGTATAGCTACAAAGCCCTTACACCCCCCCTCCCCCACCCCCCTCGCCCCCGCGTCGGCAAAAATGTAGCGTGTTTGATAGATTCTCTACAGGGACACACAATAAAATCCCTTGATTAGACACCGGTACATTCAGCGAGTGCCCCCCAGTCAAATACCTTGTGTCGTCCTCTCTGAGGAACAACTCTTAGCTATTCGTGCCACAGAGCTGGAGCTAAAGGAAACAACCGATCTTTGGTCAAGTAGTAGGACACTCCCCATCTAGAGCCTAGCTTCGGGACTGGTTTCACTCCATGTTGCGTATCGACATAACACAAATTGTGGAGGTGGTTCTAATGGGCCAAGGGATCTTCATGGTACGGCTCACCTTGATAGATGCAACCCGTGAGTTATTGAGCAGTTCACCCTATGCTTCCACGAAGGGGGTCATCTACATGGTCCCTTGAAAGTTGGTACAGTGGGTTCACAATGGAGGCATTCGCGCTCCACAATAGGTTTGTTCGACACCCAGTCACCCTTCTCTTTTCTGACTGGTGATAGAGTATCGCCTCTCCAGTTGGTGGAAGACTTTGGACGGCTCTTCGGCACTGTCCTTCCCACCTCTTTCGTGAATGCAGCGACAGCCGCAGGAGTCCCAAAGGTACGAGTGGAAGTGAAAGAGACAAAGAATATACTACAGTTTTTAGAGATTGAGGCAGGCAGACACTCCTTCAGACAGTAGGCCATCGTGACTGGGCAGCCAGGGCAGTGCCTGCGGTGCCATGACTTTGGGCACCAGGTAGCAGAGTGCATGCACTTTGGAGCTAAGGCGGCGGCGGCGTTGACAGGCCCACAGGTGGACGTGGACAGCTTCACATGGTGTCACAACTCTATAGAAACAGAATTTGTATCATTTTTCATGAATTTGTCTATATAATGATTTATTAAATTTGTTTCCTTTGCACTAATTAGATATAAAGAAAAGTGCATTGGAGCTGGCCAACTGATGAGTGGTCACACGTTATGGTGGACCCACGTGGTGGGTTAGAGAAAAGATAGTTCACACTTTTACCTATATGGCCCGATTCGGCGCCTGTGACCAGAACTCACGCATATCAGGGTTAGACTCGCACACAGAAAGGATTGATGCCTTGAAGTGTGGGCTAGATCCGCCAGAACAGACAGTTACAATCAACAAGATGGCATGATCATGAAATGCTTGTACAATGTGCATGTATGGACTGAAAGCTTAAAATGCACATTTCTTTGCATAGGAAAGTCACATGAAGATTCTGATACCGTTTTTGCGATGTACACGGAAAAAACTTTCATATGACACCCATATTGGGGGGGTCCCTAAATTTTAGGAGTCTCGAATTAGCCTAAAAATGCTAGTCCTAAAAAAATGGGGATGTCATTCTAAAAATAGTAAATTTTGTACTCTGATTGTGCTTACTAAATTTGGTTGTTTCTATTCTTGACAATATTCAGCCCAAAAAGGAACAAGTGTCAAGACACTTGTCACACAAGTTTCCAAGTGTCCCACCACTTGTCACATCTCATAACATGTGGCTGGACACTTGTCTTGTGCTACTCCACTTTCCCCTTTTGTACTAGCTCTTCCCTCTCCTATAAATAAGAGCTCGTTTTTCTTCATTCAGCATCATTTTTCTTTGCTGTAAACTCATGTACAGCACCCACAGATAGCCACAAACTGGCCCCATCCATCCCCATCATCATCCCCCACTTCTCCATTATCAAATTCCTCCATATTCCCTCTTCTATCACTGCTGTTTTACAGGACAGTAAGCTTGTAAATTCATTACAGCACCTCCTTCTTGAGCTCTTTCTTCCATTTTAGCAATAAGAAGCAAGCCCCATCGTGGAAGACCTCATCATCGTCAAAGGCGTCAACATTCTTCACCCTCGTCTCCATCTTCATCCCCATCAAGCACTTCATCATCTTCAACCTCAAGATCCGGGCATGGACGAAGGCATAAGAAGAAGAATAAGACTAAGTCATTATCTCAACTTGAAAAGAAGATCAAGTTCAGTATGTATGATGGTTTCCGAAATCCTGATCTTCTTCTGAAGTTTATTCGTCAATTTTAAATTTTGTATTGTCGTGATAAGTATAAAGAAAAAGAAAAGATTAAGTTTGCAGCTTTACATTTGACCGACTTAGCCCATACTTGGTGGACGGGGTTGGAATATGATCATGCTGCCCCAAAATCATGGCGGTCCTTTGTTCGCATGATACAAAACCAATTTCTTCCTGTTCATTTCAAAAGAGATGTAAAAATGGAATGGGATCGGCTTTGGCAAAGGAAAAATGAGTCACTTGGTGACTATACCAAGAGATTTTGGGAGCTACTTTTGAAGGTCCAACATTTGAAGAAGATCAGCACTTCGGAAAAGCTTAGGAAGTTTCAAGGAGGTTTGCATTTTAAACTTCGTACTGCTCTTAATCATTATCATTGTTCTAGTCTCAGGGAACTCATTGACCATGCTGAGACATGGGAAATGGAGCACAATGGCAACAAATCATTCCAAAAGAATGATAACAAGAGAGTAGCTGATGATGAGGAGTATTCGGCCCCAAATGAAGGACAAAAACAGCGGCAAAAGCAGCCATCAAATCAAAAGAAGATGAAGCCATATGCATCTCCTAATGCTCCTCAATTTCGCTTCAATCTATACCCACAAGCAAAGCAACTTTTCGAAGAAGAAAAGAAGCGCTTCATTAAAGAAGGGAAGTGCTTTAAATGTGGACAAACAGGCCACATAGCGAAGCAATGTCCAAACAAAGGACAAAGCAAGGTTTTCGACAACAAGCCTAAGTCGCGAGTGAAAATCAATGCTATCAGTGATGTAGTTGCAAACACAACTCACACTCCAGAAATGCGCAAATTATTAAAAGCTTGGGGATAGTTGCAAGGTAAGCAAGGACTATTTTTGATAGATCTTGGGGCGAATGAAATTGTCATTTCCTTGCGATTAGCTAAAGAGCTTGGATTAAAGAATGAAGAGATGGACACTCCGGCAGAAGTTCGCCAAGCTTTAAATGCCGATGAAGGTGACACAGTGAAGACTGTGACACCCTACAGTGGTAAGCTCAAGTTTCAAATTCAAGGCTACAGTGATGAAGATACCTTCTGTATCGGAGACCTTGATGGTTGCAATGTGATTCTTGGTATGACTTGGAATCATAAAGTAGATTCAACCATCTTCTCTCAAAAAAAGAAGGTAGAACTCACCAACAAAGGCAAAAAGTACGAGATCCAAGCTGGAGTTTCTGGAGACACTATACCTGTGGTAAGCCATATGCAAATCTCTAGAGCAATTAAGGATTGTGTTCAATGTTGTTTGCTTTATGTCATTGATGTAAAAGATAATATGAATGCTGAAAACCAAGAGCGACTTCAGCTCTTGGAAAAGTATAAAGATTGTTTTTCGGAAGATCTTCCTTATCAGCTTCCCCCAGAAAGGCTAGAAGACCATCATATTGATATTATTCCGGGCAGTTCTCCTCCTAATATAGCACCATACTGTGCGAGCCGTCCTCAACAAGAAGAAATCAGAAAGCAAGTCGAAGACCTGCTCAACCATGGGCTAATTAGGCCAAGTAGCTCACCATTTTGTTCACCGGTTCTTCTTGTTCAAAAGAAAGATGGCACATTCAAGATGTGCATTGATTATCGAGCCCTCAACAAAATCACTGTGAAGAATCGATTTCCTATTCCCAGAATTGACGACATTTTGGATCGTCTAGGAGGCTCAAAGGTTTTCAGCCGCATTGATCTAAAGAGTGGTTATCATCAAATTAGGGTAATACCACAAGATGTACACAAAACTGCTTTCCGCACTTCATACGGTCTTTATGAATTCTTGGTGGTTCCTTTCGGATTAACCAATGCACCAGCCACCTTTAATCGAATGATGGAGCACATCTTTAGAGAGCATTGACAATATGTCGGTACTTTCTTTGATGATATTCTTGTTTTTAGCAAGAATGAAGAGGAGCATCATCAGCACTTGGAGATTGTTCTACAATTACTTCAACAAAATCAACTCTTGGTAAATGGTAAAAAGAGTGAATTTTTCATGCATAAAATAAATTACCTTGGGCATGTCATCTCTTCTGAAGGGATTTAGATGGATCCTGAAAAAATCAAGATAATCCAAGAATGGCCTCATCTTCATGATGTACATGAGGTGCGATCGTTTCTTGGCTTATGCTCTTATTACCGCCGCTTCATCAAGTATTTTGCACATATGGCTTGTCCACTTCACGACCTTACAAAGAAGAAGACCTCTTTCCAATGGAAGGAAAAAGAGAAGGTAGCCTTCACAAGGCTGAAAACAGCTCTTACTTTTGGACCTGTTCTTATCATTCCAGGTTTGGTAAAACCATTTGTGATGGAAGCAGATGCTTGCGGTGATTGTATTGGTGCAGTGCTAAATCAAGAAGGCCATGCCGTACGGCCTTTGAAAGCCGCCGTCTAAATGATGTGGAGAAAAGGTATGACATTTATGAAAAGGAGCTCTTAGTAGTGGTTCATGCTTTGAAGATATGGAATGAATTCCTTATAAAAACTGATCATCAGAGCTTGAAGTATTTCAAGACTCAAAAGCATTTGCAGGAGAAACATGCAAGATGGGAAAATTTCTTGTCTATGTTTCATTTTCAAATTATGTACACTCCAGGGAAACAAAATGCAGTTTGCTGATGCACTTTCTAGAGTGCCTCGCATTGCAACTATTACAGTGGCTCATCATGAAGATTTTCAAACGATGAAGAATACTTATGATGAAGATACTGATTTTGCAGCAATCTGGTTAAATTTACAGCAAGGAGGTTCTCATCCAGATTATTCCATCAAAGACGGTTACCTTCTCATGAACAATCACCTTTTTGTCACTCTTCCTGTTCGACAAAAGGTGCTTAAAGAAAGTCATGAACCCCCTTATGCAGGGCATAGAGGGAGGGCAGCCACTCTAAGTGCAATTGATCGCTACTTTTATTGGCCAACATTACGAAGAGATATACATAACTTCATTGAGGCTTGTCTAGTATGCCAAAAATCCAAGTATGATAGGCAGAAGACTCCAGGATTGTTGCAACCTCTTCCAATGCCCAAAGATCCATGGGAATCTATCACAATGGATTTCATCTCAGGTATTCCAAGAATACCTCAAGGTCATGATATGATTTGGGTCATAATTGATCGATTCAACAAGCAATCACATTTTATTCCATGTCATAAAACATTGAAATCCACACAAGCTACAAGACTTTTCATTCAACATATCTTCAGATTATATGGTATTCCTTCTGAGATAATTTCAGATAGAGACTCCAAATTCACAAGTAACTTTTGGTGTGCTTTATTTGAGAATTTGGGAACCACTTTAAAGTTCTCCTCAGCTTTTCATCCTCAAACTGACGGCCAAACAGAGGTGATGAATCTCACTCTTTTGGATATGTTGAAAGCTTATGTTAGTGAATATAAGTCACAATGGGAGAAATATCTTCCATTATTAGAGTTTGCTTACAACAATACAGTGCACTCATCCACAGGGAAAGCTCCAAATGAAATAGTACAGGGTAAGGTGATTCCTTCTCCAATTATTCGTACTAAAGATAAGATTTTTGCTGCTGATGAGTTTGTTTCAGATTTAAAAACCGCAATGGATCAAGTTTGAGCCACTATCAAAGTTGCCCAAGAGCGACAAAAGAAGCAAGCAGATAAACGAAGAAGACCTTTGGCTTTTGAAAAAGGTCAATATGTCTTGCTAAAGTTTGATAAAAGCAGGCTCAAACAAGGTTCCGGTCAAAATTCATCTTTTCCAAAGCTCTCCAGTAGATACTTTGGACCCTTCAAAGTGATTGAGAAAATAAATGAAGTTTCTTATCGACTTGAGCTTCTTGCTCATTAGAAAATACACAATGCTTTTCATGTAAGTTTGCTAAAACCTTACATAGGACCAGAACCAAAGGAACCCATTACTGAAGATCCCCCAGAAGTTGAAGAAACAGAGCAACTCTTGGAACCCGAACAGATTTTGTTTCACAAGGATCGAACCACGAGAAGTGGCCTTGTGACACGAAAATTCTTACTAAAATTCAAGAATCTACCCACAACAGATGCACAGTGGGCAGTTGAAAAATTCATGAAGGATTACCCAGACATTCTTCAGCCATATCAAGAAGCTTTTCAGCTGAGGACAGTTGAATAAAAGCCAGAGGGCTGTCACAACTCTATAGAAATAGAATTTGTATCTTTTTTCATTAATTTGTCTATATAATGATTTATTAAATTTGTTTCCTTTGCACTAATTAGATATAAAGAAAAGTGCATTAGAGCTAGCCACTGATGAGTGGTCATAGGTTATGGTGGACCCAGGCAGTGGGTTAGAGAAAAGATAGTTCACACTTCCACCTATATGGCCCGATTGGGCGCCTGTGACCAGAACTCACGCATATCAGGGTTAGATTCGCACACAGAAAGGATTGATGCCTTGTAGTCTAGATCCGCTAGAACAGACAGTTACAATCAACAAGATGGCATGATCATGAAATGCTTGTACAATGTGCATGTGTGGGCTGAAAGCTTGAAATGCACATTTCTTTGCATAGGAAAGTCACATGAAGATTCTGATATCGTTTTTGCGATGTACATGGAAAAAGCTTTCATATGACACCCATATTGGGGGGTCCCTAAATTTTAGGAGCCTCGAATTAGCCTAAAAATGCTAGTCCTAAAAAAATAGGGATGTCCTTCTAAAAATAGTAAATTCTGTACTTTGACTGTGCTTACTAAATTTGGTTGTTTCTATTCTTGACAATATTCAGCCCAAAAAGGAAGGCCATAGAGAAGAGACAAGTGTCAAGACACTTGTCACATAAGTTTCCAAGTGTCCCACCACTTGTCACATCTCATGACATGTGGTTGGACACTTGTCTTGTGCTACTCCACTTTTCCCTTTTGTACTAGCTCTTCCCTCTCCTATAAATAAGAGCTCGTTTTTCTATATTCAGCATCATTTTTCTTTGCTGTAAACTCATGTATAGCACCCACAGATAGCCAGAAATTGGCCCCATCCATCCCCGTTATCATCCCCCACTTCTCCATTATCAAATTCCTCCATATTCCCTCTTCTATCACTGCTGTTTTACAGGACAGCAAGCTTGTAAATTCATTACAACATCTCCTTCTCGAGCTCTTTCTTCCATTTTAGCAACAAGAAGCAAGCCCTATCCATGTACTGTTGAGAAAGGCTGATTTCCCCTCTTTCTTCTCTCATACTGTAAAGAAATCAGTTCTTATCATTGCATAATAGATAATGCATGTGTGTTTGTACATCTTTGCATGATCTTGTGAGAGTGAGAATTACTTCTCCTCACTCTCATGTTGATTGTAACTGAGCTTCCCTAAGGGACTTGGGTTGAGCAGAAATACATTCCTTCGGGGGGGGGGGGGGGGGGTTGCCCATCTTCAACCCTCAATTTTATCTCCATTACTTTTACATTTTCATGGCTATAATTTTGTGAGTAATTTTCATTTTTAGCTTTAAGTGTTCATTCTCTTTTATATTAAATCTAAAAAACAACCAAATATCATAATTGTTAAGCATACTACGTTGTTCGGGGCATTTACACATGGGTACAGAGACGACAGAGGAAGAGATGATAGGGGGGCCGCAGGCAACCCCTCAGACACATCCACGGCAGCAGGGAACAGGAGGGCGAGCGTCCCCCCTCTCCCCTCCCTTGTAGAGCACCACGTGGCCCTCCCTCCTTGCCCGACACAACAATACCACATGCCTAAGATCCCTTCCTCACACCTGCCAGGTGTCTCCTATCCCCCCACCATCCCTCGATCCTCCCTCTCCCAGGTCAACTTCCTCCGAATAGAGTTTCTCACTGGAAGTTGAAGGCCGCATAACCCACTCACATGTGACCTGAGAAAGTGAGATATCACCTCTGCAAAGAGTAAGAACAAGTACGCGGCCAGGGGGCAACCCTGCCGGCAGACCGATCTCTTTAGTCAAAACTCCTCCCCTTGCCTACCACCTATGAGAACCCTGCTGGTAGCCGATCTGTAAAGTGCGGAGACCCCTTGAATCCATGCATAGGGAAAGGCCAACCTCACCATGGTGCCCTCTAGGAAATCCCAGTCCACCCTATCATAGGCTTTCTCGAAGTCCAGGAGTAGTACGGTCGGTCCCTACCCACTGTATTGAGCCCACTCAGTCGCCTCAAAGAAGGTGAATACATTGTTTAGGATGCTCTTATCCTGGACAAAGCGTATCTGTGTGTCATGAATGATGTCTAGAAGCACAAGGCGGAGTTGCCTACCAATCATCTTTGCCAGTGCCTTATAGGCCACTGACAATAAGGTGATCGGTGTCCACTGGGAAAGCTCCAACCGATGATCTCCCCCTTTGGGGAGAAGACTAATGAGGCCTACCAAAAGACTCCCTAGCATCTGTTCTGAAGTGAAAATCTCCTGGAAGGCCATCAGTAAGGGATCCTTCACCACCTCCCAGTAAGTATTGAAGAAGGCCTTAGAAAGGCCATCCTCTCCTTGGGAATTTCTACCCGTCCTGTGTATGGAAAGCCTCCTCTAGTTCCTTCTCTGTGAAGGGGGCTAAGAGGGAGTGTCCCATCTCCTCTGGCGAGGGACGGGACGTGACCCCAGACCTGTTGTCTACATCGTTGTCCTCTAGCTGAGGTTGTCTCTTGCTGGAAAAGACATCTATAGTAGTCGATGGCAATCTCCATCACCTCATTTGGGCTAAAACGAGTCCTCCCATACTGATCCCAAAGGTTGCGTATCTACTCTCCAGAGGTGTAGGGCTGGTGCACCTGGAAAAACTCCCTGCACATCGTGTCCCCCTTCCCGCCCAGAAGGCTACTGAAGTGCAGAATGAGAATTCTGAGCACCTATCCTCTAAGCCGGCAATGGCTGCTAGCGCACGCACCTCTTGTGCGTGGAGGGTAGGATCCCCTGGTGCCTCCTATAATAATCTTTGTGTGGCTGCAAGGTCCCACCAAAGTGCTCTATCCTCCTCCCAGCTCTGTTACCTAGCCTATAGAGTTGCCTCTTGGCAGATGCTGCTCGACCTCGGCTAGGACCTCCGCAACCTCCTCGGCAATCATGTCCCTCCTGCCCCACTCCCTGGTCCATATCTTCTCAATCTGTCTCTTCGCCTCCTCCCTCCTGTAGATTGAATCAAGAATTCGAGAGGATCATGTCTAGGGCAGATGCCAGGGGATCAAGTGTCATGAGAACCAGGCAATGATCAACGTGGTGCTCACCACCAACTGCCCAACCTGGCCTCCACAAGAGCATCCCCACTCTCCCACATAGAACCTGTCCAACCGCTCCAACAAGACTCCACCTAGCCTCCTGTATCCCCAAGAAAAGTTCAGTGACCTCTTCCTCATGTGAAAGGCAAGATCTCTCCGAGCATTGCGTGCTCCCACTACCAATCAAAAGGTCTCCCATGCCCCTACTCCTCCCCAACCATGCCCTGAAGAGTCCACCTCTAAGAGTCCTACTGCCATTTTCACTCAGAACGTGTTGCATGTCCTAATCTCAATAGGGGAATAAACATTGAGGACTCCAAGGCATGAGTCCCCAATATCCAATCTGATCCATAGAACCCTCCCTACCACTATCGTCCCGTGGTCTCGTACATAGGCGGTGAGACTCAAGCCAATAGAGGTGCATATGCCTCCACTCCTACCATGGGCACCGATGGCGCGCTCCCAATAAATGTGTGAACTGCCCGAGAGGAGTACCTTTCCTACCCACTGGGCCTGGGTAGGAGTGATCTTGTGCTCCTATAGGAGTAAAATGTCGATCCGTCCAGTAAGGGCAAGCTATAGCTCTTGCAGAACAATCAACTTCCTAGAACCCCATGCCCAACTATAGTGGAGGTTGTTCACATTCTAGGATGCAAGGTGTAAACTCATAGGGAGACCTATGTGACTGACCAAACCAAGCATTTGTTCGGTGTGGAAGCTGCTGATGAAGAAGAGAAATTATGAGGCATGCATATACACTTCGCTGCTAGCCTAGACGGTAAACTCCATTCCCCCATGGTAGCCCTCGGGCGGGGACCATGGGGGTGATGGATGTGCTTGGTGGAACCATCAGGGCATCAATCAACCAGGCTGAGAGACAAGACTCTACACACTGGTAGAGCCGAGCCGCCTGTGCCAAGGGCCACTCTATCACATCTATCAACGCTCTCCACTGCAGAGGGGTTTAAAAGATAATGCTCACATGAGGGACGTCGACCCCAACCCACCAGTTAATGTTCGTCATGCAACCTGGCCGTTGCTGGAAAAAACATGCCAATCCACCTTCTCCCATCCACTGGGCGATGTGGTTTGCCACCTAGCTCTTCACCTCCTCTAGCAAAGTCATCGTCCCATCCCCAGTGTGAGAGGTCTGAAGGAAGAGGGCATAGTTTGGTCCATTTGGTGATGCTAGTAGATGGACTTTGCCGCTCCTAGACTTGCATACCACGAAGATTCCCACCTCCAAGGGTAGTGGAAACTCTCCGTGCTCCGCAACTCTCAAGTAGGACCACGTCCCACCACTACAAAAAAACTCCTATGGTAGCAGTTGCGCCTATCTCGAAAAGGTGTGACGGGCAGCATGGACAAATGAACAGGTGGCTATGTGGGGAGGAAAAGGGGGGCTAGATTGCCGGTGGGTGGAGGATGTCGATGTATGGGGCTCCTCACCTCCTGTGTGGAAGACCAGGGGAGGGGACTGGGTGGGGGGTAGGTCACCTATGCTAGGTGGGGGTCCGGGGGGGGGGGGGGGGGTCGACCTAGGTGATGGTGGGGGCACCTTGTAGCCATACAGGGCCTCAAAAGGTGAAACTCTAATGCTAGCATGTGTAGAGTTATTATAGGCAAACTCAGCCAAATGCAACCATGAGTCCCAAGTATGCTGCATATCATGACAGAAATGCCTCAAGTAAGTTTCCAGCCATTTGTTAACCCTTTCTGTCTGACCATATGTCTGTGGATGGTAAGCAGTGGAAGGGGCTAACTGAGTGCCCATAGAGCTCAAAACTGCGTGCCAAAAGTTACTCATAAATTTAGCATCTCGGTCATGCACAATGACCTGTGGTAAGCCATGTAATTTGAAAACATATTCCATGAATTGGCTGGCTACTTGAGAAGCATTATACTGAGTCTTTGTGGGAATGAAATGGGCTGCCTTTGTGAGTCTGTCCACAACTATATAGATGCTGTCCCAACCTTTCTTGGTCACCGATAGGCCGGTAGTGAAGTCCATAGTGATGTGTGTCCACTTGCCTTCAGGCATAGGCAATGGCTGAAGTAAACCAGTTGGTTTTAAGGTCCTGTCCTTGTTTTGCTGACAAGGCATGTAGCCCAAGACAAAGTCTTTCACATTTCTCCAAAGGCCCTTCCCGTAAAAGATTTTAGCAATTTTTTCATAGGTCTTAAAGACTCCCAAATGACCAGCTATAGGGGCTGAATGCATCTCCTGCATGATTTTCTGCTTGAATGGGGAAGCATGAGGGATGGCAATTCGACCATTATACCATAAAAACCCATTTTCCAGCTGATACGAAGAGTTTTCCACACATTGTCCTTGCTGTAATTTTTGAAATACATTACTGAAATAAGTGTCTAGTAGGTAAGCCTCCTAAAGCTCATGTATCCAATCACTGTGTAACTACATGATAGCAGAGACTTTACATGCCCACATCCTAGATAGGGAATTAGCCACTACATTGTCCTTCCCACGAGTGTGGGTGATGTCAAAGTCATAGTTCTATAAGGTGGCTACCCATCTCCTCTGCTTCGGAGTCAGATTTGACTGAGACAATAAATACTTGAGTACTCTATGGTCGATTTTCACTCTAAACCGGCTGCCATATAAATAATGATGCCATTTTTTGATGGCATGAAGGATGGCCAGCATTTCCTGATCACATATATTCATAACCCTCTCATTTTCAGCTAACTTCGGCTCTCAAAAGCTATGACCCCATGTTCTTGCAGCAAGATTGCACCAATTCCTCTCCCACTGGCATCACACTGAATGGTGAATTCCCTAGAAAAATCAGGGCATACCAAGATAGGGGCTGAAGTAAGCAAATCTTTCAGCTGATTAAAGCTTCTATCTGCCAATGCATCCCATAAAAATGCTTCTTTCTTTAGTCTATCAGTGAGAGGGGCTGCAATAGTGGCATAGTGCCGAATGAATCTGTGGTAAAATGAGAAGAGACCCAAGAATCCTCTCAAAGAGGTAGTATTTTCAGGTGTGGGCCAATCTCTGACACACTGCACTTTCTTTGGGTCAGCTCTAATGCCTGCCTCACTGACAATGTGTCCTAAGTACTGAACCTCAGTCTGCATGAACGAACACTTTGTCTCCTTAGCAAAGAGTCTGTGCTGTCTAAGTATGTCAAATATCTGCCTCATGTGCATAAGGTGAGCTTCCTTTGAGTGACTATAAATGAGGATTTCATCGAAAAATACCAATACAAATTTGAATAAGTAAGGCTGAAGTATTTTGTTCATGAGGCTCTGAAACGTGGCTGATGCATTAGTCAAGCCAAAGGGCATGACCAAGAAGTGATAGAGCCCACGATCAGTCCTGAATGTAGTCTTTATCTCATCCCCTTCACACATGCGTACTGATGGTAGCCGGATCTCAAATCAATCTTTGTGAAATACTTGGCTCCCTTCAACTCATCTAACAGGTCATCCACCCTAGGAATAGGGCATCTATTCTTGATAGTGATCTTATTCAGATCTCTGTAATCTATGCACATTCCGAAAGTGCCATCTTTCTTTTTGACTAGCAAGACAAGTGATGCAAAAGGGGATGAGCTAGGCTCAATGAATCCCATATCTACTAAATCCTTGACCTGCTTGGCCACTTCTTCTCTTTCACATTTGGACAACCTGTAAGGGGCTTTATTGACCGGCTTGGAGTGGGGCTCCAAATCAATGGGATGATCAACCGCTCTCTTGGGAGGCAATGCTGTAGGTAACTGAAACAAGTCACCATACTCCGCAAGTAGAGCCTTAAGGGCTGAATTATCATGCATTTTTCGGGATTGATCTACATTTTCCTTGTTTAATTGCAGCACAAAAATCTGGGAGCATTTCTTGAACTCTTTCTTGAGCGGTTTGGCTGTAATAAGCTGAAATTCACTGCTGTTTTTAATTCCCTGCAGGTGAATAAGTTGTCCAGCCCTGAAAAACTGCATATATAGCAATGAAAAATCCATGGAAATGGTGCCCAAAGTTTTCAGCCAATCGCAGCCCAACACAATGTCTATCGGCCCCATATTGAGTGGAATCAAATCTAGTTTCTGCTCATAATTTTCAGCAAGCTTAATAGATATAGCTGGGCATACATGAGTACTAATTTCCTCACTCCCATTGGCCACTTGCACCCTCATTGGTTGCTGTAAATCAGAGACAAAACATTTCAGCCTGTCCATGACTGCTCTATTTATGAAACTGTGTGTGCTACCACTATCTACCAAGACAAATACATCTTTCCCGTGAATCTTGTCTTGAAGACGAAGAGTGTTGGGGCTCTTAGATCCTATCCAAGCATCCATGGAGATAGTACAAACAGTGGTAGCAACATGTGAACCATTCTTATCACCCATATTTACATCTACATGACCGTCGGGTCAAATGGAAAGGTGTCAGTCGGGTCAAAGAATTCTTCTTGCCCACATTCCTATTCAACCTCATCATTTTCGGCAGTGATTGCAAAGGCACTTGCATCCTCATGATCCTCATCAGATTCATCAAAGACTAACATGCTATGTACCCTTGCTTTTGCATTCCTATAAGCACATTTAGATGCATGCTCTGCTGTATACTTTTCCCCGTATTTAAAGCAAAGTCTTTTTTCTTTTCTCTCTTTGTAGAGGTCCATCGAGATAGAGCACTGACCACCAAAAGCTGAAGCATTTTTACCCCTGCTGTCCCCTTGTCTATTTTCAGCTCTTCCTTGATTTGTAGTCTTGAAATTACTGTTTTGCCTAGAGGCATTAAAGGTGGGGTATGTGGGGATCTTCGGGGTGCTGAGAATGGCATATTTCCACCACCATAACCTACCCCAAATTGCCCGGGCCTTACGACACTTCTTTGTTGCCAAAAATGTGAATGCATAGGTCCTCTTTGCTGCCCAAATGGCTGAGATGCCCCTCTTTGCTATCCATGCTGAAATGAAGCATCTCAGCAGTACTTACAAGAGTACCTCTCAGCCAACTCAATAGCTTTGAACAAATCAGATGGACTTTGGGCTGAAATATCAGTCCAGAGTTGGGGATCCAAACCATAAATGTACTTGTGAAGCTTTGCATCGTCACTAATGGACTCAACATACATTGTGAGATTGAGGAATTGGTTTGTGTAGTCACGCACCGTCATCCCACATTGCTCTAAGCCATACCATTGCCTTGCAAGCTTCTCCTTCTCAACCGGAGATACAAAGACTTGAATTATAAGAGCTTTGAATGCATCCCAAGTGTCAACAAGCTGCTGATTTTCCCTCTTTATGTACTGCCACCACATGTGGGCAAGGCCCTCTAAGTGTATCATGGCAAAGTATATCTTTTGATCGTCATTTCTTGGCATTATGCCAAAGTAGTCTTCAAGCTTCGAGAGCCATTCTTCTAATTCAGCCGAGGAGGACGATTGGCCATTGAACTTTGAGAAAATGATTTTGTTTCTCAACTCCCTTTCATGGTTGGGGGCTGTCCCATATACCCAAAGTGGGGCTGATCCATTGGGCTGCCAAGAAATGACCCATTGTTTGAGTGATTCCTTCCAAAAGACGGATGAGCACGCATAGGTGGCATGGGCACAGGTGGTGGCTGAGAGTTAGTCCTCATCCCATTGTTTGTGGGATCCTCATGCCTTTGTGAGAGCTCTCCTTGCTCAAAGCTGATGTTGGGAATGCCCATTCTTCCCAAAATACCTTGGGTACTTGCATAGGCTGCATTCACGGATGGGATGGTCACTCTTTCATCTTGCATGCTTGGTCTGTCCTCTTTTTCCTTGCCTTTCATTTGGGAATCCATTCACATTGAGAAATTGTCTGTAAGTACTTCCATGGTAGAAGTCATTTGGTGCATCTCCGTCACCATTTGCGCTTGACCTTCCATTACTTCCCTATGCCTCTCTGCATGTCTAGTCTCGTGTGAACTGAGGATATGATTGAGTGTACTAAGACTTCCCATGGAGTGAGAGAGGTATTCCTCTTCAACCTCAAAGTTAGTGTCATCCCTTGGGGTACGTGCATCCCTTATCTGTTTGCTGAACATCTTCATTTGATTTGTTTTTCCCCTGTTACCCGCCATGTCTAGGTGCAGTCCCGTGAGACCACCTGTCACTATTTTGGCTATAACTAGAGCTAGACAACTCCGATTGACCTACTTTTTTGTTCAAAACGGAGACACCAATGCCCTCTTCGAGATGAGCATAGGCACGCATTTCCAATTTTTATACAGAAAATTCTGTAATCAGAAATGTGGGACTATTCTGTGCAGTCCAGCACCCTGTCTATACCTAGGAAAGGCCTGTTTTGGGCTGTAGGTATTTGGTATGCTCCAAGTGGTATCCAAAACTGAGCGGGGTTCTTGGCAAGGCATGAGGGTACTCTCCAAGGTCAGCACCTCAATTCTTGGGAGTGGCAACAACTCTGCAAATGCAAGCAATTTCTCTACAGCACTGTGGGATTCACTGTTTGCTTGGCATCATACATCACTTTAGCATCCCTTAGCATGTTTGGCATCACTTCAGCATTACTGAGCATAAGAGTAAGCATTCCCATGACCATATCTAACAAGATAGACTCTCATACATGCATAACCATTGCCCTTACTGCATATATGATTGCACAGGTGTATCCCATGATACATATATCCATCTTCAATCCAAGTGAAGCAATACATTCCCATAAATCACTGCATACATAGCTGCGTGTGTATCTAAAGATACATTTTCTGAAGTACAATCATACATCCCATGCACACAAGAGTGCGTCATACCATAGTCATCAAAATTTCCATCATGCCAAGTCAATTTCTCAATTTCCCAAGAAATACCTGCACCTGCAAACGAGTTTTGGGCTCTGGATCATTGGGAGGTGGGCAAAGTTCCCCCCGGGCCGGGTTGTGCACCCCTTCAGGGTCTTTGATGGCAAGGGGGGTCACTCCTCTTTTGTCTTGCCACCTTGCCTGGCATCCGTCTTTTCCTCACCTAGAATATACATGGCTGACATTTATTAATTAAAAACCCAGCATGAGGTGCATTTTAGGAATGGAAATTTTGGCTTTTCATGAAGTGCATGGAATTAGAATTGGGAATAGGGATAGAGAGCTTACCAGCAGTGACTCACTTCCAACTCACCCTTATATAATGGATTTATTAATCAATTCTTGGCTCAGCCAATTCACAAGAAGCCAAACGGGTTATGGATAAGCAAAAGTATAATCTCAATGAAGCTTCAGTATGAATAAAATCCATTCCAATGCCATAGGATCAAATGAGAATGACTGAGATTAATATTCAGCATGCATACAATGTTTGGGACTCCTATTACCTACTTGGACTCATGCATCCTCTCAAACAAGTGGATAGGATTCAACAAGATGCTTAATGGGAGAGAATGAGAGCCAAGAGTTGGTTACCTTGTGTTGTTTGATGAAGATTGCAGCCACAACTAATGCCACTTCAGTCCTTCATGAGAGCTCCAATTTGATCCCGCATGCTCCATAGCTCCAAAATGGTTGTGCTCCATCAAGAAGGAAGAAGGATTCTTTAATGGGGCAAGGGCATTGCTTACATAGACTGATCAAGGGAAGGATTCCTTCCAAATGAGCACTCCATAATGCCTTCTTGCTTCCAAGAAGCCTTCAAATCTTGAGAATGAGCTCCAATGTGGCTGTAGCTTGGAGATAGGATGGCTAGGACCTTCCCATGAAGAGCTCTTGATGAAATTGAAGCTCTACTTCCATAGCCATGGCTGCCCATAAATGCATGTCTTCAAATCTTACTTCTAATCTTCTTCCCGTGCTTCTTGATGGCCAAATCTTGAGCTAGGCTTGAAGAGTGAACCCCCGGGACCAAGAAGAGACCAAATCCTTCAAGATTCTTGAGCTTGATGCCAAGCTTTCATGGCTACCATGGATTGCATATGATTAGGGTTTCTGAGATGGAAAAGAAGTCCAAGAAGATGGAGCAAGGAGGCTTCAATCTTGCCCGAATGACCTGCAAGAAGCTGGGGATGAGAGCCAAGAAGGAGAGGAGGCTTGTGGTGCTGTCATTCTGGCCTGGAATCAGCCCGCATTTTGTGCCATGAAATGCGGGGGGCTGCCTGGAGGGGAGAGGAGGTCTCACACAACACTTCCACCACTTGTCCTGTAGCTCAAAGGCTTAAGGAGCCCCTAGAAGGAAGGCAAACTCCATAGAAGAGGAAGAGCAAAGTTTTGGGGCTGATTACCTCCATGGGAGCTTATAAGAAGCTTGAGAAGGGGGAGAGAGAAGAGTCTCCTTGAAAAGTAACTCCAACTAGACTTTCTTCTAACTCCTGTTACCACGGTTACTAAGAGTTTACCTTCAAAATGGGCCAAAAATGATCAATGAGCTGCCAAAGTCAGTCTTCCTTCCTCGAAACTTGGTCCAAGTCACCATTAATGCTCATGCATGCAGTCCTTGTGGTCTAGAAATCTTTGGAAACTCCCCTACTGCACCCTGTACCTGTGTACCTGTGACTCAAAATTCCATGTGACTAGAAAGTTGTAACTAGGTAAAATGAAGGACTAACTGGGACCAAGAACCTAAGCTCTGATACCAATTGTCAAGGAGAGGGACTGGGAGAGAGAAAGAAGAGAGAGAAGACTGCAGAGAAGAAGAAGAAGAAGAGCAGAAGAGATAGAAAGACAGGTACGAGGAGAGAGAAAGGTTAGAAATGGAGAGAGAAAGATAAGAAGAGAGGGAGAGAAGACATGGAAGCTTGGAGAGCAAGGTGAAGGAGAAAGAAGACTTGTATTAATTATCTGATAATGAAAAATTAAGTCTCTCTCACCGTATATACCAACTAGTGTAGCTAGTATTTTCCCGTTATTAAGTCCCCCTCTCTTACAAGACCGAGGCTTGTTGGCGGTGAATGGAGGCCGTCCCTGGAGATGGATCTTCATGACAGCCCAGATCACCCCCCCAGATCCCCCTTCCTATGCAACTTGCTTCATATGTGGCAGGGACTCCATAAGGCCCTAATCTAGAGCCCCCCAGGCTGCCAAGTGGAGATAGACCATCAACTGGTGAGATTTGGAACTCCCAGGTCAGATATTGGGATGGGGCACAAATTGGCGAGTGTCTCCACATCCAATAGGAAGGTTGGGAGGCCTTGGCTCGGCTCGTACCATCAGGACATGGTGAGAGGTATACAAGATGGTGGATGAGGAGGTACTGCAGCGAGTATCAGGATGACAGAGGAGTTGAGTTGAGGAGAAGGGAGATAGATGTAGCAATACCTCAGGAGTGGCTTGCTCCCCTGGTACGAGAGCCCGTAGAGCCCGGGGAGGCATGGGCCGCTAGGTTTTCACCATCAGGTATCCCCCTATAGGTGGCAGGTAGAGTGGGCGGCGTTCCACATGGGACCTCCTTCACTGTGCAAGAGGGGGCACCTGGCTCTTGACAAAGGGTAGTAGGATGGGGGGATAGCTGTCCTTTCATGGAGGAGGATTTGGGTGATTGGACTTTGGAGGAAGACATGGCGGTTGGACCCTTATGTCTTTTGGAAGGAGCCTAGGGAGTGGTGCCTCTGGATTTGGGAGGGCAAGCCACTTGATGAGCTGGAGTGGGATCTGGGAGACTGGCTATGGCCAGCCATTGCGGTCGCCAAGAAGCCACTGAGATTCTTGGAGTACATAGCCAACTTTGGTAGAGATGTGCTGATGCAGAAGGAAATGGATTGGGTGCTGTCACGTAGCAGGCATTAGGTGGAGCATAGCATCACGGAGCCTTTTCGACGGACCTTCTGGCGTCGCCTATGGGATAGCTGGAGGCCAAGGAGGGTATTGTATTTCTTATGGCTGGTGGAACATGGAGGCTTGGCAGTGGGAAGTTGTTTAGCCCAGATGCAGAAGGAGGGAGGTTGTAAGTGTTGCACACATCAGCCTTTGGAAACCCCGAAGCACTGCCTTTGGTCGTGTGAGGCGGCACAGCTCATGTGGAGAGGAGCATGCCGCATCCTCTGCCGTATAGCACCCATCCTATGATCTCCCATACCTAGCGGCCCATGACTCCCTATGATCTCCCATGCTAGGACCGTCACCTTTTGTATGAGGCGGGGATGCAAGACATGATATTCATCATTGAGGCAGGGTCTTGGGTAGTGGTCGGTTTGGAGGCTCTACCCATTCGCCAGGTATTGGAGCCCACTGCAGACTACTCTGAGGTATGGGAGATCATAGGGAGTCTTACGGGATGGCATATTTAGAAGGCGAGGTGTTAAGAGGCTTTTGGCGGAGAGAGGCTTTCAGTACATGCAACCTTAGCAGAGCTCTGGACCTCCATCATCCACTCCCTCCGTGGCCGATGGGACTAGGTGCAGGGTGAGTCCAGGGCTCGTTAGGAGCTCCGTTGTCATTTCGTGAACACCTGGGGTAGCTAGGACCTGTTTTTCGTGATGTAGGTAGGCAACCCTAGATGGCGATACACCCCCCCTCCATGGCTTCTTGCCCCCATCCCTCCTAGACCACCTTGAGAGGCTTGTATACTTGATATATCTGTGACTCTGCATCAGCTCCAGCTAGTCTGTTGAGTATGAACACTTCCTTATATTCCGTTTTTTTTTGAAGTAATATAATTAGCCACACTTGATTTGCAAAAAAGAAGAAGACATCAAGCAAGCAACATTGGGGCTATGATCTATATGGTGGTGTACATTGTGTCCTTATATTCTAGTTGTGGATGCTCCATGGTAGTGTACCTGTGAACATGGTAAACACCAATACCCTTTATGGTGGTTTTGTAAGTGTGGCGTGGAGATGCTGCAACACATTCTACACAGCTTAGTTATGTTCTTCATTCATCATTGCTAATTGGAATCTTTGCCTCAATTCATTATATGTCACGTTATGGATTCTTTTATGTCACATTCATGTTCTTTTGCTTTCCTTATGACTATTTTGGCATGGTATTAGATGTTTAGGTTAAAGGGGTGGTGTATTGAACAACAAATTTACATACATAGTGATTGATAGAAATTGTAGGTTGTTTGTTGACCAATCTTATTCAATCGTGTTTTTGGGCCACTCATCCTAGTTAATCATGAAGCCATGCTTGCAAAAGGTTCCCCTATTTTTACCTATATAATGATTAGTTTAGTATTTGGATGATGAAGTAGATAAACACATCGTTATAGTAGGTCATTTGAATACTTGAATGGAAGATATGGTTTCTCCATGTTTACCTATATGAGCATAATTTTAGTATTTGGATGATGATTACCTATACGATGATAAGTTTAGTATTTAGATGACGAATCAAATAAAAACATTGAGATAGTAGGTACATTTGAATGCTTGAATGGAAGATATGGCTTCCCAATGTTTACCTATATGAGCATAACTTTAGTATTTGGATGATGTTTCAAATACAAGCATTGTTATAGTAGGTATTTTACAATGGAAGATCTTATAATATTTCCCTAGGAAAGTTTAAAGTGCTGCAATGATAGGAGAGCTTTTAAAATGTGAATGGTGAACATGCTACATGCTTTAATTTTTCTCAACTTAGCAATCTCAAGCCATCATTTAAATAATTCATAGTAGTTGAGTAAAGCACTCCACTATAACAATAATTTCTTCAATTTCCTCATAATCTACTTTATAAGATGACCTTGTGTGAAGATAATAAAAAATGATTGAATGTATTGTGATTTTAGTTTAACAACAAAAATCTACTTAGTAAAATGTACATCCACGTATTTATGTATGCATTACATGCCCACCATTCTCTCCCCTTGAATTCTCATGATCATGAGGATTTAAACAATGTAATCCTAGGGGATAGGTATAATATTTGTTTGTAGGAAAGTTTGCCAATTTATGTTTTGGGAAGGATACAATCAATATTTATGTCAACAATGGACATGTCCTTCCACAGCTTGGGAGAGTAGTAGCCACTTAGCATTTTGTTTAAGATAAATTGAGACATTGGAGAGGGTGTTGAGCATTTTTATTTCAAAGTGTTGTTGTAAAGACAATTGCTTGTGTTTTATATTGTATGACATCAAGTCCATCAGAGGAAATGCTTACATATAAGGGGATTTCATACTTACAAAAACTATATAAAGTATAGAGTTTTTTACTTCGTAAATGTAAAAGATTCACTAGTCATAAAGCTCTAGGGTTCATAGGAAGAAACACTTAATAGGAATTAGTATAGTTTGAAAGAAACACTTAATAGGAATTAGTATAGTTTGAAAAACTATGTAAAACAAGGCAATTGGTTTTCATCAAATGCAAAAGATTGGCTAGAGGGGAAAATCTAGGCTCGGATGGATAAGGGAGGAGAGAAATGATTGCTTATGCTAGGAGTAAAATGATGTTGTAGATGGGGGACTTTGCAAACATGAGGAATATTATTAAGCCCATAAATAGTAAAGCATTCTAGGAATTTGTGCATGGACTAATTCTTGTGTCTTTAGGGCATTTGTGCTCTGATACTTTGATGTACACATTAAAAACATCTTCATCCACATGTAGAGATGACCATAATATAATTTGGGTCGATCAAAGAGGACTTCTTGGGCATGGGCTATTGCTAAGCACAAAAATAACAAGACATCTTCTTAGGCATCTATGTGGCGATGATAACTTGTGTCCTCATTTTCCGATGAGGATGTTATGCAAGAGTACAAGAAGGACATGCATCCATTTATAAAAGAAGGTTGTACCGATATTTATTCCTACATAGAAAGAGATCATGCCCTTTGCCAAGACTCAATGGAAGAAGGCAAAGAGTTGTTGTTGAGTAAGGAAGCTTGTGTTAGAGGGAAAAATAGGGAGATAAGAAGATTATAAAAGGAGAGAACCTTGCTTTGGAAGGGAATTGAATGGCATGTATGAGGTGAGTATCAAAATTAATCTTGGTCTCCATGGTCTTTCCAAAGCTCCAATGTTCAAAAAGGGGAGATAGTTTTTCTTGAGATGACATGTAAGATGTGAGTGTCAAATTAATTGTACAATAGGAAAGACGTAGAATGGGAGAACCAACCGGAAAAGGTAGTAAAGTCAAGATAAGCACAAATCAAGCAAAAGATGCAAGGTATTCAATAATTTTTGGTCAATGTTCAAAGTTAATTTTATTACTTTGAGCCGGGTGTAGTGCCTATGTAAGTTGTAATATTTTCTACTAGGAACTAAAACCTGCAGCTTGGCAAGCACACATGCACTAGTTTCATCCACTTTCGTGACAAATGATGTAATCTAAATATATATGCATGAATTAGGAAAGACCAACCTAGAGCTAAATAAAAATGATGGGTGCCGAACTTGAGTGGAAGCCTGAACTCAAAGAGCTTAAAAGTGAATGAATAAGCTCATTCTTGTGCTGTGCAATTTTGTGGAGCTCTCTTCTTACTTCTTGCTTGCATCTTGCTTGTGAGAGAGAGAGAGAGAGAGAGAGAGAGAGAGAGAGAGAGAGAGAGAGAGAGAGAGAGAGAGAGAGAGAGAGAGAGAGAGAGAGAGAGAGAGAGAGAGAGAGAGAGAGGGTGTGAGGTAGAGTGAGGGACCAGTATGGAAGAATCTCTTGCTTCCTTGTGTTCTTCTCCTTCTTCTTCTTCTTCAACATGAAGCTTGCATGATGATCGAGGCTATGGAGCTGAAGTTGGCTTGAGGCATATCGCTTGAATTGTGGAGTCATCGATGGCCTCCACAAATAGACTACAATGAGAAGGTAAATTGGTAAGTTTACTATGTTTGTTTTGAGAGCATACAATGGTTATGTGAGAGGTAGTTGTAGTCACATTGCTCGAAGTGCTTGAAACAATAAATATTCCATTAAGTCCGGCATGCATAGCTTGTGAAAGAAATGACATTTTTGGTTCCATTGTCAAGATGGATGGAATTGAGCAACTAGGTGCATAATCTCTATGTTGAGCAATGGAATAGGAGCTTGCACTCTGAAAGATTGCACATGCTAGTGTGGGACAAATGGAGCAAGAGTGACAAGATGATTTTGGATTGAAAATTTATATTTGAAGCAAAATAGCGATTCAATTTAGCCTTAGAAGCAAACCTTAAACAATAAAAACCATAGAAATGTCTAACTTTTTGGTATTTGTTAAATATCCTATGGGCTTGATAAAGGGCTTGCTTGTCAGCCCAAAGCATGGGGTCTATGATGAATTGAGGGCCATGGCCTCTGTCACTTCTCTATGTTTGGTTGTGTGATGGGTAGATCTCTTGGTTAAAATCTCTCATTCCTTTCCATCCTGAATCTCACCTCTCTAGAGGCTTAGGCGGCTTGATTGTTTGACTCGGAAGGGCTTAGTTCATATAGTCGTTAATGGGCAAATATTCTGTTTTCAAGTCTAAAAGGCCTACTGGATCGTGAAAAATCTCCAATTCGTCTTTTTTAAATTGTAAATAAATAAAGGAAAGGCCTTTACGATTGATTATTTACGAGGAGGCCTTGTAGACCTATGATGTTTTGCAGGAAGCCAAGGACTACATGACTTTAAAAGAAAATCATTCCATTAATAGATTGATACAAGGCCTAAAGGTCTACCTAATGGCTAAACGCTTAGCTAAAAGACATTATGGCCTATCCTTTGTCCTTAACTCAAACAATCAAATTGAAATTGTAGAGGCTTTATTTTAGACCTTGGATCTTTAAGACCTTGTCCATTGTCAAAGCTTTCTAGCCGCTCGCTAATGCCTCAAGGCAGAATCTACTAGAGCCCGCATCATTGTTTTCTTTTTAAATGAATGCTAGTATTTTGTGCCTGCTTCAGCTACTTCGCAGCTACCACGAAGTAGCAAGCAAAGTTGTCATTTGCTCCACAATCTATTTCTCCTCTTTTCTCTCTTTATTTCTAATTTTTCTTTTCTCTCTCCCTCTCCCTCTCTCTCTCTCCCCCAATTTTCTATGACTCTTTTTTCACTTTTTCTCTCTTTGCCTTTTATTTCAGTTTATTTTCTCTAATTTCCCTGTTCTCTCTCTCTCTCTCTCTCTCTCTCTCTCTCTCTCTCGCATCAAACATAAAACTAAAAGTAATTTACAAATTTGTAATATAAAATACTAGATATACATACAATCTCTTATATACATCAAACTTATAAAATTTCATCTATACACAAAGTTGGTACTAATTGGACTTCCCATAGTTTGAAGTTCAAGTCAAACTTTCCTCTCTCTCTCTCTCTCTCTCTCTCTCTCTCTCTCTCTCTCTCTCTCTCTCTCTCTCTCTCTCTCTCTCTCTCTCTCTCTCTCTCTCTCTCTCTCTCTCTCTCTCTCTCTCTCTCATATTTTTTCTCCCTCTCCCTCTTCCCTCCTTTTTCTTTCTCCTCTTTTCCCTCCCCCCACTCTCTCCTCTTTTTTCTTTGCCATTCTCTCCCCTCTTTCCCCTTTCTCTCCCTCCTCTTTTTCTTTTTTCTCTCTTCTACTTTTTCTTTCTCACTTTGCTATTTCTCTCTCTCTCTCTCTCTCTCTCTCTCCAAAACTTTTCATTTTTTTCTCCTCACCCCCTCTCTCTCTTTCCTCTTTCTCTCAATCTTTTTTCTCCCTCTCTCTCTTCTCTCTTTCTCTCTCCTCTTTTCCCTCCCTCTCATTTTTTTCTCCCCCCTCCCCATCTTCGTTTTTCCCCCCTCTCTCTCTTTTTCCTTTTTCTTCTTCTTCTTCTTCTTCTTCTTCTCTCTCTCTCTCTCTCTCTCTCTCTCTCTCTCTCTCTCTCTCTCTCTCTCTCTTTGTCTCTCTCTTATAAATTTTATCTTTATTCTCTATAATTCTCACTCTCACTCTCACTCTCAAAGTATGCTAAAAAATACATTAATTTTTAAAATATTTAATTAAAAGAGAAAGAAAATTTTAAAAATACTTTTAACAATATTTAATTAAAAGAGAAAAAAGAAAGGAAGTTCAAATTAAAAAGTTCTCTTTCCTCTTTCCCCCACCTCTCTCTCTTCTTTTCCTCTCTCTTTCTCTTTCTCTCTTCTTTTTTTTCTTCTTTCTTTGTATCTCTCTCTTTTGTTTCTTTGTTCTCTCTTCCCCTCTCCTCTTTTTTATTTTCTTCTCTCTCTATATCTTTCTCTTGGTTTTTTGTTCTCTCTCTCTTTCTCTATTTCTCTCTCCTCATTTTTCTTTTTCTCTCTTTCTCTCTCTCAAGTTTTTTTCTCTTGCTCTCTTTTCTCTCTCTATATTTTTCTTCTCTCTCAATTTTTAAATTCCTCTCTTTGCCCTAGGGTCTCCCCTCCTATTTCCTCTCTCTCTCTCTCTCTCTCTCTCTCTCTCTCTCTCTCTCTCCCCTTTTCTTCTCTCCCCCTCTTTCCCAACTTTTCTTCCCTCCCTCTCTCTCTCTCTCTCTCTCTCTCTCTCTTTTCCTTCTCTCTCCCTCTCCTCTTTTTTCCCTTTTTTCTTTTTCTTCTTCTCTCTTTCTCTCTTTAAATTTTCTCTCTTAAATCTTATCTTTCTTCTCGCCATAGTTCTCTCTCTCTCTCTCTCTCTCTCTCAAAGTATGTGAAAAACTGTCAAAAAGATGTTTAATTAAAAGGGTAAAGAAAATGTAAAAATTATTTAAAAAATATTTAATTAAAGGAGAAAAAAGAAAAAAAAGAAAAGTTTAAATTGAAAAGTTAACACACACACACACACACACACACACACACACACACACACACACACACACACACACACACACACACACACACACACACACACACACACACACACACACACACACACACACACACACACACACACAGAGAGAGAGAGAGAGAGAGAGAGAGAGAGAGAGAGAGAGAGAGAGAGAGAGAGAGAGAGAGAGAGAGAGAGAGAGAGAGAGAAGGTTTATTAAAAAGGGGAGGGGGAAGAGAGAGGGAAAGATTACATGTGAGAGAGAGGGGGGTTTTAATTAAAAAGGGGAGGTTTGGGGCTTCCCAAACCTACAACCAAAATAATATAGTTGTATGGATAAAAATAAAAAACAAAAAAACTAGGTCAAGAGGCTGTCTCCAAATAAACCATTTTGGCCTAAGCAAGAGGATTTAGCCAGGATCTTCGCCTTAGGATGTTGCCTTGTAAAAAAAGGCTTTCAGATGCCCCTTGGGTTGGCCATAGAGACGGCCATTGTCTCCACATTGCCATGTCACATGAAGAAGAGAGAGACAACCCCCCTTGTCTCACAAGCCATGTCGAATGGCCATAAGGCCTGCAACGTGGTCAATGAAGGTAGCAAATAATACCATGGATGTCATGTGGCTTGAGCCTTTTCCATGTCACAATTAGGAAAGGTGGTGGCCATGAATTGAGAAAGATGCTTGTACGAATGTTTAGTTTCTACGAATGGATTGACCTTTGAGCAACCTTGTGGATCAACCTTTGAGTGATCTTGTGGAGGGTCCTTGGTTGAGGCACACATATTTTGGGGGTCCACATCCTAAGACTCATGTTTTAGAAACATTTTCAAAATTTTAAGACCCATCAAGCACCCTCATAGGTCTTCAATTCGAGTGAGCCAACATCCATCATTTGAATGTTTTGGTCTTGAATGGATGGGAAGGTGAGAAGAAGTGAGACTCATAGGTAAGGGATAACTCTGTTTAATACACAAGCCTTTGGTTAGTGATGGACATACTAACAAAGTTACACGATTTGTTAGTACCCAATTATTCTATGGGTGTCGTACATTGTTGGAGTATGGCACAATGCTATGCATGATCACATTAGCGTCATCTTCTTTGCTTCCACAACCTAAACCTTGACTCATAAAAGCCAAGTGAATGTCTCAAAAAAAAAAAAAAAAAAAAAAAAAAAAAAAAAAAAAAAAAAAAAAAAAAAAAAAAAAAAAAAAAAAAAAAAAAAAAAAAAAAAAAAAAAAAAAAAAAAAAAAAAAAAAAAAAAAAAAAAAAAAAAAAAAAAAAAAAAAAAAAAAAAAAAAAAAAAAAAAAAAAAAAAAAAAAAAAAAAAAAAAAAAAAAAAAAAAAAAAAAAAAAAAAAAAAAAAAAAAAAATCTTCTTCTTCTTCTTCTTCTTCTTCTTCTTCTTCATTTTGACTACATGAGTGGGATCCAGTTTCTTCGAAATGCCTTGGCTTGCGCAAGTATCCCTAGTCGGGATTAGTTGACTCTGCTCCACTCCTTCACTCATCCATCTAGAGATTGCAAGTATAAGGGCACAAGGTGGTTGTGTACATAATGTATTACGATTATGTTATATCCATGATACCTTCAACAATGGCATGGTTGACCCACCTTGAGCCACACATTTCAAGAGTTCTTGTGATCACTGAGCATTGGTACATGTCTAAATGCTAACAACCCAACCAAGGAATCCAATCTCTTTAGAATCACAAACTTGACCAACTTGAGTCGCGACACACCTCAAGTTGTTGTTGAGCCCTCATAGAGTTCTGTACTTGGTCTTAGAGCCGCTTGTTGGAGTGTGATATGAAGTATAATGAGTTAGATCCCAATCAAGTGATGTAACTATGGGGAGTGCCTCAACAAGTTTGAGTAGTTCCCCCAAGGTGGCCTTCAATTGACACAAATGGAATGCCTTGAGTTGATGAGACATCTAACCAAAATTAGTGAGAAAATTGTAGATGGTTAAGTAGGATCACTCTAATCTCAAGTCACTCATGACAACACCAACATAGTTACTTGAGGCGAAGCACAACCTTTGACGAGAGTTGCCCACGGAGCTGATAGCAGGTCAACTCCATGACAAAAGGAGCATGTTACTTTCATTAAGCAGTAGATGGAACTTGCACCACTTGTAGCAACCAGTGTTGCCCCTTTGGGTTGAGGCACCTGAGCCATGTTGAGGATAATCACTACACATCTTGTTGAAAATGTTGTTAGCTCACTAAGGGTAATTGGGAATGGTTGAAATCTTGATTTAACATATTATAAAGTACTAGCTCAAATTGCAACACCACCACCTTGTGTGTAATGTGTGCCTCAAGTTGGATGCCACTAAATCCCCTCAAGAGTGCACAAGAAGGCTATGCTGGTTTCCTTGCTCAGACTCATGCGACAATGAAGGGAACTGAATTCTCATTAATATTTGTAGAGTTGAGGTAGAGAATGCATTGAGATACCACTTGATTGAATTTTTCACTCATCAAAGACCTTGCACTTGGGCTTGCAATTACTAGCTCACAACTCACCAAGTAAGAGAGCTTTATGACTTGTTGGGGCATGGGAAAAAAAAGACAACAAGAATGGAATTGACACTTTTACATAGTGTCCAAGTGGACATCTCAAGAGTGTGCTCTTAGGTCATTGCATCTTTCTCATGCAAATTCGTACTCCTTATCATTGTTACTCTTCTAGCAAGAAAGATATTATCATAACTTGCATTAGTTTTTACATTAGCAGTCACCTTAATAGTTTCTGAATTGGCTCACAACATATGGAATGAGGTAGAATATGAGATTCAACATTCCTAGTTCCTACAAACCACTTGAGACTTATACCTAAGGATCTAGAAATTTGACATCATAATCACTTAATTTAGAGAGTGAAAGAGTTCAACTTATTGCCCTAGGTTCAACAAGAAGATTGTCATAACCTGGTAAGGAATTCTTAGAGGTACTAACATGAACAATGCCTGGAGGATATGTGCAAGCTTTGTGCCACCATTTCATAGGCAATGCATTGTACCATCATGATTCTTGTTGGGACCTAAAACGGGCCCGACATTGGCTCTATGACACTAGCCGAGCCTCTACTACACGCACCGAAACCACCCCTCATGGCCTCACAACGAGGAGCGTCTAAGGGTATATTACCCTCACCTCTAATGTAGAGCTTCATGTTTGTATGGATTGTAATCCAAGAGATAACCCTTCCTACACTCCTTAGAGGGAGTCCCTACACCACATATCAGTGTAATACACCACGTAAGCATAGACAAAGGGAGTGCCCCTTGCCTAATTGCCGTGGCCCCACTACGGTTCTCCTACACCTCAGGGATTGGCCCCAGGATGCACCGTGCATACATAGGACACATACGAAACATGTTCCACTCTTTTAATTGATTGATCAAGGAGATAATAGATAGTCCTAACAGAATACTCCCCAAAGGAAATGAACCATTAACCCTATAGCTTAGGATATCTTACCTCCTCAACATAGGTCATTGTTCATAAAAATAATTATTGTGCATCCAAGATGATATCATATGTTGCGTGCAATGCAATTGTGTATGATTTATAGTGCTCAAACATTTTTTCATCAACAACTAGCCTTGTGAAGGTGCAAAAACATTTCTTTTCATGCCTTTACTCTAAACGAGATTGCTGCATTGTTAAGGGTTAACATCGAGCATGCTACTAGATCCTCTTAATTTTAAAAATAAAGTATCCAATATGCGATGCATAAAAAAATCAAAATTTAGCATATTATTTGCACTTAACACCCCCCTTCCCCCTACCTCGTAAGATTGTGCATTCGGTGGTAGCTTTAGAGAGAATTTTAAATGTATTTTTTCTTTACAAAAGCAGTAAATGCCCACTTTAAAATAGAGATAGGGCTAAACTGAGGCTAAACCTCATTTTTGGATGTAAAAAATTTATTTTTTCATTTCTTTCTTATTTTTTGTTATTTATTTATGGATAATTATCAATAATTTTTGATTTATTGATTTAGATTGATTGATCTTATTGAGAATTAAATTTCTATCACATTCTATCCCATACGAACACCATATGCACAACAAAATCCAAAAAAACACATGATTTTCCTTATAATCGCAATGCTATAGGTTTTGCGTGTTTATAAAGAAATTATTAGATGATTAATTTTTCTTGATTTCTTTCATATTTCTAATCAATCATAGCATTGACAACCAATTACAACCGTTTTGAACCAAAATTTCTCATAAAATAATAAAATCCTCAACTTACTCATAGAATCACATTTTATGACGTACGTATCTCGTGATTTGAGGCCCGCTGATGCTTTCTAACAATCATTGGCGATCCTTCCAACCTCGATCTATGCTCCTTTACACTCCAACATCATCTTCCAATCAAAATCTTTCATCTTAGCCCACCTCCTTCTCTCATAGAATCAAGCATAGTAGGAACACACAACAAGAGGAGAGAGGAAGGAGAAAGACTGAAAATCAACATTTTGATTCCTTGCACCATATTTTCCATGTCTACAATCAAATTGAAGTGCTCTCTGCCTAGATCAGAGATTTTCCATAATCTCTCTCCCATCCCTAGCATCTAAGAGGCACAAAATCCAAGATTTTTTGGGTGCAAAAAAATATGCACCCCTCCCTGCCTCGATTCAGATTTTGCATGTTTTAAAGTTTCATTTCATTCGAGTGTCATTTATGAAATTTCTAGTTCACACATTGGGTGTTCACACTACAAATGAAGTGGATTTTTCCATTTTGGCGAGGCAAACAAACTGGGATTCGGGATCCGACTGGCCAAAAGGCTCCATGGCATCGAAATCTATCAACTTGGCTACTGTCACACACTTTTTGGCTCACAGATCACATAGCTACTTTATAATGCCAAATCTTGTGGGGATTAAATGGGGGGTCAAATGGACTTTGATCGACGAACTGAGACTTGCGTTGGATTCCTGGCATTGAAATCTATTTAGGAAAACTCTAGTCCATCAAACCATAATTGTTTCATTTTGCGTGAAAAATTGGCACTTTACTCCTCTCGAGCTACTTTTTCGCTTCAAGAACTGGCTCTAAAAATTTCACTTTGAATTCTATTGTGAGAAGTAGTGCTATCAGAGCCAAAGAAGAGGAAATACCCTCCCAAAACCATCAAGGATACTCAATAAGGTATCACTATGTTGAGGCTCTACACTTCCAAATTACAAATCTTTTGGACTTGTGTGATAGTGGAACTTCTTATTGACTAGACTATATAGAGCCAAGCATGTCAAAAAGCTTAGGAGAACCTACCTACCCAACTTAGGACAATTGGAGCAGGAACTCTTACTAGGCGAGGACTCTTATAGCCTGATCATCACATATCTTCTTTTAACATATTTTTTCTTTCAAGGTTTTCATACTCGGGCATGTAAAAAGGAGACAGCTGATGTAGTGACCCAAGGAGAATAGGGTATTGGCCTCAAGTCTTGATTCGATACCCAATAACCTACCAAGCTCTCGCAAAGGCAACACTTCAATCTTTGTCTTACACTTACTTTTATTTTCACTCCAACCTTCCTTAGTATTTCTTTTTGAGCTACTAGATGTCATCCCTAGGAAGAGAAGGCATCAACCCTCTGGGTTAGACTCATCCCTACCAGGAATCTACTAGGCCTTTGCAAAAGGCAATAATCAACTGCTTTTAAGACTTTTTTTTCCCTTTTGTTTTCCCAGTTTAGGGGTTAGAACCCCTTTCTACACACCTCTGTATTGTTAGGTTCCAAATATATTCATGCTTGGCTCTTCTTTTTATTTTGACAAGCTTCTCTAATTGCCTCACACTAGCAAGGACTCCTAGAACATCTGCCTAGCAAGCTAGCAGAATAGGATCACTAGAACTGCCTTCTAAAAACATATTTTTCAATGCCTGACAATGTCTTTACAAGAGGTAGACAACTACTCAAACATCCCCCAAATGTACCTAACCTAATCCTAGGACTTCATGCCTTGATTGTTGGTCCCCAACAGAAGAACAATTCTCCCCAAGTATATAAACACATATAGCACAGAGAGAAAATACTCATAAAGAAAGAACATCACCTAGACTTGGCCACAAGAAGCTTTTGCACATGAAGAGGCTTCCTCCAGGTGTTCCACTGAATCTGTATAGCACAACACTAAAACAAAACTTTTTAAATTGCATTCATACTAAATCAACACATGGCCCTCTTGGCCTAACGAAATGTGATATTTCTCTATAGAATAATTGGCCCTCTTGGCCTAATGAAATAATCCACAAAATGACCATTCAACACCGTACTACTGAAACAAACCCTAGGTCTCGACATAACTCTATTGAAGCACAAGACCGACCAAGGATAAGGGCTCCTTAGGCCCTACACTAAATGCATTAGATTATTGGCTAACCCCCTGCATAAATAGCAAGGGGGTGTCCGATGAATATGATGATAAACAATCCTATGCGTCCATGACAGAATATGAAGGTGCTCAATTGCTGCAAGACTCATAATCCAAACTAGCCATCGATGGCCAAAATAGGACGTGTTAGCAAGAAGACCCTAAAGTAGTCTTGGACTAATGTTAGAAGGTAATTGTAAGAGATCTCCCAGACCACAATTGAAAAAGACATCTTCAACAAATGCATAATTGACCAGGGAATCTACAGTTGGATTCCACTATTGAGGAACTAAGTCACTATCTAAAAAATATACAACATATCCAAGGCTACACGATGGTACATCTGTAGGATGGGAACCTGCACATTATAGGTTCCATTCAACTGGTTGATCACTAACTGCGAGTCACCTTTTAACAATAACCAATGGATATCACCACATTGGGTTACATGCAGCCCCATAATCAAGATCTTGTATTATGCCATATTATTAGTAAAAGAGTATCCTAAATATACTCCCATTTTCATATCAACTCTACATCATGGATCTTTAATGACCATCCCAACACTCGTATGTTTAGTGGGCCCTCTAGAAGCTTTGTTGAAATATAAAGTATAGACCCATTCTTCATTGATAGGCCATTCCTTACTGATTAGCTCACTCGTACTTATGATAATCAAAGTCGAGCCGAGAGAGAGGATGTATGACATGTACAATCTCTACTTCCTTGTCGAACTCAATAGGAATACTCGTAAGAATCCTTTGACATGTTGGGGGTAAAGGCGTCTTTGCCTAGCCGCTCGTGTATTACTACACTGACAGTCACGGCCATTGCACACTGCAAATGATGGGTGCCCGTCACTGTCACTTTATTCTTTATTCTTTTAGTGACAATTTGAATAAAGGAAGGCCCGGTCACACATTGTGACTGTTGGAGTTCCCATTTCTTGTCTCCTTATTTCTTGCTCTTGCTCTCCTGCCATAGCTCTTGAGTCCAAGCTTCGATCCTTCTCTCCCTTTCAACTAGTATCAAAGGTCGGCTTCCCGACTCTTGAGCTTGGTTCGTGGCATACTCAGCTTCCCATAGACTCCCTACTCGCATTGGGTCTCCTTCCCGGTAGCCATATCCGACTCCTTCGAG